>NC_140590.1:275506041-276174374 GCF_964204655.1 Triturus cristatus | reverse complement strand
TCCTCCTTCACGGTTGCCCATATTTATGTGCATTGAGCTTCATATGGTGAATTTTAATTCTTCCTTCTTTTTGGCCCATAATTAACTCGTATTGATTTAACTTCTTCACTCATTAGTGGACCTACTTATTGTGAAGTGATTTCTACATGCAGTGATTTTCACATGGCGCTTCTTTACTTGTAGAATCCACTATGCCTTAGTGGATCCTCTGAGCAACTACCTGGGTGGTTCACCCCTGGCACCCTTAATTTTTGCGTACTTCCTACCTCTGGGTGAGACCCTACGCCATTTCCTGGACCCGTACACACACATACTTCCTCCACCCTCTCTCTCTCTCTTCCTCCACCCTCTCTCTCTCTACCCCTATAGCTCTCTCACTCTACCTCTCTCTACCCCTTTACCCCTCTCTCTACCTCTCTCTCTCTCTCTACCTCTCTCTCTACCCCTCTCTCTCTCTCTCTCTCTCTCTACACAACTCTCTCTCTCTCTCTACACAACTCTCTCTCTCTCTCTCTCTCTCTCTCTCTACACAACTCTCTCTCTCTCTCTCTCTCTCTCTCTCTCTCTCTCTCTCTCTCCACAACTCTCTATCTCTCTCCACAACTCTCTATCCCTCTCTCTCTCTCTCTCTCTCTCTCTCTCTCTCTCTCTCTACACAACTCTCTCTCTCTCTCTCTCTCTCTCTACACAACTCTCTCTCTCTACCTCTAAGTGGCAGCCGGAGCCTGGTAGCACTGCATGTCCTTTAAAAAAAAAAAAAAACATTGGCATAGCCAATAGGTCTCGCCTTTAAGGCCTTATAAGTGTTTAACCATGCAACAGTTAATGTTGTTGCTCCAAGGATATTGTGCTGCATAACTAAATACTTCTAAGGTCCCAAAAGCGAGACCTTTTGGCTATTCCAGCCAATGCTTGTTCAAATTCTGCTGGGCTTTGTTGAGGGATGTGAAGGCTTGAACATTTGCTATGATCTCCTTCACAAACGTCTCACTGAAGAGGAGCCTTTCAGCATCCGCCTTAGACTCCTTATCTGATATCTCCACCAGCTTGGGATCAGTCTTTATCACAAGAGTCTTTCTGAGTTCTGCCGGAAGCTATGTGTTGCTGTTCCCTAGCAAACACCTAGCACTTTGAATTAATTCCTTAAAACAGACAGGCACACTAGAAAGCCAGATGTTGCCTACTTCTTCATGATATCCATTATTGAGGTGAGGAGGCCTGGAACACCTACAAACTTATCCTGACATAATTTCAGGGTCTTATTAATTCATTTCTCTGAATCCTTATTTGAGTCCTTACCGTTCTTAATGCTACCATTGCAAAATCAATGTCTGGTGTCATGGACAATTTCTGAGGAAGGATAGTCCTCTGGCACTCTGAACAAAGTTTACATCTGTTGTACTTGTTCGTAACGGAAGGATCAAATCCAATGGACTACAAATTGAAGGATACTGAGTTCAGTCCCAATTGAATTATAGTTGTCCTAACCACCAAAACGTCCCATTCAAAACCTCCAGGAATCTAGGTATCCCCGGGATGAGAACCTCCTAAATTAACCCCATCAATGAAGTCATTTCTGTGACATGCAGAAGGGCAGAAACGTCACCCCAATGGGTCTCAGCCACCAAAGGGAAGAAAGGGTCACCCATCATATCCATAATTCTGACTACTTTTTATGGCTCTTTAAATGAGATAAACCCTCTGGAAGATGCAAAGGTGCCAAGTGACCGTTGTATTCTTCCTTTTTCAGGACATTCCTTGCTCTCTGTGACACACTCCAGCCTCTACAAAAAATATGTCTCATCTTTAGAACAAACACATGATTCATCTGTTGAAAGAGGCAGCCTTTGAATTTTCCATCACTTCATGAATTGACTTTATAGCATGACTTTTTTGTGAATGGGCCACATCTTGAAACTTGTACTGTGGTTCCTATCGAACAAGCTCCTGCTCATAAGGTTGCTACGGTTCTTCCTTATCAATAATGGAGTTATCTCTATGGCTCTGCAGCAATTGATGATTTTAGAATTCTCAAAGTCCTTAATCCATCCTTTCAGTAGCTTTCATTGTATTTGTGGGCTACTGGTAAAAATTATATGCAAATTCAATATTAACCTTTTAAAGACCTGCATCTTTTGTATTATCTAAAAGTAGTTCGGAACAGTGAAAGGCGAGCAACCCAGGGAATTTGTCAAGGAGCAGCCAAAACACAATTATGGTCAGCTGCTGAGGGGAAAAGTATAAATTGAACACTTATTGAACAGGAAAAGGAGACTTGAGCTAAGACCCCAAAAGTTCACAAAATAAATTTTGTTCAGGCGAGCGCAACAATGCAACACGCTCTACTTGGGAAGAGCCTGTCACCTCGATCAAAGCCTGAAGAGAACAAAACACTCTGAGCGTCTCTTGCACATACGCCAACCCACTTTGTCTCTTTTTTTACCCTGAAATGGTATTCCCTGCTAATAAGTGAAGATGATTGTTTGGAAATCCTCTTCGGGTCAGGATTAAGTCCCATATGCAGAAGTAGCAACTGTGTCTGAAATCTTAAAAAAGGGATTGAGCTCACCTGAAAAGTTGACAACAGAAGAGTAACACCATGCAGTTTGATTCATTCTTGTGCTGCCAGGGCAGCAACCTACCGAGTGCTTCATCACTCGCCATCAGATGTGGAAATGCAGGTCTGGAGCTGTTTGAGCTGTTTCAAGATTTACCGGACACGGGGGACAGGTATGATTATGAGAAGGCGGTGAGAGCATTGGACCGCTACTTTGACCCACAGGTGACCCCTGATTTCGAACATTTTAAACTGAGGCAGGCGAAACAAAAGGAAGAACAGTCGGTGAATATGTTCTTTGCCAGGTTGAGGAAGTTGGCAAGCTCGTGCACGGGAAAAGCAGCTGGAGATCAGGGCGTAGTTGATTCAGGGCTACAAGTCGTCGGATCTGAGGAAGCTAATTCTGCGACAGCCAGGCATTTCGCTAGATGACATCTTAGTGCTTGGAAGATCGCATGAGCTCGTGGATACGAGGGCTGGTGAAATGGAGTCCGTCTTAGCGAGGTGGGAAATAGACACGCTGCAGGTGCAGCCCGTCACGGTCAAGGAGAAAAGTTTGGACGTCATTCAGAAGGGCTCCGATGGAGGAGCGCAACAGGAAGTGCGCGAGCATGAGGTAGAGGTTGTGGCAGTTGCAGACTAGACAGTCATCCACCGAGGGGTTGTCCTGCCCAAGGAAAGCCGTGTCTGAGGTGCGGCAAGATGGGACATTTTGCTAGAGTGTGCAGGAGTGCAGCCAAGGCTTCAATAGCAAAAGGAAAGATGAGGGAGCCGGGTTACAAAAGACAAGTGGTTAAGGCAGCAGAGGACGAAGAGGAGGTGGACAGCCTGTGCAGGAGGATGAGGATCATAGACGATGAAGAACAAATAACAAGAAACGCCCACCTCCCACGTGCCAGATGACGATAGGGGAAAGAACGGTGAGGGCGCTTATAGACACCGGAGTGTCGGTGAACATACTGGATGTTGCCCATCACCAGCAACTCAAGCCCCGACCGCCACTGTTGATGACAAAAGCACAAATCTTCACATATGGTGGAGATACTCCGATACCGCTGCAGGGAGTCATTGAGGTCGAAGTAACGCATGGCGAAATGGCGGCGAAGACAAGGTTCCAAGTGACGAAAGACAGTGCAGGAACACTGCTGGTGTGTCACTCAGCCGAAGATCTGGGGCTAGTGATGTTTGCAAAGCAGGTGCACCAGTCTCACGCAGACGACATAATGGCAGAGTTCCCCACACTGTTCAAGGGTCTGGGCTGTCTGAAGGGTGTGAAGGTCAAGCTACAGATCGATAAAACCATCAAGCCTGTGTCGCTTCGCCACAGGAGGCTGACGTTCCATCTGAGTCAACTGGTCGAAGCCGAGCTGGAGAAGCTCGAGAAAGCGGGGGTGATAGGGAAAGTATTGGGACCCACCCCGTGGGTGTCCCCATTGGTGATTGCCCCGAAACCCAAACAACCCGGGGTGATCCGCTTGTGTGTGGATATGCGCTTGCCTAACAAGGCTATTAGAAGGGAGCGCCACATAACGCCCACGATTGATGAGATAGTAGCCAACATTAATGGAGTGCAATGGTTCTCAAAAGTGGATTTGAACTCTGGCTACCACCAACTGATGCTAGATGAGAACAGTCGCTACTTGACTACGTTTTCCAGTCAAGTATGGCTGCGGCGTTTTAAGAGACTCGGCTTCGGAATATCCTCAGCGACTGAGGTCTTTCAGGATGCGATCTGAGAGGCATTGTCTGGATTAGTTGGAGTAATTAATGTAAGTGACGACGTGCTAATATTTTCAAAATCATTGGAGGAACATCATGACCGATTGAGAGCAAAGTTGAGAAGGCAGGTGAAGCAAGGTTAGACACTGCATAAGGAGAAGTGTGCGTTTTACATGAATAAGGTGAGTTCTTCGGATGCCGATTCTCCAAAGCAGGTCTCCAGGTTGATCCGCCTAAAGTGGACGCCATCAGAGCTGCAAAGATGCCCCAGAACCAGACTGAAATGCGGAGCTTCCTAGGCATGGCAAATTATTGTGGCCGCTTCATTCCTCATCTGGTGACAATATCGGAGCCATTGATAAAGCTCACAAAGAAAAATGTGGAATGGCAATGGACAAGCGTGGAGGCTAAGGCGTTTCAGGAGGTGAAAAGGACGCTTCTGCAAGGGGCGACCGTTTCCTATTTCGAACCAGGACACGCAGCGGAGCTGGTGGTGGACGCGAGTCCAGTGGGGTTAGGAGCAGTGCTCCTTCAGAAAGAAGTAAGTGAGGAGTGGGCGCCAATAGCATATGCCAGCAGAGCACTGACGTGGTACAAAAAGGGGTGGTGATGGACGGAGCATCAGAACCAATCAAACACTCACACCCAGTCAACAGATCTGGGTTTGATCCATCACTGTTCTTTAGCCCACTCTGCCACCCCAGTTCAGACATGGCCATATGCAAATCAGTCTGACCCTATGCCTCATGGGAACAGTCCAGCCCGAACTGCCAAGCCATGCCTTCCCTGGACCAGTAGAGCACTGACAGCGGTGGAATCAAGATATTCCCAGATCGAAAGGGACGCGTTGGCCATCAGGTGGGCATGCCAGCACTTCGACATTTATCTCTGCGGGCACAACTTGCGGGTGCTCACAGACCATAAACTACTAGAGCAGTTATTTGGAGGATCTGCCAGAAGTGGGCCACCTTGCATTGAAAGATGGGCTGTACAGCTTCAACACTATAACTTTGACTTCGTATACCGACCTGGAGTCCATAATCCGGCAGACTACTTGTCCCGTCATCCTCTGGTAGGGGATCGAAATCAGAAGGGTGACATGAACTCCGGGGCAGAGGCCTCGTCCTCGTGCACTGTCCTGGAAGAAGTAATGGAGGCCACAGGAGCTGTTGCGTGCCTCACGGCTGTCAGGACGGCTCTGGAGGATTACAAGTGGAAGAGTTTTCTAGAAGGAGTGAGCGTACTAACACAGCAGGAGAAGAAGTCCAGGATGGACATCTGGAGATGTCGGGATGAGCTAAGTGAGAGTGGGAACGGGCTAATCCTGAGAGGCGTGAGGATAGTGATGCCATTGAGGCTGTGGCAGAGGACAGAGTACTTGGCCCATCAAGGTCATCAAGGATTGTAGAAATCTAAGGCAAGACTGATGGCCCCCCTGCGTAAAATCAGGGACAGATCCAAGATCGCAAAGCCTTGGTTTACTGCTGAGCTATCGCAATTGAAGCTTTGCTGTAGACGTGCGGAGCGAGTTTGGAGAAAACACTATTTAGAATCTGAGAAAGCCCTTTTTAGACAGGCCCTACTGACTTATAAAACGCATATTAAAGGCGCCAAAGCACAATTCCTTGAGGAATCGCTCTTAAACGCATCGAATAAAACGCAGGCCCTGTTTAAGATTCTTGGGGATCTCTCTCGACCTACCTCTGTGGATAACGACATCCCTGCCACTCAAGCCCTATGTACTTCTTTGGCGCAGGCTTTTGAAGACAAGATCGCTGTGATCTTAAGCAAGCTTACTCCGACGCCCACTCTTGCTATTCAGCCTGTACGGGGTTCCATACTAGTGGCTGACATGGAGACAAAAGGGGCAGGTGGTGAACAGGCACAGTTGGATAGTTTTCCCCTTCCGTCTTTTGAGGAGTTCTGCCGGCTGGCTAATAGTGTATCCTCTGGCTCCCCTCGGGACCCTTTGCCACACAAATATTGGAAAATATTCCAGATGGAGCTTTTTCCCCCGCTGTACGCTATTTGCTGCCAGTCTCTTTCTTTGGCACGTGTTCCGGAGTGTTGGAAATTAGCAGTGGTCTCACCTTTGTTGAAGAAGGAAACTCTGGATCCCACCTGTCCAGCAAATTATAGACCTATATCGCTGCTTCCTTTTCCCATTAAGATTCTGGAGAAACTGGTTACTACACATCTGTCCAGTTTTATGGAGACCAATTTCCGCCTGGACGCGTCTCAATTTGGTTTTAGACCAGTACACGGCACGGAGTCTGCCCTGGTGACCGTTTTGGACGACCTTCGATCGCGAGCCGACATTAGACGAGCAGCCTTTCTAGTGCTGCTCGACATGTCGGCCGCCTTCGACACGGTCAACCATGACATCCTGGTCAGTAGACTCGAGGATGCAGGGGTGAAGGGTTTGGCTCGTGACTGGCTGATCTCTTACCTGGGAGACAGGCGCCAGGTAGTGGCTATGCCACCATTCCAGTCAGAGATTAAAGCGGTGGAGCAGGGCGTCCCGCAAGGGTCGGCCATCAGCCCTATTTTGTTCAACCTCTATCTCCGCCCTCTGGTGAGTCTGATTAAATCATTCGGCATCTCGGTTATTAATTATGCCGACGATACGCAGCTCATCTTTTCCATCGAGGGCAAGGATGCGGTGCCTCTGGAGACTTTCCATCAGTGTATGGCGTCAACTGCATATTGGCTGAGGCAGAATTCCCTGCAGTTTAATAGCTCCAAAACAGAGGTATTACACTGCTCGCTGGACCGTGTTCCTCGGCCTCTGCCTCCTGATTTCTGGCCTACATCCTTTCAGGATGCTCCCTCGGCAGCTGTCTCTGCCAGGAATCTGGGCGTAGTGTTTGGGCCTAATCTCCAATTGGACCTGTTTGTGAATAAAACTGTGTCCACTTGCATGATGCTGCTCCGCATGCTGTGGAAGATTCTTCCGCTGCTGCCGGCTCATGTTCGGCCAGAAGTGGTGCGTAGCCGAATACTGAGCAGGCTGGATTACTGCAACACACTATTGCTGGGAGCTCCGGCCAACCTGGTGGCTAAACTACAACGTGTGCAGAATATGGCGGCCAAGCTGGCTCTCTCCCGGCGCCGTTCTGACTCTTCTTCCACGGCGTTAGCTGATCTTCATTGGCTGCCTGTCCCACAGCGAATTATCTTTAAAGCACTTTGTCTAGTGTTTAAAGGACTTCATGGGCAAGGACCTGCTCCACTGCAGGAATTGTTTCAGTGGTATGTGCCCTCTCGATCCCTTCGGTCAATGTCAGCACACCTTGTGGTAATTCCGAAGGTTATGAGGGTTCGGATCGGCGGGCGGGCTTTTAGATATGTGGCAGCCAAACATTGGAATTCTCTACCCCTGTCATTGAGAAGCTCCGGGGATTTCTCTTCTTTCAGGAAGGAATTAAAAACGTATCTTTTTCCTAGGTTAGAATAAGTCCTTCTGATCGCTCTGTGTGTTGTCAGTATAATTGTCTAAGCGCCAGGATACCCTTCGGGTGACAGTCCGCGCTATACAAATACGCGATACATACATACATACATACATCCAAAGTGTGGTTTCCGGGAATGGACCAGATGGTCGAGGAAAAGGTCAGGAGTTGTCACGCATGCATCATAACAGGAAATGACACTCCCGTAATCACCGAACCACCCAGCAGGCAACCATGGGCGAATGTAAGCATGGATTTTGGGAGCTTCCCGGATGGAAGGTTTACTTTGGTAATGGTGGACAGCTATTCAAAGTTCCCTGTGATAAAAGTGGTGAGGTATACGGCATTTTGAGTCTATAAAGCCAGCTGTGGCAAATACATTCGCTCTGTTGGGGACACCGGAGGAGATGCGCACTGACAATGGTCCCCCGTCTCATGGAAAAGAGTTCAAGGAGTATCTGCAGCACTACAACGTCAGACATCGGAGAGTGATTCCCGAGTGGCCCAGGGCTAATGGAGAGGTAGAACGATTTATGAGGACAATCAACTAGGTGCTCTGAATCAGAGTAGACATGAAGGAGGATTTGCAGATATGCTTACATCGGTTTCTGAGGGCCTATCCGCAGACACCGCACAGCACAACAGGGTGCTCCCCTAGTGAACTGATAATGAAAAGAGAAGTAAGGGACTTGGTGCCGGCTAGCGAGCAGTGAGCTCCCAGGGAATTGGACAGTGAAGCAACGCAAACAAGACGACAGAGGAACAATGAAAAAGCCGTTCAGACAGAGGAACAATGAAAAAGCCAATCGGACGAGAAGAGCGAAAGAGGTGAAACTGTGCCCTGGAGACAGAGTGGTGGTGACGGGATAGAAATTTCTGACTCCTTTCGAGCATGAGCCCTGGAAGGTCGTGGAGGTGCAGAGCACCATGGTCACAGTGAGGCGAGGGGAGAGAACACTGGCCCAGAATGTGTCATGGTTCAAGAGGCAAGGGAAAATGAGTGGCCAAAGAGAGAATCAAGAGAGCATGCCAGTTATGGTGCCTGAAGAAATAAGAGTTGGAGTTAACAAGAGTGGAGGAAGAAATGACGGGAGCCGAGACGGAACCAAGAAAGGTGGCGGTCCAGAGCAAGGGAGATGCCAGGGTACCTGATCAAGGGCATCCCTATCGGCTGAGAGCCAATCCACAACCGAGCCACAGGTTGAGAGACTTTGTGTGCTATGTGCTGGAGGGCACGACGAGCTGGTCGTACAACACAAGAACTCTATTCTACGTTTCTTACTTTAGTTTCTTTTATTAGTTTGTTGTTTTAGTTTGTTCGTTTGTGATTGGTTGGGCGGGATGTAGTGAGCCACCCAGCCACGTTAATACATTGTAGCCACAATCAACCCTCTGGGCTGGACTCGGACTATGGGTATAAATAAAGGTGACGTCAGCGCTCGGGCTGTCGTCACGTAGACAGCAACTGATGTGGCTCGTGATTGTGTACCTTCATGGTGTCCCTACGCCCAAAGCCTAATTTACTCCCCTGATCCCATCACTCCCACCCCCCCAACAAGATCACCTGACTACAGGAGGCTGTTTTGAACAGTGCGCGCCAAGGCAGTGTCCGTTGGCTGCCAGCAGGTGCAGAGGGAAGAGGTAGGTCTCTGCTCCTTTATTGATTGCTCTATAGGTGGGAGAAATGAAGTGCTTGTTCCTCTTCACTGCCACTTCAAAGCGCTCCGAGCATGAGTGATGGGACGCCATTCCCTGGTTTGGTGCTCATGATGCTGTACCGCCTTGAGTATGCCATGGGGGCGAATGGAGCTGCGGCAGACACTGACGGGTTCTTGATCGTCAGCTCTGTGGGTCCCCCGGACAGACAGTCGTAAGATGCAGGAACTCAGGGCAGTGACAACAGACGTATACTCAGACTGCGCCAGAAGGGCTGCAGTGAAGACCTCTTCCGGTCTGAGGGGTGGAGTGGGGGCAGGAGGCCCTGCCCTGGCCCCGCTGTGTAGAGGGTCCTGCCTCCCTGACAGGTGTATTTCAGCATAGGAATGTGTAATAGATTGCGGCTGTAGTGTAGTTTGAGCCATGCTGCGTGGTCTGCGGCCCCTTAGACGTTCTAGCACAGGTGTGTCCAACCTCTTCTGTAATAAGAGCTACTTTATTTCAATGAAAATTATTCCAAGCTACTGATGCTGATAGTATTGCAATAGTTACTTTAGACGAGATGGCATTAGTGGCCACCATAAGCAAGATTACCAGCAGTGATCACCTCAGTGCACCAGGCTGAGTTGCCAGCAGTAATGTAAAAAATGTAAAAAAAAAGGCTTTATCAATCTGTTATAGCTCTACATGAGTAATACATCAGAGACCTAGCTACAATGTCCCTGGCTTCAGCGTAATATTAGTAATAAGTCTCCAAAGCCAATGCTTTGTCACTTATATATCCGCTTTAAATTTATTTGGGAAATTCAGCCATTTTTTTCAAACATCAGTTTATGAGAAAATGCGCACATTTTACCCTCAAGTACACACTTTTTAAGTTTGTGATACATATACTAATTCAACCAAGCAAAAGCTTCTAATTTAGTATGCTGGGCTGCACACAGGACAGCTATTTACTGGTAGCTGGAGAGCTACTAGTCGCTCACAAGATGCTCATTGGAGAAGCCTGTTTAGGTCTCGCCTAGGCAGCGCGCATTCTCAGCTCTAGGAGATGACCTTTTGGAATTGGTCTGCCCTTTTCAAGCACTCGTGTTTGTGCTATCATCCACCTTGAGGGAGCAAGCAGCGGCACGCAGGGGTCATCTATTTATTTTGTATTCCCTCTACGCTCCACCCCTCTGCGCCTTAATCTGTTCTGTCAAGCAGTAAATGTGAAACTTAAAGTTTTGACTGTAACATCTCCGATCAGCATTTCCGTTCGAGATACAAATAAATTAAAAAAAACACATGGACGCCCCTTCTCTCTTTAACTCGAAAAGAATATTTTTTTAAACAACTTAAAACTGGAGCATTCTCATGGATGGGATACCGTCTGGGCCAGTGGTATAATTAGGCATTTCTAAGGATCCTGCTTAATTGACAGGCTGACAAGTTAGAGGCAAGAAAAACAACCCTCCCCCCCCAGCCAAAGGAACAAATCCATTTTTTTTCTCAGTTGGGAGAAAACCCACTCTGTCGGGCGAGGCAAGCACGGCAAAGAACCGTGCAAGGCGTTCAGGAGACTACCCGAGCTGCGTACCTAGGTGTCAAATTATGTTATTTACGCGTATAGCATTTGTTATGTACTTTTTTCAACAATATTTTGCCAATTATTACAATAAAGAAGTTGAAGAGAAAATGGAACACATTTCCACTTTTCACTACGCTACTTTCCGCATTATGGATCGCAATGGACTTGAAAAGGGTTTGGAACAAGAAACCACCGTAAATTTTAGCATATACATTAACTGTGTTCGATGATCTTGGACAATTCTTGTCACCTCAAATGCGCTGGTATGTGTTCGTGCCTGTATTAAGCACCATTTGAAAAGCGTGCTTTTTTACACAAGAGTCAACTTCAAAGAACGAACCTTCCAGAACCTGACCGAATGTTCACCACGTATTAGTAATTTTTGTATAGCAGAGGTAGGAGAAGACGAAACACAAGCTCGTGTACATCAAGTGGGGACTACACAAATATATGTCTCATTGTTAGGCACAAGGAGATTAAGTGATTTGTCCAGAATCACACCGTGTTGCTCCAAGAGCGCAGCTAGGATTCGAGCCTAGGCCACGAAGTTTCAAGTTCTGCAGCTCTAGCCATTAGGCCACACCTCCTCCCATTTGCAACATTGGCAGTTACACTTAGGGGGCCAGTTAAATTAGTCCTGGCACTTCATTCATTCGCTCACTCCGTGGAATAGACAGTCTTGAGACTCCTACAGGTCCAGAGAGACAAGTGCTGCTAGTGTGACTGGTTCCTTGCAGTGAGACATGTCTGCAGCCTGGTTTGAGAGAGTTCCCTTCCAGAGAGACCTGTCGCTGTGCAGAGAAACCTGTGCAACAGTGAATCACGAGTGTACAAACTTCCTTGGAACAGATAGCTATCTGATACGGATAGAACTTGGCTCGCAGGGAGGAAGATGCCGAACCTAACGTGGGAAAAACGCAGGGTGTTTTAGGAACATTGTTTTTGGATGACTACATAACACTTCAGTGAAGCAGCGCTTCGGAATAATTGGAGTTTTACTGGTGCGCCATCCCCATCCCCCCCAAACAATGTGTGCTATATCCGCTCCCTCTACTGTGGCTTTAGCCCCCATCCCACTCACTGCTGTGGCTAAAACCCTCCATCCCACCCACTGCTGTGGCTAAACCCCCCCATCCCACTGTCTGTTTTAGGTACATCCCTCCCCATCCTGCCTATTTTGGATATATCCTCCCCCATTCCACCAATTCCATGTGTGGGCTTTCTGCTTGTATGTTACTTCTGTGCTAGTCTCTGGCAAAACACTAGAACTAGAATGTGAGCGACTACAGTGTCCGATCACCTTTGGTGTTTGGCAGTCTACTGTAGTGTGACTATCTTACTGATCCAACCAGACTATGGCCATGCTGCACATAGTTTGGTCCTTCGCAGATGCGGAATGCATAAAAGGAGGAAGCTTGTCTGGCCCCTTCTCTTTGGCCTTCTGGGTGTCCTGCTTTGTGAAGGAAGTGGTTTGAGTGGTGAAATGATGACGGCAAGGTGAGTTTTTCAACTAGCTAACATGGCTCATTGGAATTCAAAGCTTTAGACATTATTCCACGAGAAACCAGAGAGAGCGAGCGGACTCCCATAAAGTGTCTGTAGCAGCTGTGGGCTGCACGGGGTGCTTGCTTAGTGAAGAGTGGGGGGGCACCATACTGCCTGGGTCTGGGTATTTCCTTGGATGTTGGGCGGGTCGCTCTGAGGTGGTGAGCTTGTTTATTGTTTAAGTTGCAAGGTTGAGGTCTAATAGTTTTCACCTATGCCGGCAGGACAGTTGTGCATCCAGGGTCGGGAGGGAAGGGTGGGCCTCGTGTGGAGTGGTGGGGTCCTTTGAGTTGTTTAGACATTGGGGTGTGCACTCCGGCAATCCAGTGTGACTTTTTCTGTGGACTGCAGGTCCACGTTCCCTAGTTTGGTTGACACGGGAAAGATGGGGTGACAGGCACTCATTGTTGGTTGGTTGGGGCCCACTTGGCAGAGAGGGGGTTTGGATTGGGGAGGGGAGGCTGGGCTTGAGGGGTAGTTTATGTTTAGCTCATGGCGGCTCACATTTAAATGCATGGTTGGGGCATCGGGGGGCAGGCAAGGGATGAGGATAGATCCAATGTACCGTGGGACCTTGTATGGGAATGGGTGATCAGGCGCAGATAAGGATCTGGACGTGGAACGTCAACGGTTTGGGCAATAAGGTTAAGACGACACTGGTGCTACAGCGCGGAGGCCCCACTCCCCAGACGTAGTGCTCCTCCAGTAGACGCATCTTCGGGGGGAACAGGTGCAATGCCTTAGACCGCTTTGGATACAGGATGGTGGCTCACTCGGAGTTCACGTCAGGATCCAGGGGAGTGGGGATTCTTGTCCAGAATACCCTGCCTGTGGTCAACACCGGCACATGGACGGAGGACTCGGGGGTGTATGGCATCGGTGGTAGCTAGATGGGAGGGGAGGCTAATAGTTCTTAGCTCGTGTTACGTTCCACCTGGCCTACATGCCTTGACGTTTAGGAAGTTGGGTTCACACTTAACGGGCCTCCCCCAGGGAACGCTCGTGCTGGGGGGGACACAAACGCGATCATGGATGCTGGCTGCGATCGCTCAGTGGTGAGACTGGGTAATAGGGGGGAAATGGGCCTTAGGGGCTTCGTTACAGCCATGGGTCTTAGTGACATATGGCGCTCGCACCACCCCTCCCAAAGGCACTACACATTCTATTCAGCCAGACATGGATACTTTTCCAGATTAGATCACATTTTTACGCGAGAGGACCAACTAGGGGATTTTGCGGAACCCTGCATTATGGCCCGGGGAATCTCGGACCACTCCCCGGTGGGTGTGGTCCTCAGGGGGGCAACAACCACCCGGGTGGCCTTCCCTAGGCTAGATCCATGGCGCCTTAGGGATGACTCCATAAAGGGCAAGTTAAGGGAATGCTCTCAACTATACTTTGCTGAGAATCGGGGCTCGGTCGACTCCCAGCTCACTTTGTAGGAAGCATATAAAACGACCCTGAGGGGCCAGGGCCAGGCCCAAGCGCTGATTGCGGCCCAGAAGAAGGAGGAATCGCTGCAGATTCGGCAATTGGAAAAGGAAATCGAGGATATGGAGCGAAGGGCCTGCGGGACTCCCTCGCCGGACCTAGCCCACACTCTAGCCCTCAAGCAGAAGGAACTTCGGTCGCTAGCTGAGGGCAAATGGAGCGATGTCCCGAGCATTCCCCCTGCGCGGGGGGACCAGGCAGGGGTGTCCATTGTCCCCGCTTCTTTTCACTCTGGCTCTCGAGCCTCTAGCGCACTGGATCAGAAGGGACAGGTCTTTTTGGGGCCTGGCGCTCAACGATGACTGGGAAGAGTGTATATCTTTATACGCAGATGATATCGTCCTATATTTGGCCTGACCATACCATTCGATTGCGTAGGCGCTTCATCTCTTTGAGTTGTTTGGGAGCTACTCTGGCTACACAATTAATTGGGCCAAATCCCTATTTTATCCCCTTTCGGGTCCGCCACCAAGGATCCTGAGGGGCTGTTCGGCATCGATAGTGACAGAAGGCTTCAGATATTTGGGGGTATATGTCACCAGGGATAGGGCGGAGTGCTCTACCAAAAACCTTGAACCCCGTTTGGCGAGGCTGGCATCAGATGTGTCCCACTGGAGGTCCTTGCCTCTCTCCCTAATTGGGCGTGCTGCGCTGTTCAAAATGTTGGCACTGCCGAGGCTTCTGTACGTCTTGCAAAATACACCGTACCCGGTCCCGAGCGGGGTGTTTAGGCGTATATCTCAGTCTGTACAAACGCTGCTATGGGAGGGTGGAAACCCGAGGATAGCGATGCGAAAACTCGCGAGAGGAGTGTACGACGGGGGGCTGGCGCTCCCGGACGCCCAGTTGTACTACTGGGCATCCCAACTGCAAGTGGTCAATGACTGGATCTATGCGCCGGGTTCAGAACCTGCTTATCGAGTGGATAGGTATGCTATGCTGGGAGGTAATTGCAAGCCACTCCTTTTCTCTCAACGGTTGCGCAGGGACCTGCCCTCGCACATGGGGTGGTACTCCAATGCTGGCGAGAAGCTAATACATTTCTGGGGTGGGCCGGTACCCTGACAGGTAGGACCCCCCCCTATGGGTGGGGGACCACCTGACAGAAGTTAAGGGGCTCGTGGGCTTCAAGGGCTGGAAATTAATTGGGATTGAATACCTGGGTGACGTATGGAAGAGAGATGCCCCTAGATCCTTCAAATATTTCAAACAAGAATACCATTTGCACGACTCCCAGCATTTTCATTACCTTCGCCTTATTCACGCCCTGCGCACCCATGTATGCCCCGACACTTCCATTCCAGAATATTCTCCCATGGAGGACAGGCTCCTTCTTGACCCCATCCTTGGTAGGCCAACGTCCACTATTTACCGTAAACTCATAAACAATATGCCTGACCCGCTGGTGTCCCTGAGGGAGAGATGGGAGGGAGATATCGGTCACCTCGAGGACGAAGACTGGCAGGATACCCTGCAAAGCCGCTATTCGGATAAGGTTCCACCTCGTACAACTGAAAATTTTGCACCGGTTGTATTACCCGCGAACTCATCTTTTCGCATGGGGCAGGAGCCTGTCTCCACTATGCGCGAGGGGGTGCCAGGGGCAGGGGACATTCTAATATATCCTCTGGGAATGCCCGAACATAGTACCCTTTTGGACGAAAGTAGAACGCACAATGGCGGAAGTGGTGGGTTCGCCAGTCCCTGTGGAGCCCAAGTGGCTTCTCCTCATGATCAAAGGACCCACAGATTGGTCCAGATACCACGAGATCTGGTTGACAATGGCAGCTGGGGTGGCGAAGCGCAATATTGCCAGTTGCTGGGAGGCGCGGGCGCCAACACAATGGGACCATTGGCTCAGGGATCTAGACTGGTGTCAGAGGGCAGAGGAAACTATATACAAGTCCAGGGGCTGTGTGAAAAAATGGAAAAAGGTATGGGGGCCTTGGCGGAGGTATCGGGCATCACGGGGTGGGGGTGGGGGGGTCAAGTGTGAATATATCATTGTACTGTTATGATGGCTTGCGATTGTACCATGCATAGGAGTTTCCCGCTATGCCGTGCGAATTTGGTTGTATTCTGAATGAGCACATGAGCAAAGTTAATAAAAAGAATAATAAAAAAAAAAGCTTTAGACATTATTGAATGTGGTTTAAATTTGAGGCTGGCTTGTAAGGACAGCCATGCCGACTGTCTCAGGATAGTGAGTGTTGAGGCTGCGTTTCTCCTGGTTGGTTATCAGTATGTCGATGGCTTGCAGCCCAGCCTTCAATGCTTCAAGGGTTGTAGGGAGACCGCTGAGCAGAACTTTACTCCTTTTCGCTGTGGGACCGAATGAAGCCCTAGCTGATCGGAACAGCTACATTCTTGTGAGGTGGCTGAGCTGGTGCAAGGTTATCTGGGATTAGTGGTGGTTGGCGCTATACAAATATGAGTAACGTAACATTTCTTTTTGACATTTTCACTGAAGGTTAGGTTGATGTTGATACCAAGGGCCAAGGCGTTTCCTTTTGGGAAGCCAGACCTTGATCTAGGACTAGTCGTGCTGCCATCCAAGTTCACAATTCAGTTTTGGTTGGGTTGAGCTTTGGCTAACGGCAGACATCCATGCTTGGATTGTTTTTAGGCTGGTTGTCACTGACCCACAATACTTTAAAGTCGAGTTGTGTTTCGTTGTATTTGTGTTGTATTGTAGTCGAACTGGACTTTGAGCCCAAAGCAGCCCTGGCAAATTTTGTCAGACCATCCTCCGTACAGTGTATAGCGAATGAGCACAGCGAGTGAGCCTGACAAATGCAAGGGGGCTTTGGCAGGTTCTCCCCCGAGGAAATTTGGGGACAAAATGGCAAAAATTGTGCATTTTGCAACACAGTTTCCATTATATTTTCAATTGGATTAGCTTTTAAAGCATAGTAAATGATAACCTTACAGTGCACCAGGATACAAAAATCTTTGTTGGGGTTCTTCAATGCTCCCCTCACCATCACCCTCCAACAGTGCCTCTCATCTCTCCATAGGCTCACTCTCACATGCATTTTATTTGTTTGTAGCGCCTTTCATACCAATGTAGGGTGTCAAAACACTTTACATCTCACACAAAGACAGATACTATCATAAGTGTGTAAATCAGTGTATAGAAAATGTTACAAAGAAAAAGAGAACTACAAGGTGTATGATTCACATGTCATCCATACTGGTAGGCATTTTTTAAGAGTTCTTTATCTGGAGAAGCACAAACTCAGTATTCCGAATCTAACACAGTGATTAGGTTGGCTTTACTAATAAGAATTTAAATCTACCCCAAGAAACCCCTTTTCGCAACATTAGAGTAATGAAAAACTTGGGGAAAACATTACTTTCTAACCTATACCATGCAGTTTGCATGCTGCACTTTGGCAGTTCATAGCTCCCTGTGCTAGATTATGATTGTAGCTTGTGAACTGCACAGTAGTAAAAGGATCTCTGTGGCAAAAGCAGTAACTCACTGAGTTATGAACATAAATAATTGTTCTGTGATCTACATGGTGCAGATTCTTTGCAGCAGGCATGTTGACCCTCTGTGCTGCCTTAGAACTACCACTAGACGAGATCTCTCCCCAGCAGGTACATTACTCACCAGAGTTATCTTGACACTTTTACTGTTGCCTTAACTCTGCAGCAGGTGCTTTTAAAACTGTTGCTCTGCTACAAAACCAGCCTCCAGTAACAAAATCGGCCACCAACCCTTCCAGCCTCCCAGCAAAACCCATGATGCACTGTATGGCCAGTCTAGTCTTGATTGTAGTATGGTGCTTGTATAGCAATTACGGAACTCATGGGGCGCGCTGAAGCACTTATTCACACAGTTGTAGTAGAGTGATGTCTTACTGCACCATCTGGAGCAGTAGGAATTTCATACATCAACCGAGGATCATTGTTGCAAGTATGGGTCCATATTGCACACAGCAGGGTACTCGGTAAGGGGGGGATTCTGCAGGAGAGGTTTTTCACAGGTTGATGCCTGCCTAGTTGAAATGAGATCACCACTACTGTACGGAAGGTGACCACGCGGGATGAAACGTTGGCTAGCAGGGTTAAGTGGTCTGAGACTATGACAGGTCCCCGACTATTTGAACTCAATGTTTTCCTTCGTGATTTATTTGCATATGTTTACCCTTCTTTGGAAGTGCTACACTGAGACTAACCACTATTTGTTGCCCTAGGTTTCAAAGAGTTGGTGTAGATGGAGTGTTTTCTACTGAGCCAGGATGGGGACCATGACCCTATACTGCTTCCTGATGGCAAGGCTTTGGTGCTTGGCCGGGGCCCCGAGACCTGCATCAAGGATTCCAAATGCTCAAGAAGGCAAGGTATGGCAAGATTCTCCCCACAAAAGCAGCACATCCTAAACAGATTTACATGCCACCTCACTTTAATTGTTGTATTAGGTTTGGAACTCTGATACAATATGTCACAATACTCATACGCAGTAAACTCAATATCCCTTCAGTAACATCACTATTGAAATAAGTATGTCTTCAGTTACTGATAGGCAAAGTAAGACATTTGAAAGTATACATAGCACAAAAGACTATGGGCCCGATTCACAAAAGTAATCTGCGACAAAATTCTAACTATATGACTTTCGGTATTCACAGAAGGCGTTTAGAGTACTAAAAATAGGATTTGTCTCAGTCAATCTTGAGTTTTGGTCTTAAGTTAAACTTAAGACAAACTTAAGTTTAACTGAGACAAAATCCTAACTTTAATACTCCTAAATACCTTCTGTGAAAACTGAAAGTCGTAAAGTTAGGATTTTGTCTCCAATTACTTTTGTGATTCGGGCCCTATGAGGCTCTACTTCTGGGACCGAGATGTGACCCTAAATAGTTTTACAGTACTTGCTTGCAAGATACTATAACAAAAAGGTCTGTCAGCTGTGCTATCCCATGAAAATTAAGTGTTCACAATGTCATCTCAAGAGCTGGGGTTGACCAGTCCTCTTTGATCCCTGGAAATCTTTGGGTCTTTGTTATGGACCAGACTTTTCAATGGCTCTTGGTTAGGGCAGAATGTCGCATTTAAATTTTATGTTATATTCTCTTTTATTTTTACAAACATTGGGGGGTTGGGCCCTTGACAACAATCACCACAAGCCTCTATTAATACTCTAAACTACAAAACAGTAGGTGGCTGCGTGATTTAAATTCACTTAACTTTGGAGGAACGTCCCGTTAATCAATAGACATGGCCTTTGTAATCATTTCCCATTACCGCACTCATTTTTAGAATTTGTTATGCATAGAAAAATATATCACCATCTTATGCATGATTCATAAACATAAATACAAAACATTACTTGACATAAACAAGTGCATTCACAAAACGTATACAAGTGTGTTAACAATACATTGCTCAACCAGTCCTATAGTTGATATTGAGAGGGATATATTTGCTTAGCCCTCTTGGAATAAGTTGAGAGGTTCTACCACCATCTGATATGGTGCTAAAAAAATTGATTCAGAGCTCCTAATTTTAAGTGATTATGGCTGTAATAGTAGGTGGCAAAGAATGGGTGTGGTGTGATCATGTCTGCCTGTGGAGTAAACCAGTCTCCCACAAACGTTTAGAACTGCTTTGACTGGGGTAATTGATGTTTGGTGGAAATCCTGCGAAAACTGCATTTCTGAAGCCTAGTCTTGACATGACTAAATTGTGAACCACAGTTTTGAGATGTTAGTAGGAGATGACATGGTGGGTTTTCAATAGTAAGAAAAACTGATCAAAAGAGAAAATGGGGGAAGATCTATAGAGCAATATCTAAATCTCAACCTAGATTTGGTAGGTTATTTGGGGAATGCTTAAGAGAACAAATCATTCAATCAATCAATCGATCAATCGGGGAATTGTAAGCACGCTAATCACCCGTGAGGGTCTCAAGGCGCTGAGGGTGGGAGGGGGCGCGCAGATCTGTTTAGTCGAAGTGCCAGGTCTTGAGGGTCTTCCTGAAGGTGTTCAGGGAGGGGGCGTGTCCGGTGTCTGCCGGTAGCTCATTCCAGGTCTTGGCTGCAATGTGAGAGAAGGATCTTCCATCTGCTCTGGCTCTGTGGATGCGCAGGGTTTCGGTCAGTGCGAGGTTGGAAGGTTGAAGGTTTATTTTCGGTACGTGGAAGTTGATTCTGTCGTTGAGGTATTTGGGTCCGTTGTTGTGTAGGCATTTGTAGGCATGAGTGATGATTTTGAAAGTGACTCTTTTCTCCACGGGGAGCCAATGGAGACTTCGTAGGTGTTGACTGATGTGTTAGTGTCGGGGGATGCCGAGGACGAGTCTGGCGGTTCTGTATTGTCTGAGTTTGCAGAGTAGGGACTTGTTGATAACGGCATAGAGTGCGTTCCCATAGTCCAGTCTGCTGGTGATGACTGCGTGGGTGACTGTCTTCCTTGACTCAGGGGGGATCCACTTGAAGGTCTTGCGGAGGGTGTTGATGCAGCTGGAGGTGACTGCGTTGACATGTCAGTGATGAGTCGAGTATGATGCCAAGGTTTTTGACGTGGTCTGAGGGGGTAGGTGGGCTTCCGAGGGCAGTCGGCCACCAGGTGCTGTCCCATGCAGAAGGGGTGGTACCGAGGACTAGGACTTCTGTCTTCTCGGCGTTTAGCTTCAGGCAGCTGTTGGTCATCCAGACTGCGAGATCTTGCATTCCTTTCTGGAAGTTGAGTTTGGCAGTGGTAGGGTCTTTCGTGAGGGAGAGGATAAGCTGGGTGTCGTCGGCGTAGGATACGATGTTGAGGCCGTGTTGTCGGACGATGGCTGTGAGCGGGGTCATGTAGGTGTTGAAGAGGGTAGGGCTCAGGGATGAACCCTGTGGGACTCCGCTGGTGATTTTCGTGGGATCGGAGAGGAAGGGTGAGAGTCTGATCCTTTGGCTTCTTCCAGTGAGGAATGATCGGATCCAGTCCAGGGCTGTTCCTTATATGCCTGCGTCGTGTAGTCTGTCGACTAGTGTGCAGTGGGAGACGGTGTCGAAGGCCGCTGATGGGTCGAGTAGGATGAGGGCTGTGGAGTGGCCTTGATCCAGGAGGGTGCGTATGTCATCTGTGGCGGCGAGTAGGGCGGTCTCTGTGCTGTGGTTTCTTCGGAATCCGGATTGGGACGAGTCAAGGACGGCGTTCTCTTCAATGAATCGTGTCAGTTTCCAGTGGACTGTTTTCTCTGCAACTTTGGCTGCGAAGGGGAGGAGCGAGATGGGACGATAGTTCTTGAGGTCGGTGGGGTCAGCTGTGGGCTTCTTGAGCAGAGGTCGTCTGGGAAGGTGCCTGTTTTGAAGGTGGTGTTGATGGTGCGTTGTAGTTCAGGTGCGATGACAGCCGTGGTTCTGTGGTAGATGTGAGGGGGGGCAGGGGTCAGTGGGGCTCCCCGAGTGGATGCTTTTCATGGTCAAGGCGGTATCTTCGTCCGTGATCGGTGTCCAGTTGGAGATGGGGGGCTGGCTGGTGTTTCTGGGGGGCGAGGGGCTGTCTGTGGGACCTGGTGGATGGTCGATGAAGTTGTCGTAGAGGTTTTTGATCTTGAGGTGGAAATAGGTTCCAAGCTCTTCGCAGAGGTCTTGGGATGGGGTGATGTCTGTGGCTTCGCTACGTGGGTTGGTGAATTCTTGAATGCCACTGAAAAGTTCCTCGGAGTTGGTGGAGTTGGCCAGGATTTTGTTGTGGATGAAGTTCCTCTTGATGGCTCTGATCTGGTTGCTGCCCCGCCCCCCTGCTCGCCCATTCGCCGCCCCGCTCCCGCCTCCCAGCTCCCGCCTCCCAGCTGCTCCTCTCTCCCATCTCCCCTTATATGGCAGCCGCTGCGCGGTGAGGAGAGCGACCCTTGACCCAGTTTACAGGCAGGTCGCTCCCCACGCCGCACAGCACCACCTGTGTGTTCGTGCCCCTTAGCCCGCTGCCTGCCTGAAGTTCGAGGCCCGCCTCCACCCACAGGCTACCACCTGCGCCTCATCCCTGGTGGCAAGTGGTAAGCCGTTAGCGCTCTGCGCTCGATCTGCCCCTTTTGCCTGTGTGCCTGTTGTAATTGCCTCTCTGTTGTGGTATTAGCTGTATTTTTACTGTTTTCCCTTTTGTGCACTGTTCATTGTTTTGTACCCGTGTTTTGCCTTCTGTATCCTCTGCCCGCCCGTTTTTCCTGCTGCTGCGTCCCCTGCGGCCCCGCCCCACTGCTCGCCCATTCGCCCCCCGCTCCCGCCTCCCAGCTGCTCCTCCCTCCCACCTCCCCTTTTATGGCGGCTGCTGCGCGGTGAGGAGAGCGACCCTTTACCCTGTTTACAGGATGGTCGCTCCCCACACCACACAGCACTACCTGTGTGTTGGTGCCCCTTAGCTCGCTGCCTGCCTGAAGTTCGAGACCCAGCCTCCACCCGCAGGCTACAACCTGCGCCTCATCCCTGGTGGCCAGTGGTAAGCCGTTAGCGCTCTGCGCTCGATCTGCTCCTTTTGCCTGTCTGCCTGTTGTAAGTGCCTTTTGTGCACTGTTCATTGTTATGTACCTGTGTTTTGCCTTCTGTATCCTCTGCCCGTCCGTTTTTCCCGCTGCTGCGTCCCCTGCGTCCCCGCGCCCCTGCTTGCCCATTCTCCGCCCCGCTCCCGGCACCCAGCTGCTCCTCCCGCCCACCTCCCCTTATATGGTGGCCGCTGCGCAGCCGCGCCAGACCCCCTGGCCCCCGCGAACGCCAGGACATCCAACTCCACTACGACTCTAACACCCTCCACGCACTCAACACTGGACGACCGCACGCCTGCTTCCTGGCCGCCCCGAAACGCACCAAGGCACCCTTCTCCTGCCGGAGCTGCAGCTTCACCAGTCTCCGAGCCGCCAACCCGCCCGCCAGGACAGGACGCAGCCACCTCAGATGCATACTCCTGAACACCCACTCCTCACGCAAACACGCCGTCGAACTCTGCGACCTGCTCGACACATCCTCCCCGGACGTCGCCTTCCTGACAGAGACCTGGATGAACGACTCCTCGGCACCCAACATCGCCTTAGCCATCCCGGACGGCTGCAAGATCACCCGCAGAGACCGCACCAACAGAGTAGGAGGTGGAATCGCCATCATTCACAAGTCCACCCTCAAGGTCTCGACTAACTCCAACGACACCCTCAGCACCGCCGAACACCTGCACTTCCAGATACACACTGATCCCAACATCACCCTCAGAGGAACTCTGATCTACAGACCCCCCGGACCCCGGCCTCAGTTCAGCGACTCCATCGCCGACTTTGTCAGCACGCACGCCCTCGCCTCCATGGACTACATCCTCCTCAGAGACCTGAACTTCCACCTCGAGAACAACAACGACACCAACTCCACCACCCTGATCGCCAACCTTGGACTCAGACAGCTCATCACAACGTCCACTCCGCCGGCCACACCCTCCACCCCATATTCTCCACAAGCGCCCACGTCTCCTTCAGCCACACCACCGAACTCCACTGGACCGACAATCGCTGCCTCCACTTCACCTTCCGGAAACCCACCACGCACCACCGCACCCAACAGATGCCCCACGGCAGCTGGAGGAAAATCACTGAAGACCACCTAAACACCGCCTTCGCCCAAAGCCGTCCCCACCGACCCCGACAACGCCGCCAGCAACCTCAAGCGTTGGATCGACAACTGCGCCAACACTCTCGCCCGATCAAAAAACCCTCCAACAGACGCACCAACAAGAATGCCAGCTGGTTCTCCGCGGACCTCCAGACCTCCAAACAAACCTGCCGAAAACTAGAGAAGAAATGGCACCGCGAACAGACACCAGAGAACCACGCAGCCCACAAGAATGTCATGCGCCAACACCATCACTTCATCAGATCCACCAAAAGGACCTCCTTCAAGGACCGCCTCGACAACAACGCACACAACAGCAAAGAGCTCTTCAACATCGTGAAGGAACTCTCCAACCCCAGCTCCAACACCAACGACATCCCACCATCGCAAGACCTGTGCAACTCCCTTTCCACCATCTTCCATCGCAAGATCGCAGACATACACGACAGCTTCGACAACCAGACCACCACGGCAGCCAACGACACCTCAGACCCCAAGGCCACCACCCGCAGCGGCCCCCTGCTCACCTGGACTAACTTCAGCGGTGACGACACAATCAAAATCATGAACACCATCCACTCCGGCTCCCCGTCAGACCCGTGCCCACACCACATCTTCAACAAAGCCAGTGCCACTATCGCACCCCATCTCCGCAAGGCCATCAACATCTCTTTCGAGACCGTGACCCTTCCCGGAGAGCTGGAAGTATGCCGAGATCAACGTCTTGCTCAAGAAACCCAAGGCAAGAAAAAAAAGTTGTCTTGGTGTTTCTCCAGTTCTTCTCCAGGCGTCTGCAGGTGCATCTGGCTTCTTGGAGAGCGGTGGTGAACCAGGCGACTTTGCTGGGCTTTGTCGGTCAGGGTTGCGTAGCGGGGCAAGCTCGTCAGCGCAGACGGAGATCCACGTGTGGAGTTCTCTGGCTGCGTCGTTTGCGTTGGGTAGCCAGGTGTGGTTGTCTCGGGTGAGGGTGGAGTTAAGTTGCTCGTCGGTAACCTTGCTCCAGTTCCTTCATGGTGGTTTGGGTGCCTTGGGTTTGTTGATGGCGAAGTGCATGCAGTGGTGGTCGGTCCATGGCGGCTGCGTTGTGTGGCTGAATTTGATGCTGTTTCCTGCCACGAAGATGGGGTATAGGGTGTGTCCTGCTCTATGGGTCGGTGTGTTGACGAGTTGTTTAAGTCAGATGCTGGCGAGGTTGTCACGAAGGATGGTGGAGTTGGGGTCGCTGGGGTTTTCGAGGTGGAAGTTCAGGTCTCCAATGAGTATGTAGTTTGTTGTGGCGATGGCATAGGGTGTGATGAAGTCGGTGATGGTGGCGGCGAAGGGTGTTCGGGGGGTCCGTAGACGAGGGTTCCTCGGAGTGTAGTTTTAGGGGTGGTCTGGATCTGGATGTGCAGGTGTTTTGCGGGGGGGGGAAGGTTTCGCTGCAGGTGGTGAGGCGGAGGGTGCTCTTGTGGGCGATGGCGAGGCCCCCTCCTGGGTGGTTGGGGCGGTCTTTCCTCTGGATCTTGTATCCTTCTGGGATGGCGGTGCTGATGTCGGGGGCGGAAGATGCGTTGGTCTAGGTCTCTGTGAAGAAGGCGATGTTGGGCGATAGATAGTGGAGTAGGTTCCAGATTTCCATGGCGTGTTTGTGTACGGAGCGTACTTTGTGGTGTGGCCGTAGGTCGTGTTCGGCGAGGCCTGTTGGCATTCTCCAAGTCTTCCAGGGTTGATTGCGTGGAGGGTGGTGGTGTCGAAGCGATGGGTTGTGGGAGGTCGAAGGGTTCCGGGCGCTGGCCGCAGTCATGTCGCGGACAGGCACAGACGGGCTTGCCTTTGGCGCGCCTGTTGCGCTCGTCGCGCAGCGGCCGCCATTTAGTAGGGGAGGTGGGAGCGTGGGAATTCTGGGAGGGAGGAGGGGATTCCGGGTGGGGAGGGGCCGCAGGGGCAGCAGGGGCAGCAGCGGCGAAAGGAACAGGCAGGCACGAGAAAGTAAAAACTGTGGTGGAATTAGAGCAGGACACAGATGGGCACAATAACAGTGGCACAACAGGGAAAAATTAAGAAATAAAATGGCTGTGAAAGGTTACGGTGGTTGCAAGCTGTCTGGTCCCAGTTGGAGCGGGCAGCAGGCGCAGGAGTGGACAGCAGCCTCAAACCTCCCAAGGAGGAGGTCGGGGTCTGGAGGCAAGAGACGGCACAGCAGAGCTGCGGGAAAAGAGTGGACCTGGACCGAGAACTTTGTCAGCTAAGAGCTAGATGGTCAAACATTTTGCACAGCCCGGGCAGTGGGAGACTTATGAGAGATTTCATGGTTATTAGGTGTGCTGGATTAATTTCTCATCAGACCTGAAGTTAGGTGGTTGATCCTTGTTGGATGTCATGGTCCTTTTTTGTAAGAGCTGCATTTGGTTGAAATACGTTGTGTATGGGACTGTAAGTTGAGCTGTATTTGGGGGATTCACTTTGTTTATGGGAGTTATGCCGATCTTCCTTGGATGCATTGACTGGTGAGCGTGGCTTGAGTTGATGTAGCGTGGTGTGGTATGTATGTTATAGTGGAATAATTGCTGCTGGAAATTGGTACACCATTAAATATGCTGTAGTTCAATGTTTGGGTAATACAGTATTATATACACTGTTGTCGGATGCATGTTGTTGGGTGTGGTACAGGAATGTGTGCACTGAGGGTAAATGATCGTTGTTGGGTGTGGACATTAGGTAAACTTTTCTTAGTGTTCTATAGAAATGTGTAAGCCTCAGGCAAATGAATGACGTTTTTAGGTGCAGTAGTCACGTCGCCTACAATAAGGTGAAGTTTAATGATCTTGTAAGCACCTCATCATTCCGGAGCCCAGAGTGAGCCCCCACTTGAGTCATTGGCACGCATTTGAAAATCGAGATCTCTCTTTATCAGCAAATGTTTTCAGGGTGAGTCAGCCAATCTAAAGCAGTGGCGAACATGACCATAATTACGGTAAAGTTACTCGGAAATAATTCTGTAAACTACTGTAGAAGACTACAAACCATTCAGAACTCGGCAGCCAGACTCATCCTGAACCTCCCACACAGAACTCCCATCTCACCACACCTCCGGGAGCTCCACTGTCTACCTATACACAAATGTGCTTATTCCAACTCCTCGCACATTCATTTATCTTTTTCCCTTGGAGGGGAAAAATGGTGAACCCTTTGTGTATTTATTATTCCTATTCATATTTTAGCATAGAAATGATGCTGTTTTGAGTCTGTTTACAGTCCTGAACAAGTTCCATAGCCAGAAGGAACAAAACGCATTGCCTATTTTGTTTTATCTTTTATCAAGAATATAGAAAGAATATTGGAACTGTCCCGGGATGTTTTCTGTTAATTGGTTGCATCAAAGAGTACACTCTTTCCCATTGTGAATCAACACCAACATTTGTAACTTACATCATCCGTATGCAAACCTGGCACACAACGTTGTTGTATCAACCAGATGGAAACATGTATTTGTATTGTTTGATTGAGTCATAACCCTGTTTGCAAGGGAGTCTATCAAGGTCCATAGGATCTCCTGTTAGTAGTTTCACTACTTGCTTTCCATCATCCTTTATCCTCCCCAGTTTCTGACTGAAACAAGTGCTGATTGAATTGTTACCCGTCATGCTTGTAACTATCTCAGTGTGCCACAGTTAGATAGAAATACAAACGTGATGAGTGGAATGCTTGAATTCATCTCAGCCACTGTTAACATATCAAAGACCTTCGTGGTGAAATGTGGAAAAGGGAGCTCAAAGTTTAGAGATATCTCTATGGACAATAAGAAGATATAAATTACTAAGACATTTCCTTACTTAGGTATGCTTTTTGACCAGAAGGGTTCATGGTCTCAGGCAGTTAAAGCAAGAGAGTTGTTTTTGAAAGCCACGGCAGCCGTCGCTAACTTTTCAAGAAAGCTGGGCAAAAGACCGCCCGTAGAGTTACTAAGCATATACAAGGCAAAATGCGCCACTACTGCTATATATGGTGCAGGTGTTGGGGTTATTGCAATCCTCAGCACCTACAACTTCCTAAGATTCCTTTTAGCTGTTCCAGGCAGTTCCACTTATGTATGCCATTCAGAGCTAGGGTTACCTTATACAATGGACTTAATTAAAAGTTAACCAATCCTTTTGAGGCATAGGATCTGGGCCCCGGAGAAAACCACCCTTAATAGGGATAATATAAGAGATAGTGTTAAATTACATCGGGTGCTTAACATCCCTTGGCTGAAATATATTAAAGATTTCATGAACGACCTAGGACACCCAGAATATTACTATGACCCGGGATCCATACTATCTGTTGCCTGAAAATACCTTAAAAGAGAATGCATGACACTTCTGGAGTCCAATAGATTTTCTATGGAAATATTGAGGCCGACTGTACAGATTGATTGCATACTTATCTGTGTTAATATTTGATTTTCTTAGTCTTGTAAATACTATTTGTTTGTTTTGTATCTGCTTTTGTGATTTCCTCTGTTGAAATCGAATAAAGCTTATTGAATAAATCTCAGCCACTTGTAAGTATTCTTGGCTAAGTTACAATCCATCATTTTGTTTTGCTCCCTGTGCTGCTACAGATTTCAAATCAGACATGGTCCTGCACCTCTAGGAGCAGCGGAGCCTGAACTCCAAGGCCACATCCTTTCTGAATGGAAGCACAAGCAGCTCCAGGCTGGGCTTGGCCCTATCAGTGAGGCGCAGGTTGAGACCTATGGCACTGTTGCAGTAGCGGCATGACCAGAGCTGATTGGCATTAGGTTCATCTCTGTCTGGAGTGGCAGAGTGAGCACTTATTGAGAGCATTCAACGTTCTGAAAGTAACCATGCATCTGAAAAAGCCAAGGAACACTTGTTAAATTGGGAGTACCTGAACGAGGGAAACAGCCTGTGTTCTAATGAGTAAACTATGGACAGGGATGCAGGCCAGAGTCATTTTAGTGTCTGCGATTCTCAAGAATTGCGCCCTTCACTTTTTTTCTCAGTTTGATTAGTAACCACATAATGCTCAGCTCTTGTAGTGCAAACGTATCTGGTCTGAACGTCCAGTATGGTCTGGTGAAGTAAACTGAAGATCTAATTTCAGGAGACGTATTGGTAGATTGCAGTTGGATGGAACACAAATACCTTGCAACACGTAATGCCTAAAATTAGCTACAATCACTGGGATCAATGTATAATGAGGAGCACCATTTGAAATTGCTTATAATATACAGCTGTCAAATTATACCCACACCCTTAGTAGATGGTAACCACTGCTCCCTCACACCAGCTACATGGAGGCTGAGAGTCGCTGGTGGCTGATTCTAGTTTAGGAGCGCAGTCCTGTTTTCCTGCGCCCTTGAAGTGGCAAGGATGAGCTGCACTCTCTTCTCTTAAATTTGCACTGCACTCCATGACTAAGGTCCATATTCCGTTCCCATTCTATGGTGTGTGTTAAACAGTGTGATATGCGTAGCATGGTTTAAGTGCATATGAGGGTCAATGCTATCCAATGGCTTTGCATGCCATGTATCGATCAGAAGGAATGCACCAAACGCTTGACTAGCTTATAGCAGTTGCTTCCTTGCATTCCGCTCCTCTGTAAATACACAGGGTGGTACACTCATGTCTGATTGGCAGTGCTAAAAAAGTGTAAGAAAATTCATCTTTTGGTTGACCCTGGCTTTCTTCCAGTACCCTAAAACACCGTTTTATACATTCCTTTTTTCAGCCAGTAGCCATACTTCGGCTGGTATTCTAGGAAGCTAGCACTGGTCCAGGAAGACATCTTACCAGGGCATTACATCCGCTGTCCACCTTGAAGCATTTGGACCAGCCCTTTGCACTCTCTAGAAGCCTCCTACTACAACTTGGAGAGGAAGGAGCTGTACTGCCTTATGTAAAGAAAGGATCCATTCCCAACTAGGAACACAGGAGCTTTCAAAGTGGGACAAAGAGCTTTTTCTCTATGACCCAAATGTGGAGTGATGCCCCGTTGACTCCACCAGTTATGCTTATTATGGAAGCACTTGAGCGTTCTCTCTAGCCCTTTCCATTCAGAAGTTCATTTTATTTCATTTAAACTGTGGTTGTCTCCTCACCAACAGTCCTGCTTCCATGTCTCGAGTGGCAAAGCTTATGGCCCAGTGAGTGTCTCCACTTTCATAGGATCCTCTACCAACCAGACAGCTTATGCACAGTTGGCTGGTGGTGAGACGTGAACCCCTGAATTTTGGTACCCCATGGGGATCTTGCTGTAGGTGCCTACTTCAGTTCAACACCAAGCCCACTGCATTGACTTGAAACAAGTTGAATTGCTAATTAGACTCTCCCTTGAACTGTGTCTAGTGTAGATCCTGACCTCTCCCCCCCCTTAAATAGCCCCATTAACAGGGCATCCAGTCTGTGTTATGAAACAGCTTTTGCATCAGCAATACTTTATAGACTTGTGTCTGATCCCTGTTTAATTGAGGTGGTAATTTCTTGAGCTTAATTTTCTTTGGGCTTATTTTAGTGAAAATTCACCAACATGCACTTCAATCCGCTGACATGCCTGGTCCTGATCCCAGTATTGGTAAGAACGTAGGGCAGAGGGTGATACTTCAAGGTGATTTGAGAGAGGATTTAAAACGTGTCAAGCCAGTTAGGAGACTGTAGCTTATTTAGCTTGATTAAGTTAGAGTGCTCAAATTAAAGCAGTTTGTAATGAGTTTTAACAACAGCAGCATGTTTGAGTAATCTATCAATTGACAATATATTTATTCTAAGCATTTACAGTGAATGACGACATTTATTGTACGTTTATAGCGCTCGTTTAACTGAGATTTTAACATGAGAAGTGTTGACAGATTTTGGTAGTTGGTTACAGCAATAATATAGTGTGTGTTACAATACGTAGCTGTTCATTATAAACTTGTTAAAATATACAAGCAAGAACTGTAAACTAGTGCTAAGCTTGCAGCTCTGGGGAGGAAGGGACTCTCCCATGGACTGTATTCTGAGAATAATGGACAATGGTGAAATCGCAGCCCTTCTCCTACTCGATCTTTCTCCCATCACCGTCTCACACCCCAACCTTATCCAACGAAGCTGGCATCCAAGGTCCCGCACTTCGCTGGATTTGCTAATTCCTGACAGGCTGCACCCATTCAGTCATCCTGGCCTCTTCACCTCGGACGCCGTCAACCTCCTCTTCACCTCGGACGCCACCGAGGAGTTCCACAAGAATAGTCAATCAGCCCCACTCTCTTCATCTCCTACAGGACACCACTCTCAAGCATCATCCACTCCTATGGATTCAATATCATATCATAAGCTGACAATACCAGCTCATACTCTCCCTTTACAGCAAGATGCTAAACCTCCAGACCAATTTATCTGACTGCATGACCAAGGTTGTCAGATGGAAGAAAACCAGCTGTATCAAGCTCAACACAGAAAAGACAGAAGTAATAATCTTCGGCAAAGCCACTTCACTCTTAGACTCTACCTGGTGTTCCACCGAACTTGCACCCTCACCAGGGCCGGACTGGCCGTAGCGGCCACCGGGCATTCCTCAGGTGGGCCGCCAGGGTGGGGGGTGGTTTTGGGCCCCTGGGGGGGCCATTTTTGTCACCGGGCTGCTTTTGCAGCATAGCTGCAGTATCGGCCCCTGCAACAAAATTGGCCAAACCAGCCCTGCCAAACAGCTCGACCGCGCCCCCAACCCCCCGGGGATCGGCAAAACACTTTGCCAGGGCTGGTTTTGGTTCCCAGTCCAGCCCTGACCCTCACCCCTCCCAGCAACCCACACAAAGAATCTGTAATCGTAATCTACCACCAACTCACCATGACCAACCAAGTGAACTCAGTCTCTTATCTCCTGCTTCTACATCCTCTAGATCTTCAAATGGCTCCCCGCCAACACTTATAGAACTGTCACCCAAGCCTCATCACCAGCAAGCTGGACTATGGCAATACACTCTATGCTGAAATCTACACTCCGCTCACCAGAAGACTCCAGACTATGCCATACTCAGAAACCAGGCTCATCTTCAACCTCCCACCTCTCACTAACATCACCCCACACCTCAAAGAGCTCCACTGGCTCCAATCCACAAACAAGCACTATTCAGTCTTCTCACACACACATATAACATATACAGAACATTACACAGCCTTGGCCCCATGGACCCCAACAACCGAATAAACGCCCACAAACCTAACCGACTCCTCTACTCAGCCGGGCTTTTACTTGCCCGCGTCCCCTGCATAAGCAGAACAATATCCAGCGGTTGTGCCTTCTACTTCACTCCTAAGCCTGGAACGACCTGCCCCTGCACATCAGAGTCTCCACCTCAGTTTTTGAATTCCGCTAGAAGCTGAAGACCTGGCTCTTCTTCCAGGCCATATAGCTCCTGCTTTAGCGCCTGGATACACTCCCGGATGAGTTGTGTACAATACAAATACACACAGCTCAACGTGACATATAGGAGCTACTGTGCAAGATCACGCCTCTTGCTCCCACAGATGGACAGTGCTGGCAGCTTAATTGGATATATAGTTTGCTAAAGACTTCTGCAGAGTGTAATGCAAGGAGGTCGACAGGTATTCTCAGGAGCATTCAGGTCTCACTCCTGGGCACTGTCTGTAGGATCATAGCAGAGCCAGAGAGCAGGTGTATAAGCACCAGCATGCTTGCATGTTTTGGGGCTCACATATGCCATTTGATCTGCACATGGTCAGTCTTTGATAACTGCCAGGTAGTGCTTAGCAGTGCTCATGCTGAGACACAGGAGACATAGCGTTAGAACAGAAAATGCATGGTGAAACAGAATTATGAGTGAAGTCTTTTAAAATGGAGTCCAGTAAAGGAGCAGAGTAAAGTTTGAGTTTTGCATAATGTTCCTCAGAGCTCTTTACTAGCGACCTCTGAATTGTAATAAAGGTGTCGAAAAGTAATGTGAAATACAGTAATATGTGAGCCACATTTGTTGTAATGTGCTTGGCGGTAGTACAGTAATATGCAAGCTGCAGTTTGTTGCCATATGTTGGGTGACTGCAAGCCCACTGGAGGTGTGCCATGGATCTTCCTGATAGACAGTCTACCAAGGTTCTAGTGGTACGGAAGTGCATCCGCAGTGTACCCCCCCATAGATGAGCATGGTGTTTGCCAACTGAGGATTTTTCTGTTGACCCCAGATTTGGCATTGTGAGCTATTGGCTGCACTTCTTTGGCCTGATTCCAGAACCGGTGAAATTAGGTCTTCACCATACATTCCGGACATGTTCATATATTAAGTTATGTTGGCTTTTGACGCTTCATTCTGTTTCTCTCTTCCAGCTGGTGTAACCTTGTAGTGGTGGGTGCCTACTGGCCGTTTGGTGCCCCGCTAACTGAAATCTTGACAGCATACAGCTTGTTTGAAGATATGGGCCTATAAACTTTAGAAATGCATTTATGTGAGCTAACCTACACCAGCATTTGTCTTTCTCTGAAAAAACGTTCAGCTTTGTGTCACCAGGTGGGCCATCAAATAGCCTCTGTCTTTAACTATGATTCTCTTGTCACCAACTTCTGAACCCCTTGTAGCCCTGTGCAACCAGAATTGGATGCTCTAAAGGCGTTCATTTTGTCCTAAATACTATGTCTTTGGACTTGAGTGTGACTCCTGGTCTAGCATATAGAAGGGGTTTTAGGATTAAGTGATTTTTGGACTGCTTTTCTGGAAGCCCAGTTGCAGGGCCTTGAACCTTTCAAAATTATTTATTTATTGGTAGATTTTTGTAAAGCACTCAAGTTACAAATTGCTGTCTCAGATGTCGGGTGAAGGGAATAAGACATTGGACTAACGCAACAGGGTAAAGTGTAGGTGAGGTAGAATAGACACTCAACAATTAAATTCTGGGGTGAGAGTCGAATGTGTCTCTCGATGATGAAAAAACAGTATGGATCAAGGATGAACAATCCTATGCAAGACTTGGGCGTTTCACTGGCATTCAATGTAGATGCTCTACAGTGAATCAAGCAGCGGAAAGTCTGTCCATATCTGGAGAGACCAGGCGTATGAGGGGCAGAGCTAGAGTCTTTTGTCATCTTCTGCGTTTAGGGAAGTCGTTTAATGATCTCGGTGGTTGAGGAAATGAGTTCAGTGAGAAGGTACCCTGAACGTGGAGCTGCCCACAAATCTTAGAAGCTTAGGGATGAGCAACCAGGAGGTTGGAAAAAGAGGATTCCAAGTTCTCGTGAGGATGGTAGAACTGAAGAAGCTTAATTAGGAGGCCTGGTGCTTGACTATGAATGGATTTATTTACAATGCACAGTGTTTTATGAAGGATTTTATTTCTACAAATAGCAGTTTAGATATCTGGGAGCATGGTGATGGGACCTTTGTGCTGTAAGATCCAGATGTAGAGCATTCATTTTAGGATAACCTTAATTTCTCAATTCTCATCCCTACTTCTCATCTCATGATGGATGAGAAGTAGAGGTGAGAAGTAGGGATTATGGATGACAAGTACAAAGAAGGATGAGAAGTAGGGATGAATAATGAGAAGCAGGAATGAAAGCAGGGATGAGAAGATGGGATGATTGAGGAGCAGGGATAAGAAGTAGGGATGATGAATGAAAGGTGGGGATTGTGGATCAGCAGTAGGAATGATAGATGAGAAATAGGGATGAGAAGCAGGGGTGAGGGATGAAAAGTAGTGTTTATGAATGAGAAATGGGGATTGGTTGAAACAGGTCCTTTGGATGAATATCAATACAAGTGTTGTGATTGTATTGGGTGGATTGGCTTTCACTAACTAACTTTGCTGCTATTTTTAGAATTTGTATTTATTTTTATCTTTGGGGCCATTGTGGGGAAGCTTCATTTTTTTTTTTTTTTAAACAAACTTTGCTGCTATTTTCGAAACTTCTCTTCATTTGTTATCTTTGGGGCCATTGTGGGGAAGCATCACTTTTTAACACAAACTAAGCTGCTACTTTTGAATTATTATTTTTAAATCGGATTCTGGGGGCAAAACGGGGAAGTTTTAATTAAACCTATCTACTGCTTAGGCTGGTTTCAGCGACAGGCGGCCATTTTACGGGGGCCACGCGTTGACTAGAGTTAGCGCTCTAGTGTTTGCACGCCGCCCGCGTCATTATCTAATGGGCTGGGATCGGACGCGTGCAGCGGGCGCGCCGAAGGCGTGCCTAAGGCAAGCCCGTCTGCGCCCGTCCGCGCCTGTCCGGGGCAAGGGGCGAGGAGTCCTGCCCAAACTAGAAAGATTGCTATAAAATATTCCCGTGAACAGCTTTTAGTGCTACGACCCAGTCCTCGACGCAAATGCTTGACATTTTACTCAGCACATTGCAGACACAGCTGTAATAATTGTCAATATGTCTTAAACACTCCAACTACACTTATTAAGTCTCTTTCCTCCAATATATTTGACTTCAAGACTCACAATATGCAACCTAAGGCTGCTAATAAAGTAGGGGCTTCCGCCTTTCATTTTTTTAATATTAACTGTCGCTCATTACCTAAGCATAAAGCGGAGATTTTTGATTTACTGCTTAATGAGCAGCCAGACGCCATGTTTCTTACGGAAACCTGGCTAATGGATAGCTCCGGACCCGACATAGCTACTGCTCTTCCAGCTAATTATACAATAATGAGAAAGGATAGGAAAGAGAATCTAGGCGGTGGCATAGCCATTATTTATAAAAATATTTATACCTGTAATTTCGAAGACCTAACCTTTCCAGGCTGTGAAGCTGCGCTATTCAGATTGAATCTTAATCCCCAATTTAGTTTTTCGGGATTTTTAATTTATCGTCCTCCGGGTTCGTGGGCTGCTGCTCTTCCTGATTTAACGACCCCTTATCTTTTAACGTCTGCTAATTTCTCTATCTTGGGGGACTTAAATCTGCATTTGGATGACTCCACTTGTGGGGTTAGTTCTACCTTGATTTCAGATTTAATGGCAATGAATGTATTACTTCATAATTCAGGCGCCACGCACCGAGCAGGACATTTACTTGACCCTATTTTTTCAAATCTCCTAAACATTGAGTGTTCCCCAGCTCTTCCGTTAACATGGTCAGATCATTACTTAATAGGCTTTAGATTTAAGCAAACTTTGTTTCACCCTCCGACCTCTGGTTCAAAAGGTAGAAATTGGGGGAAGCTGAATCAGGTGGATCTTAATAAGGTTTTGACGAAAAATATGCCTGATATTAATTAGATATCTTTGGCTGATTCACAAAATATCCGTCACTGGTTTGAGAAATCTATAGAGGCATGTCTTCCTCTTTCTGTAAAAAAATTAAACAAGCATCGCCCTCCTGCCCCCTGGTTCACGGAGAAATTAAAACTAGAAAAAAGTAAATGTAAAGTCCTTGAAAGGTATTGGAGGAAGTATTATACTGACAACTCCAAGATTGCCTATAAAACAGCAATTCAAGCCTATCATTCTTTGTGTAACACCGCCAGAGCGGAATTTGTGAACAATACTATAATAAATGCACAGAATAATTCCAAAACTTTATTTAGAGTTGTCAGAAATCTGTCTGGTACCGCTAATCTTCCCAGCCCCCCTATTCTCACTGCAACTCAATGTGAGAATTTGGCTGTTTTTTTCCTTACTAAAATTAAAAACATTTATGAGACTTTTAAAACGAAACAAGTCACCTCTCTAGTGCCTGATAACTATGTTATTCTGACATCTGATTCGGATTTTACGAAACAGTTGAAGGAGAACCAAGGATACGCTAGATCTTTATTTGAAAACTGGGCGCTTCTTGATGTTATTACATTTAAGCAGATCCTAAATAGTCTTAGATCGAGTTCACCAAATGACTCACTTCCTGTTTCAGTGATGCAAAAACTGGATGCTCCTGTTTTGAACGTGATCATGGAGCTACTGAATGCTTCCATTCGCGAGTCTATTATACCTGCTGAGTGGAAGCATGCCATGGCTCTTCCTATTTTAAAAAAAGCCAGTGCTGATCCAGAGCAGCTCTCCAACTTCCGCCCTATCTCCCTGCTTCCAGTGTTTTCCAAAATTTTGGAAAAACACATTAATATTCAGTTAACGAAATTGGTTGCCACTCAAAATTTCTTACACCCCTCACAGTCAGGTTTTCGGGAAGGTTTTTCGACCGAAACAGCACTTTTGGGGGTCACAGAGAAATTGCGGGAACATCTGGACGCTGGGGAGACTGCGGCGCTGATTCTTCTTGATTTAAGTGCCGCTTTTGACACGGTGTCTCACCCAGTGTTACTGACGGCGTTACGTTCGTTAGGGATAGCTGGCCCAGCACTCAGATGGCTTAGTAAGTTTTTGAGTAATCAAACTTTTCAAGTCTTTTCATTTGAGGCAGCGTCAAAAACTCATTTATCCCCCTATGGTGTTCCTCAGGGCTCTATCCTGAGTCCGCTATTATTTAATATTTATGTTAAGCCACTAGCTGTGATTGCAGAAGAAGCAGGGTTGTCTATTTTTTCCAATGCCGACGATACTCAAATAATTTTCTCTCTGTCGGCAAACAGGTCTTTGGACTCATCCTTTCTTCAGACAGGGCTCAGGAAAATTGCAGAGTGGATGGCGACTACTTCATTGAAGCTTAATGGGGAGAAGACCGAGGTTCTCATTCTGGGTAAGAATGTAGATCTCTGGGGCCCCCAGCATTGGCCTCTTGAAATGGGGACTCTCCCTACACCTGCCACCCAAGTTCGCAACCTAGGTGTGACTATTGATAATCAGCTTTCAATGAAGCAGCAAGTTGTAAAAGTAGCTTCGGTTTGCTTCACAATCCTGAAATGGCTCAGGAAGATCCTTTGGATGCTGCCTAGTCCCACGCAAAAAACAGTAATCCAAGCACTCATAACATCTAGATTGGACTATGGCAACATCCTATACTTGGGAGCCAATAAGGAGGTGAAGCGCAAGCTTCAACTTGTACAGAATGCAGCAGCTAGGTTGCTATGTCAGATTCCACGTATGACTCCTGTCTCCAGCTTTCTTCATGAACTTCACTGGCTCAGGGTTGAGAGCCGCATAAAGTTCAAGACCCTGAACTATATGTTTAAGGTGAAATCTGGTAGTGCCCCTCAATATCTACAGGCCATTGTTCACCCATATCTTCATTTGCGGTCCCTCCGTTCCGCTACTCAGGCAAAGTTTGTAGTACCTAGGATCTCACGTTCTCGGCTAGGTGGTCGGTCTTTTGCTTACCTAGGACCTCTCCTGTGGAATTCTCTTCCTTTATTCCTTAGGAAAGAAACTGTTCCTAGTAACTTTCGAAAACACCTAAAGGCTTGGCTGTTCAATCAAGTAGGTTCACGACAACTAAAGCATTCACACTTGTCCTGTATGGCGGCGCTGGGAAACCTTTTGGTAGCTATGCGCCTTATAAGATTAATAATAATAATAATAATTTAAGTAGGGATGAGGAACAGGGATGACTTAAAACGTGGTCCATGGTTTTGAATTTGACACAGTTTGCCATTCCCATTGCTAGGGATTGCAGTAAAGATGCTTTTGGAGGCAAGATTTCACCCCTGGGGCGGGCAAATGACATCTTTCTTTAGAGGATTGGAACACCCAGATTGGGAACTACATTTATCAGCTTTTATTAAACAGTTGACGTCAACAGATGATGCGTCGTTTGCGCTCCGAACCACTATTTCATGGTTGAGCCCAAAAATCCAAAACCCATTGGTTGCCAATGGCTTAATTAAATAGCCAACTTCGACTGCTATTTAGTTACGGCTGTTGATTTTTTCTTTCTGCTACTGATTGGTGTATCGCCCACTTATGTATCAGTCATAAATGCAGACAGTGGATATTGTGCAAGTGGTCACTGCTGATGTTTACATCTTTAGACTCCAGAAATAGTTCCCTTGAGCTATATGCATCATAGTACAAATATATATTCGTTTTGTGGTTTATAAAATGGAGAGATTTTTAAGTTGAGAGTTCAAATTTTTGATTGTAACTTGAGGTGTCACTCGAGTGCTTTCTGAGAGTTGTTGTAGTGGGTGGGTGACGGCTTTACTTTATGCTGATTGATTATACGTTCTAAATTACCCTCAACATATGCAAATATAAACAAACTGTTAATACAGGCTCTCCTAAAGCTTGTGGAGAGTGTAAAAGTACATTGGCCTGTGTTCTAAAAATCTGGTGCATAAAAACTGTAAAAACTGATTGCAGTCGTATCTTGTGCAGTTCATAATATCACCTGCCGTAGCCTACTTACCAGTAAATAGGAAATGTTATTATGAAAAGCAGGAGGGTAGCTTCCATTGGTGCAGCAGGCGCAGTGGCACCGGAGTCCAGAGGCCTGAGAGACTCACTGAACCCCGATTATTACTATTTCCACAGATCAAACAGCAGCCAGGGTGGCATGTCCCTCCTTGCACTAGGGCCTATGACACTCTTGCTACGCTAGTGCTGAGAAGTGATAGCTCTGGCTGGAAATGAAGTTTAGTGTGTGTTATATTGCTTTATCCCGGGGTTCAGCCCACCGACATGTGAAGTCCAGCACGCATAGGGCGGCACTTGGTTGCCTTGGGGTGCACCAGAACTGATGGCCCTGGGACATCAATGCTAAGCTACCGTCCAGTAGCCACCAATGGCAGAGGACCCTGTAAATTAGCCTTGCTTGCTGCTGGAAGGGAGATCCACTGGGGTGCTAGACAAACCCTACAGTTACATATACAATATAAAGAGGGGTTCCATGTGGGTCATCGGTCACATGCCTGACACCATGACATAAATACCATGTAAGAGCTTCACCAGTACAGGGAGTTCACTAGTTGAGTGTCACATCAATATGTGATTCTGACCTCGCACAGAACGGTAGATGAGCTGTTGCTAGAAAAACCTCATGAGACGTAGGAACACTAAGTTATGCTGCAGACCCTTTAACCTTGTTGTTTCATGTCAAAATGCAGATCTAAAAATTAGTTAGGTGTGCTACAATGGTGTTCGATTTCTAATTTGTTCACATTGTTGGATGTGGTACAGTAAAACGTGAACTGTGGTGTATTACAGAATGTTGCTATCTCAGTCTGATTGAACTTTGTTGGGGTGTGGTATTACACGTTGATGTGAGCTGCTTTTGGATGGCCTTCATTGGTGTGCCCCACTATCACCTCCTGCTTGCTGAACTTTGATGTGGTGGCACATTGATTTTTTTTTTAAACTTATTTTTATTGCCATTTTCACATTTCTTATATTGTACATCATACATATTCGTCAAGTGGTCATATCCGATCATGCATCCTGTAAGATTACTCAGCAATTATATTACTCGATAATTCGTTATCAAGAGGCCTAAACAGTATATACAATCATCGTGACGTTCACAGCCTACAATCTCGGGTTCCATACATGGCAAAGGAACTGGGGGTCAACAGTGGTGCAAACTAGGGGATGAATATGGAAGAATATATCCAATTGCACTAAGGGGGGAAATGCAGCGTCGTGATGGTGGGGTACCTCTGATACTATGTGTGCCTATCTTGGTCGTTGCGACCCAAAATCGCAACAGTGCGCCTGAAGTTAGGGTCCGTCAAGGCTTTGCACAGCTGGGGGCCTACGGGTTCAGGTGGGCAGAGCCTGTGATTGTGCATTCCGGATTAGTTGTGTAGATGCGTCGTCTGGCGGGTCCGCTCCCGGGGAGAGCTGCCTAAATTGGTACAGTAACATGGCCCATTCCATTGATATAGGGTGCTTGCGGGTCCCCTTCACCTCCTCCTCCCGTAATGTCTCCTCCTCCGCCGCCGCCCATTTGAGTGTAGCTCCCACCCACGCCGCCACCGGAGGGCCGATGGGGGAACGCCAATACATGGCTATGCTGCGTTTGGCCAGGAGCACCGCTAAGGAGAGGAAGCGAGTCTGCACCTTGTGTTGCCTACTGATGCGAAAGATGCCTATGGCACTGGCCTCCCAAGTGTTCATGCAGGTTAGCCCAGTGAGGGTGCCCAATGCGGTGTGAATGTGATGCCAGAAGATTTGAATGACGGAGCAGCCCCAGAACATATGTCGAAAGTCTGCGTTGTGTTCTTGACATCTGGGGCATAGGAACTGAGTGTCAGGGTAGAATCGCTGGAGGCGTGCAGGTGTGAGATAGGCCCTGTGTAGGATATAGTATTGGATGTTTTTAAATCGTGCGTTTCTGGAGACTTTCTTCGGGTATCTCAAAGCCTTCTCCCACTCCCCGTCATGGAGCACTCGCCCGATTTCTGCCTCCCAGGTGGCCCGGAGGGTCGCCAATGGTTTATTTGTCAATTCCCGTATGGCTTTGTAAAGCCATGTAGTGAGATGGCGTCCTGCTCCCATATGTAGGATCGTGTGCAGCACTGGGTGTGGGTGTGGTTCCCCGCTACTTAGGTCCTGGTGTGGTCGATAGCTATCTAGGAGTTGGCGGTGGAGCAGAAACTGCCCTGGGGGAAGCCCGTATTCCTCCACCAAACTAAGGAACGGTCTTAGTTGCCCGTCCTCGAAAAGGGCCGCTGCCTCTGTTAGGTCACATCCCGTCCATGTGCGAAGCGCGCTATTCGTGTAGTAGTGTTCCCGATTGGGCCAGCCCACTAGAGTGAGTAAAGGGGAGTACAAAGGGGTCCCCGGGGACATGCGGTGTATCCGCAGCATACACTTACGTGCGACCAGCACCTGTAAGGGGTACGTGGGCTTTGGGCGTGTGCCAGGGAGGAGTAAGCGACGGATCTCCGGAACTGATACTCGTCCCGCGACGGTATGCGTTTCCACAGTGTACCTGTCTGCTGTCCAATGCGACAGCCATTGCAATTGTGCTGCCAAGAAGTAGGCTTCGAAGGATGGGGCTCCCAAGCCACCCTGCGTGGTGGGCAGTTGTAGTTTTGTCAGGGCTATTTTGTGTCTGTTAGACCCCCAGATGAGCGCACTAAGAAGGGAGTCTAGGTCCCGGAAAAAGGTCCTGGGCGGGATTACGGGGAGGTTGGTAAAAAAGTACAGCAATCTCGGAACCATGATCATTTTGGCCAATGCCACTCTCCCAATGGGAGCCAATGGGAGGCTCTTCCAAAAGCCGATCGAAGCCCTAATGCTCGCTAAAGCCCTGCAATGATTACCCTCGAACATATCTGCGGTGGAGTGGTAGAGACGAATACCCAGGTACCGGGGGGCCTCCGCGCTCCAGGGCACTCGCTGGGTTCCCATGTGAACCACCTGCGGAGGCAGTCCCGGATGTAGCGGATAAATTGCGGATTTATCCCAATTTACTCGTAGTCCTGAGGCCACGGTAAATTCCTGCAAGGTTTCCCAGAGGGGTGTCAGATCATCCGCAATGTCCCGTACATAGATCAGTAGGTCATCTGCGTATAAGGAAATACTATGCACCGTGTCCGCTATCGGGATGCCCCAGCTCTCACCTTCCCTCCGGAGCCGTACCGCCAGGGGCTCCACCGCCAGGGCAAAGAGCAGAGGGGACAGCGGGCAGCCCTGTCGCGTGCCTCTCTGAACCGCGAACTCCGTCGATATGTATCGGCCTAGGCGCACCCGCGAAGTCAGTCCGGTGTATAATAAGCGCGTGTAGGCGAGGAGGGTGGGTCCTATGCCTACTCGTTGCAGCACCGAGAACAGAAACTGCCATGTGAGGGAATCGAAGGCCTTCTCAAGGTCTAAGATGAGACAGGCCGCTCGAGGGTATATCCCTTGCACCTGATCCTGAATGTGGAAGACTCGACGTATGTTCTGGGACGTACATCTGCCAGGTATAAATCCGCACTGGTCCGGGTGAACCAGAGAGCGTATAATTTGGACATATCTATCCGCTAAGGTCTTCCCGAAGAGTTTACAATCGGCAGACAATAGCGATATCGGACGGTAGGAGGTCATTAGTTGTGGGTCCCTATGTGGTTTCAGGAATGTCACGATGACGGATTCTCGCATAGATTTCGGCAATTCTCCTTTCTTCAGCGCCGCCGTAAACACCTCCACTAACCGAGGGACCAGGTGCACTGAAAAGGTTGTGTAATATTCTAGGGGGAACCCATCCAGCCCCGGAGCTTTATTGCGGGCCAGGGCACGTAGGGCCCGCGTCACATCCGCCGAAACTAGTATGGTATCTAGGACCTCTTGTTCTGATCTCGTGATTGTTGGGAGCGGCAAAGGATCGAGAAAGCGATCCACTACTTCCTGCGGGGTAGAGGTGGGGTCACTATATGTCTCGGCATAGTAGTCGCGGAAGGCCCCCAGAATCTCCGCCTGGGAGTGCACTAACACCCCCCTAGGGTCCAGTATCTCGGTAATGGGCTTGACTTCCGTGTCTTGCCTGGCTAACCACGCCAGTAGAGTGCCCGTCTTGTCCCTCTCCCTATGCATCCGGGTAGCATAGGATCGGAAGTTACACCTTCGCAGATCCGTAGAGGCTGAGTGATAGGCTGTTTTGGCGTCTGCTATACGCCGCGTTTCCTCTTCGGACGTAGCATCCCGCTTGGTGAGGGTCGCCAGGCGGTGCTCCGCGGTGGTGAGGGCTTGTTCCAACACGCGTCGAACACCCGTTATTTGCCGCAGGCATTCTCCCCGGGCCACCACTTTAAACGCATCCCATTCCACCAACCTAGAGGACGCCGTTCCCGAGTTGCGCGTGAAATAGTCTTGGATGCTACCCTCCTGATCGTGACGAAAGACCTGGTCCGATAGGCAGTCCCGTGGCAAACGCCACATGGGGACCGGTGGGTGTGGGGGCTGCCAGCGTATCTGGAGAATGTGGGCATCATGATCGGATATAATTCTGCCCAGGTAGTCTGTGTGGGTGATCCGGGGTAGGATAGTCGCCGTACATAAGAAGCGGTCAAGGCGGACGCGCAAGTTGTGTGGGATGGAATGAAAGGAATACAGGCGGACCTGGGGGTGGCGCAGTCGCCAAGCATCAGTTAGCGACCAGTGTGAGATCCATGCCCTGAATCTAGTGGTTTGCTTATGTGCCGGTGAGTGCAGTGGAGGCGGGTGCGATCGGTCAAGGTGCAGGTCTAGTGAGCAATTATAGTCTCCTCCCAGAACCCAGGGTATGGAAGCAAATGGGGCAAGGACCCCTGTGAGATGGTCCCAGAACTTGTCTTGGTCAACGTTAGGGGCATAAATGCTACCGAGAAGTACTACCTGTCCGTCTAAAAGACCCTCCAGTAGTGCATATCTACCTTCTTTGTCGATGACCCTCCGAAGCTCCCGGAAGGGGGTCCCCGGTCGCACCCAGATCAACGCCCCGCGCGCATACGCAGAGTAGGTTGTGGCGCACAGAAGACCCCGCCATTTCAACTGCAGTTTCCCGACCTCTTTTGCAGTGAGGTGTGTCTCTTGCAAAAAGACTATCGGGGTATTGTGACGTTTTGCATAGGAATACACCGCATATCGTTTGCGCGGAGTGTGCAGCCCCCTAACATTCAGGGTAAGGAGGGTGACATCAGTGTGTGGTGTGTGATGCGTCATGGTCTGTGTCTGTTCGCCTAGCGCAGGGACTACGCCTATTGAGGTGCGTAGACCTCGGTCGCTCCGGGTGGTAAAGAGTGTCTGCGCCCCCCGACGCCGCATAAGCATATGTGGGAGATAGTTGGATCTGTTTCATTCCATATGAGGGGTGGGAAAGGTGTGTAACTGGGGTATACAACTGAACTAAAGGGGTCGAGGAACATCCCCAATACCTGGGACCCATCGTCAAGGACGGTGCGTCCAAACCTGGTCACCCACTTAAGGGGAAAATACGACTATATATGAAGGGGGGCGGCGGTGCATGCGTGCTGGGCCAGAGACGAATCGGGCCAGTAGTAGGAGAAAAGGACGTTGCACCTGTTGCAGCAGGCTACGATAGAAGGGTCAATGCAACAGGTGGGGAAGAAAGTACATTTGGCGCAATGGTAAATACAAGAGTCCCCTTTTCATATCGTATGGGAGCCAGATTGTCCATCTAGAATGAGGTCCGCCGTCTGCGGAGTGACCATGGGGGGTGTCACGGAGTTCTCCCCCGTCCCATCGCTGTCATTCTCCTCCTCCGAGGTAAAGATATGCGGCGGCCGATCAATGTCATCCGGTAGAGGAGACGCCTGCAGGTCGATCACTGCTTGCAAGGCCTCCCTTCGTTCTTTCACGATTTGCTCAAGGTCCGGAGAGTCTTGGGTGCGGGCAGGTGCCCTGCCACTCGCGCCTGCACGCGGGCGTCGTTGCGACCGCCTTCCGGATCGTGGAGGCTTAGGATGCGGGTCTCTTGTGGTCTCCACCCTGGATTGTCGTGCACAGTGCTGATCTGCCCAATCTTGAGCTTCCGTGACGTTCATGAAGAACACAGTAGAGTCAGCGTAGACCACCCTGAGACGGGCTGGGAAAAGCAAGGAGTAGTGGATATTGTTCTCGCGCAAACGTCTCTTTACATTCAGGAAGGAGGCGCGTTGTTGTTGAACTGCTCGTGCATAGTCGGGGAACACCATAACACGTTGGTTGTCGACTCGCAGGGCGCCCGCCACTCGTGCCGCGCGCAGCACCGCATCCCTGTCACGGAAGTGGAGGAATTTCGCTAGCAGCGGCCTCGGGGGCGCCCCTGGGGGCGGTCGGCGGGCCGGGACCCTGTGGGCTCGTTCCAGAGAAAAGAATGCGGAGCGGTCCTTATCCGGGGTGAAGGATTTCACCCAGGTCTCTACGTATTGTAGGGGGTCCGTGCCTTCGATTCCTTCGGGTAGCCCTATTACGCGTATGTTGCAGCGTCGTGAGCGCCCTTCTAAATCGTCCGCCCGCTCCTCCATGATGGTTAGGCGATGCAGCACCTCCTGGAGCGTCTGCTGGTGTTTATCGAGCGTTGGCTGTACTTCTTCGATCTTCTTCTCTCCGTCCTTCACTCTATCCACCAGTTTCCGATGGTCGTCCCGGATAAGGCTAATGTCCGTCGCTAGTGTCCCGAGTCGCTCCTCCATGGAGATCCTGGAGTGTTCTATGGCGGCCAGAACCTGGTCCAACTTGACAGATACCGAGGAGTCGGGCAGCGACTCCGTCGCGCCCACCCATGTCCGGGCTCTAGGCATCTTTTCCGGGGCCGTCTCGGGGACCGCCGTCTGTTGGGTCCCCCGGGGCTTCCCCATGGTTGCGAGCGAGGTGCGTCCGCTGGGGGGCACCGATTCCCTCTCCCCCCACGGAGGCAGGGGGGTCGTCTCCTCTCCTGTTTCGCTCAGTCCTATAGTGTATGTCCCCACCAGGGCCCTCCGTTATTCCGTTCCTGTTTGTGTGCTTTGAGGAAGCCGCCGTCCGGCGTTCTCAGGGATCGTTTATGCACAGCACGTGAGAGGCTCCGTCCCAACTCGTGTCTTCCCTCAACGCGGGCCCTCGCAAGGCACTCCCCCGCTCGGCGCTCTTCGGTTAGTTCCCAGGCTGGCCACCCCTATCGGCGATGTGCAAGGTCTGGGTGCCGTCCGGGTTCGTGCCGCCCCGCAGGGCGGGGTATCCCGGGTAGGGTCCGGGAGGGATGTAGGTCGCTCCTTCACAACACTGGCGCCCTCCGCTCCAGGCCTCACTGAGGCACCGTCCCGCCGGGCGCCATCTTAGGGTCAGGCACCCCGATCCAGTTTCCAGACCCACCAGGCCTCCCCTCCGCAGCACCGCACTCACCGCGGGCGTCGCAGTCTCCAGGCGCCTCCAGGGAAAGCGCCGAGTCTCATCTGGTGCGCCTCGTCCCTCTAGCTGCGGAGCCGTTCGTTGCGTGAGACTCGGGCCGCTGGTGTCATGGCCGCTCTCCTTCTTCACGTCCGGGCAGGGACGGGGACGCCCCCACCCGCAGCCCGTCACCGGGGCTTCACCAGCCCACCGTGGAATGCAGGCATCAGTTATGGCTCCACGGGGGTCACAGGGCAGGTGCGTCGACTGTGTCTGCCGTCCAGAGGTCCGCCGGTCCCTCGATCGCGGGCTTCAGAGTCCGCTCGCCGCCATTTTGCGCTCCCGGGTCCCGATCCGGAGCTGTTCGTCGCCGCTACTCCGTTTCCCCCCGTTCAGCGTCGCATCACCACGGAGCAGCGGGTGCCGGAGACCCTCCACCGCCCAGCGGGAAGTTTTCTGCTGGGGTGCAGCGTCAGGAAGTGGCCGTTTGTTCGGCCCGATCGCGGAGCCCTAGCAGGATGCGGCCGCCATGATAGCCGGCTTGGCCACGCCCCATGTGGTGGCACATTGATATGGATGAATTGCATTGGGGACAATAACTAAGCTGTGAGTGAGGGTGTTGTCTCCTGCTGTTATCATGAGATGTGGGTGAATGAACGGTGTGGTCCGCAGTAATAAGTGATGTTTCGTTTCTTTACCAGCTTTGTCTAGTTAAACGGTGTTGTCTGCTGTACTAATGTGCTGTTGTCCTGTTTCTGTCATTGTAGTGGAGATTTTGGCCGACTGGCAGCATCAGACTGTGCGCATCACGCAGGTGAGACATTGTCCCATTTCCCCTATGCCTGAGTTTAGATAGAGACACCTATCAAGAACACCCACTTTTGACCATGAGCTGGCAGCTACTTCTCTGCCCTTTTCTGGTTGACTGTAGTCTGGGCCTCCTCTCACCTTTAGATGATTGTAATCTGAGACATCTAACCTTTGGCCACATCCACACTGGGACCCCCACCCAACATTGGCCTAAATGTAGGCCTCCCCCAATTTCTTTTGGCCATATATAAGTTGTAAACTCCTGGCTTTCTCCAAGTTTCAACCCTGTACTTCCTCTTGGCCGGGGTAACTAACCACACCCTCTATCTACCCAGCTCTAGGCTGAGTCCCTTACCCTTCGGTTGCCTATAGTCTGAAGCCTTCATAATGCCACTTATAGGTGGAGGCCCTCACACTTTGGTCGCCTTCAGAATGAGGTCCTCACCTTTTAGCTATCTGTAGCCTGAGGCCCTCACCCTTTGGCCTACTACAGCCTGAGATTTCACCTCACCACTTGGCCACTTTTAGGCTGCAGTCCTTGGCCATTTGATGCCTTTAGGATGAGGCCTTTATCCATTGCCCCCGTGTAGGTTGAGCCACTCACCCTTTGGCCACCTTTAGGCTGAGGCCCTTACCCTTTGCTAATTATAGGCCGTGGCCCTCACCCTTTGACTGCCTGTAGACCAAGGACCTTACCCGTTGCCCACTTATAGGTTGAGGTCCTAGCCTTTTGGCTGCCAGTAGACTGAGGCCTTTGCACTTTGGCTACTGCTATAGTGAGGCCCTCGTCCTTTGGCAACAGGTAGATTGAAGATTGGCTTCCTGCATGCCGAGGCACTCGCTCTTTGGCTGCCTGCAGGCCGAGGCACTCGCTCTTTGGCTGCCTGCAGGCCGAGGCACTCGCTCTTTGGCTGCTTGCAGGCCGAGGCACTCGCTCTTTGGCTGCCTGCAGGCCGAGGCACTCGCTCTTTGGCTGCCTGCAGGCCGAGGCACTCGCTCTTTGGCTGCCTGCAGGCCGAGGCACTCGCTCTTTGGCTGCTTGCAGGCCGAGGCACTCGCTGTTTGGCTGCCTGCAGGCCGAGGCACTCGCTCTTTGGCTGCCTGCAGGCCGAGGCACTCGCTCTTTGGCTGCCTGCAGGCCGAGGCACTCGCTCTTTGGCTGCCTGCAGGCCGAGGCACTCGCTCTTTGGCTGCCTGCAGGCCGAGGCACTCGCTCTTTGGCTGCCTGTAGGCCGAGGCACTCGCTCTTTGGCTGCCTGTAGGCCGAGGCACTCGCTCTTTGGCTGCCTGTAGGCCGAGGCACTCGCTCTTTGGCTGCCTGCAGGCCGAGGCACTCGCTCTTTGGCTGCCTGCAGGCCAAGGCACTCGCTCTTTGGCTGCCTGTAGGCCGAGGCACTCGCTCTTTGGCTGCCTGCAGGCCGAGGCACTCGCTCTTTGGCTGCCTGCATGCCGAGGCACTCACTCTTTGGTCATGTGGAGGCCAAGGCCCTCAACCTTTAGCCACCTGTAGGCCGGACCCCTCACCCTTTGGCCACTTACAGACCGCTTCTAACTAAGAACAAAAACCTCTAGAGCGCTCCTTCTGATATTCCATGCTGGCAAACTGTCGCCGTCTGGCCTCTATGAGAGCCTATGTGGCTTTGGCATACTTCTGTGCTTTATATTTGGTGGGATGGCCAGTTAGCACTGACTTACCTGTGCTGGTGCTTAGTGGTAAATGTGGTGTAGCCAGGGTGGGTGGTAGAGTGGATGGTTTGCACCATTTCATCTAATAATTTTGTGGGAGGGGAGTTGTAGGATATCTCAAATGGAGTAATTAATCCAATAAGTATCATAAATGTTTTTTGCGTCTTTGCAGCTTGGGGTTAACCCCACATCAGTAGAGGAGTTGGAGCTGAAGAAGGGGGACAGCACTACAATGAAGGAAGGGGAGACCTTATGCTTGGTGAACGGCCTCTATCCCCATACTATTCGCTTCACTGGCTCCAAGCCCAGCCGACCCCCTTCAGCTTCTGAGACCAAGACTGATGTCTTATCCAGGCCCAGAGACACAGTACCAAAGAGAACCGTCAAGGACTTCTTTGGTGCACATCGCCCTGAAAACTCGAAAAGGAGCTCCAGCAGCAGGGAGGCACAGGCAGAGCCCAGCAGCAAAAAGCCCAAAGGGGAGAGCCCCATGGAACATGGGTCAGGCTCAGACTCCGAAGAGGAGGCCAGTCGCAAGCTGAAGCAACTCCAAGAGACCGCAGCCCATGCCCATCAGGCAAACAGCACAGCCACTCCGCAGACTGGTTCTTCAGAGGTCCACAGAGGAGATACCTGCCCCAGAGACTCCTGGGAGGAACATGGCAAGTTGCTAGTCTTCAACAAGAAAGGGTTGCAGGCCAGCTCTAAGGTACGAGATGTTTCCCAGCGCACTCATGTATGTGTGTGTGTGTATATATATATATATATATATAATCTCTGTGCTCTTGCCCGCTTTTCTATTTTGTTCATGAAAAAAGGCAAGAGTGGACTCAATTTCTTCCAAGTGATTTATTAAGCAATCACCATGTCGCCATGATGCGTTTCGGGCGGTAGAGACGGCCTTGATCACATGATAGCGCATGGGCGGCATTACCTCCATTTAAAGTTCAAATGCAGCAGCAATAGATATAGTAAACATACTACACATTCAAAAATTTACATAAATCACAGCAAAATGCTAAAATCATGTTTAAAATGTGTGTATGAAATTACAATTTACAATAAAAACCAGGAAAAACAAATCGCTGTAAAATACAGTAAAGTGCTTGTAAAAACCTACTGGATAAAATATCCTGAGTTATAATGAATACGGGGATATATTATAGTCAAAATTACTGGTATGAACCCCTGTATCATGCACTTATTTTCTTTTTATCCTGGTTTATAGAAAATCCAGCTGCCGTATTCAATAAAGTGACTAAGTGCTAAGTAAATTACCCCCCATCTTCCTAATGTGTGAGACCCGTATGAATAAGGTTATGTGCAAAAAGTGCGTAAGATAAATATAAAGTGCAAAATAGTTCATATGTGCAAAGAGAGTTCTAGCAGCATAGCAAGTTTAAACAGCATAACAGGTACTGGCAAATGCATATTACCTAGAAATAACCTCATATAGAGTAAATCACAATCGGTACAATGAGCAAAGGAGGATAAAACAGTAAGTTAATTAAAGAGATGAAAATAGACTGATTCCCACGTAGTGACATTCACAATAAAAATTGTAATAAAATCATTTCAACCTAAAATCTCAATAAATTAGCTAAAAACCTCCTGTTATTTCTCTCAAACATCATAACATTCTAGTCTATGATGATAAAAGCAATGCATGAGTTTGAGATGCAAGCATATTATCGATATGTACCTATAAAATCAAAAGTATGTATGAATGTACAAGCTTCTGGAGACCTGTGCTGTACCGGCTGATAATTTGGAACAATACAAGATTATTGCTGAGTAAATCCCCCATAAGCAGGTCAGCTACTAAATACTCAATAATACTGCGTAATCACCTAAATAGATAGATAAATAAATAAATACGCAATAAATATTAAATAGATGTGCAAAATCATTACAGTAACTCGGAAAATACTAGAAGATATCAATGGTATGTAAACAAACCCTCACAGTATTGAGACCCTTAGGCTGCTTGGTGTCTAGTTCTAAAATATATCTTGTCTCCAAGCGCCGCAGTCTGGCTTCTCTATTACCCCCTCTCTTGTTAAAAGACACTGTGTCTAGCACATAATATTTAAAATATTTAAGGCTACTTTGGTGGTGTTCCTTAAAGTGCCTAGCTACCGGATAGCTGGGGTCTTTATTTACAATAGCTTGTGTATGTTGCAGGATTCTTTTATGCACTGGTAGTTTCGTACTACCTATGTATGTAAAATTACAGCTGCATGTCAGTGCATAAACAGCAAATTCAGTTTTGCATGACAGAAATTTTGATATGGTGTGTATCTTAGGGCTAAAGGCCGTTTGATAAGTCTTGGTATTCACACCAAACTGGCATGCCTTGCAATTGGAACATTTGTAGAAACCCGTTCTTGGGGCCAGCCACATACTTGTATCCACATCTTCTGGGTTGTTTTTCATTAGTGCATTGCCCATAGATGCTGTTCTTCTAAATGTGATGGATGGTTTTTTAGGCACGGCTCTTCCTAGGACTGGGTCTCCCATTACTATGGGCCAATTGCGTCTTATTATCGCCCTTATCTGTCCTTCCTGCCTGTTGTACCCCAGTATCAACCTGGTAGGTTCCTTGGGGATGATACCCGATGCTGCACTAGACTTGGATTTGTATTGAAGTAAATCCTGCCCTGCTCTAGCTCTGGATCTGGATATTGCTGCTTCTATAGTATGATTCTTGTACCCTCGCTGTAACAATCTATTTTTGCATTGTTGTTGTTTCTCCTGCATATCTTGTTCCTCACTACAAATTCTCTTAATTCGCAGCATCTCCCCATAGGGGATGCTGTTTATTAAGTGAGGAGGATGGGCACTAGTCGCATGCAGTATAGAATTTCCCACTGTGGGTTTTCTAAAAAGTGTAGTTGCCAGACCTTTGTGGGAAATGTAAACCTTGGTATCTAAAAATGTGATTGTTTCACAACTGATCTCGTATGTAAACTTTAGATTAAAGTTGTTTGTGTTAATCTCGGTAGTAAACTCTTGTGCACTCTGTATTGACCCATTCCAAACAACAAAGAGGTCATCGATAAATCGTAACCAAGCCACTATATTGCTGGAGAATATGTGGGCATATTGTTTCATGAGGACCAGCTCCTCCCACCATCCCAGACGAACTCAAGAGCTCCAAGAAGAACTGCTGAGCCCTCGAGAGGACATGGCGCAGAGACCCAACACCGGACAACATGACTGCCCTCAAGCTCGCCACCCGAAAACACCACCAACTCATCCACGCCACCAAGAAAACCGCATTCAAGGAACGACTGGACAACAACGCACACAACAGCAAGGAACTCTTCAACATCGTTAAAGAGCTCTCCAACCCCAAAGCCGGAAACAACGACATCACCCCTTCGCAAGACCTCTGCAACTCCCTCGCCTCCTACTTCCACAACAAGATCGCGGACATACACAACAGCTTCAGCACTCTACCGACGCACGCCACGACCGAACCACCGCCCCCCACCACCACCCTCCGCGCCTGGACCCCGATCAGCACCGAAGACACCGTCCGCACGATGAACTCCATCCACTCCGGATCTCCTACCGACCCCTGCCCTCACCACGTCTTCAACAAGGCCGACGCTGTCATCGCACCCCACCTGCGGGACATCATCAACACCTCCTTCGACACCGCTACCTTCCCGGAGAGCTGGAAGCATGCCGAACTCAGCGCTCTACTAAAGAAGCCATCAGCCGACCCCACCGACCTCAAGAACTACCGCCCCATCTCGCTGCTCCCGTTTCCTGCAAAAGTCATCGAGAAGACCGTCAACAAGCAGCTGGCCGCCTTCCTCGAGACGAACGGTTCCCTCGACCTCTCACAGTCTGGCTTCCGGGCCAACCACAGCACCGAGACTGCCCTGATCGCAGCCACCGATGACATCCGAGCACTGCTTGACAACGGAGAAACAGCAGCCCTCATCCTCCTAGACCTCTACGCGGCCTTCGACACTGTCTGCCACCGTACACTAGTGCAGCGACTCAGCAAAGTCGGAATCCAGGAGAAGGCACTGGAGTGGATCATCTCCTTCCTCGCCGGAAGAACACAGAGAGTCCGCCTCCCCCCGTTCAGATCTGAAGCCACCGAAGTCATCTGCGGCGTTCCTCAAGGCTCCTCGCTCAGTCCAACCCTCTTCAATGTCTACATGAGCCCCCTCGCAGACATCGCACGCCAGCACAACCTCAACATCATCTCCTACGCCGACGACACCCAGCTGATTCTCTCCCTCACCAACGACCCCGCCACCGCCAGAGCCAACCTTCACGAAGGGATGAAAGAGGTAGCCGAATGGATGAAGAACAGCCGCCTGAAACTGAACTCGGACAAGACGGAAGTCCTCATCCTGGGATCCTCACCCTCCGCCTGGGACGACTCCTGGTGGCCCCCCGCCCTAGGCAGCGCACCCAAACCAACAGACCACGCACGCAACCTGGGCTTCATCCTGGACTCCTCCCTCTCCATGACCAGACAAGTCAACGCCGTCTCCTCGTTGTGCTTCAACATCCTGCGCATGCTACGTAAGATCTTCCGGTGGATCCCCACCGAGACCAGGAAGACGGTCACCCAGGCCCTCGTCACCAGCCGTCTGGACTACGGCAACTCCCTCTACGCCGGAACCACCGCCAAACTCCAGAAGAGACTCCAGCGAATCCAGAACGCCTCAGCACGACTCATCCTGGACATCCCCCGTCGCAGCCACATCTCCGGACACCTGAGAGACCTGCACTGGCTCCCGGTCAACAAGAGAATCACCTTCCGACTCCTCACCCACGCACACAAAGCCCTACACAACCAAGGCCCAGGATACCTCAACAGCCGCCTCAACTTCTACGCTCCCAAACGCCAGCTTCGATCGACCGGCCCCGCCCTCGCCACCGTCCCCCGCATCCGAAAAGCCACCACAGGGGGACGGTCCTTCTCCTACCTCGCCGCTAAGACATGGAACTCCCTCCCGACCCACCTCCGCCTGACCCAGGACCACCTCGCCTTCAGGAAGCAACTCAAGACCTGGCTGTTCGAGCAGTAGCGGACCCCCCCTCCCCCAGCGCCTTGAGACCCTCCGGGTGAGTAGTGCGCTATATAAATGCTTTGATTGATTGATTGATTGATTGATCCCATAAAGAGACAGGCATATCTGGGGGAGAAGCTGGCCCCCATTGCTACACCTTGTATTTGTTGGTAAACCTGATTCTTATACAAAAACAAGTTATTCTCCAGACAAAATGTCAATAAGTCTATTAACATCTGATTATCTTTAGCATATTTGATGGGTCGATTTGCCAAGAAGTATTCCACTGCTTTGACTCCATCATGATTTCATATGCAGGTGTATGAAGCTGTTACGTCGAAGGCTATGAGGCAATAGTCCTCCTGCCATCTGATTTTTTTCTATTTTTCTAATGAAGTCACTTATGTCTTGCACATAAGAGTTGAGATTTTTCACATGATATTGCAAAAATTAGTCTATATATACAGACATATTCTCTAAAGGTCCATCGCAGCTCCATTGATTTATGTACCTTCGGAACAAAGTACAGTAGGAGGGTAGTTGGATTTTCCTTCTTTAGGTACTTGAATTCCTGTAAATTCAATAGGCCCGTACTCTTCCATGCCAACAATTTCCCAAATAAATTATCTTGTACTTGTTTGAACTTCTGCATGGTGCTTTTGCGGTAGCAATCCACATCATTCAATTGTTTTGTTGCTTCCTCTGAGCAATCTTTTAGTGACCCCATTACCACATTTCCCCCTTTGTCTGCATTTCTCACTACAACCTGTTTATTCTTGTTTATTTATACACACCCACCTCTCCACCCACCCTCCCACGACAATCCTTCTATGCCCTCTCTTGCATAAGGTGCTCTGGTGGAGAACTGACGCCTATGCCTATTGCAGTCAGTCTCCCGCACTTCTCTTCCTGCATGAAATATTGCACAGCACAAAATGCAGACCTGTCGCAGACTGTAGTTTCACCCCTGTTTTTGAGATATTGTTCAGTGCACTGGTACACCTGTTGTAGAATATCCTATGTTTCTCTAGTTGCATAAGATTTGCAGAGGTCAGCAATACCCCTTGTGCATGCCATTACATAGTGCCTCAACACTGTCATTTTATCTATCACCGTGAGCCGTATTGCTCATTTCCTGGGAAAACAGATGGGCATGGAGTTGTCACCCATTGGCTTTGTCACGCATAGGAATTTCCTCACATTTTCAATATTCTTTTTTTGTTTCTTGTTTACTGCTGGTCTTGTCTGAGATGTTCTGCACCTTTTCATACCATCCCTCTTAACATCGGTTCCGCCCTGCACTGTTCCTCAGTTAAAGTAGGTCTACTTTGCTCTCCTGAAACATTTTATTTTTATTAAATTTTTGTTTACAAAATGATATAAATCTCACATGAATTCACAACAATTAAGTCAGTACTTACAACAAAAAAAAAAGAGTGATTCTTAAAATTGAGCCTTATGAGTAGACATTCCTTTTCTTATACAACACCCTCCAAGCCAGGAAATATAAAGAGCCCTTATTTGACCTTCCTGATGCATTGTGGGCAGGCTAAGTATTTGCTTTCACTCTGTGGTCTGCTAGGTCCTTTACCACCAAAGTGCACAGAAGCATGTAGGTTTGCTTCTCCTCATGGAGTGTATTCAGTGCCATTTCCCGACAAAGGCTACTGTTGAACTCAGACATCCATTGGAGGGGATGTTGCTGAGAACACACAGTACACCACTGTGGCCTTCAAGATAACGACAAGCAAAGACTGCTTCCACTGCTGATATTGAGCTGTGGGGAGCTCACATAGAGTATTGGGACCAACATTGGTGGATACACTACCTCTCGATCTCAAAAAAGTTAAAAAAAAAAAAAAAACCTTCTGGAGAGCTCTAAAGAGCCATTTATTTTCTTATCTCTTTCTGGGGGTCCACGTGGAATACTCAGCCTGTCACATCGCAAAGCCTCTTTAGTTATCCGTGCACTTTATGAGCTCCTGTGACAGGCCTATCTATTTGTAGATGTTTTTATATGGGGCTCTCTCCTGTTGGCCATATTTGATCCGTGGCCATCAGAGGGCTTCTTGAGACCCTGCTCAGAACCTTGCCTATCTTCCAGATCGCCGGCTTTGACATCGACGGTACGATCATCACCACGAAGTCCGGAAAGGTCTTTCCTGTCGGTCCCGATGACTGGAGGTGAGTGGGTTACACGCAGGCACAGGTTCACTTTGTGTCACTTGGCCACTAGCTTTTTATAGTAATAATCCATTAGAAAAGCAGAGTGGGCTGGAGGTGCTGTTGTCAGAGCTATCAGTATTACAATAGCTAAGGGTGCTCGAAGTCCATATTGAGGGACATTGGTGGAGCTGTGTATGTGTTTCAGTGCTTGGAGAACAGAGCCTGCTGCAGGTGAAGATTAAGTTCTCCGTATGGAATGTATGGAACAGCATAGGCGCCACAGGTTCAGATTGTGAACTGTGTATGGGACACAATGTGGGAAGAGCAGGAACTGCTGCAGCTCAGGATTGATGTACAGTGGGTGATTTGTGTCCCACCACCGTGTGCTGGCAGTTCCTAAGGTGCTGCAGGCTTGGATTGAGACACACTGGAAAAGCTATGTTTGGGCCTTAGTACTTGAACAGCAGGGAATGCTGCATTTACACATATAGAACTTTCGGTTGATAGGGTAGCGTATTAGTCCTAGAAATAAAACTACATGGTGTTTTACACTAATATGTCTGTCTTTGTCTACAGAATTTTATATCCAGAGATTCCCAAAAAATTAAAGCAGCTTTTAAGCGAAGGCTACAAGGTAATTTCTAGCCTTTAATGCCCCCCTCCTCCCGCAACACACTCTTGTTAGCCCTTTAAGCTGATTTTATCCTTTTTTTTCTGTTGCTCCTCGCAGATTGTCTTTCTCACCAATCAGCTGGGGATCAGTCGTGGCAAACTGAAGCCGGAAGTGTTCAAAGCCAAGGCGGAAGCCATCATCGAGCAGCTGGCGCTACCTGTGCAGGTGAACATTGGTGGTTCGTGGATTATCTGTGGAGGTGGGCCTGATGAAAAGAGGGGTGTACTTGTGCAGGTGGGAGTATGAGGCACTGGGGTACCTGTGGAGGCGAACATTAGCATCAGGCAAGACTGGAGGAAAGAAGGCCCTACCTGTTCAGACAAGAGTAGGATGAAGAGGGGCTACTGTACCTATACTGGTGATCAGAGGTGAGGGGATAACCTGTGGATGTAAGCGAGGTGAGTTTTCAAGTGATATCGGGTATAAATTTAGGTGAGCAATGGGGCGGGGGGAGGCACAGTGACCTGTGTAAATGAACCCAGACAGAAGGGGAGTAGAAAGAATGATGTGAATGTTTACCTGAGAACTGGGAGCAACGTGTGTAGGAAAGAAGACTTCCATCATCTACACTACACTCTTCATTGTACAAAGGGACTCGTTTGACTGAACACACTTTAAAGAGTTTGGTCAGTTTGACAAGTGTTGTACCTTCTTTTTATTTCTTTTTGTTTATAACATTCTGCATAGAAGTGTGTTGAAATGACATTATTTTAAGGGCAGTTAAACACCTGCTGCTTTTGTCCCCTCTTTACATAACAGTATTTCATTTTTTATTTTCACTGAGATAGTTCGAGAGCTGCTTTGTTTTTATATTATCTCGAGGCTTCTTCCTATGAAGCTCCTTACCTATCAAACTTCAACATTGTCTTCAGCCTTTCTCTTCTCTTTCTTCACCACCGCCCAAATTTCCCAAGAAACTAAACTAGCAGCATATGCCTGTTCTCTAGACATTCACATGCAAACATCTAGCCCGCTGATCTCTCAACCATACCTTCTTAGTAGCAAGAGAACATGTTTAGTTGTGCCATTGAACAGTGATTATCACAGTACATCAGTCGTTCTCGGTTTTATTTCTGCTAGAAAGGTTTGTTTGCAGTTATATCTGATGCATGCAGAACAGGTCTCCTTCTTCATACAAGTATGCCCAGGCCCTGGGCAAGGCTAGTTAGCACTCACACAAATCTCACTCTTTATGCAAACTATACCACTAACATTGCTCACATCATTGAGCACTCTTCGGACTCACATCGAGACCTATTCATAAAGTATATTTTGTAGTATGTAAGTTGTACTACTGACGTATTGTGCTATTCACAAACCGAGTCGTAGGCCTCCGTCTATCCTATCTTGTGTTTTCCCCACACACATTGGTTTGCATTTCTGTAGTAAATGTGTGAGGGAGAAGGGGGAGTGGTTGGAAAAAAGGAGGAGTTTAGAGAAGCACATACTAATACAAACCAACACCCTTTAAAAGTATGTTATTGCTATTCACAATTTACACTTCTGAAATCAGAACAGGTTTAAACGTACTCCAGTTCAGCCTTGGAGTAAGTCAATTTCCGCACATGATCACTCACCGCTACTGCAACGCACTTCCATAAAAACCGTGGCAGCAGGGAATTAAAATAACATGCAACACACTAACCCTGGGAAGTCCCAGGGGAGGGAACTAGAGGCACAGGGTATTCAAGGTGAGCTGGCCTCCAACCTTAACATGTATACATAAAAGAAGCTACCCTGAATAAAAAATGTCTGGGGGTTTAAAGGGTACTCGGTAGAGTACCGGGCATCTCACAAAAAGTGAAGGACTGTCCTCGCACACCACAAGGTGTCATGCTTCTTCATTGGCAGTCCTCGCTCTCTAGAAACTTAGTTCAGTAGAGAGCGGGCCTACACCTGAAGAGGGAGGCACTTTTAAATCTAAGTGGGCGCCCGTGAAAGTGAGTGATTATTTAAAAACCAATGTAAGTGCCAAATGCTTTTATTTCAACAGGCAACTACTTGGTATTAAAATGAAAAATGGGGGAATTAGTACCCCATCCCCATAGTGATTAAAGTCGTCAACATGTTTCTGCCCAAATGGCCCAAGGGGTCCGCGGCATTCATCAGGACGGGAAAAAGAATGTGGGGTCCTGTCTTACCAAAGTTGGCTCGAAATCACCACTGGGTAGTGTCAGACTCTACCCGAAGGCGTTTCCTTAAACCCTAATGGAGGAGGGTGAAAGAGAGACCCCTGTAGTCACACTTACATCAAGATGCGTCTCTCGCCGTGCTCCTAGTTGTGTTCGCTCCTCTTCCCCGATGAAAAATAACATCCCATAGGTACTGGTGTTAAATGATTGAAATTAATTGAACATTTACATATACATGTTAAAATATATAATTTTTAAAGATTTTATTATGTTAAGTTAAACTTAATTAAAAAAATAGCTACATTTTTATTGAAAAACAATTTCAATTATTTAACCACATAATGTTTTACAACATTTACAATAAATTAAATACAAATAAAAATCTTATTGATGATGGCAATTTTATACAGATTGAAAAACAAGCTATTATTTATCAATTAAATTATGTTCTATTTAAGTTGTTTAATACTTATTTATTTGAGTTAGTGTGCCGTAATGTGGTGAAACATTTTATTTTATTAGTTACTTTTAGGTTATTTTAAATTAGTTTACATTAAAATATGTTTAGTATATTTTTTTACCGATATTAAACTTTAATCATTTTCCCATCAGAAGATTTCCACCACGGTGGCGAAGATCTTCACCAGCATGCGCAAAGTTATTAGTAGTAACTTTACACTTGCAAACCCTGGTGTAAGAGGTTCCACCTCCTGATTTGAGGGGTTAGGGATGTAAGTGTACACATAGGGATACATTGCACTTAAAAATGGTGAATAGCAAAAAGTGTCGAGTTGCACCTAAGTGTAATAGTAAATATTTATGTGATTGACCATGCACGTCTTTGTGACTAGGCCCCCCGCCGTGTGCCTATTTATGCAAACTCAGACATTCACAAATGCTCTTAATGTGCATTAGCCTATTGGCTTTTCCATTTCTTGTTGTATTGATGCATGTTGGTGTGGCTTTGGCCAGCAAGGCCGGTGTAGGATTGGGAAAAGGCGGCATTGTGGTAGGTGTGTCTTTGTCTGACTTGGTCTTTGTGTGTGTGTCTTGGCTGCTGCTATCCTGCCCTTAGTTCAGCACAGCCCTGTTACCTATGGCTGGCTGTGCTCTGTCAAACCATCTCTCGGCAGTGATTTCTCACTCCTTCTCTGCCTGCAGGTGCTGGTGGCCACTGGAATGGGCATCTATCGGAAGCCGGCGCTGGGCATGTGGCATCACTTGTGCGACAAGGTTTGTAGATTGCTCTCAGGACAGCAGCTTGAAATTGATATCATGCACTGTACTCTGCATCCCCAGAACAACAGTAGCCAGCCTTTCTCTTCCCTTCATGTCCTCCATATACCCTTCTGCACTGGTGTGGCCATTATTTCAAGGTAAATGCTAACTATGTCTCTCAGGGTTCGGTGCTAACGCATGTACTCCAGCAGCACACACTGCCACATAAAGAAAGCCTGAAATAAACATCATTGAATCAGCCAGGTTGACCATTTAGTAACAAATGATGTATTTTTTCACAGTATGAACTCTTCTACATTCGTATACAATAAGATATAAATATTTGCTAAAGATCCTTGTTTTGAGCAACTGTGCTTCACAAACCAAGGCAAAGCCAGTAGATCTCGCCTTTATAAAGAGAGTGCTGAGGTGTTGGCTTTGCAAATGCTAGTCTTTAAAGTATCTTTAAAATAAGTAAAAGAAAAAAAAATGTAAGAACTCGAGGAAAAGCAAACCAGTATCTTGAGGTATTTCAAAACTATACATTGAATTCAATGTTTTCAATCCTTATAAATTGCATAGTCTTTTTTCCAAATACTTTTTACTCATCAAACTCTACTCAGAATTTGATAAGAAAAACGGATCTCAGAATGTTCTAATTTACGTTCTACAGGATTTAGCCATTGGGCCTCTGTTGTAACTCAGGGAACAGATTTATGGGCCTCCAAGAGAAGTCTTGTGCTACCTACACCCTCTGCATCAGACACCACCTGAGTGAGTGAGCAGATGGCCCTACTCGCAGTACCGTGAAAACCTTGTACGCTAAACTTGTGCTTTCATACAGTATGTAATTGTAATTGCATTTATTTAGCATTTACTACCCCTGACGAGACGTCAAATCACTTTTTGGCGAGTGGCACGCTACTCCAGAACCCAAAAAGAATTAGTGGTGAATTGGTATAGCGAAATATGAAATTAATTTGAGCAGTGGACATGTGAGTCTGTTAGTTGGATTGAGAAGCATAGCGGAGGTGGAATGTGGAAGATAAAACAAAAACATCCCTTAAAGTCTGCTCTTCAGCCATACCACAGCACACATTTCTGTGCTTTCTGGGAGAAGCTGGGATAGTTGGAGGACAACAAAGGATGGGGAGGTGTGGGTAGTTTTAGGGGAGGAAGCAGTACATGAGCGAAAGAGCTAGGCGACACGTGCACTCATGGAGTGTTGAATACAAATTAAAATTAGATCCCTCAATGTGAGCAGTGGAATGATAAAAGACAGCCAATCAAAAAGATTGTAAAGAGGCTGTGCACCAGGGGAGTTACAAACAAAAGAAGAGGAAGGTAAGCCATCACATAAGTATGCAATGATGGTTGCTGATTCCAGTTCGGGTTTTGCGGAGAGCAGCGGGCGGGCGGCCAGACCGAATGAACGCGGGCGAGCAGCATGAAGCGGTGGGAACGGTGCACAGTATCGAGGAGCCTTCCCCACCCCCATGCAGGAGAGCCGCGTCCAGACACCACCACCGGTCGCGGGTCGCCACCAGTCACAGGTCTCGGATACTGTTGCCCTGTTGGAGCATTCCCACTGCCTTAGCTCCCGACAGCAGCAGGCAAGCGCAGCCACCATTAGTAGGCAGCCGCAGTGAGTGTGTGCCCTTGGAGGCCTCGCGGAGGCGGCCTGAATAGTTCAGGTGCAGCCTGCTTTCCCGCCTCAAGTGCCCTGTTTGCCACTTCCCTTCCTTTTTGACACTAACTTGTCCTGCCCTCAAGGAAGCAGATATTAAACAGGTCTTAAGTGGCAGAGGGAAGAAGGAAGGTGGAAAACGCCGGAGAAATTCTTTTCCACTTGGATCAAAGGTACGAAGGGGGCTAGAGCTAAGGGTTGGAGCATAGAGGCAAGGGAGCCGTGGGATTTGGGGGTGACCGTAGAATCCCGGCAAGGTTGGGTGTGGTTTGCGGCACTCCCGAGTGCTCACTCTCAGTTTTGCTCTTGCCCGGGGTATTTACAACTTTACGACTCTGCCCAAAACCAGAAGATAAAAGAGGAACCTGGAAAGAAAACAGAAAACCATAAACTAAGCTACGATTTTTTACTATTTGCGCAAAAGACCATTGTCACAAGACACGATCTACAGTGAGAACCCCCACTGCAAAATGGCGTATAAAAAACTGAGATCACGAACAATTTTCATGAAAAGATTGTGAACTGAACAAGCAATACAAAAGAGTGCCGGAAAGACGGCCCGACTAGGAAACTCTGCAGTGGATCCTGGAATAACTAAATATTTCACAAAACAAAGTACAAAGGAACAGGGGAAAATACAAAGTGAGCAACAAAAAGTGTTGACAGATGACGAAGAAAAGAAAGTAGCGGACACTAATAACCTCACTCAAAGCCAAAAAGGATATGAGGAAGACTTAAACAGTAACTCCAGAATCTTGGAAGAATTAATCAGTTAATCTATAAACTTAGAACTAGCAAACTCAGAAGTACAACTAGGTGGCCCCAATACCTTTATAGATTTAGGTGACCAGAAATCACAGCAAACTCTAGAATTCGATGTCACCTGCCAGATATAAACATCAAGGACTTGGTTTTCTGCCAGGACTCAAAGGCACTAAAGGAGCCACTGATAATCCAGAATAGTACCCCACACAAAAATATTTGACCCAGAAGGGACTCTCTCTCATTCACCAGATTTTTCACTCTTAAAGACCATGGAATCCTCTAATGGATATACTGTGGTGTCTAAAGCCCTATTTACACTCCAAAGAATCTTGGAATCAGTTCTTTCCCATCTTGGGAACATTTTGGAAACCTCCAACCAGATGCTGGATTCTCAATTAGGAATGTTAAAATGTCCAGTAGAAAAAAACAGAGGAAACAACAATTAAACACACAACTACTAGTAGTAAAAGGAGAAGATCCAACTGCGGAAAACCTCCTTAATCCAAAAGCCTTTCTACCAACAGGGGAACGTTCTCCGCTGAAGAAAGAAACAGCGACCAAAACGGGCCGGAGTACACAAAAAGCAAATAAGGGAAAACAAGTGTTCAATCAAACTTATTTCCTTAGAAAACATTTCAAGGAAACTAACAAGGTCAATACTCAACAGTCGGTCATTGCATATTATCCAATTTTCACCCAACAAAAAACAAAAGCCCTATCAAATCAGAATATGACTCCTGTGTCCAAACAAAAATGGAAACCTCTTCAACTTCGTCCTTCGTCCCCCTCGGCCCTGTAATATTGAAAATGAGGAGATCTAATAAAAGCAGTCGGAAAAGGGCAAAGATAAGATCGATAAGAAGGTTTGCAAAGCAAAAGGCTCGGAAGACAAGGTTTTTAAATACCTTACCTTCCGCACTCATGTCCTCAGAAAAAGAGGAAAGTCGAGAACAAGTACAAAGTTTGACAGAAAAGGGGCAGAACTTTTAAATTAAAAAACAAAGGGCAAATTCCAATCAACTGAATCCTACGGCCCCAAGTTTTTTAGCTACAGCGCCAGGAATAGAGTCGCCGGCACAAAAGGACTTTCAGCCAAGGGTCCTATCTATGGGGAAGAGGACTATTCAGTTGCAGAAGACTCTACCATGCCGCCTGGAAATTCCAGATCTATTCCCCTCGGGCGATGTCTCACTTAACCGTGAGAGAATAGCAAATCTACTTCAAAAGATACAGCTACTACAGTTTCTATCAAGAAATGAAATAAAATTAGTAGTCTTCCCAGAAAGATCTATAACCACGACGGTTGTCGTAGAATTCTGGTCTCCGGTGATACCAGGAATATTATTAATAGAAAGTGAGATTCTACACAAATACGGATTTGATTTGGCACTTGCAACAAATTATGAAACCCAAAAATATGATAAACCCAAGGAAGTTAATCAAATTGAAAATCAGCACTTGTTCCAAAGGCAAAGTGGCCCAAATAACCCCCTAAATTTCTTTAAAGAAAATATATCCGTCTCGATTACAAATGGAGAAAGGAGAAGCTGGAACAAAAATACACAAAAGAAGGAAATTACAACCAATGAAAATAAATGGGCATGGATTGCGGGGAATCTAAACAGTAACAAACAGGGTCAGGAAAACAAACGACCAGAGATTGTGGCTTTACAAGAAACTTGGTCAATAACAACTTTTGACCACCTTGATTATTTTGTGTATGACATTCCAGCTGAACCGGCCGATCGGGGGCACTCGAAAGGAGGGATAGCAATTCTCCTTAATGAAGACTTTAATTGGGATCAAGAAATTATCTCAATGTGTTCAAAGAACGTCCAATGTATTGAGGTTGAATTCAGGATCGACCCCATGGAAACCTTGAAGGCCCTCCTCATTTTTAACATTTATATTCCCCCAGGCTCTAAAATGGACGCACTAGCGATAGAAATACTTGAGAGAATAGAAAAGGAGGTAGAAGGACAAGGTTTTCCGTCAGTTTGCTCAACAGGAGTCTTTAATGGGAAAATATCCAATGACTCATTAGAAAAATTGGCTAATGGCGAACAAGTAGAAGCCTTGGCAATCCCAATTCCACAATTTCCCACTGTAAGTAGAGCAGATAAAAGCGGGAAAATTATATTATCCTCACTTCCGGTGCTGAACAGAGTAATATTAATTGGCAATGTAGAAGGTGATATTCCGGCATCCTGCACAAGAAAAGGCAATTTTAATACTTCAATTCTCGATTATATGATTTATAGCCTAGATTTGTTTGGATCAGTCTCACACCTAAATATTAATTTTGTGTTAGGAAGTGATCACGCAATACTACACTTAACAACAGTGTTAAGATTGAAACCTACATCTCCAGGGCACATCATGTATTTACAAAGTACAGTACTGGTGAACCAGGCCCATGGGCAGCTGTCATGGAACTCGAGAACACTTAACAAAATTATTTCTGTAATTGAGATGGCACAACCCTTAACACATCGTTCATTCAACAAATCTCTATTACTAATTTTGAAGCAGTCGCCAATAAATTGGTACAATCCTTGCAGGATATTCTAAAACAACGAAATCCAATATCCGCTAAAAACAAAAGACTGAACCTGGATATAAGCGCAATTGAATTAATTAAACTAATAAGGGCACAATTCCTTCAATTCTCTGAAAGAAGACAATGCGAAATTAATAATTTTAAAAAACGTCGCAGGAAGGATGAGGAAAAAATCGTAAAGAAATACAGGATAAAAAATGGGTTGACATACAGATTGCAGCTAAACAAAATAACAAACGTTCCTATTGGAATATAATTGCCAAAGAAACAGGCACAAAAAAATCTTTACAAGCTACTCCAGTACCCCCATCAGAATGGGAAATATATTTAGCCAATCTATAAAAATTAAACGAGAGGACAGAAAGTTCGACTCCAGTGTTAAGTAAGCCAGGAGAAAAATCTCAACCAGCGGAGCTCCATCTCCTCTTCAAATTGAATACTATATAAAAAAGGTAAGAACGTCGGCAGCAATGGGTCCGAACCAAATTCCAATTAAGGTCCTCCAAAGTGACCCCAAGGATTCAAGCAAGTTTTTAGCTCCCCTATTTTTCCTTAGTTTTGCAACTGGGAAAATTCCAAAATCTTGGAAGGGGAGCATTGTAATCCCAATCTATAAGAAGGGCTCCAGGTAGCTCCCCTGCAACTACTGGCAGATAGCTCTTCTGGTCGGAACTGGGAAAATCTTTGCGGCAAGCGTTTTAGAAAATCCCAGAGTGGGCAATTTCAACAGGTTCTATTCCCTTAAACCAAGCAGGGTTTAGGCAAAACACTCTGTTACTGAAAATATTGCAGTGCTACAAACAATAATAGATAAATATGTCACCTTAAAGTCTCAGGTTGTGTATGCAGTCTTCGTCGACTTTACCACCACATTTGACAGGGTGGATAGAGCAATGCTCTGGAGAAAACTTAGAAAAATGGGAATCCCGGACAACCTCCTTCACCTACTAACATCACTGTATTCAGAGACATGGTTCCAAATTCAAATGTGGAGGGAGAAGTGTCTTACTAGCCCAATAGCTACACCTAATGGCCTTCGGCAAGGGTGCCTCCTAGCTCCCATACTGTTCTTCCTATACCTTAGTGATCTGCCGGTAAGCTTCAAACGGGTTTGCAATTTTCCACCTAAAATAGCATCTTCTAAAATACACACCATAATGTATGCAGACGATGTAGTCATCTTAGATCTAACTCCATTTGGTCTTCAAAGGATTTTGCAAGCACTTACTAAATACACTGACGAAAATGATCTAATACCAAATATCACTAAAACAAAAATTGTTCCGTTTACAGGAAGGAAACGGTATGTTAAATATAACTGGACTTTTGGGGGAAAACCGCTGGAAGTTGTAAAGGAATACACATACCTGGGGAGAATTTTTTCACAATCTTTGCAAAACTTGCCTCACCTGCAGAACCTGGGCTGTAAAGTTGATGTCCATGTTGGGGCACTCCTACGATTATATTCCTCCACTGGCCAAAGGCACTTTTCTTCTCTTTTTCAAGTATGTAGCTCTAAGATCCCACCAGTTCTATTGTATGCACTTGAATATATCCCACTAAGCCAATGGAAACAATTGGAACCGAAAGAAGGGAAAGTCCTCTGGAAACTGACTAAGATTTCACAAGCCGTGCCGGTACAAGTTCTTTGTCTTGAACTTTCATTGGTCAGTGTATATGCCAGAGGCATTACTAATATCTTAAGATGGGCATATAACTTCATCCATGCGGACCAAGGAACCCTACGATCCCTACTAAAAATGGAGACATTTGAACAAGGTACCCCCAAATTAGTATTCAGCAGAAATGTATCCATCGCTTTTAAACTATCAAATGTTACTATTGACCTGTTGCAATCTTGGACTCCCGCTCATTTGAAGCTTTTTTTTTAAAACATTTAACACCGGGGATAAGCTTCGGTCTTGATATACAACACTGCTCCAAATTGCAATTATATAAACAATGCGCTGAAACAATTGAATATAAGAAAGTGAAGCAGTATATTCATTTTAATTTAAAGCATGCAGTCAGGCGAAGCATTATCTTATTCCGTGTCTGGATACTTCCTCTAAAATCATTCACCTTTAAGTGGTTTTCAAAGGAAAAATCTAGTAGTTCCTGTGATCTGTGTAATGGCGGGGAGCAAGATTTGGAACATGTGTTATTTGTCTGTCCAAATCTGACTGTTGTAGAAGCTAGAATGAGGTTTATACAACCAATTCGAACAAAATGTTAAATTAATTTCGTTCAGAACCTGATTTCTCTATGTAAGGCACTGCCTAATGAGTTTGTGTGTAACGATATGTTTACATTTTTAGGTCTCGTGTCGGAAGCAGCGCATGCGCTGCTCTCGGCATCGAGAGCTTCTTGGAATCAATTCATATTCCGAAGCTCTCGGAGGCGGAGTTGAAGCCCTGCCCATCTTTCTCATTCGCTGGCGTCATCCTGCATGCAAAAAGCAGGCTCACCATTGAAAAAGAGGTTTCTTAGTCCCTCCTTGTTGCCGCCTTGTCTCCTTTTAGCCCCGCCCACCAGGATTGCATCTCTCACTCGCGGCGTCACATACTCCCCTTAATTAGCTGGGGCGCACTATGTTTTCTACACAACGCTGCCAGCTTATTGGTGAAGGGCAGTTAAACCGTTCTGCACACATGAGGTTTTTGACTATGCACTCTGTTTCTGTGACGCACTTACGCTGCGCTGTGCCTTGCAGACTGTCCACGTTCTTGAAGGGGCTCAAGTCATATTTGCACGGTGCCCATAAGATAAGGGCACATAATGATTAATTCTGTTCTAGTACCGAGAGCCAGTGCTATCAAGAAGCAGCCGGGGGGAGGGGTGTTTTGATGTCGCCTGTGCGAGTTAAGGGTTGTGAAGTGATTGTATGCACCTATCTCAGCCGCAGCACCTTCTGTCTGGGACTACAATAGAGCTCCAGAGAGGGCCGCAGATGCTGCTCGTTGCTGCTGTTGGGCCACTAACCTTCCCTCTTCGCAGCCACTCCCAGGCTCGCAGGTCCATCCACCACCTGTACCCCTCCCTGCACAGACTCCCGTCTCAGGAGAAATCAGTGCAAATCCGTTTTGCACATTTTTTTTTAGAGATTTCGTCATTTCAGAAGAAGCAAAAAAATTCTTCTGACGGGCCGTACTATGAGAAAAATGGGGTTTCTGCACAAAAATAAAGCTGATGTGTTCTGCCTAATAGCATCGCGTGCTTGAAGAGAAAGGGGAGTCCGCATTTTTTGTGTGGAATGTGACGTTACTCAGACCGTGTTGTGTATGGAGGATAATTGAGGCAAATACAGTTTGTTTCATTTTTCAGCAGTGAAAAGCTTTATGTTGTATGGCCCAAGATACATGTTCGCCAGTCTGGAAGTGCCCGCGTTAAGCGAGCACTGAAATGGTACAAAGCGATTTGCTTAATTTTTTCCGGAATCAAACTGTACCTCGGGTGGTAACCCAGACTGAATCTCCTCCAAAGGTGGGCGTTTGTCTTGTGCTTCGACTGCAAGGATTTCCATGAGGTAAAGGCCCCAGAGCTCAGCATCCATGGCTAGAACTCCAAACCCTGTGCGCCCTGAGGAGAGTGGCGGAAAACATGCACTACCAGGGTCTGTGCCCGGCCCGATAACATCTGCGTCAGTGCACGGATTCGCCGCAGGGTGCTGTGGTGGCCACCCCAGAGTCACATATGCGAAACTCTGACCTCGCAAATTACCCCCAGGCACAACCTCCGAAGATACTACATTGACTGTAGTGGAATTATTGAGTTGAAGGAAGGAATTCTACTGAGTGGGGGAGTGAAAGGCTTTGTGAGTTATTAGATGAGCGAGTGTGCCAGGGTAGGAATGAGGTGAAACCTACAAAGCTGACACCATGCAACAAATGCATTTTTGTAGCCGCGCAAGTCTCTGCAAAAGAGTCGAATGTGTACGTTTTGCGTTTTTTGCTAAAAGCGCTGTCGCTGTGCAAAAGTCAGAGGCAAGCGCCCACACTGTTCCTGCATTTAATAGAAGCCACGAGCCCGCACTAGACTGTGTGAGCGATACGGTCGTCGAGTCACAGGAAGTGGTAGGCCTCAGGTCAGTTCATGAACACTAATGTGTGCAGCTCGCTGCACTAGTGGCAGAGATCTGTGTCTATGGACCGCAAGGGCCGAGTCCCGAGGGCCCAAGCAGCCATTCGTCTTTCCTAGGCTGACAAATAGAATACCACCGAGTTCGGCCACAACTAACACTGCTTATCAAGTGCCAAGAGGCAACTTAATGTCTCGTGGGCGCTATTATAATGACTAATTTAATCGCACATACAATATTATCATGAATATGTGCTTTAATTTCCAAAGGCCGGCTTCCTGGTATGATGCCAGCATCTTCATAGTGAATGAATGAACAAATGAAAAAATAATGTAAACAAATAAACACACATGAATAAATAAAATGGACATAGAATGGTTCACTGTGTCCCATAGGGGGAAGAGGTGCCAGGGGCAAGTGGGCTGCTCAGGCCTTCCGGCCCCATCATCCTACCTCTAACACCTCAAAGAGTGACTCCACTCCCCTTGCGCCTGATTGGCTGCTCGTCTACTTAAAGTGGCCTTCACCCCGTTGGCAGCAGATCAGGAAGATGCGCCTGGGGACAGTGTGGCCTCCTACCTGTAGCAGGTATGCCAGCGAGAGACTCGGCAGCTCAGACACAGCTTAAGGGCCCCAGGACCCCTCTCTGCATGAGCGAGCCGTGTATTCTCCCCAACTGAGCCTCTGCTCCTGCCCTCGCACCCCCGGCCCGGCGCAGTGATGAGCTGCCCCGATGCCGGATACTCCAGTGACGACCACCTGCAGGTGGGGCGCTGCTGCCCGGCTCCCCTGGGCATGACGCAGTTCGGGCACTGCCAGTTGGCACCAGAAGCCCTGGACAAGCACCTGCAGAGTACGGGCGACCGAGCGGTAAGCAGCATTCCTAAAAGAGGGAGCCCCAAAACTGAGGCCCACATCCGCAGGCCCATGAACGCCTTCATGGTGTGGGTTAAGGACGAGCGCAAGCCAACTAGATCTGGCAAAAAACAGACCGAGAGAACTCTTCAACATTGTCAAAAGCCAAACTAACTGCACTCCCTCTCAAGAAATCAAAGCCACCAATGAGCGTTGTGAAGGAATTGCCACCTTCTTCACTAATACAGTCTCGAAAATTGATCAGTCCTTCATCCAAACCTCTAACCCTCCTTCCCTCTTAACCTGCCCCTCTCTAACCACCCCTGGTCATTCAGAAAGAGTTCTTACCAAGGACAATCAGGTCTGCCTCCAGCTAAAAAACAATGCGCATTGGTCCGACTTTGAGCTAATGTCGGAAAAAGAGGTTTTCAGTATAATTTCTAACCTAAAACCTTCCTCCCACACTATTGACCCCATCCCATCCACAATCATAGAAGAACTTAACCACACCATTTCCCCTTTCTGGACAAAAATAATCAACGCCTCTCTCACCTCAGGCTGTGTCCCAGACTCCCTTCAACTTGGACAAATCACACCTATTCTCAGAAAACCAGGGGCCGACCCTAATGATCTCAACAACGTCAGACCTATCTCCAACCTCCCATTCCTTGCAAAAACATTGGAGAAATGCGTTCTCCACCAACTCAACAAACACATTGATGAGTTCAACCTCCTCGACACCTTTCAATCGCGATTCAGGAAAGACTGTAGCACGGAAACAGCTACGCTCAACGTCTCTGACGAAATTCACAAGGCTTTAGATGAAGGTGATGCCTGCCTACTCATCCTTATTGACCTATCTGCGGCATTCGACACAGTAAATCATCCAGCGCTTCTGGAGACCATGTCGAAGCGCTCCGGCATCAATGGCACAGTACTAAAATGGTTCTCCTCCTTCCTTCAACACCGCTCGCAACAAATTAAAATCAACTCCTGTCTCTCGAAGCCAACAAAAGTCACACTTGAGGTCCCGCAAGGCTCCATCCTCTCCCCGGCCCTCTTCAATCTTTTCATGGAGCCCCTCACAATCCTCTTGAAAAAAGCTGGAGTGAATTACCACCTTTACGCTGATGACCCGCAAATCTATTTCAAAATCAAGTCTCCCAGCGACATCCAACACCTCCATGCCACTCTAACCGAGATCCAAACTTGGTTCAACGCTAACCACTTAAAACTCAATCCAGATAAACCAGAACTAATCCAATTCGCTCCAAAAAGCAGCCATCGTCCAATCCAAGAGTGGCTCAAGAATCTGGTCGCCCTAAACTGCCCCATCGTCCTATCCGACTCAGTTAAGTCTCTAGGCATCACTCTTGACAAGAACTTATCTTTGGAGGCCCACATCAAAAACTCTGCAAAAAGTGCTCTTTTCTCTCTAAAACACCTCAAGAAATTGAAACCTTTTCTTCCCCATGATGACCTCAAGACAGTAGTCCAATCCCTAGTTCTCTCTAAAATCGACTACGGGAACGCCATCCTAACAGGGACTCCAAAAGCTCACCTAGCCCCTCTAAGGGCAGTGTTGAACATGGCCGCTCGACTCGTAGCTGGAGTAAAAAGATTTGATCACATCACTCCAGCTCTCAACTCCCTCAACTGACTTCCCATGGAAGGGAGGTGTATTTACAAACTGGCCTGCATCACACACAATACCCTTCACTCTCCGGCCCCTAACTACCTGAACAACAAACTGATAAGAGCAGGTCAATCCAGATTGCTGAGAAGCTCCAACACACTCCTCCTTATTCCTCCGAAACTGAAAAAGAAAACCACACAATCCCGATCGTTCTCTGGCAACGCTCCCAGGATGTGGAATGCTCTCCCTAGAGTCCTCAAATGCAACCCCTCCTTCTCCTGTTTCAAAAGGGACCTGAAAATCCAACTCCTTACCAAGTACTTTCCTGACCAATGTCAACTAACCTAGACTTCAATATCCAAGTTTACTCCTCTCTCTTGACATGCAAAGATAGTTGGTGACCGGACTGTGTTAACCACCTTATCTTCCATGCTGTATTTTTTTTTATCCCTGGTTTTGCTTCCTTACTGCCTGCCTGCTATGTAATGCAATTTCCGTCTGTTTTTCTTTACAGTATGTATGTAAAGCGCTCTGATACCTATGGGTCAAGCTAGCGCTATATAAAACTTTTAAAATAAATAAAATAAGCGGCTGGCTCTACGGTTCCCGGATGTGCAGAACGCCGAGCTCAGCAAACTACTAGGTAAGGCCCAGTGGCCAGATCCCCCTCTGCCTCACCTCAGGACGCTCATTAGCAGATTGCTCTCAAAAACGAATGGGTCATTTGGAAAGTTTGTACGAACCCACCCTGATAGTCTAAAAATTAGGAATCACTTGAAAAAAATGTACTACTATTAATGAGACGAATTTCCAACCCTTTGCATAGCAATCAAATTTGTTTTAACTATTTAAGTTTTCCAAATGTTGCCAAATATGGGATCTCAGATTCCGTGAGATAGGTTGGTTTGCCCAGAATCGCACAGTTTGGCGAGGTTTGAACAGAAGCCTCCTTGCCCATAGCTAGATAGCGCACAGGCAGAAGCCCCAGAAGAAATGCCTCCTACACTATTTCCTTAAGCAACACTTGTAGTTAACTGTGCATAGTGTACACACAGTAGAGGCCTCACAGCCTTTCAGTTCTACACTATACATATATTGTGCATAGAGAACCCGAGGTTGAAGTGAACAGGGCCCGATTACCAATGCTGTATGTTACTACTAATACTGTTTATAAATATTTTCAAATTTCTGGTATTTTTAGTGCTTAATTTGAGCCGGTGGTTTCCGGTGCTCGGCACCAGCACTTAAATGTCCGCACCGGCTCCAGTGACAGTCCACCACATGGTGGCGCCGTCTTTAATTTTGAGATGTGCACAACAACCGTGTTTATTAAGACAATATACATTGAAAATTAATACCAGCTTTTCAAGCCATTATTATAGCTTTGTGTGGCCTAAAATAGCGTGAATTGTCACGCTTTTAGGAGTGGCATGGTTAGGTGTTCTGTTGGTAATGACATTGGCAGCGCTGGCAGGGGCAATATGTGGTGCAAGCTGCACTGGTCTTCCGAGAAGGGCCCTGGCACTTTTTGAATATTTTTTTTTACCAATTAAGAAAGTGCAGTTTTTCGATTTAGTCTGTTTTCGATATTGCCTTTGAAGCTAATTATGTTACTAACGCTGCCGGTGAGTTTCGAGGCTTTTGTTCTAAAGTACAATGCATTTCGACCCTATCTCCTCCTGTGGGCTCCGGCCTCACCCCCGTCCCCACTCAGTCACGCTACCACACATGTGTTCTATTCCAACCCACTCCAATGAGGGGTGTTCTATATCTCATCAATGTAAAGCCCTGGCCCTATGAGGTGATGCCCCGCTCCTGGATGATTGCAGGTTGGCTGCGCAGTCTTCTTTACGCCTCTCTCTGGACCTGGACAGAGGCCGAGCGATGTGCAACAAGTCACTTCCGGTCACAACTGACCCGAGCCGGTCTCACTTGTTTAACCATAGCGCTCCGACGCACTGAGAGGCATATGAAGGAACACTTGCTTTTGTGGATTCTTTCCCTGTTTTCTTGAGTTTAAACCAGACTGTGTGTGTGCTGTAGATTTGCACTTCCCCCGCCAACCTAGTTGTATTTTCTCTCCTGCGCAAACTAGGCACACGTACCGTGTGAACGCACGTTCGCCATTCTTAGGCCTTTAAGCATTGAAAATGCAATAGGTCTCGCCTTTTATTAAGTTAAAGCCATTTGCTTTGCTATACAATACCATTAGCAAAGCAAATGGCTTTTACTTAATCAAAGGCGAGACCGATTGCATTTTCAATGCTTGTTAAAATCTATTTTAACTTTGTACTAGAATGACATTTTACTATTTTAAATGTAATTTTATTCCTCAAATATTTGTTGCTCTCAGTCGAGAACTAAATCAATTAAACTTGAACATAAGTATGCAAATAAGATGCACAATAAAGCCAACCAATGTTAAGCAATGGGCAGGTTGTAAGTCTAAAGTAAGTTTACTTTAAGTCTTTCTTAACCACATAGCTTGAGCCGTCTGGCAGGCAAGACCTAAAAACATTACGAAACCAATGCGATTAGAAGAATTAATTAGATTGCCATCGATACCCGTTGATACCCGCTAATGTTTAGTTTTTGTGCCTTGTTGGAGTTTCAAAATGTCCGTGGAATGGGTTTGACGCTTGCCCAGATAACAGTTTTTACTGCACTTGACAAGTGTATACTTATTTCACCGTGCACTTACAAGTATTTGTATGCTAATGACCAGTGAGGTCACTGGTGAAGACAAAACACCCCCCTACTGTTTACATTAATTCAATACCCTCTGTCAGCATTACACAATGTATACAAACTTTGGCACATCCTTCAGAGGCCAGCGTTTTTACATCGCAATGGCATTCGAGATAATCTTTGTTGCTGCACAGCCTTTTTACTGAGCAACAAGAGTGGAACTACTAGAAGTGGAAACTACCCTCAGCCAGTGACTCTCTAGTAGACATGCTAAGGGTGTATAGCTTATGTTTCGACCTAAAGTCTCATGAGTAGTTACTTGATGCTCCATAAGCCAGACCTAACCAGTTTTGTAGTTTGTTAGTGAACAGAGGAATCGTCTTTTTCCCATGTCTCCAGATATTGACATCCACTGCCACACCATATCTCCCCGATCCTGATCCTTCTCAAACTCTGCCACTTTTAACACTGCCAACCATGGCATACTTTGAACACACAGGTGTAACTGTTGTTCGATTAAGGCTTGAATGTCTGTGGGTGGAAGGCGCTCTGCAAGTATTCTTTTTTTTTAATTGTTTTTCTCTTTTTCACAGGCTAATGCAGGAATTAAAGTGGACGTGGAGGGAAGTGTGTACGTTGGAGGTAAGCGAACCCTTTTGGTTGAGAACGCCCTAGTGGATGAATGGACACGGTCTAGCATACTTTAGCCGTTCTCTCATCTTCCTTCCACTTACCCCCAGACCTCAACCGCACAAACACCTTATTAGAATCTAAACTAAATACTCGCATCTTCTAATGCCCATGTAAGTAATTGCCACACTCCATTGCTTCTCCATCTAATCATGTCAATATTTTAAATAATATATTTTCATTAATTGTTTTTGCATATTTGGGTGCTGTTGTGAGTGCAGACACTCCAGTTGTAAAGAATGTTGGTGTATTTTTTTCTGGATGCTCCTGTAGGGGTGGTGGGACAGTGAGTGCACCTCACCTTGCAAAAGGATGAGCATACCATAGGGCAATACGTATAACGCGGCAACAATAGTCGTCACTGGGTAGGCAGGGACAGAATCTGGCTTAAGAAATGAGGGCAAGAGCAGATGCACTAAAAGTTAGTTAAGGATTGTACATGTACACCTGATTTGTTTTTTGCTCCTTTTTCTTACCCTTGGGAATGCCAATGATAAGAAACAAGGTTGGTTATGATTACTGACTATGACCCTCTTGGTGTTACTCCGGAGATATGATCACTACTATGCTTTTAGTAGAACTTTCGTCTCGTTGTTTTTTAAATAATATATCTTTACTGAATTTTTGGGTTGTGTCTGAAAAACAGACTCCAAGATACATGAAATCACAGCTGTAACAATCCCCCAAAACAGGCTCCCCCAACCCCGTTCGACCTTTTAACACACATTGGTCACAGTAACAAACAGTATGCTGCAGTTCCGCTCCATCTTTCACTGCACAATGAGGGGGGCAGTGGCTGCCAGAACGACCCCCCCAGCACAGCCCCCCTTTACCTGCCTACTCCGCTGTTCCAAACCACTATCCTGCATTCTCTGGCTCTGCCTCAGGTTCCACAAGTGTATTCAGCATGTTTCTCCACAGCTGCAAGTGGTTCTCCCTCGTTTTTAGGTCTCGCCTAGCGTTGCAGCGCATGCGCATTGCGAGGCATGCAGTATACAGTATAGCGGGGGAAGCCCCACCCACTTTCCGCCTATCTTTTTGATTGACCAAAATCCTAAATGCTGCATTCTGATTGGTTTTCGGCTTGTTAGTCCCGCCTCCTGACGGCCATGTCGTCATTTTTGTCCTTCCATGGCTATCAGCCCCTTTACTTTAAAAACTGTTTTGTTCCCCTGCCTTCCACGTTCCCTCCTGCAGTCATTGACTTCTCGTCCCACCACCACCACCACCCCCTCCCGCACTTCTGTTTCGAATGCAATAGGTCTCGTGTAAATAAGAGTCCTATTGCATTCTAAATGCTTGCTTGTCCTGGGATTGGCTGGGTGAATTTGCACTCTGTTTTGCCTGACCTGTCCAGAACACATGCGCAATACAGACTGCAATCTTACGCATGCGTCCACCAGCCGCCATGGATTTCCGATCACTCTCGCGCACCCCTCGGTAGCGGCCGCCGCGATTAATGGCTTTTTGATTAATAATCACTTGTAAGTCAAAACATTTTTATTAAACTGTGCCAGCTTCCGATTTATGGACCTCGGTGTGGTTTGTACGACCCAAGAATAATCTATTTTTGAAGCGTGGCGGCATCATACATCTTACAGGCCCATGGGGGGGGGTTCGGTGAAGGGGTGGGCTTTTTAGGCGCCCAGAAGCTATCGGCAGCGCTAGAGACCAGGTGCCGACAGAAGGGTTCGAGGTGAGCCTGTGGCCTCCAGAGCTATCAAAGTGTGGTGTGTGCCATGGAGAGTGCGTCACCCACATATTTATGCCAACATAATATCCGTACGGCCGGACAAGACTTAAAAGATGGCAGCTTTCTCCAGCTATGTCTGATTCATCTAAAAGTTTACTATTAGTGCTAATGAGATCCAACAGTGTGTGAATCCCCCAATAGTCTGTGAATCCCCCAACAGTGTGAGACCCCAGCTGCATGAGCTACCCACAGCGATCTGAACTCACTCTAGCAGAGCAGTGTGAGTACCCCCAAGCATTGCAAGCTTCCTTCGGCACTGTGCGATATTCCCAAGGCAGTTTGAACTTTCTCCTGCACAATAGTAGATTCCTCCCACATTGCGAGCTTTCTTCAGCAGTGCCAGCTTCCTCCTGTAGCCTGAGCGTCCCTAGCAATGTGCCAGATTCCCCCAGCATTGCAACCTTCCTCTATCAGTGTGAGATTCCTTCAGCAGTGCGAGTTTCGTCTGCCAATGCTCTTGGACTCCAATAATGCGAGCTTCCACCAGCAGCGCGAGCTTCATCCAGCAGCGCAAGCTTCACCCAGCAGCACAAGTTCCCTCTGTCATTACTCTTGGGCTCCCACAATGGGAGTTTCTCCAGCATGGTCCTTTACCTGCAGCACTGAGAGAAACTGTGAGCGCTGCAAGCTTCTTCTAGCAGTATGAGCTTCCCCAGCAGAATGATCGTCCTCTAGCAGAGCAGTGTGAGATTCCATAAGCATTGCAAGCTTCCTCCAGCAGTGTGTGAGATTCTCCCAGCATTGTGAGCTTCCCCAAGCAGTGCAAGCTTCTCCAGCAGTGCAAGGTTCCTTGGGCAGTGTAAGCTTCCTCGTGTTGCTTGAGATTCCCTCCATGAGTGTACGATTCCCCTATGAGTGTAATATTCCCACATAAGTGTAAGATTCTCTTGGTTGTATGAGCTTTACAAGGCATTCTGATCTTCTAGAGTAGTGTGAGAGTCCCCTAGCATTGCACGCTTTTTCCGGCAGTTTTAGCTTCCTCCAGTAGTCTGAGCTCTCCTAGTAGTGTGTGAGATTCACCCAGGATTGCAAGCTTTCTCCATCATTGTGATATTGGGTGATATTGTGATATCGGGTATCAGCCCATACCAGGAACAGCAGTTCGTTATAAATGTGAACCGGGGTTTAAAATGGGAGGGCTGGGGTCTGTATGCTGCCTTTATCTGGTTCAATGATACAAACCTGCACAGTACGGAGGGCTAGGAGGGAAGTAAGGGAGGTGGCTAGAAGGTGTATTAGCATGCAGGGTGGCAGTGGCCATGGCAGGGAGTGACGTCAACAGAATAGATTGTTGGCATGGAGTAGCTTGGGCATCAGTGATGTCAAGGAAGTTGCATAAGCAAAGTTGCTATTGGTTTAGCGTGATGAGGAATATTGATGACAGGGGAGTTGCGTCCGCATGAGAGGCTGTTGGCCTTGTATTTAGGGTGGGGATGTGTCAGGAGTGTGATTTGAACAGGAGAGACTGTTGACAAAGTATTTAGTGTGGGATTAGTAAATGGTGGTAGGGAAGTGACTTCAGCAGGAGAGATGGTTGGCCTAATGTTTTGTGGGAAATGCAGTGGTGAAGTGGACAATAGTAGCAAAAGTGGACGATAGGTTGGCCTCAATGCCGGAATTAGTGCTTGAAAAGACGGGGTGTATGATAGCAATGGGCTTTAACTAAAAAGTGAGTGCAGGTGGTCCCATGGATAATATGGTGCATAGCTCAATTCTTATAAGGTCCCAAAGGCGAGACCGATTGCATTGCAAATGCTTGTTTAATTGTACTCCCGTGCCTGTAAAGAAACAAGTTCCTAATCTATTATTGCTATCTGAAGTACACAAAAGTATTTTGAAAAGGCTGTTTGCTGTTTGTCAACCAGACCAATAAACAGTGATGTTTGCTGGTTGTCTGCTTTTACTGCTTTGTTTTCCTATCTCTAAGGAATGCCCACACAGACACTGCTTTCCCTCTTACTTCCCTTTTTTGATCCTTCTCCAGCTAAGCTCTCAGGATCTCGAGCAAATTCCCACCAGCCTCAAAACTGCTCCTACGCTCTTGCAACTCAAACATAAATTGAAGACTCCTTTCATCAGAGAACACTAGCACCCTGTACAATGGGATAACCTGCCTCTTGTAGATGTTCATGACTCTTCTCTTCAGGCTCACGACCTCTGTTCAGCTCTTCGTTGCTCTCTGGTTGGGTTTGCTGGCATAATGCAGCTCTTGCTGTCTATTCCGTGTCACTTTTTTTCTGGCTTGCTCTCAGTTGCATTTCCTTTGAAGTTCCTTCTCAGTTTGACACTCAATTTTTGGTTCATGGTCTCTAGAGTTTGTCTGAGCCAGGCTTGCTCTTGGTTATTGTATGAAGATCCCTCTTTTAGAAAAGGTTAGCCTCCACTTTTTTCCTGGATATTGTAAGTGACCAGGGAAGCCATAGTTAGTACATGTGCAAAAGAAACAATTGATGGACGGAATGCTTTACAATGCAAACATTCACCCCCTGTCACAAGGATCTGGGTTAAATCCATCGTTCTTTTGCTCACCACACCACCCCAGTTTGGACCCAGCCATATGCAAATCAGTCTTGACCCTGTTCTTGTGGCAACAGTCCAGCCTAAACTGCCAAGCCAGGTCCTCCCTGGACCGGAAACAAGCATCCTGAGACCGGTTTCAGGGCATCACTCTTCATCAGCCAGGCTAGCTAGAATCCAGTGGTGTAGTGAAGATGGTACCCACGTCTGGGCATACCCTTCCCACTTGGGGCGACATATGCAAAAGAAATAATTGATGGATGGAATGCTGGACAATGCAAACATTCACCCCTAGTCACAAGGGTCTGGATTAAATCCATCATTCACTCTGTGACTGGGGGTGAGTGTCTGAAAAGTTTCAGCTCTCCGTCAAGAATCTCCTTGTGTTTGCCCTAAGTTGGCAGGGCATGCCCAGATGTGGGTTCCTTGCTCACTTTGCCACTGGATTCAAGCTAGCCTGGCTGATGAGGGCTGTAAACCCGAAACCGGTCCCAGGATGCTTGTTTCCGGTCTAGGGAAGACCTGGGTTGGCAGTTCGGGCTGGACTGTTCCCATGAGGCACAGGGTCAAGGCTGATTTGCATATAGCTGTCTGAACTGGGGTGGCGAAGTGAGCTAAAGAACAATGATGGAGTCAACCCTGATCTGTGACTGGGGGTGAGTGTCTGAATAGTTTCAGCGCTCCGTCCATCATCTCATTGTATTTGCATAGTTAGTACATGGGCTGGCCACTCGTCATTACGATTTCCCCAGCTCCATGATGGCTCACTGAAATATGGGATGTTTGGTACCAAACATCTCAGCATAATAAACCTGCACTGATTCCAGTGTCAGATTTATTAAAAAGTGCACACGGAGGACCCCATAGAGGGGTCGGTCCCCTGAAATCTATCAATCCTTAATGCGTTCACCAACTGGCCTGTGCCAGCCTGCTACCACCCGACAGTGTTCTGACCTCATGGGAAGAGTGCTTGCGCACTCTGAGGCAGAGAACAATGCCTTTCCTGGCTGGTGGTGTTCACACCTCTGCCCGTTCCGAAAGAGCCATCCATGGCGGGGAGATTCAAAGGACTTTCCGCCTTTGTTATGTGGCTGCAGCCTCTCCTGTAGAGGGAGCAGACCCCCTTCCTGTCTTCAGCCCATTTGTTGTGGGATGACAGGGGAGGAAATGTAGAAAGAATAGGAGGTGTACCCCCCTCTGTAACTCCACCCCTCAGGTCCTGGAGGGGAGGCAAAGTACACTTTTCAGTGCCCACCTTCGTGAAGATGGTGGTACTCCTCCAATGAGGATCAGGGATATGCCCACTCCGCGTGGGGTAAGTATTTAGGGGATGTAGTCACCCTTAAGGTAAGTAGCCCATTGGTTTCTGCCTGGCACTCCCTTTAAACACCCCTAAATGTAGTATTTAGGTGCCCCCTGAGCCCTGAACTAGAGTTCCTGATGACCTGAGAAGAGCCGGATACTACAGAGTTGCACCAGCAAAGAAGACTGCAGAGACCAACTGGATTAGTCCCAATCCTACCGGCCTGTCTGCAGCCCTCGACGATCCTGCACCAAAAAATGACTTGTGCTGCAGCCCAGCGACCTCCAGCACCCTGAGAGGACTGAACTGCCTTAAACAAAGATCAAGACTCCCGAGAACAGGGGACCTGTTCACCAAGCAACCATCTTTAAAGTAAACACCTTGTGACCTGAAGAACAACGAAGCCTGCCTCTGATCCCACCTCTGCACCTGATACCTCCGGCAAGAGTTCAAGTGGCCCATCGGTTCCAGCATGGTTCCCCAACTAACCAGAGTTCAATTCCACTGTGAGCCGATTTCTCCTTGACGTCACCTGCAGCATCTGCACGGACACCTCCCCTCCAACCACGACCTGCTCCGGTAAGCTGTTTCAACTCCTGGAGACTGGCTCACCTAAACTGTTGCTACTCACTTGTAATCAGCCTCTGACCGATTTTCCCCAGTCCCCATTGATTTGTATTGGGTGCCCAGCCTCGAACTTGCACCTGGCCACCCCAGTGACGCTGGGGGTGCACTGTTGGTACTGAACTTAACCTTGCCCAATACTGCCCTTAACTTCCAAAGACTGGTTTTGTAAGTCGATATTCTTCCTATATATGCTGAATAGTTTCTTCCTCCAATAGATTAACATTGCAAATTCTGGAAATTGCCTTAAGTGTCCTTTTTTTTAAACTGAAAAATATTTCTATTGGAAAACAATTTTACTTCTGATGAAGTTCTGTGGTTCTACAAAATAAATATAACCAATTATTATTTCTATAAATTGGTCTGGGATGTATTTATTGAATTTGTGTCTCATTTATTGCACTGTGTACAATAAATCCTTAAAACTACCCTCTGATAAGCCGAACTGCTCACCCACACTACCACAAAATAAAGTATTAGCTTTTTGGTATAGTATATAGGGCCACATGCATCAACGAGAAAACGAGAATCTGCCCCTTTGCGACCGGTATTTTTGCATTTGCGATGCATCATCCCAAATGCAAAAATCGCAATTTAAGGAATCTCTAAATAGCGATTCCTTAAATTGCGATTGCATTTAAGGAATCCCAAATTGAGATTCCTTAAATGCAATGCATTAAAGTTAAAAAATTAGCGATTTCGCTAATAGGGGGAGCAAATTACCATGAAGTTGAACTTTTGTGCATTTTTCAAAGTTTCATGTTGCGCACACACATGCCCTTAGAGCATGTGTGTGTGCAACATATGTGCACAGATCAATTTCAGGGGTGCAATAGGGTGTGATTTTGACACCCTTGCACTCTTGAAATTGCATGAGCAATTTGCGAGTACATACTGGTACTCGCAATTTGCTCATGCAATCTCCAATTCATTCCTATGGGCCTGGAGGCCCATAGGAGTGAATGGGACGGCATTCCTTAATTGCGACTCGCAATTTGCGAGTCGCAATTAAGGAATTTGTAGGAATCGCTATTTTTATAGCGATTCCTACATGCATAGGCTTTTGCAATTCCTTAATTGCGATTCCTTAATAATCGCAATTAAGGAATCGCAAAAGTCTTTGTTGATGCATGTGCCAGATAGAGAGCCAGCTTACTACTGTTATGTTCACTCTTATTTGTGATTTTTGATGTTTGCTCTCATTCTTTATGCCTTTCATTCTGTGGTTCCAGCTCATGCGCGTTATCTCACTTTTTCTGCTCTCACACTTCTTTTCATTGGAGATGTCTCATGTACTCCATTTCTGTTGTCCAGATGCTGCAGGCCGCCCAGTAAACTGGGCCCCCGACCGGAAGAAAAAGGATTTCTCCTGCAGTGACCGACTGGTAAGAGCCAATCAAGCGGTGTGGAGAAACCATACCTTGCATAAGTGGATATTTTCAGAAGCTTGCGAAAGCTCATTGATAGTCTGGGTATATAAAGATTGATTCGGTTTATTCTCCAAATATGGTGAGATTTAGGGGCTGTGTCCAGGTTCTGAAGGGAATACAGTGTTTGGGTCCAGGTTAAGGAGAGATACAGGGGCTTGCGTTTAGAATACAGGGAAATTCTTGTGACCTATCCAGAGCACAGAAAGGTTGAGGTGCCATGTCCATAGAGACACAGGGGCTATTTCCCGAGTACGGTGAGATACAGGTACCAGATACGGAGAGATATAGGGGCTGTGTCCTGAGTACAGAGGGTTACCCTGCTGGGCCCATGGCACAGATGGTTACAGTGCCATGTTCATTGACCTGTCTTTGTGTTCAGTACCCCACACAGTGTTGGCAAACACCTAATGCTTCATACTTGGTCTTGTGCTTGGTGGAAAGGTATGTAAACAGGTTACCTGCTACAAGGTAAGTATCTCCTGTTTAAGAGTGCAGGTACGGACCACCAGGGTGGTGACAGGCCCTCCAAATGTCTGGTGTGGGGGTCCCATAAAGTTCATGAACTGGTGTATGTGCACTTTCCACTATTTAATAGAGGGTTCATGGAGGGTTGTTGGTATTTAGAGAAGGAGCTTCAGACATTTTGCTTTATTGATTCTCTCTTTTTGTAATATTATAGCAGTTACTGGCTTTAATAGTGGTCAACATGTTTCAGCCGTGGTGCCTAACTAGGCTCGGCTTTCATCAGGACCTGGTAAGGTACTGCAGAAATGAACAAATAACGTATCAAAGGATATAGAGAACACCCTCAAGTTGCTTGTAGGGTGTGCGTCTCCTCAATGATTCATACATCACCTAGATAAAAAAGACTCAGTGTAAATATGTTGGTCACAATTTCTCAGTAGTAACAGGTGTGAATGTATAAACTAAAAGCAAGCTACACTCACCCGTGTAAACTGGGTGGAAAATGGACCTCCACCTGGCAACCGCTCAGGAAGGAACACCGCTCTGAAAAAAAGATGTAAGACTGCTGAAGAATGGGGAGCTTACATGTCATGAGCGCGTGTAAAAAAATGTGAGTAGGTAGTCTAACAACGAGGGATACTGGCAAAAACAGCGTGTGCACAGAATGCTGATAGATGCAATGATCATCGATAGCCAACAGGGTAGACCGGTGGGGAAAACGTGACCGGTCCTGTTGAATCGATCTAAGTAGTAAGAAATTGAAAATGTCTGTACATATGAAATCAAATGTCAAAATATGTGCCCAAACATATCGCTAGAGGGTGGGGGGTTGGTTGCCTTCATAAAAATGTAAAAAGAAATGAAAAGCGGGACCGTGTGTGCCCAGCGTCAGAAATCCTACCTCTCCGTCGGGGAACCGGGCTGGAATGAGCCTGCAGCCGGAGGTCCCGCGGGGTTGGACGGAGACGGATTAAGAAAAGATGAGTCAGCACTAATGGGCCAATCAGGGGGCAGGTTGCTCATCCTGTGAGGACGGGGAACCAATAGGGAGTGCTGAGCCAGCCGTGTGGCTGTAACCAAGGAAACTGGTATGCAGCTGACGCGTTACGGGTTACGCTGTCAAAAAATCAAAGGAATGCGCGCCACGGTAAATTAGGGAAAAGGTGGTAGCGCTCCTTAACACGGTGTGTGGATAGAAAGAAGGAATCTCGGAATAAGGGGCGAGACAATGCCTAGACGGGGCATGGAGAAACATCCTGGGCAATTTCAAATTAAACACATGTTGAGTGATCCGAGAGGAGACGCACTGGTTAATACGGCGCTAGCTCTCAAAACGTGGATCGCTCAGTGGGTGTAGGTAGCTGAAATGGGTGTGAACTGATGTGAAGACATCGGTTCTTGCAGCGCGGTCGAAGCTAGTTGAGAGTGCACTAGGTTCGCCGGAAAGTGGATGACAAGTGAAATATAAATGTAAAGCTGCCGATCAGTAGGGCAAGACAGAAGGGAACTGTCAAAATAGAGAGCAAGTACAATCGGTGGTTGGCCATTAGCCTGGAGAAGTGCGTGCCAGTTACAGAGGACTTGCTTAGAGACTGTAACGAATGTATACAGTAACAAAGAGTTAATCGGTATACTTAATGTGAGATGCCCATGAACACGGTGTGAAACATGGGTCAAAAGGTGAGCTCAAGCCATAGTATGTTACAAGGATAACCAAGGAATATCGTCGTTCAGTCCCTGAACGTGTGTCTTCAGTTTATACACCCACCTTTGTTCGCGTTTAAATAGAAAAGAAGAGCTATCTGTAAGATGTGGTGGTATGTAGGGTTTGTCAAGGACTGTCCAGTGTAGGTCATTAGGAGCATGATTGACCTCTAGGAAGTGGTTGGTGAGTTTGGTAGAGGAACGACCACACCGTATCGTGCTTTTGTGTTCCAAAATCCGAGTTTTGATACGACGGGTGGTCATTCCAATGTATCTCAGCCCGCATGGGCAGGTTATCAGATAGATCAAATTTGAGCTGTTGCAATTACTGTGGCTTCTAAGAGTCCACGGTCTACCAGTGCCAATGTCAATTTCTTACATGTAATTTTAATTAATCGAACATGAATAAATAAACTCTGGATGGATAGAGTGCACTGGGCACAAACTCTGACAAGTGACAGGAAGGACTGGGGTGGGCTGTGGGGCTGCAGTCACCAGAGCACAAGTTTCAACTGGTAACTGATCCTTCAGGGTAACAACATGACTGTATCAGGGCAACTTCTACCACCCAACTGAACTAGACTCGCAATGGGCATGTGAAGTGCGACTGCCTCCGAATCCTTCTGGCCCCGAGGTGTGGGATGCTGGCATGCGTCGTTCGGGACAGTTTGGACTCTCCAGCTGTTGCTACGTCAGGCGACGACGCAGCTCGACTGATGCTGTTTACTTCACATAGAAACTGGACTGCAAAGATCTTGAGGCTCCAGGGTGACCTACATCCAACGCGCTGATATTCCAGACAACCGAGACATGTAGGGGTGTCGATGGCACCCTGCTAAAATACAGGGGGAATGGGGTGGCTGCCTACTACTGCACAGTGGAGGCACCGCCATACTGCACAGGAGTTGGCACCTTGCTCTGGAGAAGGGTGGTGAGGGAGCTGGCACTCTGCTGTGGAGTCAGGGGTGGTGAGAAGGCGGGCACCCTGCTAGCTGTGGAGACGGGGGTGGTGGGGGAGCTGGCGCCCTGCTAGCTGTGGAGACGGGGGTGGTGGGGGAGCTGGCGCCCTGCTAGCTGTGGAGACTGGCGGTGAGGGAGCTGGCACCCTGCTAGCTGTGGAGACGGGTGGTGAGGAAGCTGGCACCCTGCTAGCTGTAGAGACGGGAGGTGAGGAAGCTGGCACCTTGCTTGCTGTGGAGACGGGGGTGATGGAGCTGGCGCCCTGCTAGCTGTGGAGACGGATAGTGAGGGAGCTGGCGCCCTGCTAGCTTTGGAGACCGGGGTGGTGAGAGCCAGAATAGGCCTAGACTTCAGTCAGAAGGCAGGCTGCAGAGATGCTCAGATCTGACCCAGCCACAGACACTACGGGTCCCCGCGCGGTCACTGGATGGCGCTGGCAGAGTAGAGGTAACAACACGGAGGTAACGAAGGCGGCTCCCCCTTACCGGCAGGTAAACCGACGGCGACCACCACCTCCTGGGAGTGAGAGACCAGCTGGGCAGTCGGAGGGTCGTACAGGGGAGCTGCTGGGTCCAGCTTCCGCTAACCATAGAGAGGGCAGAGGATACACGTTAGAAAATAGTCATTTTTCCAAAACTAATTTAACAAAGCTATTAAAGAGCAGGCAATCCTTAACCCAAGTGCGAGGCCTTCCCTTGGGGTCTTGGGACAGTCAGTGGTTACAGGGCAGTATCCTGCCTGGGTGCTGCTGTTTACCACTGGTGTTCTAGGGCCTGAAAGCTAATGCAATCCAGTTACATAGACAAGTTACCCTTTGGGCATTATGTAGCAAGGGCGAGCAGTCAAGGGAGAGGCGGAGGAGGGTAGAAACAGCGACAACCAGAAGATGCTGCCACACCTGGAGCCCAAAGCAAACCCAAATTTTACTAATGCTTCTAGGAGCTAACATCGTCATAACACTGATCTCAAGGCCTATGTTATTTACTTAGACATTCAGAAACAATATACTCTCTAGTCTTTTGCAAAAGCTTTTCTCTCACAAACTAGGAGTGGGGAAATGGGTTAAGGTGGACATCTACTACCACATTCTGGTCCAGGGTCATCCTAGGGGACAACACTGGGTAAAAAATCGGAAAGGGCCAATGCAGCAGCCCACCTAAGGCATCTTACATGTAATTTTAATTAATCGAACATGAATAAATAAACTCTGGATGGATAGAGTCCACTGGGCACAAACTCTGACAAGTGACAGGAAGGACTGGGGTGGGCTGTGGGGCTGCAGTCACCAGAGCACAAGTTTCAACTGGTAACTGATCCTTCAGGGTAACAACATGACTGTATCAGGGCAACTTCTACCACCCAACTGAACTAGACTCGCAATGGGCATGTGAAGTGCGACTGCCTCCGAATCCTTCCGGCCCCGAGGTGTGGGATGCTGGCATGCGTCGTTCGGGACAGTTTGGACTCTCCAGCTGTTGCTACGTCAGGCGACGACGCAGCTCGACTGATGCTGTTTACTTCACATAGAAACTGGACTGCAAAGATCTTGAGGCTCCAGGGTGACCTACATCCAACGCGCTGATATTCCAGACAACCGAGACATGTAGGGGTGTCCTTGGGATCATGTCAGCTTTTCCTGGCAAGGGCAGCCCAGCTCTTCATGAAGGTGATCTCTCCTGTCGGCAAGCCACAGCCCAATGCCTTCACACTGGCTCCCAGCCTAAGACCTAGTCTACAGGCAGTGTGGTCACTCCTAAGAGATTCTAATTTGCGTCTGATGTCCTTTTACGTCGGTGTCTATATAAAATACGAAGATCTCAGTACTGGCAGACAAGCGTAGCACATACATCCCTCTGATGGTCAAAGCAGGAAGCAGGGCCAACCAGAGGACCTGCTATGTTCACAAACTTAACAACCCCTCCAGTCGTCTAGCTGTGCATCTTCATAGGGAAGTCCAGATTTCACAGGTTTCCGGGTGCTAATCCACTGGCATGCCAGTTTGAACTGGTCTCTGGTGAGATGTAGTTTGGGTTCAGACATAAGTATCTGTCACTGTTGCCACAGGAGATGCCAACAGCATAGGAAAGTGGCTCTTGTGCGGCATGCAGCCACACCTCTGTGACCAAAGAAATTGACATTGGCACTGGTAGACCGTGGACTCTTAGAAGCCACAGTAATTGCAACAGCTCAAATTTGATCTATCTGATAACCTGCCCATGCGGGCTGAGATACATTGGAATGACCACCCGTCGTATCAAAACTCGGATTTTGGAACACAAAAGCACGATACGGTGTGGTCGTTCCTCTACCAAACTCACCAACCACTTCCTAGAGGTCAATCATGCTCCTAATGACCTACACTGGACAGTCCTTGACAAACCCTACATACCACCACATCTTACAGATAGCTCTTCTTTTCTATTTAAACGCGAACAAAGGTGGGTGTATAAACTGAAGACACACGTTCAGGGACTGAACGACGATATTCCTTGGTTATCCTTGTAACATACTATGGCTTGAGCTCACCTTTTGACCCATGTTTCACACCGTGTTCATGGGCATCTCACATTAAGTATACCGATTAACTCTTTGTTACTGTATACATTCGTTACAGTCTCTAAGCAAGTCCTCTGTAACTGGCACGCACTTCTCCAGGCTAATGGCCAACCACCGATTGTACTTGCTCTCTATTTTGACAGTTCCCTTCTGTCTTGCCCTACTGATCGGCAGCTTTACATTTATATTTCACTTGTCATCCACTTTCCGGCGAACCTAGTGCACTCTCAACTAGCTTCGACCGCGCTGCAAGAACCGATGTCTTCACATCAGTTCACACCCATTTCAGCTACCTACACCCACTGAGCGATCCACGTTTTGAGAGCTAGCGCCGTATTAACCAGTGCGTCTCCTCTCGGATCACTCAACATGTGTTTAATTTGAAATTGCCCAGGATGTTTCTCCATGCGCCGTCTAGGCATTGTCTCGCCCCTTATTCCGAGATTCCTTCTTTCTATCCACACACCGTGTTAAGGAGCGCTACCACCTTTTCCCTAATTTACCGTGGCGCGCATTCCTTTGATTTTTTGACAGCGTAACCCGTAACGCGTCAGCTGCATACCAGTTTCCTTGGTTACAGCCACACGGCTGGCTCAGCACTCCCTATTGGTTCCCTGTCCTCACAGGATGAGCAACCTGCCCCCTGATTGGCCCATTAGTGCTGACTCATCTTTTCTTAATCCGTCTCCGTCCAACCACGCGGGACCTCCGGCTGCAGGCTCATTCCAGCCCGGTTCCCCGACGGAGAGGTAGGATTTCTGACGCTGGGCACACACGGTCCCGCTTTTCATTTCTTTTTACATTTTTATGAAGGCAACCAACCCCCCACCCTCTAGCGATATGTTTGGGCACATATTTTGACATTTGATTTCATATGTACAGACATTTTCAATTTCTTACTACTTAGATCGATTCAACAGGACCGGTCACGTTTTCCCCACCGGTCTACCCTGTTGGCTATCGATGATCATTGCATCTATCAGCATTCTGTGCACACGCTGTTTTTGTCAGTATCCCTCGTTGTTAGACTACCTACTCACATTTTTTTACACGCGCTCATGACATGTAAGCTCCCCATTCTTCAGCAGTCTTACATCTTTTTTTCAGAGCGGTGTTCCTTCCTGAGCGGTTGCCAGGTGGAGGTCCATTTTCCACCCAGTTTACACGGGTGAGTGGAGCTTGCTTTTAGTTTATACATTCACACCTGTTACTACTGAGCAATTGTGACCAACATATTTACACTGAGTCTTTTTTATCTAGGTGATGTATGAATCATTGAGGAGACGCACACCCTACAAGCAACTTGAGGGTGTCCTCTATATCCTTTGATACGTTATTTGTTCATTTCTGCAGTAGCTTACCAGGTCCTGATGAAAGCCGAGCCTAGTTAGGCACCACGGCTGAAACATGTTGACCACTATCTTATACATTGCTCCATTGATTACATTTAATTAGTGGGGCGTTTACTCCTTTTAATCTAGCATCGGTACGGCGGTGTCCAAGAGATTCCTCCTGGCCGTCCCGTAACTAGTTTTAACACACTCCTATTGCACTATTATTTCATCAGCACTGCACCCCCCACTCACACCCAGTTCATTTGTGTATTTAGTCCACCTTTCAGTGCAAAACACAAAACATCGTAAAGCTCTTACCTCTCGTAGAGGGGCCTATGGCCCCCTGAGAGTTTGAGATTTTTCTTTGGGATGCAAATCCCATGTGATGGGGTTTGTTACCCGGGGTGAGTGAATGACCACGTCTCTAAGGGTTTGCCCTTTCACCACGTACATTAGGCTTCTGTTCCTCATTTCACACACCACCTTTTTTCTTTGTTATTTCAGACCTCAGGATTTTCAGTGTCTTTAGTACTTTGTTGGGGGATTCAATCCTGTGCGGTCTTTAAACATGTTCCCTCTGACCCCCCGGTATCTAACCGTTTTGTGATTAGATTTATTGTAACAACACCTCTAAGATAAAGTCCTGAATATTGGAGGCCCCTTGAGCACTAGGAATGAATACTTTCTCAACTTGGAGATCCCATCGTCCATGAAAAGCTATGCCTGAAAAAGAATATCTCCTTCACCAGTGAAACGTTCAGACTTTGCCTAGTTAAATCTGTCTGGCTTCCTGTTTCACCTTCTTTTGCAAAGCCCCAGGACTTCCATCTTATCAACCCTTTTCCTGAACAGCTCAACTTCCCCATCCCTTTATAGCCGTAATATACCATTATGTATTCATGATTACAGCAACAAGAGTACATGTGTTCTTCTCATTTATTTATTAAGCATATCCCTACATTTATGGTGAGGTACTTGTTTTTTAAATACCCCCTTGCAAAAGTGACAACTTAATAAATTCCATAATGCTTCTTTAACCAAGTGTAGTTTCTGCTCGTAGACCCACCTAAATCCCATTTGTAATCTGCAGCTGCAAAATGATTAGTATTCTTACTCAATTCAGATGTCCACATCCATTTCCGTGGTGGTGTCTGTACAGTTGCCACTGGTGATTGTAAGTTTTCCTGTGGTCCAAGACAAATGTGAGACATATACATTATGGAGTAGTGGTATACCAAATTCTAGCTCCCTAGTGTGATTCCTGTATGTTACTTCTTCCTTTGTGATTGGGTGATAGATTGTAGTTTGTGTGAGTGAGGGGTACTTCACAGCTTTCTGTATGAGCAAGCGGCACTGTTCAGATTCCTCTGTTAGTCAAGAATATTTATCAGTGGCTTGTGTGAGACTGTAGTAGTTTTCATCCTTCTCTGTGTGATAGATACAAGTTTAAAGTCTTGGGGGTAGGGGTGTGTGTGTGTGTATAAGCAATTTTTAAAGCTTCTTGTGAGCAATTCATTTTCTGCTTTTGTTTGTAAGTAGTAGTACCTAACACTTCTTTTGTGAGTGACACAAGCACCCGTGTGAACTTTACAGTGTCTTGTGCCACTGAGAGATACTTAACAGCTTTATGAGTAAGTGAGCGAAAACTTGCAACTTACTTTATATCTTCCTTTAGAAGTGTCACTCATACACTTTACAAATTCCAGTGTCAGAGGGTTAGTTTATAGGTTCATGTATGAGGAGCAATTTGCAATTTCCAATGTGCACAGTTAATACTTTTTAGCTTCCTAAATGAGTGAGACACACACTTTGCAGATTCCAATGTCACTGAGGAATAGTTTAAGGGTTTATGTGTACGGTGGGTCATTTTACATCGTCATGTCAACAAGAAAAACATTACAGTGTCTTTTAAGAACAAGGGTAGTTCAAAACGTTTTGCACGAACCATGGGTTGTTTACAGCGCCCTTTGTGACCAGAGGTTAATTTATAGCTTCCCATGAGTGATGGCGTGTGGCTTCCTAGTGGGTAACGGATGCCTAAAAAACTTTCTGAATGTGTGAAGGATGCTTTACAAATTCCTGTATGAGTGAGGGATCCTTTACAAATCCTGTGTGAGTGAAGGATGCTGTACAAATCCTGTGTGAGTGAGGGATCCTTTCAAATTCCTGTGTGAGTAAAGGATGCTTTACAAATCCTGTGTGAGTGAGGGATCCTTTACAAATTGCTATGTGAGTGAGGGATGCTTTACAAATTCCTGTGTGAGTGAAGGATGCTTTACAAATTCCTGTGTGGGGCAAGGATGCTTTACAACTTCTTTTGTGCTTGGAGAAGCTCATATACATTACTTTGTAGGGGTCCTGAAATTGCTGTGTGAGTGAAGGTTGCTTTAAAATGTCCTATGTTGGTTGAGGATTTTGTGTCCGCTTGCTGTGTACGGACTTGACCTCAATGTCTGTCTTTCTAAGCCTTCTTCCATTCCTTTCATCTAGTTCGCCTTGAATATCGGCTTGAAATTCGCAACTCCGGAGGAGTTTTTCCTTGGATGGAAAAAAGCGGAGTTCCATCTTCCCACTTTTGACCCTGTAAGTAAGCTGTCAGTCTTAGTCCCAGGTTACCAAGTCATCTACAACTGTTTGACCGGACATCTGAATCCAGGCTGATGGACAAAAGCAATAATGTGATAACCGAGTTTGGTGGTACTGGGGCACCGGTGAGTACCACAGTACAGAGTGGGAAAGGGAGAGATAAGTCAAGGAGAAAGACAGAATGGGCACAAGTGTCCTGCACCATTAGGACCAGTATGTCCTTCCTGAGACTGGCCATCACGGGGCAGAGTGGCATTGCTCGGTGAAGAATCTGTCAGAAAAAAATGGAGGCACTTTCTCCTAAGGCTGTGCCAGGACATCGAGAGAGAATGATCATGCCATGGAGACCACTGGAAAACTGTTTAATGAGCGAGAGCGAGTGAGACTGTCGGCTGAGAGTTAGACCATGGAGATGGAAAGAGACTAAAAAGAGAGCGAGTGTGACATATGCAAGAAAGAGAATAGCGAGCAAGGGAGAGTTAGAGGAGGGAGGAATGAATGGAGACTGTAAATTGAGATAGACAGGGAGGAGAGTGACAGATGCGAGGGAGACTGACATTTCCAAACAAGAACACAGTCCCCTGCTTTCCTAAGTAACATTTTGCTACAGGCTGATAGGGTGGATATTCCCTGGGTAGATTATTAAAGGTGTGACATCCTGTCTAGTGGCATTTTTGTCATTGACTCTGTTTACTTTCCTTTGGTGGCTCCTGGAGGTGCCGATTCTTTCTTGGTTTTGTTTGTCAGAGCTTTGCACTGATGACTGCAGGAGTCTGGGGAAAACCAAACAAGTAGCTTTGTTTTGAGTTAGGGTAGCTACTACCCCCTCCACCCATGCAGTGACTGGCAATTATAGCAGCAAATTACAGTCCAGGTGCAAAGACTTTTTAACGGTATCCCTGTAGGGAGAATTCCTACCGGCTCTCTCCATTAAAAGGTCTCCCAAATTTCTATAATTGAACTTCCCTACCCATCTCATGTGCAGAACAGGCATGAAGGTTGTTGTTAGACCTGGCATCCTTGTCGTGGTTTTCCCCTGTCTTTTTGCCTCTGCCTCATGCATTTTTGTTGTGTGCTGGATTTCGTTCTTGCTGCTCTAGATGCTTTAGGCTTTTTCTGGCCTGTGCCTAAGTGCAAGTGCTCCCTGTGTAAATTGTGAATATGGATTGGTGTTTCCATGATTGGCTTGTTTGACTTACTAAGTGCCTAGTACAGTGCACTGTGTGTGCCCCCGGCCTGTAAGTCAAATGCTGCTAATCGGCCTGCAGTACTGATTGTGCCACTCACACAAAAGCAGCCTTTCCAAGGGATCTCAGACCTGCCACTTTTTTTTCTGTGCTCAGTCTCTACTGCCATGTCGACCATGGCAAGTGCACCCTCTTGCCAAGCCTTAACCTTCCCTTTTATTACTTGTGAGTCATCCCTAAGGTAGGCCTAAGGTACCCCTCTGGGCCGTGTGCAGTGTATATGAGAGGTAGGACATGTACTGATATGTGTGACATGTCCTGATAGTGAAATACATTGTATTTAGTTTTTCACTTTTGAAATGCTATCTGTGCCATAGGATACAATGAGGGGTTATTTATAACATCTTATATATATATAACTTCTCATGGGGACATGATAGAAAGATGGAGTTTATTATGCCTGAAGTAAGAGTATAAAAATGCATCTTTTTGTAAAGATGGTTTTTATATTGTGTGTTTGAAAATACCACTTTTACAAAGTGGGTATTCTCTTGCTTAGCCACCCTGTGTGCCTCTGCTGGTTTGGGGATTGACTGTCTGGCTTTGGAGTGACAGGGGCTGGGGATGTGCATTCTCTTCAGACAGGTGTGTCCTGCCTTTCATGGATGAGTCAGGGCTGGATAGACCTGGGCTGTATTTAGATTAGTGGGAGGGGATTTCCTTGCACCTGAATAAGCCTGGTCTGCCTTACACAATGCTGTCTCCACCTCCTGCTGGAAAGCTGGGCCAGGGAGGACAGAACGGGTTTGAACGAGGCACAGGGACCAGAGAGCAAAGGAAAAGTCCGTATAAATATTGGGGCACAGACTCCAGAGCTTCAGAATACTTCTGGACTCAAGAGGAATCTCTGTCAAGGAGTAAAGCTGGGAAAACTGAAGGAGAAGTATTGCCCCTTTGCTGCATGCTGTCTGGGGTTGGCCTACAGAGGCTGTTCCTGCCAAGCAGAAGACAAAGACTGAATTTAGCTGGGTATCCTACTTGAAGATCTCTAAGGGCTTGGTTTAGAACTTGCCTCCTGTTCTAAAGTCTCAGGGACGAAAATACTTCATTTCCTCTGCCTTCCTGCATCTGGAACGGCTGCTACAGAGGGAAATTGCAACACCGACACCGGCAAGTGACGCCGCTACCTGCAACTAAGCCGTGGGCACCGCTCGTAAAGAGCACGGCGCACTGCCCCGACTTGCACCTCAGCCTCGCCGCCACTGCAACATCACCCTCCCCAGCAACAGTAAGGACCCGATGCCTCACCTCCCCGACAACAGTGAGGGACCAACGCCTCACCTCCCCTGCATCGCAGTAAGGAACCGAGGCCTCACCTCCCCTGGGGTCGTAGGGAACCGACGCATCACCTTCCCTGTAGTCGTAGGGCCCGATGACACCTGGCACCAACGAAGCATCACCTCCCGACATCGTGCACTGTCTTTGCTTTTATTGTCTGCGAGTTACTGTTCTTTGGGGATTTGTGTGACTCTGCATCTTCCAGTCGGGGTCTTACTTTGATTTTTCATCTATCACGTCGTCGTAATAGCTCCAGGTAGAGTTATTTGTTGCTACAAGCTTTGTTTGCGTGAATAAGCTATTTTTGGGGATATCTTGGTATATGTATTGTGGATTTTTGTCATTTTGTTTTTGTTTGATTTAGATAAAGATTATTTATTTTTCTAAACTGGTGTGCTGTCTATTTGTAGTGTTTTCATTGTATTATGTTGTGTGTACAAATGCTTTACACACTGCCTTTGAGATAAGCCTGTCTGCTCGTGCCATGCTACCAAGCACTTTCCTATGCTGTTGGCATCTCCTGTGGCAACAGTGACAGATACTTATGTCTGAACCCAAACTACATCTCACCAGAGACCAGTTCAAACTGGCATGCCAGTGGATTAGCACCCGGAAACCTGTGAAATCTGGACTTCCCTATGAAGATGCACAGCTAGACGACTGGAGGGGTTGTTAAGTTTGTGAACATAGCAGGTCCTCTGGTTGGCCCTGCTTCCTGCTTTGACCATCAGAGGGATGTATGTGCTACGCTTGTCTGCCAGTACTGAGATCTTCGTATTTTATATAGACACCGACGTAAAAGGACATCAGACGCAAATTAGAATCTCTTAGGAGTGACCACACTGCCTGTAGACTAGGTCTTAGGCTGGGAGCCAGTGTGAAGGCATTGGGCTGTGGCTTGCCGACAGGAGAGATCACCTTCATGAAGAGCTGGGCTGCCCTTGCCAGGAAAAGCTGACATTATCCCAAGGACACCCCTACATGTCTCGGTTGTCTGGAATATCAGCGCGTTGGATGTAGGTCACCCTGGAGCCTCAAGATCTTTGCAGTCCAGTTTCTATGTGAAGTAAACAGCATCAGTCGAGCTGCGTCGTCGCCTGACGTAGCAACAGCTGGAGAGTCCAAACTGTCCCGAACGACGCATGCCAGCATCCCACACCTCGGGGCCGGAAGGATTCGGAGGCAGTCGCACTTCACATGCCCATTGCGAGTCTAGTTCAGTTGGGTGGTAGAAGTTGCCCTGATACAGTCATGTTGTTACCCTGAAGGATCAGTTACCAGTTGAAACTTGTGCTCTGGTGACTGCAGCCCCACAGCCCACCCCAGTCCTTCCTGTCACTTGTCAGAGTTTGTGCCCAGTGGACTCTATCCATCCAGAGTTTATTTATTCATGTTCGATTAATTAAAATTACATGTAAGATGCCTTAGGTGGGCTGCTGCATTGGCCCTTTCCGATTTTTTACCCAGTGTTGTCCCCTAGGATGACCCTGGACCAGAATGTGGTAGTAGATGTCCACCTTAACCCATTTCCCCACTCCTAGTTTGTGAGAGAAAAGCTTTTGCAAAAGACTAGAGAGTATATTGTTTCTGAATGTCTAAGTAAATAACATAGGCCTTGAGATCAGTGTTATGACGATGTTAGCTCCTAGAAGCATTAGTAAAATTTGGGTTTGCTTTGGGCTCCAGGTGTGGCAGCATCTTCTGGTTGTCGCTGTTTCTACCCTCCTCCGCCTCTCCCTTGACTGCTCGCCCTTGCTACATAATGCCCAAAGGGTAACTTGTCTATGTAACTGGATTGCATTAGCTTTCAGGCCCTAGAACACCAGTGGTAAACAGCAGCACCCAGGCAGGATACTGCCCTGTAACCACTGACTGTCCCAAGACCCCAAGGGAAGGCCTCGCACTTGGGTTAAGGATTGCCTGCTCTTTAATAGCTTTGTTAAATTAGTTTTGGAAAAATGACTATTTTCTAACGTGTATCCTCTGCCCTCTCTATGGTTAGCGGAAGCTGGACCCAGCAGCTCCCCTGTACGACCCTCCGACTGCCCAGCTGGTCTCTCACTCCCAGGAGGTGGTGGTCGCCGTCGGTTTACCTGCCGGTAAGGGGGAGCCGCCTTCGTTACCTCCGTGTTGTTACCTCTACTCTGCCAGCGCCATCCAGTGACCGCGCGGGGACCCGTAGTGTCTGTGGCTGGGTCAGATCTGAGCATCTCTGCAGCCTGCCTTCTGACTGAAGTCTAGGCCTATTCTGGCTCTCACCACCCCGGTCTCCAAAGCTAGCAGGGCGCCAGCTCCCTCACTATCCGTCTCCACAGCTAGCAGGGCGCCAGCTCCATCACCCCCGTCTCCACAGCAAGCAAGGTGCCAGCTTCCTCACCTCCCGTCTCTACAGCTAGCAGGGTGCCAGCTTCCTCACCACCCGTCTCCACAGCTAGCAGGGTGCCAGCTCCCTCACCGCCCGTCTCCACAGCTAGCAGGGCGCCAGCTCCCCCACCACCCCCGTCTCCACAGCTAGCAGGGCGCCAGCTCCCCCACCACCCCCGTCTCCACAGCTAGCAGGGTGCCCGCCTTCTCACCACCCCTGACTCCACAGCAGAGTGCCAGCTCCCTCACCACCCTTCTCCAGAGCAAGGTGCCAACTCCTGTGCAGTATGGCGGTGCCTCCACTGTGCAGTAGTAGGCAGCCACCCCATTCCCCCTGTATTTTAGCAGGGTGCCATCGACCTCAGTCTAGGCCTAGCACTACTACACCCGCGGTGTCACTCCTATCCATGACGCTCTAGCCTCAGTGGGAGCAGGGCGGCGACACCTCCTCGTCCCAATCTCGAAGTCCAGTAGCAAGGTGCCACCCCGACCTCAAGTGCCCCAGCCCCTGCAGTGCAGTAGCAGGGCACACGACCCTTCACCCGCCAGTGCCACCCCCTATTACCACAAAGTGCTCTGTCTTTTCTCCATTTTGTTTTTACAGCCGGGAAGTCCACATTCACGAAGGAACATATGGTGCCGAACGGCTACGTGTCTGCCAACCGGGTATGTATGGGGGAGGGGGGGTTTAAGGGCGCGGTGGAGAGGGCGTAGGGTGCCGATCGCTGGGGAACAGGTAGAAAGCGATAGGTGTACATCAGAAGACAAGGGTACTGAAAGAATAAAGAACTGGTCGCCACATTTTTAGGTCTCTAATAGGCAGCGCCTGCGCTGTCTTGAGTCATGCTGTATTCAGGATATGTGGATTGAGCTCCACGTACTTCCCACCCATATTTTTAAATTGCTCCTGTCCTTTGTAAATGGTGGCTTTTCATTGGTCATTAGGCCATTGTAGTCCCTCCTTAGAACCGCCTTGTCTCTTCTTTTAACCTCCAACGATGACACCCCCTGTTAAATGTTTTGTAACGCCCTATGTTTTAATTACAGCCTCAAGGCACTACTTGGACACTCACTTGCCCTATGTTTTAATTACAGCCTCAAGACACTACTTTCTCAAAGGCCTTCAGACAGGACACTCACTTACCCTATGTTTTAATTACAGCCTCAAGTCACTACTTTCTTAAAGGCCTTCAGTAAAGGCCTTCAGACAGGACACTCACTTACCCTGTGTTTTAATTACAGCCTCAAGGCACTACTTTCTTAAAGGCCTTCAGAAAGGACACTCACTTAGTCCTAAAATATAAAGGCCTTCAGAAAGGACACTCACTTAGTCCTAAAATATATTGGCAGTGATTACTTTACTTGCTAGCACATCTAACATTTATATTAGACCTTCTATAAATTTCCCTTCATCAGCTCCACATAGAGTACAACCTAATCTGGAATTAATATAATAATTTGATCACATTTCAAAGCTACTAATTGTATACATGAACATAGGTATTTGAATGTACTCGTGGTACTGTCTTGCATGCAATGCATTATGGGTTGGGTAGATTTACCATATCTTCAAAGTTTTTGATGCTCACTAGGGACCTCTAGGCACAGCTTGTGCTACTGCACCTAGACAAGCAGTGCTGGTGCCTTGCCCACTAGGGACATCTAGGCGCAGCTTGCTGTACTGCACCTACCACATCTCATTTATATTAGACCGTCTATAAATTTCCATTCATTATCTCCACATAGAGTACAACCTAATCTGGAATTAATATAATAATTATTTTGTCACATTTCAAGGCGACCAATTGTATTTGTGCTTTGTACTTATAGTCGTTGCTTATGAGAAGCAAGACTGGCATTAAGTGCGCCTCTTTTACTGCCAGCCTTGCTGTTCATAAGCAAGGACTGTAAGCACAAAGTGTGTGTTTAGGTACCGCTTGCCGGTTCTCAAAACACATAAATAAAAGACAATGTCATTTACAATGCCAATAGCTCAAATTCTTGAAATGCGAGACCTATTGCATTGCAAACCCTTGTTTATTTTATAGTTTTCTATTTTTATGTATATTAATGTTATGCTTTTAAAATATATACGTTTTACTTTATTAACAAATATCACTTACAAAGCTTAATGTAGAAATGGTAAACATGATGCTCTTTGCAATATTTTCATTATATAAATTTTAAGTGCAATACTTCCATAAAAGTTTCCAGTCCTGATTGAAATATAAAATAAAACTCACGTAGAGATAACAGAAATAGAGACTCCTGAAAGTAAATCCATCTCTCTTCATTCGCACCATGCACCAAAGTACTTTTAAGGGCCAGTTGGATCTTTATTCATTCCAGTGGATTCACCATTAATGGAATATTAATCAATATTCCAGTTGAGCTATTTACATGCTAATAACCCAAGTGGGAGAGCTGCACCTGCTTCTGTTTTCTGTCTAGTCTTTAGCCTTCATGGTCCACCCCTTCACCTCCTTGTACTCTCTCTTATCCACCTATGTTTCTGCCCTATTCCTACTCTGCTTTTTCTCACCTGTGTTTTCACCTCCCTTGCTATGTTGATCCCCTTCTCTCCTCGTCACCAGACTTTGGAACATGTTGCTTTTCTTTGTTTCTTCACCTGTGCATCTTCATTCGCTAGCATCAGCCTGCTTTCAGAAGCCTTTTCTGGTATTTTTCCACGCTACAGAATTTTTTTTGCTATATCTTTTCACGGCACAGTTTCTGCTGTATCATTATTTGATTGCTCTTTGCTGATTCTTTGATCTGCTTTTTAGGTCTCACTAGTGTTGCTGCGCACATGCGCAGCTCGCTCGGCGAGATTTAATGCATATGAGTAATTTCTGAAAAGGCTTGAAGCCCCGCCCCTTATTTCCATTGGCTCGCGTCACTGTTTATGTTAAACTGTGCGCTGCCATTGGGAATAAGCTTTCCAGGGTGCCTCTTTTTCCCTTTTTTGACTGGCCCACCCGGACTAGCTCGCCTGCATTACGGCTGTCGTGACGAAGTTTCTTATCAGAAGCTTCGTCCCGCTGCCTTGCACGTGTCAGTCCGGCTCTTTGATTGGGCCAGACAAAAAAGCAGAGAGGGCGCCGCGTGTTTATTTTTGCATCTCGCTTTCACTTTAAAGTGAAAGCGCGATGCAAAAATAAACAGCGGATGTCTGCGTGTCTGGCGAGCGCTTGTTCCTACTCTCTCCCACCTCTGCCTGCAGCCCTCCTCGTGTCTCGGTGTCCAGCACCCAATACTTCCTTATTTTAGATATTTGATAGGTTTATAGGTCTACTGTTTTTCTGATATATTTTTTCCATCAGGATATTTCATCTCAGTTCTTTTCCTTTAGTTTTCAATTTAGTCGAGAAATAGCCATCCTCAAACACGCCCATTTCTTCAGAGAGGGTAGGAGACACAGGCTCTCTACGTACCTGTTTGGTCACAACACTTTTCGTCACCAACATAAAATTCACAGCAGTGGGGAAAACGTAGGTTGGCTTTGCCTGTATCCCAAGGCTCCTGGTTGGAGGATCAGCCCGCCAGTCTTCCCGGAGGCGGCTCATGAATTGTTGATGGTTGTTACCATAGTGACGTAGCGGGAGCAGCCTGCAGGGAAAGTAGATAGGCATTAACTGTCCCAGGAAGCTAGCCACCCAGCACGACGTGCAGAAATTCACCAGCTATTCAAGACAAGACAAGCACCATCACGCTTCCGAATGCGACCTGAGAAGCCTCACAATTAACGTGCGTCATCCAGGTAGGAAAACATAGATCGTTGCGATTTCTTAAACCCTCCAAATAGCGTGTATCTTAGCTTCTAGGCGCATTGGCTGAGTGATATGTGAGTTGTGCCAAAAGGAATACAAATATATAGTATTTTTTTTGTTTTCAGTCGCAATTGCTTGCTTCAGAGTGCTTTAAGAGGCTTCGTACGCAAATAATTTGGAATAAAGAAACCGTCTACCACTGTATTGTAATTTCATTTATATAATGCTGCTAACTACCTCTTACGAAGCATCGAGGCGCTTATAGTGAATAGCACGCTACTCTGGGACCTGAAATTAGTGGCCAATCCATTGTTTTTTGGCTATATTTTGGTTACTTGGATATCTCAAGGAAGTTAGTCAATACATTTTCTCCACTTTCTTTGTGGAAGATTAAATTAAAATGTATGCCTAATCATTAGTGGCGCTATGTGACGTCATACAAATGGTTCTATAAAGTGTAGGACACAAGAGAGACATCAAGCACGTATACATTTATGACAAAGAGAAACAAGCATTGAAAATGCAATAGGTCTCGCCTTTAAGCAAATCAAATGGCTTTAACTTAATAAAAGGCGAGACCTATTGCATTTTTAATGCTTGTTCGGTGTGTGCTGAGGTACAGTTACCGTATGAGCATTTTTTAAATCCAATCAAACAACTTGATATTGCTGGTGCGTGGTACCAAATTCCCATTGCATTCTTTTACCACAGGAGCCCGAGAACTACACCTCCAACCCAAATTCACATGTGTTAAAGCATCATTCCTCAAATATTTTCACAGTAATGAATACTTGCAAAGGAACCTAGAAGCCTATTCAAAGCTGGTATTAATGGACAGTAGCAGTTATTTCCAGTGGGCCTTTTATACTTGTAGTAGGACAGCATTTAAAGTCAGAAAGTAAATATTTAGTGATTAAGTGACACCTATCACCCCTTGTTGCAATGATTAAATAAACAAATAATATAACATAATGATCTAATAAAATACAAATGTTCCATGTCATAGTTCTAGAGCAGGTTTGTAGCACGCAGGTAACTTTACACTTGGTAGTAAATTTACTATTTTCTCGAAATTCACAAACTACGTTTGAAATGTTTATGAAAACGCACTCCCTATACTTATGTGTGCGGACTTTTCTGCACTGTGAGACTCAGCAGTCAGGGCGGAGAACTCTGCACACATAAGTTTAGGGAGTGCAGAGTCGTTAAACTCTGCACATAGTTTGTGAATTGCATTGTGTAGTACGTTTTGCACTACTAAGTGTAGTTTGTTGATTGCTTTGTGTAGTATGTTTTCTACTACCATGTGTAGTTTATTCATTGCATTGTGTAGTATGTTTTCTACTACCAAGTGTAGTTTGTGAATTGCATTCTGTAGTAGGTTTTGTACTACCAAGTGTAGTTTGTTTGCATTGTGTAGCACGTTTTGTACTACCAAGTGTAGTTTGTTGATTGCATTGTGTAGTACGTTTTGTACTACCAAGTGTAATGTGTGAATTGCATTGTGTAGTACGTTTTGTACTACCAAGTGTAGTTTGTGAATTGCATTGTGTAGTACGTTTTGTACTACCAAGTGTAGTTTGTGAATCAGGCCCAAAGTGTGCATTTGCCCCTATTTTACAATCGGTGTATGAAACCAGTGGGGAGTTTCAAGCCAGTGCAGACAGTTCTGCCTTTATCCACCACTTCTCCTCATCAGAGTCACTGCTCGTTCTGTGTCCTGTGGCTCTATCCACACTGCACTGGGAGGCTGCCGCAACAGCAGCTTCCAGTTCTCAGCCGTGTTGATGATTGTTGCAGGAACAGAGGGGCGTCTACTAAGAGTACCTTTGCTGTTGGACCTGATTAGTAGGGATTGAAGAGGTGCTCTGTGTACCTTAATGCACCAAGAATACCCTGGAGAAATCAGGTGTTCTGATGGCTGGAGCTGTGCTATTTGTCGTCTGTCCCTGCAGAACCTGCTAATGGCACAATGTTGGCTTTCTACTTTGAGTTTAACTCCTTAGTATACATTATGAAGCCAGGAATAATGCTGATTTTAAGCCCACAGAAAATGAATGCCTACCACTGCAAGGGTGGACGAAATTGGGCTGGGATATGCACAGGTGGAAGAAATGGCTTTGACAGGTTTTTATTCCCGAGAGGCTTTTGCTATGGCAAGGCTATCGGTGTATGGGCAGAGTCTGTCGTATGTCAGGCAGGTGCAGCAGGGACACACCGTTCAGAGAACATATTGTGATCTCCAATGACTCCAGCCGATCTTTCTCTTTCCTTGTTTACTATTTCTGTCCTTTTTTTAATGACCTCAATTGCATTTATTATAGATCATTCTCCAGTTTTGCGGATGTTGCGCTTTATCCCTATCCATCTGCTTTTCTTTCTTTCTCAGGACACTGTAGGATCCTGGCAAAAATGTGTGGCAATGTGTGAGCAATCCCTGAAAAGCGGTAAGAGTGTCTTCATCGACAACACCAACCCTGATGTGGAGTCTCGCAGCAGGTGAGTGTGCTTTCTCATTCTTTGAGAGAAAATATATCTTCAATGGCATGTGCGACTATAAATACAAATGCTCTGCGTTCCCCTGCCATCTAGGGTTGAGTTCGGAGCTGTGCAACTTTGTTTTTCTTCTAAGACTTCTTTTGAGTCATAAGGTAGAGTGACTCCTCCTCTTGGTGATATTGCGCATGGGCTTTGACTCCTTTGTTAGATTGTTTTCTATCCGGGTTCAGATGTGTGTGTCACTCCTCAGTGTTCAACTACCTCGGTACGAGTGTTTGGTCCTATCCTGCCTTCAGTGGTAAAGTGAATTTCAGTTGAATTTCAGTTGCTCGACAGTCTTCATTGGGTCAGACATCTATCAATCGCCCTACGGGGCGGCGCACGTCTCTGGCCTACCTTTCCTTGTGCACCGTCGGTACGGAAGATGTGTTCCTGATGGAGCAAACACCTTTTCAATTTTGCCCCCAGTGTCACGCTAAATATCCACACACTGATCGGCATCAGGTGCGTAACACCAGACCACCTTGAGACTGACTGTGATGCCTGCAAATCTTTTTGATCCAAATAGAAACTCTGTGATCAAAGGGCAAGTGGACTGGAAATTTCTTGATGCAGCGAGGATGATACTCACGATATCTTTGGTGAGGGGCACGCCCAGGAAGAAACTGAAAGTGAAGAGAAGGACGCAGCATTCCCTGTCGATGTGGAGGAAGAGCTCGAGTACACCCTGCCTCTCGGGCAGCGCGTGAGTACTGCTGACCCCAAACCTGCTCCACCGAAAAAGAGTTCCAAATACTCACCCCTTCCAATTCTAGATGGCGCCGGACTGCCACTGCCTTCGGGCAATGGTTGGATCCGAAATGAGACTTCGGATGCCCCTCTTTCGGGTCCAGCTGCAAAAACATCAGCACCGACCTCATCAGATCAACCTCATTCTTTGGTCTCCTCTAAGTCTTCGAAACCGACGCTAAAAACAGACTTCATCTTGTTTAGTGCCGGAAAATTAATCATCTAAAGCCTTGATTCTGAAATTGACTGAATTTAAACACTCAATGCATTCTTCACTTTATTTGCCTTCGTTTGAGCCAATTCTTAAAAGTATGGACTTCAAACAAAGAAAGATCCACATTCAAGAAAGCACAGGGTGAACATAGCTTCACCTCCTCCTAAAAGGCAGTTAACATTTAAGGAGGACTTGGACATTCTGGTACTTACCAAAAAGAAGACAAAATACAAGGCTACAACCTCTGCACACCATCCTCCACCACCACCTCTACTACTACCATCTCCTCCTTCTCCACATCAGGACCCTAGACCACATACCTGCAGGTTCAGGGGTTGAGGGGAACCAGATCCTTGGGGTGTTTTGATACAGACCCCATAACTCCCAATGATCCAGATCTTTACCCAGCTCGACATTCACCACCAGAAGTTGCTGGTGCCTCTCAACAAGTAGTTGCCAGAGCAGCTACCTTTCATGAAGGCCAACTGCATAGGCAGTCTTTAGAACAAGACTTCCTATTTGACACTTAATCATCCTCACATAAAGACACCCAGTTTCTGCCCATGCTCCCAGGTATTTTAAGGGATGCAGATGATATATTTAAAGAACCTGTGAGTTATAACACCACGGGTTGATAGAAAAAATATAAAGCGTCTCTCTCTGACCCACTTTTTATAAGTATCCAGGTCCCACCAGACTTCATTGTGGCCACCACAGCTTGTAAATGGGCAAATAGGCAAGTGAAGATACCCCAATTCCTGAGAAATAGAGCAAACGCATTGACGCTGCTGGAAAACAGGTTGCAGCTCAGGGGTGTATTCTCTATACTTTCTCATACCAAAGAAGGACGGCTCACTCAGACCAATACTAGATTTCAGACCTCTCAATTACTACATCCTATCAGAACACTTTCACACGGTCACTCTACAAGATGTCATACCACTTCTACAGATAGGCGACTTAATGGTCACTTTTGACCTAAAGGATGCATACTTTCATATACCTATTTATCCTGCTCATTGCAAATTCCTCAGGTTTGTCATAGCAGGAATACACTACCAATTCAAGGTTCTCCCCTTTAGTGTCACTACCTCACCAGCGTCTCTGAAGCCGACGAATCAGACTCCGAGACCAGTCGATTACGCCAGGTCAACGAACCGTGAGTACTGACGTCGACGCCCCGGCCCTGAAAAAATACAAGGCTCCGGTAACACCGTCACCTTCGGGTCGACACCGTGATACTGCTTCAGAAGCCCCGCCTCCTGGCCCGGCTCCGAAGCCCGCTAAGCCTTCCGGCAGCTCAGGATTGAGCCAGCCATACCACGGTGCCGAAAAATCCTCTTCGGCACCGATACATAAGCCCAAGGTACCGTCCACTCCAGACTCTTCGGCACCGAAACGCAGAATACCAGAAACTTCAGCACCAAAGCAAACTCCATCCAAAACTTCGAATCCGAAAAAACAACCCAAATCTTCGGAGTTGAAAACACCACCTAAGCAGAAGGACACAAAAACTCCTCCTAAAGCTAAGGAAGATGGACCAAAACACCACTCGGAGCCTAAGTCTTCGGCGCTGAAAAAAGACAGTGTATCCAAGGAACATTTCCTTCCAGATCCACCGGATCCTAAGCAAAAGACACTGCATATTGACCCCATTACTGGGCAAGTCACCTCTATACCACCTAAAAAGAGGAAATTGGACACCTCAAACACCTGAGATACCCTCAAAGAAAAAAGACTCAGCCACCTCACCTATGAGGACTTTTTCACCACCTCCACAGCTTCAAGCCATTACACTTTCTCCAGCACACTCTCCAATACCTCCTCTATCACTTGCAACACAAGATGACGACGAGGATTTAGGGGGTGGGGATGAAGACATAGACGCACCATATTATGATACAGATGCTGATGATTACACCCACAGTATTCCACCTCATAACTCTTGGGAAGATTATAATGTCCCAGATGTACCTGAGCCAGATTTATACCCCTCCAGACCATCCCCTCCAGATGACAACGTAGGGTTTGCGCAACTAATAAATAGAGCTGCACAATACCATGGAGTTCAACTCCATTCAGACCCCCTGGAAGAGAATTTTTTATTAGAGACTTTTTCACAGCCTCAAAACACAACAAACACTCTCCCTATGCTTAAAGGGATGATTAAGCATGCTCCTGAGGTTTTTAAAGACCCTGTCAGAGCTAGAGTACTCAATCCTAGAATTGAGAAAAAATACAAAGCAGCTCCAAGTTATCCAGTTTACATAAAAAGTCAACTTCCTCTGGACTCATTGGTAGTGGCGAATACACGTAAACGGGTAATTCCCAAACCACAGGTGATGCACCTCCGCCAGACTAAGAGTCTAAACTACTAGATGCATCAGGTAAAAGAGTTGCGTCCCAGGCGGCAAACCTCTGGCGTATCGCCAACTCACAAGCCTTACTAGCAAAGTATGACCGGGGCTCACTACGATGAGCTTGAAAACGGAGGTAATGATCTTTGGCAGCCTGGCACCTGGTTGGTCTCCCACTTGGTGGCCAACCGAGTTGGGATCTCCTCCCACACCTGTCACAAAGGTCAGGAATCTGGGTGTAATGTTCGACGATAAGTTGTCTTTCATAAACCATGCTAATGCGGTTGTCTCCTCAGCCTTCTACACCCTTAAGATGATAAGGAAACTCCTACCATTCCTCCCCCCCAGAGCCTGTAAGACTCTCATAAGTACATTGGTAATGTCAAAAGTTGACTATTGCAATGGACTCCTCTTAAACGGCCAGGAAAAAGTCCTTAACAAACTACAACTAGTTCAGAATTCGGCTGCCAGGATTCTGTCCGGCACCTCGAAGTTCAAGCCGATCTCCCGAATTGTACGTCGGCTTCGCTGGCTGCCTATCAGAAGTCGAACTAAATTTAAGGCACTATGCATTGCATACAAAGCTATCAATAACACTGGACCTGAATTCCTAAAAAAGGTACTCCGCCCTTACACTCCCAGCAGACCCTTGCACTCCTCCTGGGCCCACCTTCTGACTATTCCCCGGACAAAGAAAACATCATGGTGAGACAGACGATTTACAGTTGCCATGGCTAGACTGTGGAATACCCTCCCCCTCCATATTAAAACCAGTCTCACCCTCCTAACTTTCAGGAAACAAGTAAAAACCTGGCTTTTCAACCAGTAGGCATCAAATTCTAGCTGCGCTCCTTTAAACTCCTCAGCGCCGAGACACCCCAGGGTATTTGCGCGCTATATAAATCGCATAAAATAAATAAATGCAGCATCTCCCAGACCAATGTAAGACCAATGCAAACGATCTTATACAAGAGGGGAAATTAATTAAAATGTGCCCTAGATGCAGTAGATACAGCATCTCGCACAATTAATACAAGTGTATCACTGCGCAGACGTGTGTGGCTACGCTTATCTGGTTTCAAACAAGAGGTACAGTCTACCATCCTCAATCAACCCTTGGATCAGGAACACTTGTTTGGACCTACTGTGGACACATCTTTAGAAAAGATGAAAAAGGACCCAGAAACTGCCAAATCCATGGGGGCTCTACAAGCAACAACTAGTAGAGGTTCCTTTCGTCGCTCCTCTTATAGGGGCGCCTCCAAAACAACTGGCACAGGAAACACCTCTTCAACATATAAAAGCCCCACTCAAACTTCCACCAGCTGAGGAAATTTTAGAGGGACTTACAGAGACAATAACAACAGGGGCAGAGGAGGTGGTTCTAATACCCACAACTCCCCCACCACAAAACAGTGACTTCCCTCCACTCCCCCAAGACCACTCCACTCTGGTCGGGGGAAGGCCATCACAGTTCCTACCTGTCTGGAATTCCATCACCACAGACAAGTGGGTAAGACGAATTATCCAGTATGGTTACTGCCTGGAACTTACCTCTACCCCCCCCCCCCCTCCATATACCTTCCAAACAACGTCTAATGTCCACAGAACAGCTAATGCTTCTCAAGCAGGAGGTTCTCTCTCTCTTGCAAAAACATGCAATAGAACCGGTTCCCCTACACCAGCAAGGTACAGGGGTTTACTCCCTTTATTTCCTCATTCCTAAAAAGGACGGCTCTCTCAGGCCAATATTAGACCTCAGACCGTTAAACCTGTACATACATTCCGACCACTTCCACATGGTCACGCAACAACAGGTCCTCCCAGTGCTCCAACAAGGCGATTTCCTTGCCACTTTACATATCAAGGACGCCTACTTCCACATTCCTATTCACCCTGCTCACAGGAAGTACCTACGGTTCGTAGTGGACGGACAACATTACCAATTCAAAGTCCTTCCATTCAGGGTCACAACAGCACCCAGAGTCTTCACAAAATGTCTCGCAGTAGTAACAGCCCACTTAAGAAGACAACACGTTCATGTGTTTCCTTACCTTGACGACTGGCTCATAAAGGCCAAGTCACGCAGCAATTGTGTACAACAAACACACAACACGATCCAGATGCTGCACAACTTGGGATTCACAATAAACCTCACCAAGTCACATCTCCAACCGTCCCACACCCAACGTAATCTAGGTGCAACAATAGATACTTCCAAAGCCCTTGCATACCCCAATCCAGCCAGGATAGCCAGTATTTAAGCCCTCATAACAAAATTTCAACCTCAACGCTCACTACCAGCTCGAGTGTTCATGCAGTTAATAGGGATGATGGCCTCTTGCATCTTAATTGTCCCTTTCGCAAGACTCCAAATGCGTCTGTTACAAGAAGGGTAGGGAGGGACGTCCCGAGACGGCGGGAGCTTGTAGTTGATAAGTGGATTTTGGTGTTCGCGTTGTCAGTGTTGTCTCTATGGGTAGTCATGGGCATGGGGTGAGAGGGTTTACATCGAGAATTCAGAGGCCTCCGCTTGCGTGTGGGAAGCGAGAGGGAGCTGGGCGACATAGATTGCGGTTTGGCGATGCTAATTGTTTGTTATGGGGGGAAGAGTGAGGCGGGAGGGGGAAGGTTTTGGGCCTCAGGGGGTTGGGGAGCCTCACTTATGCCGTACCATTTGCTAATGTTTGAAGGGGGTATAGAGAGCGCGCGGTCGGTGCTGGGGGGACGGAGTGGAGGTCGCAGTCTTGTGGGGAGAGGGGTTGGTGCTGTTGGGAGCGGGATTGGATTTTGGTAGCATCCAGCTCCGTCCGGGGGTAGGTAGTTGTTCAGGCTGGGGTGCTGTGTGTGTGAGAGGAGGCGTTGCGTAGCGAGGGGAAGAGTGAGTCAAATGCATCTAGGTTGTCGTTGAATCTGCCTCTAGAGGCGCTTCCGTGTGTTCCAGTAGTTTTGTTTGGGAGATCTGTTCCATGTAGGAAGAGCAACTCGCGGTGGGCAGTATATCTGCGATATATAGTTGGGTGTAAAATTGGCCAAATTTAGCCGCAATGTCCTTGCGTCAAAAGATTCTGGTCCTGATCCAACAGGGCGTCTAGGCAGTGTGCATGAGTCTGAGCGCGTAATCTGTGGGCTAGTAGCTTCCCAGCCTTATTACCCCCTGCATAATATTTCTACCTCGTGCGGAGGAGAGCGTATTCTGCTGCGTCTACGTCAAGAGCCCTGAGCTGTTTTCTAGCAATGGTCAGTTGTCGTTGTATTTTATGTGAGCGTGTCCATCTGTGTGATTCCTCCATCTCTCTATCGCATCTTCAGTCCAGTACGTTTAGCCCTGCGTTCCCCATTAAGCGGCGCCACTATGGCTATATACGTTTCCTTCACTACTGCTTTAAGAGTTTCCCACAACGTCGCTATTGCTGTGTGTGGTGCGTCATTGATGGCGAGGTAGTCTATGATGGCTTCCTTCATCTCTTTGAAAGCGGGGTCATAAGATAACAGTTTAGGATTGAGGTGGCACATCCTGGATCCCTGGCTGCAGGCAGGTAGGCGCAATGTGATCTGGATGGGGGAGTGGTTTCATATTTAGCCGTTGTGGCAAAGTTATAGGAGACAAATCCTGGAATAGGCGGACTTTGATCCCTTCAAAGGAGACGTGGGGTTGGTCCGGCACTGCCTTAATGATGAGATCCTTCTGGCGATAGTTGTGTAGGCATGTGAGGATGTCCTGTGGGGTGCCAAGCGCCTGGAAGGGGCGACCCCCTCTGTGTGTGTAGTCCAGGGGGAGATCCTTCCCCTCCAGTTCCGGGACGATGTGATGACACAGCCAGGGCCGGACTGGCTATCGGGCATTTTTTGCTGGTGGTGGCAGGGTGGGGTCCAGGTTAACTGCGGGGGGCTGATTTTGTTGCTGGGGAGCTGCCGGCGCTTCTAAATAAACAATGTAAAACAAATAGCTTTAAAGCATACTTTTTAAAATATTTGTTTTTCATTGTTTATTAAGGAAAGCCTGCTAGCCTGTCCGGCCCTGGACACAGCGGTAGGACGTACTCCTCCAAGCGGCCTGCAGCGGGACACCCTTAATTCAAATGTTATATCTGCAGGACCTGTTTTCCAAATCTTCAAGATAGTAGTTGAGGTCGACGTTACGGTCCTTGCGTTCTAGAATTTAGCTGCGACACACCTCCAATTCTTCCTCTCTGGTGTTCCCAGACTTTTCCACGTAATCTACCCGCTGCTCCAGCTCGCTCAACTTGTGGCAAAGTTTCTAAACGTATTTAGTCACCTCTCTTTTCAGGGTCGCAATATCGTCCCTTAATGTGCTGAAGAGGGCTTCCATAAATCCACAGGTGACTGGGGCCTCCTCACTCACATTTTGTCCCTCTGCTGGGCCCGAAAAGGAATAGTCTAGCGAGGCCGAATCCTGGACCGGCCTTGTCCCCCTGGTGGAGCCCTTGACGAGGAGATCTTTGATGTTGGAGTCCTATTTGAGCCTAGTAGATGTCATTCTTTCTGCCTCCAGTGCTGCTCTCCGGTTGAGTTCCAGGCTGTGTGCTCTTGCCCCCATCACCAGCAGGTCGACTAGTCTGCTCACCTGTGCTCCGGGAGGGCTTGTGCAGCAAGGGACGGTCGTTGCTCCAGAGGGCACCCAGGGACGCCCAATCCCTGGGGGACCCCCCTCCTAGCCACCAGTCTCTAGGTGCCCAGTCCAGGGCCTTTAATGATCAGGAGGAGATGGGAATGGTGGGGGTGGGCTATCTACCTGCTCGACACGTTCCTTAAAGTTCCCATGGCTAACCTTTGTTTGTGTGTACCCCTGAAGGTGCCGGCCCCCTCCCCTTCCCTGTTTGTGGTGGTGGGCAGCTTCCGTGTTCTTTCTGTATTCGGGCCCAAAATGATAAGGGCAGTCCCACACTTGATGCCACCGTCGGGGGCTGATTACGGTGGGGGCACGCTATTGTGTATAGAGCCTCCTGCTCCACTTGGTGTCCGTGCCTGCGAGGCCTCCAAGCCACTGGACCATCCAGTAGGTCGCGGCCGTCTGCTGGCTCTCCTCTCTATTGAAATGGTTGATGCAGCAAAAGTAATTGTTTGAGGCCCAAAAACGGTATTCTGTGTGAAGTTTTCTACGCGCATTCCGGCAAGTTGCCTTCATCAGGAAGCCACAAGATGTAAGATTCTAAGGCCTCTAAGGTTCTTATTTCTTCGGTGGGCAAATAATGGTCTGGGTATTAGTTGCCCTTTTTCCCTTTCTGCATTTAGGATGTGCCAGTTTGAGCAATTTGTCAGATTTGTTTAGTTTAGCACTGAATGTCGTGACTCGAACACCAGTTTAGGTGTAACTTTAGATTCTCTGAACCTCTTACCAATCTTCTGGGTGTAGTCTTTGGCAATACATTTCTCCTTTATCTCGCTCGCTCTTAGATCGTAATCTGATATTTTTTAACTCTTTTTCTGTGGGAACTCTAGGCATACCACACATTTGGGTTGCACATTTCATATGCTTACCGACACATTTCATATGTTTACCGATACATTAGCATATGATGGCGTATACCAACCTATTATCTTAACAGTGAATTTAGTGCACAAACTGTTTGCTTTGCAGCATCAAAACTTTTTAAAAATATTTTTTCTTTTAATGAAACACTTATATTAAACAATTTAGGCTTTTTCATGGCACACTTGATAATTAAGGACTTTTTTACTCCCATTTTTACAGACATTCTACTGAATCTTCCATCTTGTGGCTTCCTGATGAAGGCAACTTGCCGAAACAGGCAAATGATTACTGTTGCTGCATTAACCATTTCAATATCTTGCCCTATCATGATTTGTGAACATATTAAATGCACAAATGTCTAAATTTGTTTGAGCTACATCAATAGCATATCAGATGAGAAGTGGATGAATGCATGAGGATGCATGAGAAAAAGGATGTTGGGTGTTTGTTAAATATATTATTGTGTACATATTTGTTCTAATTACAATTATTTTCATTGATACAATGGCATTGCTATTTAAGAAATTAAAATGATGTTTCTATTTTTACACTATTATGTTTAATGAGTGTTCTTGATTTTGCCCTTTAGCCTATTTTATAATTACTGGCATGAGATTCTTTTTTGAAAATCTACATGTATTATCTCTTCTTTAGGCTAGTTATCCTGTTGCACCCTTTCCTTTCTGAATTTAATCTTTTGACTACACAGCATGTTCCTATTAGCGTCCATCTTAACCACCAAGCCTCTGATTCTGTGCTCTGCTTCCACGATTGACCAAAGCAGGTCTAGCACTGGACGTTCCTAAATTTACTAAAGCTGAACACCTGTATATGAGAAATTCTAACCTTGGGAAGAAAGAAAGTGGGATGGGACCAGTCTCGCTGGTCAGTTAGCATGGGTCCTCCACCGTCTTTCCCCATTGCGTCTAAACCTAAATCCCTAGGAATAGCATTAGACTGCAAGCTAACACAAAGCACAAACCAACACAATCTGTAGCTCAAGATTCCCCAGGCTCCGCATCCTAAGACATGCTCTGTATTCTATTCCTACAAATCTTGGTGCATGATATCAAAGCTTGACTACAATCTGGCACCGAAAAAACAGAACTTTTTTTACCAGACTTGAATAATCTACTCGACCAAAGTGTAATGCTCTTGACCCATAAACTCGTCTAAAAGTGTGTGATCCTAGGCAAGTATTTCATTTCATAGTCCCCTTTTTTTCATTATCACTTACAAGAGCACCTTCAAATTGTGAATTCAGCATGACTAGTGTACAAAACACTCTTCTTTTGAATTTAACAAGCTAAACTTTTGCTCTTTATATTATAAAAATCTAGCCCACATGTAGGGAACACATCATCCCTGACTAGCCGGTTAGTTCCCTAATAGCTTTGTCACCAGGGCAGCAGCAGAAAAGTTTCTCAAATTATGTTTAGAAACTCTTACTTTGAATAAATATATTACTGAAGCATGATGTCGTGGCAGTGCACTGTAATTTACAGACAGACATTTTCATTGAAATGGGCACGAAATTTCCCACTGACATGCAGTTTAACTGATAAAACTATTTAGCGTTCAAACGATAATGTGTGCAAAGCTGGTTTCAGCAAATATTTTTCATTTACACATCCCCAAGTAAAGTATTCTAACTTGTTTTGATCCTATTAAAATCTTTGTTTCCATCACATTTCAGAAATACAGAAATTTCTAAATTTTCTAGGGTCCATCGCTCAGGGCGTAGGAAGCCCCGAGCGATGGTTGGCGTTTGCGGCAGTTCCGAGCTTTGAGCAGGACCCTTGAAAATTTAGAAATTTGGGATTCAGTCAGACGGGGCAGTAAGGAGAGCTTTCCCGACATAGGGGTGTGTCTAAAAGGACAAGCCCATTTATCGGGCCAGTAAGGTGCCCGGATTATTGCACCGAGGTAATTTGAATTGGGCCACTTCTTTTATTCGTGTGGCAGGAGGATCATATACGGAAGTTGTGGGCACAGTCATGTATTAACCCTGTCCTGAGGAGGCCAAGGAAAGATTACGGCCGAAACGCAATTGCGTAGACACATTTTTTGAAGGAGGAGTCGCAGATATGAAGTTATGATTGGATACAGGGCCACAGTATTCTGAGAAGGTCTACATTGACGGATAGATTTCCAGTATACTGCTTGGACTACCTCCTAGTGGTCCGTCCTGAATCAGTGGGAGGATACTAGTGGAATGTATTTGTGGGGTTAGCGTATGTGTACTAGGTGTTGTGTGTTAGGTTTTCCCCTTTAATCTTAGTACAAATATTTGTATATATGTCATGTTATTTTCCTCCTGATTAGATGTCTTTATTTATGTAGATTGCTAAAAATGTTTTGATTTACTTCAGTTAGATTGACAAACTAGAGAGAGAGTAATTAAACGTGCACTTTTCAAAAATAAAGTGTGTATTAATTCCTTTATACCATTGTATTTCTGTATATGAATACGGTGTGGACTAGACACCACCGACTCGCTGGGGCGGGCAATTTCGACCACGGTGGCGCTTTGTCGCCACGCCTGGCTACGGTCCACATCTTTCTTGGGGGATGTCCAGAGTACCCTCATGGATATGCCCTTTGATGGCACTCGCCTTTTTGGTGAGAAGGCGGATAGCGCGCTGGCTCGTTTCAAGGACTCCCGGGCTACAGCCAAGTCCTTGGGTCTCTCGGCCCCGCGGCCGCAAACTTCCGCCTCTCGTGGCCAAGGAAGGGGCGCCTCCTCACGTCCGCCTAGCCACCGGCCACAGAACCAACCTGCACGCGGTCGCGGACGTGGATTCCGCCGATGCGGTACTGGAGGACAACGTGCCGGTCAGTCCACTTCCACCCCGGCAGCATCCGCCTCAAAGCCCTCCTAGTCCGAGCTTTCAGGCCCATTCCACGCCAGTGGGCGGCAGAGTTCACCATCACCTGCAAATCGTCCGAAGAGGCTACTCCCTCCCCTTCGAGACGACCCCTCCAGCCATGCCACCACAGTACCACCGCATGTCGGGGGATCTCTTGAATCTTCTCTGGGAGGAAGTTACAGCCCTCTTGGCCAAAGAGGCCGTCGAGCGCGTTCCTGGTCCAGAAGTAGGTCGTGGTTGCTATTCCCACTACTTTCTGGTTCCCAAGAAGGGCAAAGGGGGCCTACACCCTATCTTGGACCTCAGGAGCGTCAACGCCTTCCTCCGGAAGGAGCGGTTCAAGATGCTCACCTTAGCTCAGGTTCTGGCTGCCCTAGACCCTGGAGACTGGATGGTAGCGTTGGACTTGCAGGACGCTTATTTTCACATCCCCGTCCTGCCGGCCCACCGGCGTTACCTGCGGTTCACGGTGGGTCAGGAGCATTTTCAGTTCACCGTGCTCCCCTTCGGCCTCACCAGTGCCCCTCGGGTGTTCACGAAAGTTATGGCGGTGGTCGCAGCTCATCTGCGCAGATCGGGGGTTCCAGTCTTCCCCTATCTCGACGACTGGCTGTTGAAGGCGGGCTCGCCCCAGGCAGTCGTCTCCCACCTCCAGACTATGGCCGACCTCCTGCATTTGCTGGGGTTCTCCATCAATGTGCCGAAGTCACACCTGAGACCCTCCCAGATGCTCCTCTTCATCGGAGCGGTTCAAGATTCGGTGCAGTTCCGGGCCTATCCTCCGGAGCAGCGGGTCCGGGATATTCAGGCTCTGATTCCCATCTTTCGGCCTCTATCCTGGGTTTCGGTCAGGTTGGTGCTGCGGCTTCTGGGGCTGATGGCCTCCTGCATCCTGTTGGTGCATTACGCCAGGTGGCGAATGCGGGCTCTGCAGTGGAACCTGAAGTTTCAGTGGGCCCAGCATCGTGGCAACCTGTCCGACCATGTCTTGATCTCGGAGGGCACTGCGAAGCAGTTGCAGTGGTGGCTCACGAACCGCGATTGGGTTAGCGGCAGATGCCTCTCCCTACCCCAACCGGAGCACGTAGTAGTAACGGATGCGTCCCTCCTGGGATGGGGGGGGCCACATGGGGGAGGCGGAGATCAGAGGACTCTGGTCACCGGCGGAGACCCGGCTCCATATCAACCTTTTGGAGCTGAGAGCAATCTGACTTGCACTGAAGGCATTCCTTCCCGTTGTCCGGGGAAGTGTGGTGCAGGTGTTCACGGACAACACCACCGCCATGTGGTATTGCAACAAACAGGGCGGGGTGGGGTTGTGGACCCTTTGTCAGGAGGCTCTGCGCCTCTGTACATGGCTGGAACACCAGCGCATCACCCTGGTGGTTCAACATCTGGCGGGCTCTCTGAACGCCAGAGCAGACTAACTCAGCCGCCGGTGCATGAAGGATCACGAATGGCGTCTAAACTCGGGCGTGGCGCAAGGCCTCTTTCGGCAGTGGGGAGAGCCTTGGTTAGATCTATTCGCCACCGAAGAGAACGCGCAATGTCCGCAGTTCTGCGCGTTGGAGTTTCCAAGGCGGCACTCGCTCTGGGACGCCTTTCGTCACGAGTGGAGTTGCGGTCTGTTGTACGCCTTTCCGCCTATACCACTTCTGCCCAGAGTGCTGAAGAAGATCAGGCGCGACCGTGCCCAAGTGATCTTAGTGGCTCCGGATTGGGCACAAAGGTACTGGTATCCCGAGCTACTCAGTATGTCAATCGATCCTCCGACACGACTGCCTCTTCGGGAGGACCTTCTGTCGCAGCAGCAGGGGACAGTTCTCCACCCGAACCTGTCCAGTCTCCACCTCCATGCGTGGAGATTGAGCTGCGACAGTTGATGCCATTTGACTTGCCTTCTGAAGTCTGTGACGGTATTCTGGCAGCCAGGCGTCCCTCCACTAAAACGGTATACGCCTGCAGGTGGAACAAATTTGTGGCATGGTGCACAGCAAAGGCTGTGGATCCCCTTTCCGCCCCTCTTTCTGAGATTCTCCTCTTTCTTCTCTCTCTAGCCCAGCAGGGCTCTGCTCTGGGCACCTTGAAAGGTTATCTATCAGCTATCTCTGCTTTCTTACGACTTCCTAATCAGCCTTCTCTTTTCAAATCCCCTGTTGTTTCTCGTTTCCTTAAGGGCATTACTCACATGTTTCCTCCTGTCCCCTTCGTAATGCCTCAGTGGGATTTGAATTTAGTCTTGACCTTTCTGATGTGCGCTCCCTTTGAGCCTCTTCACTATTGTCCCATTCGTCTTCTGACTCTTAAGACTGCTTTCCTGGTAGCTATCACCTCGGCTAGACGGGTGAGTGAGCTCCAGGCGTTATCGTCTAAGCCTCCTTTTCTTTCTGTTCATCCGGACAAGGTTGTCCTCCGGACTCGTCCTTCCTTTCTTCCAAAAGTGGTAACTCCCTTTCACATCGGGCAATCTGTCACCTTGCCCACCTTCTTTCCACCTCCGCATCCTTCGAAAGAGGAAGAGAGGCTCCACCGTCTGGACCCAAAACGGGCGCTGTCCTTTTATTTGGACCGTACCAAACAGTTCCGGATGGACGACCAGCTTTTTGTTGGATACGTGGGTGCTAAGAAGGGAAGGGCAGTACACAAGCGGACCATCTCACGGTGGGTCGTATTGTGTATAAAGGCTTGTTACTCCTTCGCTAAACAGGACCCTCCTATAGGGCTGAGAGCCCATTCCACCCGGGCCACAGCGGCCACTACTGCCCTGGGACGGGAAGTCCCTTTGCAGGACATCTGTCAGGCAGCAACGTGGGCCTCGCTGCACACGTTTGCCAAGCATTATTGCCTGGACAGCCAAGTCCGGAGAGATGGCTTCTTTGGCCGTTCTGTTCTCCAGGACTTTCTGGTGTGATCTTGGTTTGCAGACCCACCGCCGGGGTTGGTATTGCTGGGGTATCTATTCTAAGGTGAGGAATCTAACTAACGTGTTTCTTTCAGATGAACAAGTTACTTACCTTCGGTAACGATGTATCTGTAAGAAACATTAGTTAGTTAGATTCCTCACCGACCCACCCATCCTCCCCGTTCTGTGAACCGACATCTAGGGTTAAGGCTATCCTTTCTAGGGCCCTAGATTTTTTTTCTGGCACCTTTTGGCACCAGTGTAGGTCTCTTGCATGGCTCTGCGTTCCTGGCGCGGAAAGCTATGTACAAGAACTGACGTCAGCGCGCAAGGGCGGCGTCTAAGTACTCCGACGACGTCATTCCGGCGCACAACACAGACGACGGATGCGGAGCCGCAGATGACGCCTAGCGACGCGCAAGGGGTATTGCTGATTAAAAATCTTTCCGGATCCAGCCTGACGCCTGGGGATATTCTAAGGTAAGTGCTAAAATGAATGATGTCTCGTAAGGAATCTAACTAACTAATGTTTCTTACAGATACATTGTTACCGAAGGTAAGTAACTTGTTCGTTAGATTCCTTACCTTAGAATATCCCCAGGCGTCAGGCTGGATCCGGAAAGAATTTTCGTCAGCAATACCCTTGCGTGTCGCTAGGCGTCGTCTGCGGCTCCGCGTCCGTCGTCATGATCGCCGGGATGACGTCGTCGGAGTACTTAGACGCCGCCCTCGCGCGCTGACGTCAGTTGATCTTTTTTTCCGCGCCAGTAAGCGCAGATCCGAGAAGAGCATACCCTTTAGTCACTTTTTGACTAAACTTTTTGGGCTTTTTTGGTTCTTCTTTCGAGTCGACCTCGACTCCTGGTGCCGGTAGGGATGCCCGGTTTTAAGCCGTGCGACGCCTGTAACCGACTTAACCGACGCCTGTAACCGGTTACAGATCACCACCGTCGACTGCCGGGCCTTGACCTCGAAGGCTAGGCGGGAGCGGTCCCGTAATCTCCTCGAGCTCCAGCAGTCGGAGCCTCACCGCTCGAGGTCCCAGTCGAGGAGGAGGTCGAGGAGCCGAAGTCATCACCGCTCGTCGGTTTCGAGGTCCTAGCATTCGGGTAAGTCGAGGCACAGTAAGAAGAAGTTGAAGAGGCGACACCCGCACAGCTCCGTCAGAGCCGCAGGAGTCGCGTCCGTCCCCATACCCTCCGGTCCCTGGGCCTAACGCGACTCCGGACGAGGTGTGAGACTTCCTCGAGGCTCGCTCCGCCGTCGCGGCCTGTCGGCGAACCTTCGGGCCCCGTGGGTCTGCTTGGGAGGCCTAGCGAGGAGGAGGCGGCTTCGGCGTAGTCGTCGACTTCGGTCCCAACACCGCAGGTCCCTGTGGGATCCAGGCCTGGATCCCGGTCGACGCTGGTTGACCTTACGACCCCTCCGCCGGCACCGACCCCTATGGTGCCACCCCCAGCGCAGTCTTTGGACGACGTTGTCCCCAGTTTTAGCCCCGGTCCAGGTCCGGCGTCGGAGCGGCGCCGTCTCCAGCGCCGATGGATGAGCATTTCATCTACCGCCCGGCTCAGTCCTTTCTACCTGTCTACCAGGAGACGGATGACGGGGACGACTGGGAGGGGTCTGAGGACCCTCTAGCACAGCAGTGCCAGTTAAGTCAGGACTGGGCAGACGAGCTGGGGGATGCCAGTGATCTCTCCTCCCTCCGTGGCTACGGAGGAGGGTGCAGCCTATTCTGTGGTGCTGCGCAGGGCTGCCGAAGTCCTTCACCTGGAGCTCCCTCCAGCGGCCGTGAGGACTAACCTCCTCACTGAGGTGCTTCAACCGCCAGTAAGCTCTTCGGAGCCTCTACTGCAGTTTAATGAGGCACTCACTGACGCTCTGATGGGCACCTGGTCCAAGCCCTCCACAGTCACTCCTGTGGACCTGAACGTGGCCCGGCGCCACCGCCCTGCTCCGGGCGACCCCAGCTTTCTGTCAGTGCACCCCACCCCTGAGAGTCTGGTTATCCAGGCCTCTACGTCCCAGACCGCCTTCCCGTCCGCTCCTCCGGATCGGGAATCCAAAAGGTTGGGACAGTTTGGGAAGAAACTGTTTTCCTCCCTCAGTTTGGGGTTGCGGTCCATTAATACCGCGTGCCTTTTGGACCGTTACACCCACTCCTTGTGGGATACGGTGGCGGACGTGCTGCCCCAGTGTCCGAAGGTGGCCCGGACACTGCTCGCCCAGGCTCTTCCTGAGGGGCGGGATGCAGCACGGTACTCCATTCGATGTGGGCTTGACACTACGGACTAGCTAGGAAGGGCGATTGCGACGACGGTGGCGATTCGTCGCCACACCTGTCTTGAGATCCACGAATTTCTCTGGGGATGTCCAGAGCACTCTCATGGACATGCCCTTCGATGGCCGTCGCCTTTTTGGCGACAAAGCGGATAGTGCGCTGGAGCGCTTTAAGGACTCCAGGGCTTCGGCCAAGTCCTTGGGCCTCTCGGCCCCGTGCCCACAAACTTCCACTTTTTGCCCCTTCCGTGGCCAAGGAAGGGGCGCCCCACACGTCCGTCTAGTCACAGGCTGCAGAACCAGCCTCAACACGGTCGCGGACGTGGATTCCGCCGAGGCGGAGCAGGGGGACAGAGCCGGTCAGCCCATATCTGCTCCCGCAGCATCTGCCTCAAAGCCTTCCTAGTCCGATCTTTCAAGCCCATTCCACGCCTGTGGGAGGCAGAGTTCGCCATCACCTGCTCCACTGGCATACCATCACGTCGGACAGGTGGGTGCTGCAAATTGTCCGAAGGGGCTACTCCCTCCCCTTCGAGGCGACCCCTCCAGCCATGCCACCGCAGTACCACCGCATGTCGGGGGATCACTTGCAACTTCTGCAGGAGGAAGTTACGGTCCTCTTGGCCAAGGGGGCCATCAAGCGCGTTCCTGGCCCAGAAGTAGGTCGGGGTTGTTTCTCCCACTACTTTCTGGTTCCCAAGAAGGGCAAAGGGGGCCTACACCCTATCTTGGACCTCAGGAGCGTCAACGCCTTCCTCCGGAAGGAGAAGTTCAACATGCTCACCTTAGTTCAGGTTCTGGCTGCCCTAGACCCTGGAGACTGGATGGTAGCGTTGGACTTGCAGGACGCTTATTTCCACATCCCCGTCCTGCCGGCCCACCGGCGTTACCTGCGGTTCACGGTAGGCCACGAGCACTTTCAGTTTACCGTGCTCCCCTTCGGCCTCACCAGTGCCCCTCGGGTGTTCACGAAAGTGATGGCGGTGGTTGCAGCTCATCTGCACAGATTAGGGGTTCCAGTCTTCCCCTATCTCGACGACTGGTTGTTGAAGGCGGGCTCGCCCCGACAGTCGTCTCCCACCTCCAGACTACGGCCGACCTCCTGCATTTGCTGGGGTTCTCCATCAACGTGCCGAAGTCGCATCTGAGTCCCTCCCAGAAGCTTCTTTTCATTGGGGCGGTTCTGGACTCGGTGCTTTTTCGGGTCTATCCTCCAGAACAGCGGGTTCGGGATATTCAGGCTCTGATTCCGATCTTTCAGCCTTTATCCTGAGTTTCGGTCAGGATGGTCCTGCGGGCGCTGGGTCTTATGGCCTCCTGCATCCTGCTGGTACATTACGCCAGGTGGCGGATGCGGGCTCTGCAGTTGGACCTGAAGTTCCAGAGGGATCAACATCAGGGCAACCTGTCTGACCACGTCTTGATCTCGGAGGGCACTGCAAGACAGTCGCAGTAGTGGCTCACGGACCGCGATTGGGTCAGTGGCAGATCCCTCTCCCTACCCCAACCCGAGCACGTAGTGGTGACGGATGCGTCCCTCCTGGGATGGGGGGGCCACATGGGAGAGGCGGAGATCAGAGGCCTCTGATCTTCGGCGGAGTCCCGGCTCCATATCAACCTATTGGAGCTGCGGGCAATCCGGCTTGCACTGAAGGCATTCCTTCCCTCTGTACGGGGAAGTGTAGTGCAGGTGTTCACAGACAACACCACCGCCATGTGGTATTGCAACAAACAGGGCGGGGTGGGGTCGTGGACCCTTTGTCTGGAGGCTCTGTGCCTCTGGACATAGCTGGAACATCAGGGCATCACCCTGGCGGTTCAACACCTGGCGGGCTCTCTGAACGCCAGGGCGGACGAACTCAGCCACCGGTGCATGATGGATCACGAATGCCATCCGAACTCGGACGTGGCGCAAGGCCTCTTTCGGCAGTGGGGAGAGCCTTGGTTAGATCTATTCGCCACCGAAGAGAACGCGTAATGTCATCATTTCTGCGCGTCGGAATTTCCAAGGCGGCACTCGCTCGGAGATGCTTTGCATTGCGAGTGGAGTTGCGGTCTGTTGTACACCTTTCCGCCTACACCACTTCTGCCCAGAGTGCTGAAGAAGATCAGGCGCGACCGGGCCCAAGTCATCCTTGTGGCTCCGGATTGGGCACGAAGATACTGGTATCCCGAGCTACTCAGTCTATCGATCGATCCCCCGATTCGACTGCCTCTTCAGGAGGACCTTCTGTCGCAGCAGCAGGGGACGGTCCTCAACCCGAACCTGTCCAGCCTCCACCTCCATGCGTGGAGATTGAGCGGCGACAGTTGATGCCATTTGACTTTCTTCTGAAGTCTGTGATGTCATTCTGGCAGCCAGGTTCCCTCCACTAAAACGGTATACGCCTGCAGGTGGAACAAATTTGTGGCATTGTGCACAGCAAAGGCTGTGGATCCCCTTTCCGCCCCTCTTTCTGAAGTTCTCCTCTTTCTTCTTTCCCTGGCCCAGCAGGGCTCTGCTCTGGGCACCCTCAAGAGATATCTTTCAATGTTTCTGCCTTCTTGCGGCTTCCTGATCAGCCTTCTCTTTTCCAGTCCCCTGTTGTTGCTAGATTCTTTAAAGGCATTACTCACATGTTTCCTCCTGTCCTTTTCGTAATGCCTCAGTGGTACTTGAACCTGGTGTTAGCCTATCTGATGTGCGCTCCTTTTGAGCCACTTCATAATTGTCCTCTTCGTCTTCTGACTCTTAAGACTGCTTTCCTGGTTGCCATCACCTCTGCCAGAAGAGTGAATGAGCTCCAGGCTCTTTTTTCTAAACCTCCTTTCCTCTCTGTCCATCCGGACAAGGTTGTTCTCAGGACTCGTCCTTCCATTCTCCCTAAGGTGGTTACCGCCTTTCACATCGGCCAGTCTGTTACTTCGCCCACCTTCTTTCCGCCTCCGCATCCCTCGAAAGAGGAAGTGCGGCTCCACCGTCTGGACCCAAAATGTGCGCTCTCCTTCTATCTGGACCGCACAAAACAATTCCGGGTGGACGACCAACTCTTTGTTGGTTACGTGGGCGCTAAGAAGGGGCGGGTGGTGCACAAGCGAACCATCTCTCGGTGGGTCGTTTTGTGCATCAAGACCTGTTATTCCTTGGCTAAGAAGGAACCTCCTGTGGGGTTGAGGGCCCATTCCACTCGGGCCACAGCGGCTACTTCTGCCCCGGGACGGAGAGTCCCTCTGCAGGACATTTGTCAGGCAGCGACGTGGGCCTCGCTGCACACGTTTGCCAAGCATTACTGCCTGGACAGCCACGTCCGGAGAGACGGCTTCTTTGGCCGTTACGTTCTCCAGGACTTCCTGGTGTGATCTTGGTTCGCAGACCCACCACCGGGGTTGGTATTGCTAGGGTATCTATTCTAAGGTAAGGAATCCAACTAACGTGTTTCTTTCAGATGAACAAGTTACTTACCTTCGGTAACGATATATCTGTAAGAAACATTAGTTAGTTAGATTCCTTACCGCCCCACCCATCCTCCCTGTTCTGCGAACGGATATCTAGGGTTAAGATCATCCCTTTTAGGGCCCTAGATTCATGGCACCAGTGTCGGTTTCTTGCATGGCTCTGCATTCCTGGCGCGAAAAGCGATGTACAAGAACTGACGTCAGCGCGCGAGGACGACGTCATCCCGGCGATCACGACGACGGAAAATCTTTCCGGATCCAGCCTGACGCTTGGGGATATTCTAAGGTAAGGAATCTAACTAACTAATGTTTCTTACAGATATATTGTTACCAAAGGTAAGTAACTTGTTCTTTAAAGGTATATTTTTTATCATTCACTTTCGGAATAAATAGAACACCGGTTCTTTGCCTGCATGAGCTCTCTCGCAAGACTGGGCCAGTAGGCACCAAGAATAGCTTGCCCTGATACAATCTGACTCTCCATAGGAAGTGGGCTAGTAGATTTTTCGAGGCCTGACTGTGACGCTATTTATTTAGGCTTATCTGCATCAAGTATGGTTAAATTGCAGTGAATGCACAATGCAGCAGTACGACTGGTTTGGCAACTTAGGGAATTTGATCACACAACGGAGGCTTGAAGGAATCTAAATTGTCTTGCAGTCCAGCAAAGGATCATTTTCATATGTTTCTGCCTGCTAACCTACTTGCTATCTGCCTTATAAAATGTAAAAGTTTTGGTAGCAGATCTCTCCATCTAGAATTGTCCTACTATTTGGAATGCTCTGCTTTTCCTAAGAGGTTGGGGAAAGAATTTGCTAAAGTTCATAAGATTCATGAAAATGAGTCTTTTCTTCTCAGTGTGCAGCCTGATTTACAGTGGCTCAAGATCGGATCCATAACAAGTTCCCTGATGTTACTCATTTTCTTCCTGTTCCAGGTGATTAAAACCCTAAGACTGATACCAGTCTTAGGACTTTACCACCAAGGCAGACTCTCAAGGCAGAGCCACTGCTTACAAAGTCATGAACTTCACTGCCACTATTTTGTGTCGTTCTTTGTTTTGGCACCTTTTTGATATTTTTTCCATAAATCTCCCACATTTTAAGGGTTCAGATGCAGGTACATTAGCATGAAGTCAATGTCCAGTCTACTATTCTAAGAAGCCGTGGTTCATATGTACTTACACATTTTCTCATAGACAGGAAATGGGACAAACCATTTCTTACATCTGGCCACATGGGTGGTTTTCCAAATCCATCCCTCTTCATAACCAAAAGTAATTTCAGGTTTTGATATGCAACGTGAAAGGTTCTTCCCTGGTTTTCCCCCAACCTGTATTATTTTGAAAGGGTTCAACATTATCTCCATGACATTTGGATTCATACCCTCAATTTTGGCTAGTTGAAGGTTTACTGATCCTCAGACATGGTAGCTCTAACCCAGATTGCATGCTGGGATATGTATGTATTTTTCAAATGCTGCTTACTTTGTGGGGTTCTTTCCTCATAAGGTATTGATGTTTATACAGTCGAGGGCCAAAGCAAGCTGCCTTTCCAGTATTGTGGCTGTGTAGACGTAATGTTCATGGTGGTCTTGTGATATGCTTCTCTCAATTTTTTTGTAAGCAATAGCTGTAGAGAAAATCCATAGTTTGGTCAAGCTATGTCAAGAATTATCCTCTAATTTTCATTATCTTTAAGAAACACGTTAGTTAGATTCCTCACCTTAGAATATCCCCAGGCGTCAGACTGGATCCGGAAGATTTTTCGTCAGCAATACCCCTTGCGCGTCGCTAGGCGTCGTCTGCGGGTCCGTCGTCGGCGTTGTGCGCCGGAATGACGTCGTCGGAGTACTTAGACGCCGCCCTTGCGCGCTGACGTCAGTTCATCTTTTTTCCGCGCCAGTAAGCGCAGATCCGGGAGAGCTACCCCTGTAGTCAATTTTTGACTAACTTTTTTGACTCTTTTTGGTCAATTCTCGACTCTGGTGCCGGTAGGATGCCTGGTTTCAAGGCCTGCGACGACTGTCACCGACTGATGTCGGTGACCGATCATCACCGCCGGTGCCTGTACTGCTTGGGCCTCGACCACGACGCGGCGTCGTGCTCCGATTGTATAGCCCTGACCTCGAAAGCTAGGCGGGAGCGGTCCCGCAAGCTTCTCGAGCTTCGCCACTCGGCTCCGCGTCTCTCTCGATCCCGGTCCAGGAGGAGGTCCAAGGATCGGTCGCGGAGCCGCACTCGACATCGTCACTCGTCTGGCTCGAAGTCTTCGGGTAAGTCTAGGCACTCCAAGAAGTCCAAGAAGCGACACCGCTCTTCGGACTCCCCTCGCCGGTCGCGCGACTCGGCCGAGGGTCCGGGTGGTTCCACCCCCGCGGCTCCACAGGAGCCGCGCAAGTCTCCATACCCGATGGTCCCTGGGACTGACGCGACGCCGGCGGAGGTCAGTGCCTTCCTCTCGGCCATGAGGAGCCTGGCCCCGCCGTCGACGCTCGTTGGCGCGGCTTCGGGCCCCGCGGACTCGACTGGGCGACCTCGCATGCCGACGGCTCTGGCCCCGGTGCCGTTGGAGGCTCCGGCCCCGACGCCGCAGGTCCCCGAGGGGCCCGAGCCTGGGCTCCCGTTGACGCCGGTCGACCTCGTTACGCCTCCTCCGCCGGCACCGACACACCGATACCACCCCCGACGCCGGCTCCGGTCGACGTCGATCCGCGGTTCAGCCCCTGTCCGGTCCCGACGCCGATGCGGCGCCGCCCGACGCCGCATCCGACGCCACTGGAGACACATATTGTCTATCGACCGGCTCCGATCATTCCTCCTGTTTACCAGGAATCGGATGACGGGGGCGACTGGGAGGGGTCTGATGACCCTATGGCCCTTCAGAGCCAACTTGCACAGGACTGGGCAGATGAACTGGGGGAGGCCAGTGGGTTGGATACCTCTCCGGACACTGGATTCATCTCTCCTCCGACTGTGGCTTCGGAGGAGGGTGCAGCTTTTTCTGTGGTGCTGCGCAAGGCGGCCGAAGCCCTTGGGCTTGAGCTGCCTGCCGTGGCTGTGAGGACTAACCTCCTCACTGAGGTGCTTCAGTCTGCCGCATGCTCCACTGAGCCTCTGCTGCCATTCAATGAGGCCCTCACTGACGTTCTGCAGGGCACCTGGTCCAAGCCCTCCACAGTCCCTCCTGTGGATAGGAACGTTGCCAGGCGTCACCGCCCTGCTCCGGGCGACCCCAGTTTTCTGACCCAACACCCCACCCCTGAGAGTCTGGTTATCCAGGCCTCTACCTCCCAATCCTCCTTCCCGTCCGCTCCTCCGGACCGGGATTCCAAGAGATTGGAACAGTTTGGTAAGAAGCTGTTCTCTTCGCTCAGTTTGGGCCTGCGGTCTTTGAACACCGCCTGTCTCTTGGACCGTTATTCCCACTCTCTGTGGGATGCGGTGGAGGACGTGCTGCCACTGTGCCCGGAGAAGGCCCGGGCGCGGCTTTCCTCGGCCCTGGCCGATGGGAGAGATGCAGCGCGCCATGCAATCCGATGTGGACTCGACACTACGGACTCGCTGGGTAGGGCGATTTCTACCACGGTGGCGCTTCGACGTCACGCCTGGCTGCGGTCCACGTCTTTTTCAGGGGATGTCCAGAGCACCCTCATGGACATGCCTTTTGATGGCGCTCGCCTTTTTGGTGACAAAGCGGACAGTGCGCTGGCTCGCTTCAAGGACTCCCGGGCTACGGCCACGTCCTTGGGCCTCTCGGCCCCGCGGCCTCAAACTTCCGCTTTTCGCTCCTTTCGTGGCCAAGGAAGGGACACCTCCTCATGTCCGCCTAGCCACCGGACGCAGAACCAGCCTGCACACGGTCGCGGACGTGGTTTCCGCCGAGGCGGTACCGGAGGACGACGCAGTCAGTACACATCCACCCCGGCAGCATCCGCCTCAAAGCCTTCCTAGTCCGAGCTTTCAGGCCCATTCCACGCCAGTGGGCGGCAGAGTTCGCCATCAACTGCTCCACTGGCGTTCCATCACGTCGGACAGGTGGGTGCTGCAAATCGTCCGAAGGGTCTACTCCCTCCCCTTCGAGACGACCCCTCCAGCCATGCCACCGCAGCACCACCGTATCTCGGGGGATCATTTGAATCTTCTCCACGAGGAAGTTTCGGCCCTCTTGGCCAAGGGGGCCGTCGAGCGCGTTCCGAGCCCAGAAGTAGGTCGTGGTTGTTATTCCCACTACTTTCTGGTTCCCAAGAAGGGCAAAGGGGGCCTACGACCTATCTTGGACCTCCGGAACGTCAATGCCTTCCTCCGGAAGGAACGGTTCAAAATGTTGACTTTGGCTCAGGTTCTAGCTGCCCTAGACCCTGGAGACTGGATGGTAGCGTTGGACTTGCAGGACTCATATTTCCACATCCCCGTCCTGCCGGCCCACCGGCGTTACCTGCGGTTCACGGTGGGTCAGGAGCACTTTCAGTTCACCGTGCTCCCCTTCGGCCTTACCAGTGCCCCTCGGGTGTTCACGAAAGTGATGGCGGTGGTCGCAGCTCATCTGCGCAGATCAGGGGTTCCAGTCTTCCCCTATCTCGACGACTGGTTGTTGAAGGCGGGCTCGCCCCAGGCAGTCGTCTCCCACCTCCAGACTACGGTGGATCTCCTGCATTTGCTGGGGTTTTCCATCAACGTGCCGAAGTCACACCTGAGCCCCTCTCAGAAGCTCCTCTTCATCGTAGCGGTTCTCGATTCGGCGCAGTTCCGGGTCCATCCACCGGAGCAGCGGGTCCGGGATATACAGGCCCTGATTCCCATCTTTCGGCCTCTATCCTGGGTTTCGGTCAGGCTAGTGTTGCGGCTTCTGGGGCTGATGGCCTCCTGCATCCTACTAGTGCATCACGCCAGGCGGCGCATGCGGGCTCTGCAGTGGGACCTGAAATTTCAGTGGGCCCAGCATCACGGCAACCTGTCCGACCATGTCTTGATCTCGGAGGGCACTGCACAGCAGTTGCAGTGGTGGCTCACGGACCGCGATTGGGTCACGGGCAAGAGCCTCTCCCTACCCCTACCGGAGCATGTCGTAGTGACGGATGTGTCCCTCCTGGGATGGGGTGGCCATATGGGAGAGGCGGAGATCAGAGGCCTCTGGTCTCCGGCGGAGTCTCGCCTCCACATAAACTTGTTGGAGCTGCGAGCGATCCGACTTGCACTGAAAGCCTTCCTTCCCTCTGTCCGGGGAAGTGTCGTGCAGGTGTTCACGGACAACACCACCGCCATGTGGTATTGCAACAAACAGGGCGGGGTGGGGTCGTGGACCCTTTGTCAGGAGGCTCTGCGCCTCTGGACATGGCTGGAACACCAGGGCGTCTCCCTGGTGGTTCAACATCTGGCGGGCTCTCTGAACGCCAGAGCAGACTAACTCAGCCGCCGGTGCATGATGGATCACGAATGGCGTCTGAACTCCGAGGTGGCGCAAGGTCTCTTTCAGCAGTGGGGAGAGCCTTGGTTAGATCTATTCGCCACCGACGAGAACGTGCAATGTCAGCAGTTCGGCGCGTTGGAATTTCCAAGGCGGCACTCGCTCGGCGACGCTTTTCGTCGCGAGTGGAGTTGCGGTCTGTTGTACGTCTTTCCGCCTATAAGAAGATCAGGCGCGACCGGGTCCAAGTCATCTTGGTGGCTCCGGATTGGGCACGAAGGTACTGGTATCCCGAGCTACTCAGTATGTTGACCGATCCGCCGATACGTCTGCCCCTTCGGGAGGATCTTCTGTCGCAGCAGCAGGGGACGGTCCTCCACCCGAACCTGTCCAGCCTCCACCTCCATGCGTGGAGATTGAGTGGCGGCAGTTGATGCCATTTGACTTGCCTCCTGAAGTCTGTGATATCATTCTGGCAGCCAGGCGTCCCTCCACAAAGACGGTATACGCCTGCCGGTGGAACAAATTTGTGGCATGGTGCACAGCAAAGGCTGTGGATCCCCTCTCCGCCCCTCTTTCTGAGGTTCTCCTCTTTCTTCTTTCTTTGGCCCGGCAGGGCTCTGCCCTGGGCACCTTGAAAGGTTATCTTGCTGCTCTCTCTGCTTTCTTACGGCTTCCAGATCAGCCCTCTCTTTTCAAGTCCCCTGTAGTGTCACGCTTTCTTAAAGGCATTACTCACACGTTCCCTCCTGTCCCTTTCGTAATGCCTTAGTGGGACTTGAATCTTGTCTTGACATTCCTGATGTGCGCTCCCTTTGAGCCTCTTCACAATTGTCCTCTTCGTCTTCTAACTCTTAAGACTGCTTTTCTGGTAGCCATCACCTCGGCTAGACGGGTGAGTGAGCTCCAGGCTCTATCGTCCAAGCCTCCTTTTCTATCTGTTAATCTGGACAAGGTTGTCCTTTGGCCTCGTCCTTCCTTTCTACCGAAAGTGGTGACCCCCTTTCATCTTGGGCAATCTGTCACCTTGCCCACCTTCTTTCCGCATCCTTCCAAAGAGGAAGAGTGGCTCCACCGTCTGGACCCAAAACGTGCTCTCTCCTTTTATTTGGACCGCACTAAACAGTTCCGAGTGGACGACCAGCTTTTCGTTGGCTACGTGGGTGCAAAGAAGGGAAAAGCTGTACACAAACGGACCATCTCCCGGTGGGTCGTTTTGTGTATAAAAATCTGTTATTCCTTGGCAAAAAAGGAACCGCCTGTTGGGCTGCGCGCCCATTCTACTCGGGCCACAGCGGCTACTACTGCTTTGGGACGGGGAGTCCCTTTGCAGGACATCTGTCAGGCGGCAACGTGGGCTTCGCTGCACACGTTTGCCAGGCATTATTGCCTAGACAGCCAAGTCCGGAGGGATGGCTTCTTTGGCCGTTCTGTCCTCCAGGACTTTCTGGTGTGATCTTGGTTCGCAGACCCACCACCGGGGTTGGTATTGCTTGGGTATCTATTCTAAGGTGAGGAATCTAACTAACGTGTTTCTTTCAGATGAACAAGTTACTTACCTTCGGTAACGATGTATCTGTAAGAAACATTAGTTAGTTAGATTCCTCACCGACCCACCCATCCTCCCCGTTCTGCGAACTGACATCTAGGGTTAAGGCTATCCTTTTCAGGGCCCTAGAATTTTTTGGCTCCAGTGTCGGTCTCTTGCATGGCTCTGCGTTCCTGGCGCGGAAGGCTATGTACAAGAACTGACGTCAGCGCGCGAGGGCGGCGTCGAAGTACTCCGACGTCATTCCGGCGCACGACGCTGACGACGGACGCGGAGCCGCAGACGACGCCTAGCGACGCGCAAGGGGTATTGCTGACGAAAAATCTTCCGGATCCAGTCTGACGCCTGGGGATATTCTAAGGTGAGGAATCTAACTAACTAATGTTTCTTACAGATACATCGTTACCGAAGGTAAGTAACTTGTTCATTGAGAATGTGCTGCCTTTTGCCTAACGATTCTATGTGCTTCAATACAATAGTCACCGCTGTAAAGAAAGCAGGTTGGAATGCAAAGCACATGACAATCTAGAAGAAGACAGAGCTGTATAACTGGTAGTACAAGACTAATTATGTCTAACGTTTATTGATTTGAACCCGTGCTATACCTCCTTCAAAACCCCAGTTAAATTAACATTCCCACAAGTAACTTAAATACATTGAGTTTTCTCATCTTTCCCATCATTCTTTAGGTATGTTGAGGTTGCGAAGAAAGCTGGAGTCCCCGTCAGATGTTTCTTGTTCACAGCAACTATAGAGATGGCAAAACACAACAACACTGTGAGTATGGGACAGGGCTAAAAAACAGTGTAGTGTGGGCAGACAGGGATGATGACTGTAAGTCACATGGAGGCAGAGTTAAAAAAAATGCCCAAGTTCACATATGAAAGAGGCCCTCCGAGGTGTATATCAGAAGGTAGATCTTAGAAACACTTGTGGAACGACAGGGCCCACCTAAATTGAGTGGATCTTACAAGGGTGAGGCTAGGATAGTCACTATTTTGTGTTATAATGAGCTTCATCATGGAAGATTCAAAAGTGGAGGCTGGAGGCAACGACACTCCGCTTGTGTGGACATCTAGTTGCACACATCCTACGCATACGGAAAAAAGTGTTTTGGCGTTCGAGACTTCTACATAGCTCCTAAAGCGTAGAATACCCTATCCACATAAGAGCCGCCTCCTCAGACCTGCTTCTTCGAGTAGTCCCACTAGGCCCTAGGGTTGGATAGACTCACACCTGTTTAGCACCAGGGTACCCTCTTGGGTTGTAGTGCGCTCTACAAATCAGCACAACATAAGATATCAGACTACGAAACAGGAATAAAGTATTAGGACAGTGGGGCTTGAAGTGAGGAGTACGCGACCTGGAGAGAACTGTGCTAGATGAGAAGATTAAAGGTCCAGGAGAAAACCAAGGGAAGGGTTGGTGTAATTGGCAATAAGTTATTTTGAAAAAAGGAGCAAATGGTTAGGAGAGATACTGCGAGGAGAGAGATGTAAGGGGCAATGAGGGTTTTGGGCTAGAGAAAAGTAATGGACTAGTATATAGCAAGTAGTAGTTGATATAAAGGAAAATGTGATCACTGTGGAGTTGAGAGGAGTAAAGGAAAAGTAAGAGGGAAAATGGCACTACCAGAGAACTGAGGATTAAAATTGAAGCTGAAGCAAAGTTGCATTGACTGGAATGTGTGTTGTGTATCTGTGCTGTAGACCAAATAACTCCTCACCCAAGAGTGTGTACCCTACACTCCTTCATGCCACAAAAAGAAGAACCTTCCTGCAAACCTTGGCTTCTGATGGACTAATCTGTGATTTCTTGTTCCAGTTCCGGGAAATGACGTACACAGGACAGGGGCACCAACCGGTCAATGACATGATCTTCAACAGCTACAAGTGAGTTGGCTGGGAGTGCATGTGACTACTGGTACGGGGTGTCTGTTTCCTGCTGGTGTAATAACCTGTCTTTGTCTGTTGCAGGAGCAAGTATGTAGCACCTTCCTTGAACGAGGGCTTCACTGAGATCGTGAAAATCAATTTTGTGCCTAGTTTCAAGGACCCGAAGCTTGAAGCCAAGTACCGCTTATTTTTGGAGGGATGATGCCCTTGAAGTTGCTGGAGCAGCAGTGCTACAGGAGAGGAGAGTGCAGTGTGCAGCAAACCCTGGGGCAGGGATGTAGGTCTCACCATGACAGATGGTGCCAGAGGACTGATAAGATGTCTATATTTGGGTACAAGTCAGCCAACGTCCTGATTCTTGAAGACCTTGTGCAAAGTATCTCAGATTAGCAAAAGGACTGTGTGCACCCACAAATGAATTCCACAATCTAACTTTCCTTCTAACTGTACCTTTCTACCTATACAATCCATCTTCCATCATTTCATGATATAACACTGTGCCCCTTTGGAAAAGAGTGAGTCCTTCAATGGGGGGCAGCAAAGCATAGCTTAGGTAAGACTGCCGTGTGCAAGAATGCAATGCTGACCAAATCCAGTGACACTCTGACTGTTGGAAGACGTACACATAAACTGTATTTCTGTTGGGGGGTGACTGAGCTGTGGGCAAAGTTGCACACACCACAGTGAATGTGGTTGCTCAGTGATAGCAGTGTTGACCTGCTGAAGGTTGTGTATCAGTAAGATGCTGATTGTTTTTGGCAGTAACACTGCACAAGGTAAGTAGTGCAGTGTTAATACTCCCCCATTCTTAACTCATGTCTTGCGCTTGTTTCCTTGGCCATTGTCTTGATGCTCATGAATGGGGGCTTGGTTTGTACCACAAAGCTGGTTCTTTTATTATCACTCTTTACTTGCTTAATGTCTAATTTCCCTTTCTCTTAATGTCTATGGGCAGAGTTATGTTTTTTAGCTAACGTATCTTGTGTATGCATGCACACTGTTAGAAGGGGTGGGAGAGGGTGAGCAAGAAATCAGATGGCTTAGAGCTAGTTTTCCCAATTATACACACTCCCATGTCTGTTGCTGGTGGATCTGGCCTAAGCCCTCAGTTCACCTCTCACCCATGTGACCCACAGCCTCAATTAATTTCTTCCTGTCCTTCTCTCATTGGCACTCCACTTTGTTGTAAATCTCCGACCGTGTGCATGTAATCAGGGCTTATGTAGATGCCTTTCTGCGTGTAAGATCCCCAAGTTGGAGCCCATGTGCAAGCCATAGTGCCTGCCTTTCCCTTTCCAGCACGGTGCCAGCTTGTCTGTTTTGCCCATGTGTAATAAAGAATACTTGGCATTTTACCAGTAGAGCTTTCTGTGGCTTGCTGATTCTAATGCAGCCATGCTGCCCCTGCATTTGTCTTTGTAAATATTTGATCTATGCTCTCCCCATCTAGTTCTTTTGTTTATCTGCCTTAACTTTCTTCTTTTAATCAGGTTAGTTACCTCATTTCCTCACTGTTTTTGGTACTTGCCAGTAATCTCTCCTTGCTTTATTTCTGATTGACCTCCTTCCCTAACTTTTCATTAGTTTGTCCCTTACTAATTCTATATCTGTCAATTGGTTTTTGCCTTGCTCTTCTCCTATCGCTCTGAGATGGATCCCTTGTGCAATCAGCTGTCTTAAAGACAGTGGCTGTCAAATTGCCACCATCCGCTTCCCCACTGGAGTTGCTAAAGCGAAGAGGCACTCTAAGTTTGTATGGATTATACACAACTACATCCTGTCTTCTCAGAGTGCAAGGATTTTCTAATGGATACTTCTAACTGCAGATCCATCACAGTTAGTAGATCCCCAGGCAGCACAGTGGATCCGGAAATTTTACATAAGTGTTCCAGCATACCAGTAGATGATGGCATGCAGACATCACCAGGCGCCAGACTGGATCCAAAAACTTTAATAACAGTCCTCTTGCACACAGTTGGTGACGCTGTGCAGCGCTACGTTTTGTTTTGTCCAGAAATGGCGAACAGCAACACTTAGAAGCCCCACCCCGCACGCTAATTTCAGTTCCTTTCTTTCTGCACCTTTGAACATAGATCCGGAGCTCTGCTTCCTTTTTCCTTGTCCAGTTGATGAAATGTTTTCCTTCAAAACATTTTCAACCAGTTTGCAAGGGAACATGGGGCCCCATGCATCAAACTAAAAACCGGTCGCAAACCTTTTGCGACCGGTATTTTTGCATTTGGGATGCATCATCCCAAATGCAACACACACAAACTGCGATTGCATTTAAGGAATCACAAATTGTGATTCCTTAAATGCAATGCTAGAAGCAATTTAAAATAGCAATTTTGCTATTAGGGGCGCAAATTACCGGTTGGTAATATGCAAAAACTTTGAAAAATGCACTAAAGTGCATTTTTCAAAGTTACATGTTACACACACACATTCCCTTGGGGCATGTGCACGCGCAACATGGGTGCATACAATTTCAGGGGTATCCTTTTGGCACCCTTGCACCCTTGAAATTGCATGCGCAATTTGAGAGTGCCTATGTGGGCCCATAGGAATGAATGGGAAGCCATTCCTTAATTGCGACTTGCTGTAGCGATTCCTACTTGCTTAAGCTTTTGTGATTCATTAATTGCGATTCCTTCATAATCACAATTAAGGAATCACAAAAGCCTTCCTTGATGCATGTGCCAGTATGTCCCCTCCAAAAACTTCAGGATTTAAACCATGCTGGGACGTTGCAAACAAATGAATAGGACAAACCTGTACGAGGTATGCATTTGGTGCATGGGCTTGAGATACAACTCCACGTTGTGTGAGGAATGCGCCCTTATCCAGTATTGGGGTGTCTTTCATAGATTCACATGCCTTAATCATTCCCCGTCGTAGAGAGGGGAGTCCCATGGTAAAATATAAAAGCAGTGCCATAAATAATAAATAGGCTAAAAAGGCCAAAGGCCATATCTTAGTGGCCTATCTATGTCCTTTTTCAAAAAAGGACCAAAAGTTGGTTCCAGCCAATAAGCTGCAGCACTCCCAGCAGAGGCAAGTTCTCCTCAGATTTTCACTGCATGTCGTGTGGAAGGGAGTCTTCCAAGTGCTACTCATTTTTTTCCTTCTATTCAGCTATTCTGAAGAAAATGTCAGACAAGAAAGGCCTCTTCTGCCCTTGCAAGACCTGTGGGAAGAAGAGGGTTCATGTAGATGATCTACATAAAGACTGTAATTATTGCCTTTATCCAGGGCATGAGGTGAAAGCCTGTAAAATCTGTTGCACCTTTTCTAATAAGACCCTCAAGGACAGAGAGGGAAGATTACTTTTGTGGCTTCAATCCACAAAAGAACAGGCTCACACTTCAGATGAGGAAGAAGGATTTCCTTCAACTTCTCACAAGAGGGCTAGATCACAGGAAAGATCTTCAGGTGAGGGAAGGAAACATCTCAAGTCTTCCCAAGAAAAACCTGTGAGTAAAGAGAGGAGCTCCAAAAATTCCTCTGAGACAACTTTATCTGTCCCCTCTACGCCTGTCAAGAGAGAGAGCGTCCAAGATCCTCTTCTACTGACTCTGTGAGAATAAAACATGTAAAGAAATCTATGTTGACGACGATTTCTCTGTCATCATCGACTATATGTGTGACTTTGTCGACGCCATCGTCGATGGCAACCGTCACAACCACAGTGATTCAGTCCCCTATTTCACCGACTAAGATTTCTATTGTGACAAGACCTTCATCGGTTTCACCCATCGACCCATCATCGACGAAGAAATCGTCAGCAAAAATATCGTCGACGAAGGATCCGTCGACGACTAGGACGCCGTTGACGATACCGTTGACGACGACGACAGTCGTCGAACACATCCTCAACTAAGTCACCATCAGCAACAACATTGTTGGCTATGGCAACACCGTCAACGACCACACCGTCGACGATGGGGATTCCTTCAATATTAATTTCTGCACCTTCGACGAGGATATCTCACACCATGACTGTCTCAAAGGCTTTTCTTCACCCGCCTTTGCAAGATTATAGCAAGTTATCACCTTTACTACCATCTCACTTTTTGGAGGGTTATATTGAGGAGGAAGATGATGAAGATGAGGATGAGGACAGACTATATGGAGTAGCTCACAGTCCATCTGAGCTATATGTAAAATGCCAATATGACGAGGAAGATTATCATTAGGCGCATTATTATCAGGAGCAATATATGGCTCCTCATTATACTTCTCAATTTAATCCTCGTCAGGAAGCACGCCATAGAGAGATGGCTCATCTACCACCGTCACTGATTCAGGATCTGCAGGCCATGTTGGCAGATAACCGACAGAGATTCCCTCCTCAACAAATTCCACCAGAAAATCCAGTCCTGCAAGTGGAGGTACCAACCACAATACCAGAAGCTCAAATACCCAGTACACCGGTAAATGCAACAAGTTCAGTTCCAGCTGACCCTGAAGTTCAGAAAATTTCCTCTAAGGAAGAGGAGGTGGGTGAAGGTGAATTACTGGATTCAACGGCTTTTCCGCGTCCCTGGGATGACTATGTAATCCTGACACCATCCCCTCCTCCACATTTACCTTCGGATTCTCCCCGAGAGGACATCAGGGGGGGGGGGTGTTCACAATTTAATGCAGAGGGCAACCAATAGGTTCCTCTTACCTATCACGGTGAAACAGACAGAATGTTTTCTGCATGATTTTAAAGAGGGCACAAGAAAGATTGTATGGTCGATTCCGATTATCGACTATATTTGGCAGGAGGGTGTGAAGATTATGAAGACGCCAGCATCTATACCAGCGGTGCTGCCCCGTGTAGAGAAAAAGTATAGCGCTCCTGAGGATAGTCCATCATGCCTTGTTGGACATCCAAGGCCAGATTCTGTTATATCTCAGGCCGTTCAAAGAATCCGGCAACACCAATTACTACTCCTCCGGACAGAGAAGGATGTGGGATGGACCTTATGGGAAAGAAATTTTCGGCAATGGCAGCTGCATCAATTCGGGCAGCAAAAGCTTTAGCCATTATCGGCCGCTATGACCTTCAAATGTGGTCTGATATGGCGGGGATGATAGATCCCATCCCGGGAGAAAACAAACAGAACGCCTCAAAGATCTTATTGGAAGGTGAAAGGGCTGCCTCTGAAACAATTGACTGCGCCTTAGACATAACAAACATAAGTTTTAGGCAGTTGGCGGGAACGGCAGTACTTCGACGCCAGGGGTGGCTGAAAGCTACTACCTTCAGACCTGAGGTTCAGGTTAAGATTCTGGACATGGCTTATGATAGTCGCTTTTGGTAAACATATTGATGACGTTCTTCTGGCTATAAAGAATGATACAGATACCACACCGTCATTAGGAGCTCTGCAATATAGAAGAGTACCATTTAGAGGTGCCAGAGGGCGAGGATTCACCAGCTACAAAGGCATTTATCAAAGAAATCATCAATATCAACCTCAATATCGCCAATTTTAAAATATAAAAGCAGTGCCATAAATAATAAATAGGCTAAAAAGGCCAAAGGCCATATCTTAGAAGCCTATCTATGTCCTTTTTCAAAAAAGGACCAAAAGTTGGTTCCAGCCAATAAGCTGCAGCACTCCCAGCAGAGGCAAGTTCTCCTCAGATTTTCTCTGCATGTCGTGTGGAAGGGAGTCTTCCTAAGTGCTACTCATTTTTTTCCTTCTATTCAGCTATTCTGAAGAAAATGTCAGACAAGAAAGGCCTCTTCTGCCCTTGCAAGACCTGTGGGAGAAGAGGGTTCATGTAGATGATCTACATAAAGACTGTATTTATTGCCTTTATCCAAGGCATGAGGTGAAAGCCTGTAAAATCTGTTGCACCTTTTCTAATAAGACCCTCAAGGACAGAGAGGGAAGATTACTTTTGTGGCTTCAATCCACAAAAGAACAGGCTCACACTTCAGATGAGGAAGAAGGATTTCCTTCAACTTCTCACAAGAGGGCTAGATCACAGGAAAGATCTTCAGGTGAGGGAAGGAAACATCTCAAGTCTTCCCAAGAAAAACCTGTGAGTAAAGAGAGGAGCTCCAAAAATTCCTCTGAGACAACTTTATCTGCCCCCTCTACGCCTGTCAAGAGAGAGAGCGTCCAAGATCCTCTTCTACTGACTCTGTGAGAATAAAACATGTAAAGAAATCTATGTTGACGACGATTTCGCTGTCATCGACTATATGTGTGACTTTGTCGACGCCATCGTCGACGGCAACCGTCACAACCACGGTGATTCAGTCCCCTATTTCACCGACTAAGATTTCTATTGTGACAAGACCTTCATCGGTTTCACCCATCGACCCATCATCGACGAAGAAATCGTCAGCAAAAATATCGTCGACGAAGGATCCGTCGACGACTAGGACGCCGTTGACGATACCGTTGACGACGACGACAGTCGTCGAACACATCCTCAACTAAGTCACCATCAGCAACAACATTGTTGGCTATGGCAACACCGTCAACGACCACACCGTCGACGATGGGGATTCCTTCAATATTAATTTCTGCACCTTCGACGAGGATATCTCACACCATGACTGTCTCAAAGGCTTTTCTTCACCCGCCTTTGCAAGATTATAGCAAGTTATCACCTTTACTACCATCTCACTTTTTGGAGGGTTATATTGAGGAGGAAGATGATGAAGATGAGGATGAGGACAGACTATATGGAGTAGCTCACAGTCCATCTGAGCTATATGTAAAATGCCAATATGACGAGGAAGATTATCATTAGGCGCATTATTATCAGGAGCAATATATGGCTCCTCGTTATACTTCTCAATTTAATCCTCGACAGGAAGCACGCCATAGAGAGATGGCTCATCTACCACCGTCACTGATTCAGGATCTGCAGGCCATGTTGGCAGATAACCGACAGAGATTCCCTCCTCAACAAATTCCACCAGAAAATCCAGTCCTGCAAGTGGAGGTACCAACAACCATACCAGAAGCTCAAATACCCAGTACACCGGTAAATGCAACGAGTTCAGTACCAGCTGACCCTGAAGTTCAGAAAATTTCCTCTAAGGAAGAGGAGGTGGAAGAAGGTGAATTACTGGATTCAACGGCTTTTCCGCGTCCCTGGGATGACTATGTAATCCTGACACCATCCCCTCCTCCACATTTACCTTCGGATTCTCCCCGAGAGGACATCGGGGAGGGGGGGGGGGGGGGGTTCACAATTTAATGCAGAGGGCAACCAATAGGTTCCTCTTACCTATCACGGTGAAACAGACCGAATGTTTTCTGCATGATTTTAAAGAGGACACAAGAAAGATTGTATGGTCGATTCCGATTATCGACTATATTTGGCAGGAGGGTGTGAAGATTATGAAGACGCCAGCATCTATACCAGCGGTGCTGCCCCGTGTAGAGAAAAAGTATAGCGCTCCTGAGGATAGTCCATCATGCCTTGTTGGACATCCAAGGCCAGATTCTGTTATATCTCAGGCCGTTCAAAGAATCCGGCAACACCAATTACTACTCCTTCGGACAGAGAAGGATGTGGGATGGACCTTATGGGAAAGAAATTTTCGGCAATGGCAGCTGCATCAATTCGGGCTGCAAAAGCTTTAGCCATTATCGGCCGCTATGTCCTTCAAATGTGGTCTGATATGGCGGGGATGATAGATCTCATCCCGGGAGAAAACAAACAGGACGCCTCAAAGATCTTATTGGAAGGTGAAAGGGCTGCCTCTGAAAGAATTGACTGCGCCTTAGACATAACAAACATAAGTTTTAGGCAGTTGGCGGGAACGGCAGTACTTCGACGCCAGGGGTGGCTGAAAGCTACTACCTTCAGACCTGAGGTTCAGGTTAAGATTCTGGACATGGCGTATGATAGTCGCTTTTGGTAAACATATTGATGACGTTCTTCTGGCTATAAAGAACGATACAGATACCACACCGTCATTAGGAGCTCTGCAATATAGAAGAGTACCATTTAGAGGTGCCAGAGGGCAAGGATTCACCAGCTACAAAGGCATTTATCAAAGAAATCATCAATATCAACCTCAATATCGCCGATTTTACAACCTGCCATCGTATCGCCAATCTTCAACAGCTGGTCTCTCTCGCCAGGGTGGTGGCAAGCGAACACGACAACAGGGCCGTGACTCTGGCAGAAAGCAATGAGTAGATCAGGGTACCAGTCCATTTCCCCTCCCTACCCGTGGGCGCAAATATTTCTGCTTTCGCACAGCGGTGGCACGAGATCATTTCAGACCGCTGGGTGTTGGACCTAGTCACCAAGGGCCACACCCTAGAATTTATTCAAAATCCACCTATTACTCTGCGCAGGGGTCCCCCTCGTCTTCACTTACGCCGAAAAGAAGTCTTGATCATGCTCCTCAAGGAAGCTTTAGAGGAAGTATCATCCAATCAGAAAGGAAGAGGATTCTATTCTCGTTTCTTCCTAATAAGAAAGAAGTCAGGAGAATGGCGACCGATTCTGTACCTACGAAAACTCAACAAGTTCCTCAAAAAACAGATGTTCATGATGGTGACACTCTCCGATATTTTGGGATGCTTAAACTAAGGAGATTTCATAACTTCTCTCGATATGGAGGATGCATACTTTCATATCCCAATTCACCCAGAAACACTGGAAATATCTACGGTTCAGTGGCTGGTACCCACTATCAATTCAAGGTGATCCCGTTCGGTTTAAAGTCAGCACGGCGGTTCTTCACCCGGTGCCTAGCACCAGTAGCAGCGGCCTTGCGATCTCAGAGGTTTCAAGTTTTTCCATACCTCAAGGATTGGCTGCTCAAAGCCGCATCAAAGCAGGAAGCCGATCAGACAGCGACAGCGTGTCTCCATCTATTCAATACATTCAGACTCACTGTAAACAGGGAAAAATCGTATCTTGGATCATCCCTGGACACCGTCCAATGCAAAGCATTCTTGTCTCAAGAGAGACAGATGTGGCTCCAAAGGTTGGCAAGGACCATTTAAAAAAGAGTCAGTTTCTGTTTGAATATTCAAATCGCTGCTAGGGATGTGCTCGTCAGCAATAAACTTACACCCTTATGCATCAACCCAAAATCCAGTCGGTAAAATACCGATTCGGTAATAGCTCCCGGTATTAAGGAAAAAATACCCAATCCCAATGCATCAACCCAAAAGCAGAAATCGCTATTTAAGGAATCCTTAAATAGCGATTCTTTAAATAGGGATTCCTTAAATACCGATTCCTTAAATAGCGATTGCATTTAAGGAATCCCAAAGTGAGATTCCTTAAATGCAATGCATCAAAGTTAAAAAATTAGCGATTTCGCTAATAGGGGGAGCAAATTACCATGAAGATGAACTGCATGGTAATTTGCAAAAACTTTGAAAAATGCACTTTTGTGCATTTTTCAAAGTTTCATGTTGCGCACACACATGCCCTTAGAGCATGTGTGTGTGCAACATATGTGCGCATATCATTTTCAGGGGTGCAACAGGGTGTCCTTTTGACACCCTGGCACCCTTGAAAGTGCTCCCGCTATTAGCGATTCGGTAATACCGAATCGCTAATACAGACTGGCTTTACATTCATTCCTATGGGCCTCCAAGCCCATAGGAATGAATGGGTAGGTATTCCTTATTACCGATTCGGTATTACCGATTCGGTAATAAGGAATATTAAGGAATCGCTATTTGAATAGCGATTCCTACATGCATAGCCTTTTGCTATTCCTTATTAGCGATTCCTTATTTTTCGCTAATAAGGAATCGCAAATGGCATTGTTGATGCATAGGCCCCTTAGTGTGTTTAGCGAGACTCAGGATGAGACCTTTACAGGAGGAACTACAGAGAAAGTGGCAACAAGCTGTAGGATCTTTCGAAGATGTAATTCAAATCGCAACAAGGATGGTGGAGGCACTTCAATGGTGGTCTCAAACGACAAACCTTGCTCAAGGTTTAACCTTTCTCCAAAGTACCCCGGATTTCATTCGGACGACAGACTCCTCCATGGAGGGCTGGGGAGGTCATCTGCAGGATTTACAAATACAGGGAAAGTGGTCTTTGATGCAGAAAAGACAGCACATCAACAGCTTGGAACTCAAGGCGGTATTCTTATCTCTCCAGGCGTTCCTTCCGAGAATAAGAGGTTCCTCAGTGCTGGTCTGCATGGACAATACGACCAGCATGTACTACATAAACAAACAAGGATGAACGAAATCCATAACGCTATCTCAAGAGGCTCAGGAATTATGGAAATGGACAACGTTCCACGGAATCTTTTTGAGGGCCGAGCATGTCAGGGGTCTGCACAATACTCTGGCAGATACACTAAGCCGGTCGCAGTCCAGCTGCCACGAGTAGGAGCTAGTACAAACACAGGTAGACAGGATCTTTCTCAGATGGGGAAAGCCAACTCTGGACCTGTTTTCAACGAAAGAGAACACAAAATGCCAGTTTTACGCCAGCAGGTTCTCACAACCAGGGTCAAGGGGGAATGCCCTTTTAATGGGATGGTCAGGGATCTATACCTATGCCTTTCCTCCCATCCCATTGATCCCCAGGGTACTAATCAAGATGAGTTGGAAGGCTGTCGCCTAATTTTGATTGCACCACGTTAGCCAAGGCAGTATTGGTTCCCGGAGCTACTTCTGTTGTCACAGGACAAACCCATTCATCTTCATCCGTCACCAACGATGTTATCGAGGAACCTGGGCCAAGTGATCCATCCGGATCCATGTTCTCTTCACTTGCACGCATTTCTCCTGAATTGCTAGAATTTAGGGATCTCAATATTTCACAAGACTGTAGAGAAATACTGGCTAAATCCCATGCTGAAAGCACTATCAAAACACATCGTCTGGAGTGGAAGAGATTCTGTTGCTGGTGCGAAAGGAACAAGGTTCATCCAGTACGAGCCCCTGCTGAACAGATTTTGCCTTACTTACTGTCGCTAGCTAAGTCGGGCCTCACTTTCTCTTCAGTTAAAGTTCATCTGGCGGCAATTTCCCGGTACAGGAAATCTCCTCAGATTCTTTCTCTCTGTTCATTTACTCTCATAAAACAATTCATGAGGGGCCTCTTCCGTGCTTTTCCTCCGGTGCGCGCACCGCTTCCAGAGTGTAAGTTCAATGTGGTTCTAACACAATTGATGAGACGACCATTCGAACCAATTCATAAAGCAGAACGTTCATTTCTTACATGGAAGGTTTCTCTCTTGCTGGCCCTTACTTCTGCAAGAAGAGTGAGTGAACTGCAGGTGTTTACAATAAAAGAACCTTTCTTACAATTTACAGAGAATTACGTAGCCCTTCAGACAAATCCTAAGTTTATTCCGAAAGTGCCGACACAATTTCACCTAAATGAACCGGTAATACTGCAAACTTTCTTTCCAAACCCATCTAGGCCAGCTGAACAGGCTCTACATACATTGGATATCAAAAGATGTTTGAAATTTTATCTTTACAAAACAAGTAAATAAGGAACACAGATCAACCTCTGGGGGCCTACGGTCAAGGAAAACTCGCACAACCGCAGTAACGAAAGCCACGATCGCCAGATGGGTGGCTTCTGCGATACAGTTCTGCCACGAAAAAGCAAATAAATCTCTTAACAGTGAGGGCTAAAGCACACTCCACAAGAACTGTTGCTGCATCTACAGCTTTGTTTGCTGGAGTGACATTAGACAAGATATGCCGCGCTGCAACATGGAAGAATGTCCACACGTTCACAAGACACTACTGCCTCCAGCCTGCGCAAAAAGGAAGATGCAGCGGTTGGACAGGCTGTGTTGCGTCATCTTTTTAACTAAGATCAGATTCTTTAAGTTTCATAAGGAACACTCTCTTGTTGTTGTTTTCTTTCTCTAATTTTAAGTGGATTCAATAATTGTACAAATGTATTTGACAACTGATTTCTTAATATGATTTATGAACTGTGTGTATATATAGATACATTAATGGTTATATCAACTCTCTCTGTTTTAACATTGCTATAGAGTATAATGCTTAGTGCATGCGTTATGTAAAGGTAGTGGATAACTATTGGGAGTTTAAAATTACACGTCTCCCATCTTCCACTAACGACAATACAATTAGGGTACTGCTTGCTATTCTGATTCAGGCATGTGAATCTATAAAATATACCCCAATACTGGTTAACAAAACAAGTTACCTGTATCTACAGTTATCCAGTTTTGGTATCTTTCATAGATTCACATTCAACCCACCCTCCGCCCCGTGGAGTCAGTTCTCTTTGATTTTGGGTATACTTACTTCCCACTTGTGCTTGGAAAATCTGAGGAGAACTTGCCTCTGCTGGAAGTGTTCTAGAGGGTGCTGGCAGCTTATTGGCTGGAACCAACCTTTCGTCCTTTTTTGAAAAAGGACATAGATAGGCTACTAAGATATGGCCTTTTTAGCCTATTTATTACTTATGGCACTGCTTTTGTATTTTACCGTGGGACTCCCATCTCGACGACGGGGAATGATTCAGGCATGTGAATCTATGAAAGATACCAATACTGGATAACTGTAGTTACAGGTAAGTAACTTGTTTTCTTCTGAACCGAAGTTGATCCAGGAACTTGAAGCAAAGCTGTCCATCACCAAACACCAGAAAAAACATGCAAGTCCCACTTGGAGTTAAGAGCGCAGACTGATTCACACTCTTAAGGTTGTTCCCATGACAGTTCTTGTCGAGTTTGAAGTCTTTGGGTAGTTGCAAACCGAAGTCGAAGAGGAAACACAAGAAAGCTAAGCCTGACTCATTCCCATCCCGCCACTCTATATATCCAGACAAGTCACAGGGGCATGAGCATGGCACTCTGTCTTGCTCCCGATCCTCAGAGAAGCTGATTTCACAATTGATCCCAATGCACCACTTGTTCCCCAAGTCAACAGCAATGCGACAATAATTCGAGGCCATTTGGGAAGCCACACTGCACATTTTTGGCACTCTTCAGGTTCCCTCAACTGCGATTATGGTGTCCGAATCCAAGCCAAACTCGTCCTGGCCTTGACCGAGGTAAATCCCAATCCACTTTGCTGCACCCAGTCCCCACATACCCAGATTCAGGTCCGAGTCAGCCAACCTTCTGAGATAACAATGGAGATGATGGGGACGACTTGCCCCATCATAATCATGATGAGTATCTCTACATAGACTTACTAAAGTCTAGTGGGCTGGATACTTTCCCTGATACTGGGTTGATTTTCCCCTGTAGAACACCAACAGAGGAAAGTGCTTCCTTTGCTGTGATGATTAGACCTTGAGCTTAGATGTAGGACCTTCAACTCCCCTCTGTGGGGGTAAAAACTAATGTACTTGCAGAGGTGTTAACGCCCTGGGCGGGCGTCTAGACCTTTGCTACTATTGAACGAATCCCTTACTGACACATTGATGGGTCATCCAGGGAACAGACAGTTTAACAGGCACCATAGACCGGCTATAGCCTACACAATTTTTCTGACTCGGCATCATACTCAATACAGGCTGGTGGTTCAAGTTACCACCAGCAAGGTGAGCCCCAGGTAATTTTCCATGACCCCCTCCCCAAGGCAGAGAATCAAAGGGAATTGAGGCATTCAGGAAACATATGTTCTTCTCTACCAGCCTTGCCTTGAGATCCTTCAGTGCTGGGTCAGTATGTGGCCGATATACTCACGCCCTGTTGGACATGGTCGGCAAGATCTTGCCGGCAGCACCTGGTGACTTGTGGGCCCTCCCTGACTCAAACCATTTTGGATGTCCAGGATGCGCTCAAATATGTCATTGGGTCTGGAATGGATACTAGTGAATGCTTGGGTCGGACAATCGGTATTGGTGTGGTGCTCCATCGCTATGGTTGAATGAGATCTGCTGGCTTCTTGGGGGACGACAAGGCGTTCATTATGGATATACCTTTTTATGGGCTTGTCTGTTTGGCAACAAGGCAGATTCGGCTCTGGAACGCTTCAAAGGGAGCCAAGCCAGGGCATGTCTCATGGGCATTTCGGCATGTCCCAGACCATTTCCCCAGCAATTTTGTCCCTGTGGAGGACACACGGAGAGTTACAGTATAGGTAGTGCAAGACCCTCCATCCCAGCAGCAGACACACCAGGTGTTTCAGGTTCTGTGACAGGGTTTGGGCAGACAGCGTGAATATTACATGGAACAGTGATCATCTGAGTTCCCCAACCCTTAGGCATCAGCCTCCAAGCTGCTTTAGCTTGTCTTTAGTGACATACAACCACTCTATAGGAGGCGGATCCAGGGCTTTCTCCAAGGATCATTTCCGACATATCGTTCAGTGGGGCTGTGCTGTTTCATTCCTTTCTAACCAGCCACATCTTCCACCCACACCTGAGCTGCTTTTCGGGGAGTGCCTTGTCATTTTGTTAGAGTAGGTGCAGGACTTCTGTTAAAAGGGGCCATATAGAGTGTACCAGTCTCGGAAATAGAAACTGATTGTTACTCCCGCTATTCCCTCATACCAAAGGAGGATGGGGACGTTTGTCCTATATTTGATCTCTGCTCTCTGGATATCTTCCTTTGGAAGTACAGATTCAAGGTGCTCACACTGGCCCAGGTTCTCTCTACCATGGATCCAGGTGACAGGATGGTAGCCCTGGACCTGCAGGATGCTTGTTGAATAAATCGGCAGCCCCACAGACGTTACCTGAGGTTTAAAGTAGGTCAGCATTTTCAATTTGTCGTGTTCCCCTTCGGCCTCACTAGTACCCATCGGGTGTTTATGAAAGTAATACCAAGGGCCGTGCCTCTCCTTCAATGGTTGAGGATACCAGTATTTCCCTACCTCAACGACTTACTGTTGAAGGCAGACTCACCAGTCAGTTGTAGACCTCCTCCAAACAACTGCAGACATCCTGACATAGTTGGGGTTCACAGTCAACATGTCTCACCTGACTCCTTCTCAGAGGCTCCCTTTCATTGGAACAATCTTGGATACGGTTCAGTTCAGGGCTTTTCCTCTGTCACAAAGAGTCCAAGACATTAGGTCTATAATCCCGATGTTTCAGCCTCGGTCCTAAGTCTCGGTGAGAGTGACCCTGAGGCTTATTGGCCTCTTTTTTCCTGCATCCTGCTAGTCCGCTACGTCAGGTGGCATATGCGGGCTTTGCAGTGGAACCTAAAGCCTCTGTGGGTGCAATATCAAGGGAATCTGCCAGATACCATTCAAGTTTCAAAGGAGACTGCAAAAGATCTTCAGTGGTGACTGCTCGAGTGTAATTAGGACAGCTGCAGACCACTCTACTTTCCCCACCCAGAGTTCATGGTGGTGAGGGATGTATCAGTGCTGGGTTTTGGGAGGTCGTCTGGGAGAGGTGACGATCAAAAGACTTTACTGTCCAGCGGATACCGGACTCCACATCATCCTGTTGGAGTTGCAGTCCATTTGCATGATGCTTCCTACTGTCAGCGCTTGGCAGATCATAAATGGCGGTTGCACCCCAAAGTGGTACAGTGCATCATCCAACAGTGGAAAGAACCCTGGCTGGACCTTTGCACTCCTGAAGAAAACGTGCTCTGTCGATACTTTTGCGTGCTGGAGTTCCCAAGAAGGATTTCTTTGGTAGGCGCATTCTGTTTAGAATTGAGCATGGGACTCCTAATGCCTTTCCACCCCTACCGCTCTTGCCTGAGTACTGAAGAAGATCTAGGCCCAAGTCATCCCAGTGGCTCCGGCTAGCTCTAGGAGTGTGTGGTAACTGAGACTTCTGGGCATGAGTATCTGTCCCGGATCAGGCTTCTGCCTCAGAAGGATCTTCCGTCGCATCAGCAGGGCAGGTTCCTACACCTCCATGTGTGGAAATTGAGTGGCAGCAGTTGACTGTTTTCGATCCCACTCCTGAGGTTGTGGATGTTATCTTTGCTGCATGGCACCCCTCTACACAGTCCATTTATGCCAAGCGCTGGTACAAATTTGTCACCTAGTGTGGAACTGCAACACAGACTCGTTTCAAGCCAAGCTCTTGGAATGCTTTATTTATTGTTTTGTCTTTGGCCCCACAAGAAGTTGCTCTGGGCACCATTAAAGGTTGTTTGTTGCCCATTTTGGCCTTTTTGCATTTGCTGGACCAGCCATCCCTGTTTAAATCACCTGTTGTGAAGAGGTTTCTTAAAGGTTTAATACACTTTTCCCCCGAACCTCTTTGTGATGCCATAGGTGGATCTCAATTTAGTTCTGACTTACCTTGTGTGTACTCCCTTCAAGTCGATGCACAGCTGCTCATTGGGTCTGTTGACTCTGAAGACTGTTCCTTGTCACAATTACTTAAGCTTGTCATGCGAGTGACCTTGGGGCACTCTTGGTGTAGCCGCCCAAGACGAACTGGTGTTGAAGATCAAGGTGGCCTTTTTGCCAAAAGTCATGACTCCTTTTCACGTTCGGCAATTCATCACCCTCCCAACATTCTTTGCTCAGCCTCACCCCTTGAAAGAGGATAAGAGATTCCTTTTGTTGAACCCCAAGAGAGCCATTAACTTTTGCATCAATCGCACCATAGACCATCAGGTGGGTGATCAGATTTATATAGTCTTTTCTGAGGCAATGAAAGGCGAAACAGTGCAGAAAAGGACTTTTTCAGGATGAATAGTCCACTGCATCAAAATCTGCTAAGCACACGCCAAGAAGCAGCCTCTGGATAGACTGAGGGCTCATTCCACCAGGGCCAAGGGTTCTACCACAGATTGTCTGTTCTCAACATTTGTCCATACACACCTTCAAGAAGCACTTCTGTCATTTCGGCCTTTCAATCCCGCAGAGCTTTTTGGGCTGAGCCCATACTACAGACCCTGCACCATGGAATTGTACTGCTCTGGTATCTATTCTAAAGGTGAGGAATCTGTGGTTAGAAGTAGTCATCAGGTAAACAAGTTACTTACCTTCAGTAACGCTCTTTCTGGTGAATACTCTATCAGACTGCAGATTCCTCATCACTCACCCACCTCCCTGTTCTGTGGAATGGTCTTTTTTTTTATATAAATAGGTCCCAAACGAGAGATCTGAACACTGGTACCTCTCCAAGGGCGCAAACAGACTCCAGAAAGAAACCGATGTCGTCGGTGAATGCCAACAGAACTTTGAGGGACTGGGCATAAGAAAGTTTGATAACATACACTGACTATAGGAAGCTGGCTTACTAAATAGTGCACTAAAAACGAAGCTCACTGTGCAGAGACTCCAATGGGTCTCCTATTAGTATACAGAGGCAAAAGTAGATCATATTAACGCTCTATTTGTGGTAGCATGGGCAAGCAGTTAGGCTGATCAGTGGTTAGTGCTAAGCATTCGTTGTACTCACAGAGGCAATTAATGAAGCATTTACTCAAAATCCGAGACCAATTTGCAAAACAAACACTGATTTTTATATAATTTCCAAGACCAAGAACTTTGTTCACATATCAGTACTTTTTTAGTTATGAATTTTCAAAGTTCTGAAAATAACTCGCTGTTGTGCGCATTACGCACAGTGAAAGTCTATGGAGAAAAACACAAATATGCATATAAAATCATACAGTCTGTTCTAGGGTTTCAGCTTCAATGCTTAGGGTAGCAGCAGGCTAAGGTCCAATATTCCACCAACGGATCGTCGGGAGCATTCCGGAATCGATCGGGAGCAGTGTGCTGAGGTCGTCGGTAGCTGGTGCACTACGAAGATGGGGGGCTATCCCAAAACAGGCTACACAAGGGGTCCACATAAAGCCCTCAGGACCCAGGGAGCACAGCTGGTTCATCGGTTCCCAGGCAGGTTGGGCTCTGGGTACAGAGTAGATAGTTCAGCAGGGCTCTGTGCGTCAAGATGATCAGGGGCAGGCAGGTTGCAGCGACGATTTCCAGACAACTGGGTCTCGGGGGAGTCTTTATGTCCCTCAAAGGGTGCATGCTTCCAGTTGGAGTCTGGATTGGACTCAGTGTCGGTTACAGGTGGTCCGTTACCTTGGGTATTGCTATGGGACAGCTCTGGTAGGTCCTGTGTGCTCTCACTTAATGGGGGGAGGAGGGTCAGATCTGACCTTCCAGAACTGGTATACCTCTTCTTGCTTGGGTACTGCGTTGGAGTTGCTGGGGAGCAGGAAGTCAAGTAAACCGGATTCTGCGTGCCTGCTGACTGCAAGGGAGTAGTTCCTGTACTTCAATTAGCAAAGGGCTGGAGGTGCTTGGGGATTCTTGGGGGGCCTCACAGCAGCAGGACGAGACCGCATGATGGTGAAGTCCTTGAGGCAGCAGGCAGGGTTTCACATTGAAAATGCGGCAGCAGGCACTCTGTTCTCGGTTCAGAAGCTCTTCTTTTTTCGTTGTCTTCTTAGATCTTTCGTCTCTAAAGTTCAGAGTCCTGGGCTGCCACCTAAATACTAAATATAGGGGTGTTGCAGGGGGAGACAGGTAGCAGCCTATGGGCTACCTGCCTTTAGGATGTCTACACCTTCTATGTGACCACTTCCTTTGGGGAGTGGGTAGAACACTGGCCCCAATTGGCTAATTCCCTCTCAAAACAAGATGGAGTAAACCAGAAAGGTGGGCTCCACATCACCTGCCCCTCATGGGTGGTCCTGGCTGAATGTGGGCCCAACTCCTGATTTAACTAACTTTCCCACCTGTCCTCTTGCCATGTGGAGCAGGACAGGGGGTGGCATCCTCCACTATCTGACGATTCCTGGTTTGCACTTAAAAGGTGCTTCGAAGCTCCCTGCCTTGGAATGCCATTCCTGCCCAGAGGAGGTGTGAAGCACTTACGCCCAAGGCAGGCCTTGTTCCTGGCCTCTGAGAGCACAGGCTCTCATTCCATGACATCAGAAACATGTCTGGGGTGGCAGGCTAGCCAATACTAGTCAGAGACCTAACCAGTGTTTGGTAGGCTTTCTAGGGACCCTCTAAGGTGTCCCCTTGTGCATGTATAATAAATCCAAGGCTGGCATCAGTGTGGATTTATTAGGATGAGATGTTTGGTACCAAACATCCATGGGCACAGTGAAGCAATCATGCTGCAGGGGAACGCGTAATGACGGGTGTCCAGCCCATGTACTCTCTATGGTTTCTCAGTGCACTTACAATATCCAAGAATGGACGTAGATATTGTAAGGGCATATCTGCTCATGGAGATATGTCCACACATGGGATATAATGCACCATGCCATAGGATGGTAATGCCTGCAGTAGGGGTGGCTTACCTGTACCTCATGCAGTGCCTGTTGGCATGGCACCTAGAGATGTGTGCCATATCGACTCTTCAGTTTTCTCTTTCACCAAGACATGCAACCTGCAGTGACAGTTTGCATGGTCTTGGTGATGGGTCCTTACGATGGCACAATTTCTGCTGCACCCCTAGTGGACCCTCTCCGGTCCCAATGTCCTACGTACCAGGGGTACCATTTACTAAGAACTTATAGGGGTAGCTGAAGTTGTGCCAAATGTGGTACAGTGTTGAGAAAAAGCTCTGGCACTGGAAACCCGGTTACCAGGGACTCAGTGCACTTTGAGTCAAAATCACACCATGTTTTAGGCAAAAGGTGGTGACTAACCATGTAAAAAGTGGCACTTTCCTACATGACCTCCCCCCAATGAAAGGATGAAACTAACCTTTCCCTAGAGAGTCTTTATCTTCTAAGCGGAAGAACCTGGACAGGCCATCTGCATTGGCATGGTCTATCCAGGTCTGTGTTCCACTGTGAAGTTCCTTCCCCGTAGAGCTATGGACCACCTTAACAGTTTGGGGTTTTCATTTGCATGTGCCATCTGAGAGGTCTGGGGTCAATTTGAACTAGGAAATGAGATCTAAACAAGCATGATCTCAGCTTCTTCAGGGACCAAACCACAGCAAAGGCTTTCTTCTCAATGGCACTCCAACCATGTTCTCCGAGGAATAATCTCCCGCCAACGAAAGCAACAGGTTATTCATGGCCATCATCGTTGGTCTGGGATAGGACCACTCCTATCCCATGTTCAGAGCCATGTGTCTGCACTATGAGCTGCATGGTATAATCTGGAGCTTTCAGAGAGGGTGCTGAGCATATTGCTTCCTTCAGATTGTCAAAAGCCTCTTGGCAGCTCACTGTCCAGTTAACGTTCTTGGGAATCATTTTGGAGGTCACCTCTGTGGGGGCTGGGGGCACAATGGACCCATATCCCTTCACAAATCTCCTGTAGTACCCAGTCACGCCAAGGAATGTCTTGACTTGGGTTTGGGTTGTTGGAGCTACCCAGTCCATAATTGTCTGGATCTTGGGTTGTAATGGCTGAACCTGACCTCCACCTACAAGGTGGCCCAAGTACACAATCTGGCACTTGCTTGCCTTGCTAGTGAAGCCTGCACTTCTCATAGCCTCAAGGACCTTGAAAGGGGGATCGGGTGATAATGCCAAGTAGAGCTAAAGATGGCAATATCATCAAGATAAGCTGCACTAAAGAATTGCATTCCAGCCAGGACTTTATTCACCAACCTGTGGAAGGGGTATTCTTTAATCCAAAGAGCATCACAGTAAACTGATAATACCTACCTGTAGTTGGGAATGCTGATTTTTCTTTTTGCTCCAGGGGTCAGATCAATCTACCAGTTCATTGATGTCAGATCAAAGTACTGAGATATTTGGCGGTCCCCAACTTGTCAATTAATTCATCAGCCCTAGAATTGGATGTGCATCAGTTTTGGTCAGCATTGAGGCCCCTATATTCCACACAAAACCTCATGTCTTTCCACCCTGGGTGTAGAGTTGGGGACTAAAACAACTGGACTGGCCCAGGGACTCTCAGATGGCTCAATGACCCCAAGTTCCAGCATCTTGCTCACTTCAGCTTTGATGCTCTCCTTAACATGATCAGACTGCCTGTAGATTTTGTCTTTGACAGGTAGGCAGTCGCCAGTTTCCACATCATGGGTACAACAGTGACTCTGAACGGGGGTCAAGGAAAAGAGCTCAGCAAACTGATTTAAGACTTGCCTGCAGTCAGTCTGCTGTTGGGCAGAGGGATGGGGTGTTGGCAGACCAACTCCATTCACTGACCCATCTTTAGGATGTTTGACAGGAGGTCAGGGAGAGGTTCACTCTGCTTCTTGATCCTCATCTGTGTCCATCAGAATGGTCATATCTGCCCAGTCATAGAGTTTAAGGTGGTTTATATGGATGACGTTCTTGGGGCTCTTGCAAGTGCCAAAGGCCACCAGATAGGTAGCCTCCCCTTTTTTCTCAAAGATAGGGCAGGGCCCTGTCCATTTGTCCTGGAGCACCCTGGAAGTCACAGGCTCCAAAGCCCACATTTCTGCCCTGGCTTGAACTACACCATGACTGCTTTTTAATCATACCAAAGCTTCTGGAGCTGTTGGCTGGCCACAAGCTTTTTGTTTGCTTTTGACATGTATTCAGCCATTCTAGAACAAAGACCAAGCACTTAATTCAATATTTTGCTTAGGTTCTTTCAGCGATTTCTCTCATCACAAGACACAATGGTCCCCTTACAGGATGACCAAATCGAAGTTCAAAGGGGGAAAACCCTACTCCCTTCTGTGACACTTCCTTGTAGGCAGAAAACAGGCGTGGCATTAAGACATCCCAGCTCCTTCTGAGTTTTTCAGGGAGTCCACCAATCATACCTTTCAATGTCATGTTGAACCTTTCACCAAGCCCATTGGTCTGCGGATGATATGGGGTAGTGAACCTGTAGGGCACTCCACATTCAGCCCACATGTGTTTTAGGTAAGCAACCATAATGTTTGTACCTCTGTCTGGTACCACCTCCTTAGAAAAAACAACCCTGGTTAAGATAACAAAGAGGTCCTCACCCACTGCAAAGGCAGTGGTAGTTTGAAGGGCAATATCCACCGAATACCTGGTAGCATGTTCTACTACTACCAGTGTGTGTATATATATATATATATATTATCTACTGGCGGTCGCCAGTAGATAGTTATAGTTAGGACCGAGTTCTCATAGGAAATCTGAAAAGTCTATTTTGAATAACTTTGGCGCCGGTTGACGAATCCTCGCGAAATTTTCAAAACTAATGGGGCGCTCCGCTCAGCTCCTACCCTGAAAGTCTCGGGGTGATTCGTCCAGCGGGGGCTGAGAAAAAAGGGGGGTCCCAAAACGCGTTTTCCCCATGCATTTTCCCATATGACCTTTAGTCGAAGGTACAGCCCGAACGGCTGAACAGAATTACTTGAAATTAGGCAAAGAGGTAGTCCTCAGGTCAGGCATGTGCCTTTTGCATATATGGTGTCAATCTGTTCAGAAGTTCCTGAGAAAATTGCAGTTAAAAGTACATAAATATCTATATGCGCGCACCAAATGTGCGCAAGCGTAATTCTGATTGGTGGTTAGATGTCAGTCAACATTCGAATCGGTCGAAATCAGGAAGTGTCGGACGCCATTTTCTTTGTCGCAGTAAAAAAGAAAGGTGGAGAACGTGAAAAGGGGGCAGGGTAGAGAGTGCCTGACCCCCTAGCCTTTGTCAGGGAGTCCCTGAAGGACCCCGAAGGGTGAAAAGAACACTTTTTTTTTTTTTTTTTAAATCGCGGGGTGCGCGCACGGTGAAAAACCCTAAAAAAAAAAAATATTTTAAACTGTTTATAAGTTTATAGAAGATATTAACTATGCTGTTCAACTTTATCCAAATTCAAAAAAAAAAGAGCTGAGCCATTCCATATTAGGATACAGTCAATCTATAACTATTTACATAGGTAGTTTATTGTAAAATAAATATATAGAAAATATAATACATACATAAATTAGCATTTAAAAAACTTACAAATTCACTAAAAAAAACATAGGTTTCACACACGTTATAGTTAGAAATTAGCATTTAAAAAACCTTGCAAATTCACTGAAAAAACCATAGGTTTCACACATGTTATTGTTAGCTGGACATTTCACTCGTAAAAAACCATTGAAATTCCCCCGTTATAGTTAGTTCAGCTAACTATAACTCGCGCGACCGCAATCCACTGCTGATGACATCACATATTACATCACTCATGACATGGTCAGTGACATCACTCATGACATCACAGATGACATCTCAAATGACATCACTGATGACATCGCTGATGACATCATCCAGTGAATATGTGTCTTTCTGAAAAATAAATATTTTTTATATATGTATATCTAAAGGTTAATGGAAGAATAAATGGGTAAATAGGTGTCTAAATGGATGTTTTTTTTTGTAAAATGAATTGTACAACTGACTTATTAACAGTATCTTAGTGAATACAGTGATGTAATATGTGACGTCATCAGCAGTGGATTGCGGTCGCGCGAGTTATAGTTAGCTGAATTAACTATAACGGGGGAATGTCAATGGTTTTTTACGAGTGAAATGTCCAGCTAACTATAACATGTGTGAAACCTATGGTTTTTTCAGTGAATTTGCAAGGTTTTTTAAATGCTAATTCCTAACTATAACGTGTGTGAAACCTATGGTTTTTTAAGTGAATATATATATATATATATATATATATATATATATATCAATGCTCCAAAAAACCCTACCCAGTCCGGGAAGGATACCAGCACTCACGGGGTTTTTTCAAATCACAGCGGTGGCTTTATTTCTTTAACAGGCGCGTTTCGGATGTACTCCTTCGTCAGTGTTTCACCATTGGCGCCGAGAGACACCATCTTTTTTATCGTCACATTTTTAGACATAGAAACAGATGAGGAATTCTATAATGCCTATAATAGGCGCCATCTTGTAGTGTAGTCCGTATTCATTATTTACATCATTATCAATGTTAATAGATTTCATTATGGGCATACCATTCAATTTAGACACCATCACTGCCTTGCAAGGCCAGTCCTATAATGATTTCATTTCATTATTACCTTATTTGAATGTTATTGCCGAAAATCGGCCTACGAGTAACTCTCATCTGTGGGCTCTTTTATTCATAAGACCCCCCGTGCGTGTATTCGCAACTCCTGCATCGCCTCAAGTGCTCGTGTGTCAATGCTGGATGCACATATTGCAAAACATAAACACCAATACTCCACAAGACGACATAGTAAACCGTCAATGCTCAGGTATATTGCCGTGGATCGGCATTGTGCAACCTCTGTTGGGTTGCCCAAATTCCCTCGATACTTTATCGCCGTATATCGGCATCTGTTTCACAGAACAAGTTCACAAGGGACCCCCTGACAAAGGCTAGGGGGTCAGGAACTCTCTACCCTGCCCCCTTTTCACGTTCGCCACCTTCCTTTTCCACTCTCGCACTGAAAACAAACAAAATGGCGGCCGACACTTCCTGATTTCGACCGATTCGAACGTTGACTGACATGTAACAACCAATCACAATTACGCTCGCGCACGTTACGGTGCGCGGCTATAGATATATATGTGCTTTTCACTGCAATTTTATCTGGAACTACTGAACAGATTGACTCCATATATGCAAAAGGCACTTCCCTGACCTGAGGACTACCTCTCTGCCAAATTTCAAGTAATTCTGTTCAGCCGTTCGGGCTGCACCTTCGACTAAAGGTCCTATGGGAAAATGCATGGGGAAAACGTGTTTTGGGACCCCCCTTTTTTCTCGGCCCCCCGCTTGACGAATCCCCCGAGACTTTCAGGGTAGGAGCTGAGCGGAGCGCCCCATTAGTTTTGAAAATTTCGCGAAGATTCATCAACCGGTGCCAAAGTTATTCAAAATAGAATTTTGAGATTTCCTATGGAAACACGGTCCTAACTATAACTATCTACTGGCGACCGCCAGTAGATAATATATATATATATATGTTTCCTGATGCCATTTCAGGGTCAAGGGGACCAGTAATGTCAATCCCTACCCTCTCAAAGGGAACCCAACCACTGGAAGTGGAATTAAGGGGGGCTTCAGGTGGCCATCTGCTTTTCCACTGGCTTGACAGGTGCCTTCTGGAACATACCTGGTCAGTAGATGTAGTACATTAATCTGCTCCTGGTCTTGGTATGGCCATGGTGCCCAGCTAGGGGGATGCCATGGGCAGGTGTGAGAAGAAACTCTTAAACCGCTGATACACTACCATTCTACTAGTGGCTCCATGTTTGGGGTCTGTGGCCTCATTGTGAAGGAGTCCCTCCTCCTAATAGGTCGTGTGGGAGCCACTTACATCTACCTTTTCCTGATCAGGAGCTTGCTGCCTTAGGCTTTCAAGAGTGGAACAGGTCCTTTAACCCTGCGCAGATCTTTCCTAGAGGGCCCCATGGGCCCAATAGCTCTGCAGTGTAAAGCCCAAGCTCCTGGAGCTCAGTCCCTGCTGGGGCTGACAAGTCTTTTCCTTGAGGAGAGGGGACTTGATCTGGTATCTGTATAGAACAGGGGTCTCCAACCGGTCGATCGCGAGCTACCGGTATCTCGCATAACCACCATGAGTAGCTCGTGCCATGCATCTAAATTTTGTAGCCTATTATTGTCCTTTATTATTATTAGGCCTTTTTTCACAGCCGTTGCCTGCCCTCACCAAACCCAACTGCTCAGATTGGCCTAACTGAGCTTAGCTGGGGCGGGGCAGCCCAAAGATGATGACTCTGTTCCTGAACTCAGCCTACACGCCACCTGCCTTTCACTGCCTGGCACCGCGCTTGTGATCCTGCAGGACGTGAGCCGGAGCAAAGCAGCGGGTGAGCCTGAGCAGAGCAGCAGGTGGGCCGGAGTGGAGCAGCAGGTGCTTGGAAAGCCTGCTAGCATGCAGGTGGTGCAAGCAGTATTGAACTGCTACAAACCCATGCCACCCGATTTTTTTCTACCTGGCACATTATATTTGAGCAGCAGATCTGTCGGTAAGCACTGGCCTGGCCAGTAAACCTCTTTATGCTCTGTTCTTTACACGGTCTGTATTCATTTAAATATTATTGAGAGTTGATTTTATTCCTTGTTTATGTTATGTGGAATGTACAGTTGGTTACCTTCAAGATTTTTAAGGTACATCTGAAACGTTTTTGAAATGTGAATTCTTCAGATATTAGGAGGTGGAATGAAATTTAACAGTGGATGCAAACTTGCAGTGTCTTAACTAAACCATAAATATGCTTTTCCCTAAGGAAATTGTATTTGATTTTTACATAAAAACCTTTGTGCTGAAAAAAGTTTGAGTGTTCTGTGGTAAAAGAAAGGTCATTGTATGGCAGAAGATTTTTTTTTATCCCTGTTAAGGTGTGGTAGCTAAGATTTAGTGAGTATTCAAAGATTTACGGCTCAATGTTACCTACCACTGGTTATAGTACTATTGCTCCCTGCAACAAATAACTCGCAAGCTTTGGATTTCTTCCCTCCCCCGCCCATGTCGCTTGGCCTTTTCGTAAGTTCATAAGAGGTGCTAGCTGCACTAGCAATATACTGCTTTATAGTGCCTGGGTCGTGGTTTCTTGACGTGCTACTTTTAAGCAGTTCCTCACCCTTTTGCACATGGGACACAACTGTGACATACCCTCGCTTGTCTTCACCAATTTTAGGATCGTAGGTGCATCTGGACCATTGCTGACCATTGATCTGAGCAGGAATGTGGCCACACAGTTCATTTGTGGTTCTAGGTCTCATTGTAGGAGACATAGGCTCAGACTACCTGGTATTTTAATTTTACAAAACACACCCAAAAGTACTGGCATCAACCTTCGGATTCATGCTTTATTATAAATTGGTTGAATCCTTCTGTACTGTAAACTTGCTGCAGCCGCTGGTATGTCACGGGTGCTTGATGGACTGGGTCTTGTTTATAGCCAAGCCTGAGCCCGCCGTGTCCCATCTGCTCCCGAACTATGAATGCTAAATATATTATGCTAACTACATTTCGGCTGAGTGAAAGAGACCCAAAGGATGCCTTTAATTTAGCAACATTGCCTGACAGTTTGGAAACATCCAAAAAGACGACTAACAGACAAAATCGAAAATTTATTTTTTTCCCGCTTTCCAGCTCTGGGTTGTACATCAGCAGAAGCAGGGTGTTGCCAAGTTTCATTTCCTTTACCGAAGGCACAACATAAAGAAAACTCTCCCCATCCGCACTCCTAATAAGAATGTAAATTATTGCACTCTTCAGGGCAGCTTTGAATTTCTGATCCAGTTTTAACTCTTTCTTACCCTTGATGGAGAAGTCATTGACAGCATATGCATGCTCCTCCAAATTACAAATGTGTTTACTATTCAGGGATAGTTATGTGTGTTTTCAATATTTAGCACAGCAGTAGCTCACCAACATTATTGCAAATAATCTCTGTGCCACCATCCCATTTCTAATATGCGATGTCCTTTTTCGATCTATTCAAAGAAACATTTTTATTGATGTTGCATGAAATCTAACACAACATTTCTTTGCAAATACTCTGTAATAGACTCGCACATCAGCCACATTCAAAATAAATTTAAGGAAAATGGTATTTAGCTTCAGAAGAGGGAGAGTGGACGCTTTTGTTCAAATCACAGCATGGGCTCGGAAGAAATTAGTCTTAAAGTCAATGAAACTGGGCGTGGGAGGGTCTCTCGAAAAATTGCTTGAGTTGCCTAACCTTCAGTAGCTCACAACGATTTTCACTGCTCTGAAGTAGCTCTCACTATACGAAAGGTTGGAGACCCCTGGTATAGAAGTTGGTTTCCCAGACTCCTTGGCCTTTCTCTTGGAAGCTTGGTCCATAATTTCAGGCTCCAACACTTCTTTTTCACTCTGGGTTCTACACCGTGCTCTTTTTTTACACATATCCATTCACGTATACCCAGCATGGCTGCATGGGTCTTTGTTCTATCCCAGCCCATTGCCAAGCAGACACTGTATAGGAATTGCAGAAGATGCCACCACCCTTTTGTGACCAGTAACCCTTCTCCATTTTAAGGTCACCAATACCATTGAATGTACCTTAGCCTGATAGTCAGCACTGAGGACTATATAAGATTTTCCAAGCAAGTACTGGTCTGAGGACAACTGTTGCTCCATCACCATATTGCTCAGAAACTGACGCCAGTATCTTGCAGAGCTTCAACTCTAACCCCCTTAATATGTGGCTGTTGTCTGCATTTCTCCAGATTACTGGGTCATACAGCCAGCGTAGCTACATCTACTCCACCCTCTGTGACTAGAGTTGCCTCAACAGGCTCTCTGACATAGTCAGGGTCCACATGTCATCCCATCTGGAGACTTACCAATGCATTTGCATTGGGGGCTTAGACGAGCAAGTTGCTCAGCTCTCGGCCGCCGTACGTTGCACTTTATGTAATTTGCTGCACTTTGCTTTCTCGTATTGTCATTGAATTTGAATTTGAATCCGATGAATTTTAAGTCTTGGGACTTGTTCAAAAACAGTTTTTCGTACAATTTAACCTGTTGCTCTTATCACCTGTTTTTAAATTGTTTTAAATTGCCTGCACCTTTAAATTTCCTATTTCACTGGGCTATGTGCATTGGCAGCACTTACCGTCTGTGAGGGAACCAGGGGGATCACACTTCCTTCCCGATCGGGGCGGGTAGGGAGGAGACACTCGGGAGGTGCCATCTTGGTGGAGTGAGCACTCTAGTGGTCCTGCCTTCCCCGCACTCATGCACATAAATGGGGCCGCAGTGCTGGCGCACCAAATGCGCACCAAAGGCAAGGCCGTCTGCGGCCGTCAGCGTTCCGGAAGTGGCTAGCACCAGCCATTAGGCCGGTATGATGCCAGTCAACGCGCAGCGTTTCTGCTATGATAGGGCCTCGTTATTCAGTTTAGCTACCGAAAATGAAATGTTCGACAGTTGGTCCACGGGCACCCCCCTGTGAAGATTTTATTTGCTCCAGCTGCGCTTGGACTCCTGCTATACCAGTTCCCCACCGGCCGGTCTATAGCTCTGCAGTCACTCACACAGAAGGGGGGGGGGGGCCTGAAAGTATAACAGGCAGAAAAAACAGGGGAACTCAAAAATACGATCAAAACTAAATTTCTCTCCCCGTGTAAATAATCCAAAATGCTAATCGCCAGTGATATAAATTCTGCAAACAAGAAACACTGGCCTTCCACAATTTAGTACACAAGTACAGTGAGTACAAAAAGTAACAAATATATTCAATAAATATAACATAACAATTGTTTGAACATTAAGTATATAATAAACCATAATTCACCCAAGCGCATCCTACACCACACACACATAATCGTTCATACAAACAAGTACATACCCACACATACTCATACGTCCTAAAAAATAAGGGTTCAGAAGCTTTCAATATGTCAATATATACATGGAAACAGCCCCCCACCCTTTTTATGACATGTGACAATTGATGACTGTCAAGTCCACAACGGTAGAACAAGTTGCCCAATTCGAGAATTAATCAGAAAATAAGGTAATAGGTAATGATACAATTCACAATTGGGATTCAATTTCTTGGTAACATAATTATAAATATAGAGTGGGAAAAAAACACAGGTTCACGTAGAAGCTCCAGCGCCGACGCACGTTTATGGGAATCCCACTATCCTTGCGCCAGATTCCCGTACCAGCCGCAGGCGCTGGATGGGATCGGAACTCTTCTGCTCCTTATCCTCCGGTCCATCTACACCCGACTTTTGGGCTTTCAGCCTTCTTGTATTTGTCTTTCCATCCTGGAGAGAGCCAGCGGCCCCGACTTGGGATCTCCTATATCCCAGGACCCCCGTGCTTGTATCTGGTGTTTTGCTCTTGAGGACCATTATATTATATTATTTCCATCTGACTCTGGGGTGCTGTCTATCCTCCGTTGCGTCTCCGGCTGTAGTAGCTGAAATAAGAAATAATGCCACACATACGACTCTCTGTCAGCACAAGAGATAGCAAGGTTTACTGGAGACCAACAAACAATGGATTAACGTGCGGCACGGAGACATCAGCAAAGTCGCTGAATTTCCAAAGATGTGACGTTTCTGACAGTCTTTATAGGCCCAAACTGCAAAGGATGCAGCATCATTAAGCATAGTTCGTTTAACCAATTCGCAAGGGCCTAAGCTGTGCTATACCTTTTAAGGTCCGACATGTACTGTTGCTGACCATGTTCCCCAAGTAGGCAGTTTCTGGGACTTTTCACTGTAATGTAAGATATCAGTTTGGTACCTTTCCAGCTAATAATTGCAACATAATAGTAATGGCCAGCCATATTGCGAAATGGGATATGCTGAAACGTTTGTGCCTAAGCGAGCATCTTCCTTTGTCACATATCTTGTCTTGAGCAAGCCTTGCGTTACTAAAGCCGTTTCTCTGAAGTGAAGGAAAAGTGCAAGCATCTTGTGCAGTGATTTTCACATCAACTTAACAGGGCCTGGAGCTAGAAGCTGACTCCATTTGGTATCACATGAGAAAGATGGCTTCTACGTTGCCCCATCTGATACCAAATCACTAATTCCTATTGTCTCATTACCATCTCCTCTCCATCATCAGGATTGGTGTGATGCTGATAAGGTCCGTGCCATTTGTTGTGGGCCATACATTGTGCACAGCAGGATATAAAGGCTGTGCAGCATACTGGACAAACATGGATCATTATGCAGAGGGTGATTAGCACTGTTATTAATACAATAATCACCTCCAATATCCACAATCCCCAGTCTCCTAACCATAGCATTAGCCGTTCCCACATCCCTCCAGTGTGTATGCCGTGTGCTTCGTCCTTTGTCTTTTATGTTATGTATTGCCTTGTCTATATTGCGGCTGTTGTCAGGTATCCAGGAACAGCACACCTGGTGGATGGCGTGGCGTACTCCACCTTCCTTTGCCAGGATGATATCTACTGCAACCCTGTTCTGTATTACTGCTGCTCTCATGGCAGTCAGTTCTTCAGTGATATTTCCCAAAGCTGCTACTGTTGAATTTGCAAGATCTTCAATCATCCTTGCTAACTGGTGTATCCGTATGGAGATATATACTACCCCTACACCAGGCACTATTGCCTCTAACCCTGTCAGTAGATCATCCTGCCATTCTGGTGTCCTCCTAACCCTTCCTATCCGGTGCTGTTGGTGTTCACTTTGTACTAGGTCAGTGAAGTGTGTAATTTGAGGCAGGATGGAAGCAAGGTAGCAACTATCATACCATCCCGGGGGCAAATAGAAGTATGCACATTGACCACAGACCAAGAACAGTCCAATGAAACCTACTAGTCCAGGTGAAGATCGCTGATCATTCTTCCTAATTCATGATAGTTTTGTTGTGTGTGTGCAGTTACTCTCACCAACGAAAATTGATGGCGTTTCTGAATATTCACCTTCTGTAATTCCTAGGGCTAAATCATCCCTTTCCTCGCATTCCCTTAATCCTTGCTCACTTTGCTAATTCTGAAATGAAACACCCGCAACTGCATGTCTTCCATTCTTCCCTTCCCATCACTAGTTGTGATATTGTGCATGGTTGCCTCAAGGGGCGCACCGGCACAGCTGCCTTTCTAGGTGCCGTCCATTTATCATTCTGAATGCATGAAGGTGCGATGAGCTGTTGTCTTACCCTAAATCTTGGCGTTTTTACCTCAGCCCCTTTGTCCCAACCATCCCTGTCTTTCCACTCCTCATTCCTAGCAGTCTTGTCAAATGTTTTGAGCATTGCCTGATCTCATTTTGTTGGTTGCATGTTCATGCATGGCACCCTCTGTGTCTTAGGCCTTGCAGTTGCCGGTCCTACTGCTATTCCCTTCATGGAAACTGCAACAGTTATGGACGTTATGCTGTCTGAAGAGCATATCACGCATTAGGACACACCCCACATATTTAGAAACAGGTAGAACATTGTAGCTCATGCTGTTTTCTGTGTTTGTTGGTAGATGTGTGCAAACATAGCGTCCCAATATGTTCATAATGCGTACATACATTTTTAGCATCTCAACATATTTATTTCCTTGGTAATCGTCCCATAAAACCTGTTCCTTTTCTCCTTTAATAGCAACCTCCCCCGGAATGTCTTGCTCTGTCATATTAATTTTCCTTTCTTCATATGTTACATTTGAACCATCTCCATCCCCCACCTTGAAATTAAGGAACGGTATTTCCAAATCTTTTGCATATATTATTATCAGTGCAGTCACTATTATCCCTGGGACTGGCAATAGTATTGCCAGTAGCCCTGATGGCCATTTATTTTTCTCTGCCCTTGGTCTTGGCATGTTCATAGGTGTTTGTAGAGGTGTCCTGTAATAGTCCCTTCTATTGCTTCTCTTTACTTCGACCAGTGATTTTAATCATCGTCTCTTATAAGGCCAGAACCAGTGTCCTCTATTTCATAAACCACGCAATCTAAAATGTCAAGACGCGTTGCTGCAATATCTTGTGCTGGTACCTGATATCCGAAAGTGGGGAATGAAATGTCATGCAAAATTAGGCTTCTTAGTCCACTCAATAGGGGAGGGTTTGGCACAGTCGATTGCAGTACTGCGTTTATCTGTATCCCAGGGGAGAGCAGTTTTATGCAAATTATTAGTTCTAACTCTTCCACTTGTATCCGCAGAGATCTGAGACTTCCAGACCTTATTATTGGCATGTGCAATCAGATTATGCTATTCATGTTCTAGGCATGTCCTTGATAGCTTTGTCTTCGGTATCTACCTAGCAGGGTCTGTATCACTACAGGTGCTATTTGTACAGACTCCAGCAACACTAACTAGCAGGTTCTGCGCTGTTATTGGAATTGAATTGGCGCAGACCCAGCAACACTTGAAAAGATTTGTTGGTGCGTGTGTTGTGTACCGTCAGAGGTTACTAGCACGTGACAGTTGGCACTTTATTTGGAAGGATGATACCCCGAGCCTGACCTGCCGTGCGCAACAGGGGACTGACTCTGGTATGTTGTTCCTTCTGTTGGAGGCTGGCCTGCAGCGAGCAGGGAACTGCCTCTTCTTCACTAATGCTCTGTTCTTGCTTGTCTGGTGGAGCGAAGGTTGTACCTGCAGGGTGTCTCAGATGACACTTGAGGTGGTAGCGGAGATTGCTCTCTGCTGTCTGGCCCTGCTGCTTTTTTGGTGTGGGAGCTGTGGATTCAGGATGTCAGTCCTTTGCACTTGACGGCTGTTGCTGTTGTTAGGAGGACCTGGTGCGGTCCCTTCCACCTTGGCTGGAGGCAGTGTCGTCTGGTGTGGGCTTTTACTCTATTCCAATCACCAGGCTGCAGGTCATGTGGTGGTGGAGTTGCTGCGTATGTAAGAGACTGCAGAACCTGGCGATGAAGATAACGTAAGGTCTCTGTTAATTTCTTACAGTAACATAAAAGCAAATCGTCTGTTATCGACAGTGGAGCTGTGGACATATGGCCTGCAATGTTCATGGGGCGGCCAAAGACTATTTCGTGGGGGCTGAGCTTTGTTACCCTATCTGGTGTGCTTCTCATTGCCAGCAGGGCTGGTGGTAGTGCATCCACCCATGAAAGTTCAGTTGATGCATACATTTTTCCAATCTTATTTTTCAACACCCCATTCTTCCTCTCCACAGCACCTGCTGCTGGTGGGTGATAGGCACAGTGTAACATTTGTGTGACTCCAAGCCCCTTATATATTCCCCCTATGACATGGGAAATGAACGCAGGTCCATTGTTGGAGCTCAGAAGGGATGGAATTCCAAAGCGTGGCATTTGGTCTTTCAGGAGGCATTTAGCAACAGTATGTGCATCACAGTTCTTTGTTGGATAGGCCTCGGTCCACTTGCTGAACGTGCATACTATTACCAAAACATGCTTGTACTTCTGGGGGGGGCATGTCAATGAAGTCTAACTGGAGATTTTCGATGGGTCCGTGGGGCGGTGGGAAGTGGCCAGGTGCAGTTGGTGTTCCCTTCCCAGTATTATACTGTGCACAGACAGTGCATTGTCTGCAAAGTTTTTCTGCTATTTGACGAAACTTGCAGCTGTACCAACATTGGGAAAATAACCTGCTCATGCAACTACACGGCCAATAGCCTCTTCGTTATCCATTTGACCAGTGACGTCGGTTGTCATTTTTCTTGTCTTGACCAGACGCTTCCTCCCCTGCTTGTTACTTGACCACTGCGCCCTGAAGAAGGTGAGACCCACACTGGGGTCATCCACTGAAACGTGCGTCGGCGCTGGAGCTTCTATGTTAACCTGTGTTTTTCCCCCCCTCTATATTTATAAATAGGTTACCAAGAAATTGAATCCCAATTATAAATTGTATCATTAACTGTTCACTTATTTTTTGATTAATTCTGGAATTGGGCAACTTGTTCTACCGTTGTGGACTTGACAGAGTCAACAATTGCCACATGTAAAAAAAAAAAGGGGGGGCGGCTGTTTCCATGTATATATTGACATATTGAAAGCTTCTTAACCCTTATTTTTTAGGACGTATGAGTATGTGTGGGTATGTACTTGTTTGTATGAACGATTGCGTGTGGTGTGGGATGCGCTTGGGTGATTTATGGTTTATTATATACTTAATGTTCAAACAATTATGTTATATTTATTTAATACATTTGATACTTTTTGTACTCACTGTACTTGTGTACTAAATTGTGGAAGTGTATGTAAAAAAAGGGCCCCCTGTGAATATTAGTTGCTCCTAGAACATGGAAATAACTCATGAGAAAGCAACATTCCTAGGCAACAATTAGCTTAAATCTGCAAGTTTGAATTGACACTCGAAACTGATAGGATTGAATCAGTGTACTCTCGAAGAGATAAAATTATAAATCTTTGTATTTGTATCAAGTAAAAAAATATATATATTATTGTCTTATATAGCAATGTATACCTAAACATAAATATACTGCAGACAGGTTACATATAACATAAATGGAAAAACATTAAACAAATCGTGATGACAAGTGATGGTACAGAAAATTAACACATTACAATATATACAATACAACAAACGGTGGCTCAAAAAAACAATTTATGATGTTATTTTCAGTAGAGCGATGTAATTTTCTACGCGCGTTTCGGCGTATAAAACGCCTTCTTCAGGAAAAGCCACAAGGATTCCTAAATAAGGAAACAGAGGATAATGTATGTAGACATATAAAAACACACTAACATAAACCCTACATATTCTAAAAATACCATAAGTACCTGTGCAGTAAACATAATAGGATGTATATACATATAAACATGTAAGTATATTACTAGTAGAGTACACTGTGTCAATATTTATATATATTTATAATAGGCTGTCACAAAAAGATAAAAAGAACCTACAGCGCAAAATAATGTCTGTAGCTTCCTGTATAGAGTCAAAAGGTTCAAGATGTAAGAGAACAAGCAAAAAATGAATAATACTGTAGATGTCAGGTATAAGAAAATGACAAAGAGAAAAACCACCTCCAGAAAAGAAATAGAACAAGACAGTGTGTTCCTGGTTAAATGATAGCATTTATAACCCAAATCACCGTGAAAAGGACCATTTGGACTTGATGTTCCACATAGGTATAACACCTACTAAGTCTTGGAGGGACGTCAATGCGAGGGACTGTCGGTGGGCGGCAACCGATGGCAATGACAGTAAGTTATGCTGGATATAGAGGGACCTCGAAGGAATGAAAGGTAAAGAACAGTCAACTAGAAATGCGATGGATGGCAATGACTACATATGCAAAGGTTCAGGCAGGAAAAGGAAACATGGAGACAAAAAAAGAGAAACGAGAGGAAGAAAAAAGAGGAGCAATGATGAAGGAACAGGGAGGGGGGGGAGAGAAAGAAAGAAGGGAAACCACAAGATAAAATATCTGTGTGTACTTGAAAATAGAGGTTAAGGATAATCATGCGGGATCATGAAGCTGTATCCCAGATAAAAATAGAAAGAGTAGCAGGAATCACTGTGGGGCGGTAAGAGAAACTTGTTCAGGCAACGGTCTATATGTGAGTGCAAGTACCAAACGTGGCTAGAGGTAGTATTTACCTAAATATTCTCTTGTTCCATGTATGTAATTAAATCAGTCATGGAGGGCGCTCGAATGCAAGTCACAGAGAATCACTGGTGGAAGCAAGAATTAACCGGACTTCTGTCCTGCAATCTAGAAAATGGATTAAAGAAAGGGGATGTCAAGTGACAGTGAAAGAATACTGTCAAAATATCGTCACAAGGCCCTGTCATGTTACATAATTACCTTTTCTTTGATAAAAGTGTGCCTGGAGGTAGAATTGAAGACTCAAGCGTAGATTGGGGAGTCTTTACGGTTAATAAAAGACTGCAAGAGAGGATAGTTATCAATTACTGACGGAAGATAAAATATGCGTACAACAGTATAATCTTAAGGACGATGTTAGCATAAATGTGCCAAACGGAGGCCAAGCTACGGAGCAAAATATCAAAGCGTGATGACAAAGGTCGCAGAACAACAGAAACGCTGATGCCAATACAAAGGAAAAGCAAGCTGAGGTTCACTTACTTCAGTATGTGGTGCCGCACGACCGTCTCACATCCAGGAAATCAATAGAGTGGCACGTGATGAGGAAATATATTTAAGGTAGAAATGACAAATAGTGCTTTGATGTCTGCACTGGGGGCACATTTGGTGTCCCTGTGCATTGTCCAGCTCAAACCAGTTGCAGGGGCACTCAGCCCCTGCTCTGGTGCGAAAATGGACAAAGGACATGGGTGTAGCCACCCCTCTGTCCTGACCCTCCCATAGGTGGGTCTCCAGAGTTTGTCCCACCCCTTCCTTGGGTAAAAAGTAGGAACCCCTGACTACAGGACTTTAGATGTACCTGGACGAAACTCTGCTACAGAATCCCAGAACTTCTACTATCTACACAACGTTGGATGGCCGAAGAATCTCCCTTGGAGTAAAGGAGTTACTCCCCTGCAATGCAGGCACCAAAGACGCATCAACGTTGCTCCTGAAGGACTCCAATGATTTTGCAACACAGAAGGTGGGTTTCCAAGCTTTCCCGAGCCGTGCTCTCAGCAACTCTGAGATCCAAAGCCCTCGTGCAACCTGAACCCCTGGACACCGCGACCATTTGCAGCACCATATGCTTCTTGGCGTTCCCTGAAGCTGTGCTTTGGGCTACTTGTAGTCCAGACCCCGAGCAATGATACAACGAAGATTGCTGGCCTACACTCCTCAAGGGGCCAGTGGGCTCGTATCCAGTGATCCCTCTCGAGGTCCCTTCGCGATCCCTTGTCCGTCGACTTGTGGGTCCCTGAGAAGGGTACTTTGACTTTCAATGGGCTTACCTGGTTGCTCCAGACATGCCCTGACTCATCATCGCTTGGGGAGTCCACAGGACCTTGCTGGTCCACACCAAAGCCGTTTTACTCTCACCGCGTGGGTTGCCGTTGCCAAGGCTTGTTGGTCTCCAATCCAGACACCGACCCCCCCCCCCAGCACTCGACATCCTTCATGGGACAGCTCGCCTGTAGACTGTGGTTGTCGCTTCCTGGTCTCCGTGGCAGTGGAGTCAAGTTTCACCTCATCGCACCTGAAACACCCGACATCGGTGGGCATTCGTCTATCGTGCCCCTGGTCACTGGCAAGTGACCCAGACTCTGTCCCCTCTGCTTTCAGGTTCTTCACATCTTCGATCCAGGCTTGGATCACCACGGGCACTTTTCCTTTCCACGGCAGCAGCACTTTTCAGCACCTCTCTATTGACTACATCGAAGATTCCCGACACCATTTGACACCTATGCAACCGGCTTCCCTGGGTTAGGTAACACGAGCACTCCGGTGCTCACATGAGTGCTAGCCTTAGAACCTTCTAAGTCTGAAAGGGTTTGCTCCAAGTCCTCTCCTAAGTTTCCTTAAACTTTAAAATTCCAACTGCGACTTTCCCATAGGATTGTACAGAGCTCGCTGCTGTGTTCTCACACTGTACGCGTCCCTCGTGTGTCCCCTGTGTCACTACCTTGGGTGGTTCCTTGGGGTCCCAGCGATTCTACGTGCTTTAGGCACTGTATCTAGTCAAGTCGTGGTTCTTATATCACTTTCTTAATATATGGTTGTAGGAAACTGGCTCTATATATACTGCACCAAAGTGAGGTACAGTGTGTATAGAGTCCAAGGGTCTCCAGAGGTTTGACAGAGGTTAAAGTTGGATAGAACCTTACTCTCTAAAGTGGTTGCTTGGTCGAGCAGTAAGGCATTATCAGAGGACCGTGTAAAGCATTTGATGTACACACTGTCGGCAAATGGTCTCACACACTCAAGAACTGAACTCTAGGCCAATTGTTTTGTATAAAAAATATACTGTCATTTTATTTCTAGAACCAAGCAAGCCTGGTACCGGTAAGCATATATATACTTTTCACTAGTAATTTACTTGTATGAACACAGTTCAGAATTGCAGTATAACTTGTACTGGTTTTGGTTACAGTTTTAAAAAAGCAGTTTGCAACACATTGCAGGTATAGTACATTTAATTGAATGGGCTTTTTAAGCAAAATGCAGTTAATTACTTTTCAGATTGTTTTTGCTAACACAGGACTGGATCCTAGATTCAGCCCCAGGACATTTCCTGAAAACAGGTGAGTAAATGCGTTTTGGTTAAAGATACGATTTTTAAGGAATATTATTGCATTTCAAAAGTTGACAGAAACTTTTTCACCTAGAATCACCAATGTTATCCTATGGGAGAAAATTCACTTAGCAGGTAAGTTAGGTTATTGTTACTTTTTCTTACTCCGTGCTGGATCCTAGATTCAGCACTGGGAAATTTCCTGAAAACAGTTGAGAAAATAAATTTTGGTTAATCGGCTGATTTTTAAGGAATATTTGTAGTTTTCAAAAGTCGACACTTAGAAACTTTTAGGGAGAAAAAGTGTCAATGTTATCCTATGAGGATAAATGAGTTATCGGTTTCAAGGTAAGTAATCGGTCTTTTGAGTTAGGGTCCTGAGGTTAGACTCATGGGTCTCCCAGGGTCAGTGATGCACTGTTGTTGCACCCTCAGCGGCACTCGGGCGGCCGAGTGCAGAGTGTTGAGGCCCAATGTTATCCTATGGGGATAGCGGACTCCGGTTGGTGGCGGCTAGCAAGCAGGCCACAGGGTTGTAGGAGCAAGGCTCCTAGGGTTAAGCTCAGGGCAAGTTGGGGACCAAGTTAGCACCAAAGAGGCACCCTCAGTGGTGCTAGGGCAGCCGGGTGCAGGGTGCAGTTTTGAGGTCGGGTGCCCTGTTGAGTTCAATGGAGATTCTCCGGGACAAAGAAATACCGCAGGATCGGGGACGAAGATCTTCCAGGCGTGACCACCACTTCGACGGGTAAGTTGGGATGTAGAAGGATGGTTGGGCACCTCTGGGTTGGGCACACAAGGCCGTGGGGCGTCGGGTGCAGGGGTGCCTTTGGACGTCAGATTTTCTTACCCGCTCTGGTCGCAGTAGGGGGGTCTTCTGGATTGAGGCTGCAGGCATCGTCTGGAGGCTTGAGGCAGGCCAGAGGTCGCCGGATCTCGGGTCAGGATCGCCAGAGGTACCTCCTCGTGGTGTTTGTTCACTCAAACACGGGCCGGCTCGGCAAGTGCAGTGTGTGCTGGATTTGCGGTTTCTGTCTGGCACCAAAAGCTGCACTTCAAACCTGTCCGGTGTTCACGGGAGAAGCAGCTTGGAAAGTGAATGCAGGTAGGTCCTCCGGGGTGTTTTAGGTTGCTGGCCGCTGGACACGCCGGGGTTTCGCAGGAGCAGGTTCGAGGGGAGACAGGCCTGTAGGGCTGGGGCCAAGTGAGTGGGGGTCGTCCTCTTGTTAGCTCTGCACGGCTTCTCGTCCTTCTTCTTCTTTTCTTGTGGTTGCTTGATCTGAGGAAGGAAGGTTTAGGGTGCCCCTAAATACTAAATTTAGGGGCGTTACAGGTAGGTAAAGGGCAAGGACCAATGGGTCCCTTCCCTGGGGTGGGCACACCCCCTATTCTGCCACTCTCCATTGGGAGGAGGGCAAGAGCCTGTCCCTGGTTGCCTGGAGCCCCCCATCCTCAAGATCGTGGGGACTCGAGGTTGTGCTTCACCACGCCTCCCCCACCTTAGGGGTGGAGTTGGCAGAGGTGGGCACACCTCTCTTCCTCACTTGTTTTTCCTGCCGGTTCTCCCGCCCAAAGTGGGGGGTAGAAACAGTGGGGACCAGTGAACCCTGCCCATCCTAGGGGAGGAGGCTTGGCACTTGGTCCCAGGATGTGCAGTGTTTCAGGCCCCTGAGAGCAGCAAGCTCTCGACCCAGGGGTCCAGAAACATGTCTGGTGGTGGCAGCCTGTGCATCCACTCAGTCAGGTCAATGGGAGTTGGTCGAGTTTCAGGGGGCATCTCTAAGATGCCCTCTGTCGTGCATTTTGCATTAAATCCCACACTGGCATCAGTGTGGGTTTAATGTGCTGAGAAGTTTGATACCAAACTTCCCAGTCTTCTGTGTAGTTATTATGGTGCTGTGGAGTTCGCAATGACAACCTCCCAGCACCATATACTCTTAATGGCAGCACTGCACTAACAGGGCCCAGGAATGGAACTGGGTACTGTAGAGGTACAGGGCTCATGCACCTGTTCCCTCACCACTGGCATAGAGCACCCAGCTAGAGGGGTGACTGATGTATGCCAGGGTAGTGGTTTGTGGGCATGGCACACAAGGATGTGTGCCATGTCGACTCTTTGTTTTGTTCTGCACCTAGACACCCAGCCAGCAAATGCAGTGTGTGTTTGTCAGGGTACAGGGCCTCTAAGGGTGGCACAGTAAGTGCTGCAGCCCTTAGGGACCTTCTCTGGTCACAGTGCCCTGGGTACCTATGGTAACATTTACCAGGGGCTGACATGTGGCCAGAGATCCCAATTGGGTTTAGGCTTCAATGCAGTTTTAGGGAAGGAACCCAGGCCCTGGGCACCTGATTGGCAGGACCAAGTGGTATAACAGTGAACTGATAGTGCCCATCAGGTGTGGAGAATGCTGTTTTCTCTTTTGCTCCTGCCATGCCAAACTGCCAGTACCCTGCAGTTAAGTCAAAGGTACTTAGAAATGTGTCTGCCCCTAATTTGTCTATCCAATCATCTGCTCTTGGGATAGGGTGAGCATCTGTCTTGGTGACAGAGTTGAGTCCTCTATAGTCCACCCGGAACCTCATTTCTCTATTTCCACCCTGTGGATGAGGTTTGGGGACCAGAACCACTGGGCTGTCAAAGGGGCTCTCAGAGGGTTCAATAACCCCTAACTCCAGGATCTTGCTGACTTCAGATTTGATGTTTTCCTTGACTTGGTCTGACTGTCGATAGATCTTGTTTTGATAGGTGCACTGTCACCAGTGTCCACATCATGGGTACACCAGTTTGTCAGACCAGGGGTCAGGGAAAAGAGCTTCGCATACTGTTGCAAGACTTGCTTGCAGTCAGTCTGCTGTTGGGCAGAGATGGTGTCCATCTACTGACCAATCTTTTGGGATGTAGGAGAGGAGACCAGGCAGAGGTGCACTCTCTGCTTCCTGTTCCTCATCAGTCACCATCAGCATGGTGATGTCAGCCCTGTCATTGTAGAGCTTGAGTCGGTTCACATGGATAACCCTTTTGGATGTCCTGCTTGTGCCCAGGTCAACCAAGTAGGTGACCTCACTCTTTTTCTCTAGGATAGGGTAAGGACCACTCCATCTATCTTGGAGTGCCCTTGGTGCCACTGGCTCCAAAACCCACACCTGTTGCCCGGGTTTAAATTCAATCAGCGCAGCTTTTTAGTCATACCAGTGCTTCTGAAGCTCCTGGCTGGCCTCAAGATTCTTGGATGCCTTTTCCATGTACTCAGCCATTCTGGACCTTAGGCCAAGCACATAGTCCACAATATCTTGTTTGGGTTCTTGGAGAGGACTCTCCCAGTCCTCCTTTACAAGACAAAGTGGTCCCCTCACAGGATGGCCAAACAGAAGTTCAAAGGGTGAGAAACCTACTCCCTTCTGTGGCACTTCTCTGTAAGCGAAACGCAGACATGGTAAGAGGACATCCCATCTCCTTTTGAGTTTCTCAGGGAGCCCCATAATCATGCCTTTCAATGTCTTGTTAAATCTCTCAACAAGGCCATTTGTTTGTGGATGATAGGGTGTAGTAAACTTGTACTGCACTCCACATTCCTTCCACATGTGTTTCAGGTAAGCAGACATAAAGTTAGAACCTCTGTCTGAAACCACCTCCTTAGGAAACCCTATCCTGGTGAAGACACCAATGAGGGCCTTGGCTACTGCAGGAGCTGTAGTAGTCCTAAGTGGAATTGCTTCAGGGTACCTAGTTGCATGATCCACTACCACTAGAATGAATGTGTTCCCTGAGGCTGTGGGAGGTTCAAGTGGACCTACTATGTCCACACCTATCCCCACCACAGGCAGTGGTATCAGGGGGGCCTTTGGGTGGCCACCTGTCTTCCCACTGGCTTGACAGGTAACACAGGAGCTGACAAACTCCTTCACCTTTTGGTGCATCTGGGACCAGTAAAAGTGGCTAACTAGCTTTTCCCAAGTTTTGGTTTGGCCCAGATGTCCAGCTAGGGGGATGTCATGAGCTAAAGTTAGGAGGAACTCCCTGTACTTCTGTGGCACTACCACTCTCCTGGTGGCTCCAGGATTGGGGTTTCTTGCCTCAGTGTACAGTAATCCCTCTTCCCAATAAACTCTGTGGGTACCACTGGCATCTCCCTTTGCTTCTGAAACAGCTTGCTGCCTCAGGCTTTCAAGAGTGGGACAGTCTTGCTGACCCTGGCACAGCTCTTCCCTAGAGGGTCCCACTGGGCCCAAGATTTCAACCTGGTAAGGGTCAAACTCCATAGGCTCAGTTCCCTCTGGGGTGTCCAAGTCCTCTCCCTGAGGAGAGGGGTCCTGATCTTGTTGCTGAACAGAAGCTGGTTCCCCAGTCTTCTTACCTTTTCTCTTGGTAGGTTGGGCCATTCTTTCACGCTCTAACACTTTTTCACCCTGCCTTTTGCTCTGTGCTCTTGTTTTTACACACACCAATTCAGGGATATCCAATATTGCTGCATGGGTTTTTATTTCAACATCAGCCCAGGCTGAGGTTTCCAGGTCATTGCCAAGTAGACATGCAGCTGGTAGCTTTGGAGAGACCACTACCTGTTTCAGGCCAGTAACCCCGCCCTCCCCCCCCCCCCCCCCAGTCTAATGTCACCATAGCCATTGCATGATTAGTGGTAACACTGTCAGTATTGGTGACTGGGTAAGTACGCCCAATCAAATATTGCTCAGGAGAAACCAGTGTGTCTTTCACCATAGTGACACTGGCACCTGTATCCCTCAGAGCTTCTATCCTAGTTCCATTGAACCAAGGGTACTGTAAGTATATTTCTTAAAGGTGGGTAGCCACACAGCTACAGTGGCAAACTCAACTTCCCCCTCTGAAACTAGAACTACTTCAGTGTGCATCCTGATTTGCTCTGGGCACACTGTTGATCCCATCTGTAGACTTGCTACCCCAAGAGTAGCTGTACTTGTTGAACTAGGGGCCTTGTTGTGAGGGCAGATTTGTCTACAGTTAAGTGTCCCAACTTATTACAGTTGTTACACCAGGCCTTTGAAGGATCAAAGTTCTTCCCCCTATAGGGCTGTGGCACATGGGGAGTAGATTGGGACCCACCCCCTTGTGCAGGTTTTTGGGTCCCTTTGGAAGACTCAGACTTTTTAGGTCTCGCCTGACCCAGCGCATGCGCTGGTCTGGCGAGACTTATTGAGAGGGCTCCAAAAAGTGCTACCAGGCCAGCCTAGAGTTACAGTGCATGGCGCGGGCGCGCGCCACGCTTTACCGCGATTACTTTCACTTTCGTGGCCGCACGGCTGCTTTGATGTTTGCTCGCGATCACTTTCGCGGCCGCACGGCCGCTTGGCATAGCCAATAAGTCTTGCTTTTGGGACCTTATAAGTGTTTAGTTATGCAACTGTTGCATGGCTAAACACTTATAAGGTCCCAAAGGTGAGACCTATTGGCTATGCCAATGCTTGTTATTTTGGGGATTCTCATCACCTTTTCCCTGGGGAGGCTTTGTAACCACTTTCTTCTGGTCACCCCCAGTGGTTGTCCTTGTCACCCTAGTCTTGACCCAGTGGTCTGCCTTCTTTCCCAATTCTTGGTGAGAAATTAGACCTATACCTACAAAATGTGGATGTAACTTTTCATTAGTGCAATTACTTAATATATGTTCCTTCATAAACAAATTGTAAAGTCATGCACTTTGTGTCCAGTTAACCAACCATCCAGTGTCTTTACTGAGTAGTCTACTAAATCAATCCAGGACTGGTTCTGGGTTTTGTGAGCCCCCTGAATCTAATTCTGTACTCCTCGGTGGTGAGTCCAAATCCCTCAATCAGAGTTTTCTTCATGTGATCATAGGACCCTGCATCTGGCCCAGAGAGGGTCAGAAGCCTGCAGTTACCAGAGAACAGTTCCCACAGGAGTGCCCCCCAGAGAGGTTTCTTCACCTTCCTCATTTCACAAGTCCTCTCAAAGGCTGTGAACCATTTGGTGATGTCATCACACTCCTCAAATTTAGGGACAATCCCTTTGGGGATTTTAGGATCAGAGGATTTCTCCCTGTCCTTATTTTTTGTATTGCTGCCACCATTGATGGGTGCTAAACCCATCTCCTTTTTTTAGAGCCAGGAGTCTGGACTCTAAAAGGCTGTCCTCCTCATTGAGGCTGTCCTCAATGCCCTCACTGGAACCTGTACCACCTGTGTGGTCTCTAGGTCCCCAGGGGTTGATTCTTGGAGTTACGGGTCTGGGGACCCTTTCCTCCCTAGGGATTATTGGGTTTGGGCTCCCAGCCCTGTCCTCCTCATCCCTTTCCTCATCTGACTGGTCATTACCATTCTCAAATGGGTGGGTCTGTGCATACTCAGCCAGGAGCTCCTGGAGCCCTTGTTTGGTTGGATGCTGACCCATTGGAATATTTTTAATTTTACATAAGGACCATAACTCCTTGAAAGACAAGTGAAGGTAAGGGGTGAGTTCGAGCTCCTCAACCATGTCCTGTATGTTATCTTGGTTATCTTCACTAATAGCTGGGTTCTGTTTTTGAGACATTTTGAAAAGTTCTAATCCCTCTATCCTTGACTATAGTGACTTTTATTTTCTAAAATTCTAAAGGGACTTAAGCAATGCCCTAACAAGACTTTTAGTAGTTTGGTAAAAATGCCAATTTGTAAAAATCTGAATTCTAAAGGCAATTTAAGAGTTCTGTCATGTGATCAGATGGTAACCAAGTAGTCCAACAAATACAAGTTTGTATCCCACAGCTGATCCACCAATGTAAGAAACTGGCTCTAAATATACTGCACCAAAGTGAGGTACAGTGTGTATAGAGTCCAAGGGTCTCCAGAGGTTTGGCAGAGGTTAAAGTTAGATAGAACCTTACTCTCTAAAGTGGTAGCTTGGTCGAGCAGTAAGGCAGTATCAGTGGACAGCGTAAAGCATTTGATCTACACACTCAGTCAGCAAATGGTCTCTAACAATTGTTTTGTATAAAAAATATACTGTTTTATTTCTAGAACCAAGCAAGCCTTGTACAGGTAAGCATATATATCTTTTGCAGTAGTAATTTATTTGTATGAACATGGGTTCAGAATTGCAGTATAACTTGTACTGGTTTTGGTTACAGTTTTAAGAAAGCAGTTTGCAACACATTGCAGGTATAGTATATTCAATTGAATGTACTTTTTAAGTAAAATGCAGTTAATTACTTTTCAGATTGCTTTTGCTAACACAGGACTGGATCCTAGATTCAGCCCTGGGACATTTCCTGAAAACAGGTGAGTAAATGTGTTTTGGTTAAAGATACGATTTTTAAGGAATATTATTGCATTTCAAAAGTTGACACTTAGAAACTTTTTCACATAGAATCTCCAATGGTATCCTATGGAAGGAAATTCACTTAGCAGGTAAGTTAGGTTATTGTTACTTTTCCTTACTCAGTGCTGGTTCCTGGATTCAGCACTGGGTCATTTCCTGAAAACAGTTGAGAAAATGCATTTTGGTTAATCGGCTGATTTTTAAGGAATATTTGTAGTTTTCAAAAGTTGACACTTAGACACTTTTTCTCCCAAAAAGTTTCTATGTTATCCTATGAGGAAAAATGAGTTATCGGTTTCAAGGTAAGTAATCGGTCTTTTGAGTTAGGGTTCTGAGGTTAGACTCAGGGGTCAACCAGGGTCAGTGATGCACTGTTGTTGCACCCTCAGCTGCACTCGGGCGGCCGGGTGAAGAGTGTTGAGGCCCAATGTTATCCTATGGGGGATAGAGGGACTCCGGTTGGTGGCGGCTGGCAAGCAGGCCACAGGGTTGTGGGAACATGGCTCCTAGAGTTAAGCTCAGGGCAAGTTGGGGACCAGGTTAGCACCAAAGGGGCTCCCTCAGCGGCGCTAGGGCAGCCGCGTGCAGTTTTGAGGTTGGGTGCCCTGTTGAGTTCAATGGAAATTCTCCGGGACAAAGAAACACTGCAGGCTCGGGGACGAAGATTTTCCAGGAGTGACCACCACTTCGAGGGGTAAGTTGAGATGTAGAGGGATGGTTAGGCACCACTGGGTTGGGCACACAAGGCAGTGGGGCGTCGGGTGCAGGGGTGCCTTTGGACGTCAGATTTTCTTACCCGCTCTGGTCGCGGTAGGGGGAGGTCTCCTGGATTGAGGCTGCAAGCGTCGTCCGAAGGCTTGAGGCAGGTCAGGGGTCGCCAGATCTCGGGTCAGGATCGCCGGGGGGCGACCTCCTCGTGGTGTTTGTTCACTCAAACACGGACCGGGCTCGGCGGGTGCAGAGTGTGCTGGATTCGCGGTTTCTGGCTGGCACGAGAAGCTGCAGTTCAAAAACGTCTGGTGTTCACGGGAGAAGCAGCTTGGAAAGTGAATTCAGACAGGTCCCCTGGGGTTTTTGAGGTTGCTGGCCGCTGGACACGCCGGGGTTTCTCAGGAGCAGGTTCGAGGGGAGACAGGCCTTTAGGGCTGGGGCCAAGTCAGTGGGTGGCGTCCTCTTGTTAGCTCTGCGTGGCTTCTCGTCCTTCTTTTCTTGTGATTGCTGGATCTGAGAAAGGAAGGTTCAGGGTGCCCCTAAATACTAAATTTAGGGGCGTTACAGGTAGGTAAAGGGCTGGGACCAATGGGCTTGGACCCCCATCCTCAAGATGGCGAGGACTCGAGCTTGTGCTTCACCTCGCCTCCCCCACCTTAAGGGTGGAGTTGGCAGAGGTGGGCACACCTCTCTTCCTCACTTGTTTTTCTAGCCAGTTCTCCCGCCCAAAGTGGGGGGTAGAACCAGTGGGGACCAGTTGCTGAAAGCAGCAAATGGTCTGGAGAAGCTCACAAAGGCGGCATGCCTTTGAAGCTTCTTCTTCGTGAACCCTGCCCATCCTGGGGGAGGAGGCTTGGCACTTCGTCCCAGGATGTGCAGTGTTTCAGGCCCCCGAGAGCAGCAAGCTCTCGACCCAGGGGTCCAGAAACATGTCTGGTGGTGGCAGCCTGCGCATCCACTCAGTCAGGTCACTGGGAGTTGGTCGAGTTTCAGGGGGCATCTCTAAGATGCCCTCTGTCGTGCATTTTGCATTAAATCCCACACTGGCATCAGTGTGGGTTTAATGTGCTGAGAAGTTTGATACCAAACTTCCCTGTCTTCTGTGTAGTTATTATGGTGCTGTGGAGTTCGCAATGACAACCTCCCAGCACCATATACTCTTAATGGCAGCACTGCACTAACAGGGCCCAGGAATGGAACTGGGTACTGTAGAGGTACAGGGCTCATGCACCTGTTCCCTCACCACTGGCATAGAGCACCCAGCTAGAGGGGTGACTGATGTATGCCAGGGCAGGGGTTTGTGGGCATGGCACACAGGGATGTGTGCCATGTCGACTCTTTGTTTGTTCTGCACCTAGACACCCAGCCTGCAAAGGCAGTGTGTGTGTGTCAGGGTACAAGGCCTCTAAGGGTGGCACAGTAAGTGCTGCAGCCCTTAGGGACCTTCTGTGGTCACAGTGCCCTGGGTACCTATGGTACCATTTACCAGGGGCTGACATGTGGCCAGAGATGCCAATTGGATTTAGGCTTCAATGCAGTTTTAGGGAAGGAACACAGGCCCTGGGTACCTGATTGGCAGGAGCCCAGGGCGCACTCAGTCAAAGTACATCAGCTATTCAGCAAAAGGTGGGGGCATACCATGCATGAAAGAGGGCACTTTCTCACAATTGTTTGGTCTCCCCCTGGGGCCCATTGTATATTGTGTTATTTATTGTTGTTTTAGAACTGTATTATTGTGTGCCTTACTCTATAACTTCATAAAGAAGTTAGTAGAGAGTGTTTAGAAATAAATACATATATTTGATATATATATACCGTGTGTGGTTCTCCTTTCATTTAGTTATTCAAGAGGTTATAATCTGGTAAACCAAGCTGCTTTACACTCCTTCAAGACTTAGCTTGAAGGCTGCTCTCCATAGCTACCACTAAGATAGCTTTCAATAAAGGTTGTCTTAAACCTAATCATCAATGAGGGTTGTTTGGACTGGTACAAGTTGCCCACTATAATTAGTGGACAGCATATACCAGGCCAACTTCTCACATTGGTGTGTAGCGGTTGGATTCAAGCTTGCTATTGCTTTACCAGATAATCACATTGAGTGACTAACTGAAAACCACTATAGGTACATAGGTACATATAAATCAAGTCTAGAATACAGTAAGTTCTACTGAACTTGGAGTTATGTGTCAAGGGCTTAGCACACCCTTTCTCCAACGCCAGTGAGTTTAGTAGTTCCCACAAGGTTAGGTAGGTGCAACTCCTCACTACACTAGTATGTCTTCAAGAGCAGAAGCCAGTGGCTCCTTGCTGACTAAGTATGACCATCTCTCATTTCAGAAATTGAGAAATATGTGTGCATCTAGGAAATTGAAGACAGTGAAGAACCCTAGGACTCAACGCCTCATAGAGGCCTTTCTTTTAGATGACCTTAGAAAGACCCCAGGGTCCGATGAGGCAGGCAAGTTGGTTGGGGCAGCAGATGAGAACATCCAGGACCTAGAATCTGAAGCTGACGAGGAGGATCAAGAGGATTCAAACCTGGACAATCCAATCTTTCCTGAGTGTGGGGTAGAGGACGCAAGGGGTCCCCTCTTTACTCCTGGAAGGGTTAACAATGTACCTAGAAGGTCTAGATCTCCTTCTCAGGAATCTAATCATTCTGGTACATCTGTAGGGACCTCTATGTCTCAGAAAAGGATGTCCTCTTATGAGAAGTGCCAATTGCTTGAGTTTGAGAAAGCTAAGCTTAGAATCAAGAGAGAGCAATTGGCCTTAGATAGGGAATCCCTGGAGCTTCTAAAAGCTTCACAAAGGTTGGGGCTAGAGCCCCATGGTGGCATCAACAGTGTCCCTAGAGGTAGAGAACATACTCATGACCATAGGAACCTGAACAAGATTGTCCCTCCCTACCAGAGTGGGGATGACATCCACAAATGAATAACTGCACTTGAAAGGGCCTGTAAAGTACAGAAGGTCCCTCAGGAGCAATGGGCAGCAATCTTGTGGCTCTCCTTTGCAGACAAAGGTAGAGACAAGCTCCTCACTGTTAAAGAAGAGGCTGCTGATAATTATAAAGGGTTGAAGAGTGCACTGATTGAAGGGTTTGGCCTAACCACTGAACAATACAGGTTAAAGTTCAGAGACACCCAAAAGGCACAGACTCAAGACTGGGTTGACTTTGTAAATTGTGCTACTAAGGCTCTGGAAGGTTGGATACATGGCAGCAAGGTGCATGACTTTTTAGGATTGTACAATTTGATTATGAGGGAGCAGATCCTTAATAATTGCCAAAACCAGCTTTTACACCAGTACCTGGTGGACTCTGATCTGACCTCTCCCCAAGAATTGGGAAAGAAGGCAGACAAATGGATCAGGATCAGAGTAAAGCCAAAGACACAGGGTGGTGACCAGAAGAAAGATTCTTCCAAGATCCAAGAGAAAGGTGGGGATAAGTCAAAAGATAAGCTAACTACAGGGCCCCAAAAGCCCTCTCCTGGGGGTGGGCCCCAAACTTCTTCCTCCCCTGAAAAGAAACCCTTTTGCCATGTGTGCAAAAAGCCTGGCCACTAGAAAAATGATCCCAGTTGCCCTAGGGTTGGCAATAAAGAAAATGTTCCTCCTTGCAATACTCCCACTCCTCCTGGTAGTACCAGTAGTAATCCCCCAGAGGTGGTGGTAGTGCGCCCAAAAAGTTAGGTGCATTCTCATGTGGAACTGAGGTGGACCATGGTTTAGAAAGGTCCCCCTCACAGGCCTCCTCAGTCTGTGATGGTAGCATGGGATTTGCCACTTTTACTATGAGTCCCAATACTTTAGGCAAGTACAGACAGGAGCCCCTAATCAATGGTCAGAAGGTGTTGGCGTTCAGGGACACAGGGGCTAGTGTCACTATGGTGACAGGGAAACTAGTTCCCCCTCAACAGCTTTTACCTGAGTTTAAGTACCAGGTGACCAACATTGATGGTATCAGGACAGATCATCCCATGGCCATAGTCAATCTCAGCTGGGGAGGTGTCACTGGCCCAAAGAGAGTGGCAGTGTCCCCAAACTTGCCTGTAGATTGCCTAATGGGCAATGATCTGGAAATTTCAGCCTTGGCTGAAGTTGAATACCAGGCCCATTAAAGAATGTTAGGCCTCCCTGAGAGAGTTAATGGAGCTGTGAGGGCCACAGCCCAACCACAGGGAAATGTTGGAGTGATGGAGCGTGAAAGAATGGGCCACTCTCCTCCACAAGAGACCACAAGGGTTGAAGAAAAGTCTTCTTTCCCCCAGACTATAGGTAAGGGTCAGCCTCCTCAGGGAACAGATCCTACCCCTAGTAAAGGAACTGCCCCAGAGGTGGTCAGGCCTGTCCTGGCAACCCCCTGATGGCAGAGGACCCTTCCAAGGTGCAGAGGTCAAGGAGGTCAGTGGAACCCACAGGGCCCTCTGTCCAGAGGACCCCCCCCCCCATCAGCAGATTAGGGGCACCTAAATTCCTCAACACACTGAGGGATCCCCTTACCCTTGTGTAGGGACCTCCTCCAGATGGACTCTGTTGGGCAAAGGCAAACCTGGGACCAAATGTTCCAAACCTACCATGTCCCCTCAGTGTTCTAACCAAAGGGACCCAACCCCCAGCTGTAAACAGACAAAGGTTAACCCTTAGGGCCAGATACAACTCAGTCATGGAAAGAAAGGCCTCCATGGTGACCAGTGATCTGAGGAAGCTGAGACCAACTTTATTAGGGCCTCACTTCTCTACTCAGACACCCCACCAGCCTTTTACTTTGCCAAAACACCCTACAGGTAGTAACTCCAAATGGTGGAGATCATCCCATAAACTTGGGGTTAGGGATTGCTTAGTGGACCATAAGACAGGGGGTAACCATGCTAGTGCAGGTCTTCCATATATGGCCACTTAGTCAATTAAGGCTCAACTGGGCAAGGTATGCCATATCTCCTTTCGTTAGGGGGGGGGGGTGAGAGGGTTATATAGGAAGGTGGAATCTGACTGCATGGTTGCCCCCACTTTGGTCCTGGTATTTTGCTGTTTTTTTACTTAGGCTGGCTGGGATCCTACTATTCAGGACCTCCGCTTTCTCCCTAAAATTGACTCCATGTACTTTAGGTACCCTCCAAATTGGATTCTGTGGTACCCTTATAAGTCCCTAGTATATGGTATACTATGTACCCAGGGCATAGGTACCCCAGAGGCCTACCAGAGGCTGCAGCATGTATTATGCCACCCCTGGGAAGCCATCCAAAATGACACCACAGGTCTGCTACTGCAGCCTGTGTAAGGTGGTGCATGCACCCCTTACTGAGATATAGGTTCCCTATATCTCGCCATATCACTGCACATATAAACCTATCAGTCACCCCTATGACAGGCCTTATCAATCCTGAAGGCAGGGTGCTGGGTTTTATGAGAGAGGGTGCCCATGCATGAGCTGAGCCCCTCTGCAGCCTTCGGAACCTTTATTCGGGGGTTGTTTGTGATGCAGCCAAACCATATACTCTTAAGTGCATTATAACCTCGCGATAAATGCTAACTTTGGAATGGCTGCAAGGAAACATGCCAGTTACTGGTGTGGAGGTATGATTCCACCCTACTAGAGGGAGAACCATGACTTCACCGGTGCACCCGGTACCAGCTTCACAGACTCTGGCATCACAAAATGGATGCTGCCAGCCACAGACACGAGTCTGCTCTCCTGCTGCTGGATGAAACTCCGGTAGGGGAGGCCTGGTCAATAGGTTTCCTGTCACAGGGAGGTGTAACCACCTCTCAGAAAGGCTTTAGTGTATTGGGGCTGGGTGGGTGCACTCCAAGAGTGCTTTGATGTCTGCACTGGGGACACATTTGGTGTCCCTGTGCATAATCCAGCTCAAACAAGTTGCAGGGGCACTCAGCCCCTGCTCTGGTGTGCAAATGGACAAAGGACATGGGTGTAGCCACCCCTCTGTCCTGACCCTCCCATAGGTGGGTCTCCAGAGTTTGTCCCACCCCTTCCTTGGGTGTAAAGTAGGAACCCCTGACTACAGGACGTTAGATTTACCTGGACAAAACTCTGCTACAGAATCCCAGAACTTCTACTATCTACACGATGTTGGATGACCAAAGAATCTCCCTTGGAGTAAAGAAGTTACTTCCCTGCAAGGCAGGCACCAAATACGCATCTGCCCGGTTTGCTTCAACGCTGCTCCTGAAGGACTCCGACGATTTTGCAACACAGGAGGTGAGTTTCCAAGCTTCCCCGAGACCGATCCATGCTCTCAGCAACTCTGAGATCCAAAGCCCTCATGGGGACCGTGCAACCCGAACCCCTGGACACCGTTACCATTTGCAGCAACATATGGTTCTTGGCAATCCATGAGGCTGTGCTTTGGGCTACTTGTAGTCCAGACCCCGAGCAGTGATTCCACCGAAAATTGCTGGCCTACACTCCTCGAGTGGCCCATGGGCTGGTATCCAGTGATTCCTCTCGAGGTCCCTTCGCGATCCCTTGTCCGTCGACTTGTGGGTCCCTGAGAAGGGTACTTTGACTTTCAATGGGCTTACCTGGTTGCTCCAGGCATGCCCTAACTCATCATCGCTTGGGGAGTCCACAGGACCTTGCTGGTCCACACCAAAGCCGTTTTACTCTCACTGCGTGGGTTGCCGTTGCCAAGGCTTGTTGGTGTCCAATCTGGACACCGACCCCCCCCAGCACTCGACATCCTTCATGGGACAGCTCACCTGTAGACTGTGGTTGTCCTCGACGCTTCGTGGTCTCCGTGGCAGTGGAGTCAAGCTTCACCTCATCGCACCTGAAACACCCGACATCGGTGGGCATTCGTCTATCGTGCCCCTGGTCACTGGCAAGTGACTCAGACTCTGTCCCCTCTGCTTTCAGGTTCTTCACATCTTCGGTCCAGGCTTGGATCACCACGGGCACTTTTCCTTTCCACGGCAGCAGCACTTTGCAGCAGCTCTCCATTGACGACATCGAAGATTCCCGACACCATTTGACACCCATGCACCCAGCTTCCCTGGGTTAGGTAACACGAGTACTCTGGTGCTCACGTGGGTGCTGGCCTTAGAACCTTCTAAGTCTGAAAGGGTTTGCTCCAAGTCCTCTCCTAAGTGTCCTTAAACTTTAAAATTCCAACTGCGACTTTCCCATAGGATTGTACGGAGCTCGCAGCTGTGTTCTCACGCTGCACGCGTCCCCCGTGGGTTCCCTGTGTCACTACCTTGGGTGGTTCCTTGGGGTCCCAGCGATTCTACATGCTCTAGGCACTTTCTCTAGTCAAGTCGTGGTTCTTATACCACTTTCTTAATATATAGTTTGGTTTCCCCCTGGGGCCCATTGTATATTGTGCTATTTACTGTCGTTTTAGAACTGCATTATTGTGTGCCTTGCTCTCTAACTTTATAAAGAGGTTAGTAAAGCGTGTTTAGAAATAAATACATATATTTTATATATATACTTAGTGTGGTTCTCCTTTCATTTAGTTATTCAAGAGGTTATAATCTGGTAAACCAAGCTGCTTTACACTCCTTGAAGACTTAGCCTGGAGGCTGCTCTCCATAGCTACCACTAGGATAGCTTTCAATAAAGGTTGTCTTAAACCTAATCATCAATAAGGGTTGTTTGGACTGGTACAAGGTGCCCACTATAAATAGTGGACAGCATATACCAGGCCAACTTCTCCCACTTTTGACCTGTTTTTTTCTAATCTGCACTCAGTAACTGCACATTCTACTCCTCTCCCGTGGACATACCACTATCTCATCACTTTCACATGGTCTCAAACGTGCAGTAAGCTGCCCACAAGAAGTAGTTCCCCCTCCACTTATCAGACCGATCACAAGCTACAACCAGATGCCATTAACCATGCCCTGTCTTCCACCTCCCCAGTCATGACAGGGAATGTAGAATGCAACACCGCCCATCTAAATAACTGGATCAGTGAGACTGAGAACGCACAAGCACCTATCAAAAAGACCTCCCAAGCGAGATCTTGCCCGACGGCCCCTTGGTATAGTACCGCGCCTAGCTTCTGTAAGGGCCAATGCAAGAAGCTGGAGAGAATTTGGAGATGACACACTTGCTTACAAAGCTGCAGATATACCAAGGGAAACTGCACTTTGATAAAAAAAGCTTTTTTGATACTAGGATTATGGAGGCGGACAATCAACAAAGGAAATGTTTTAAATTGTTGATTCCTTTCTGCGCCCCGTAGTCTCCTCAAGAGCCTGTACTCCATCAGTGGAATGGTGCAAAGAGCTCGACCAGTTTTTCTATGAAAAAATTATGTTCCTCCATAAAAGCTTTGCGAATCCAGCACCTTCTTCTCAGAGTGAGGGGCTGAGTCTAGCTCCTTCCTCCTCCATGTACGCCACCTTAGACGCCTTCACCTCCATCTCCCTCACTCAGTCCTTAGCAGTATTAAAAAGCCTCAAATCCTGATCCCCTTGCCCTACCAATCGTCAACTTTCCATATATCTGGAAGCCAACAGTGTTCTTCACCCTACGCAATCCGGCTTCTGTCCCCAATTTAGCACTGAGACTGCACTCCTGGAAGTTATGAAGCACATCTGAAACATCCTTGATAGGGGAGGCAAAGCAATGCTGATACTGCTTGACCTCTTTTTTAACTTTTTGTTAAATTTATTTATTGTAACAACATGCCATGGCAAATTAATCATCAAATCATACATTCAGATTTTATTAATATTTTAACAATCAGCAATAGAAAGATATAAAATTAATTTCATGATACAAATCCTACTGAATAGAAAAGAAAAAAAAATTGAAAACCAAAGAGGATCATTCCCCTGCTTCTCCGCTAGGTAATCTTATCCTATTTTACTCTATCCATCTAGTAATAGGGACCCAGATTTTTTTGCCCCAGTTCTCGTCTCCTACGTCCTCTTAACCGATATACTGAAGATTCAATATTATATATGGCTAATATCCTAGACCGCCAGTTGATAAAAGTGAGGGAATCAGGACTTATCCACTGGGTTTTAATACATAATCACACAATGGCCATGGCAATAAATACAAATACGATCTCAAACCTTGTCCTAGCATCTCCCTCCATATTACATTCTATACCCAAAATTAGTAAATCTGGTGTCATTATTACCGGAGTACCTAACATCGTATTCAGAAAGGATTCAATGTCCTGTAATCATTTTGCTAACCTAGGGCATGCATAGAACAGGTGTTTAGTATCAGCAGCCTGTATCCCACATCTGCTACATGAGCCACCCCTTAAGCTCCCCCATTTAAATACCTTTGCAGGGGTATGATACTGATCGAAGACGGACATATAATGTTGGGTCCTCAGACTTCCTGTTATTAAAATCTGATTAGCTAATTCCAGTGAACTTTCTCTCCCACTTGGTGTTCTGGATACTTATGTCATCGGGAAGAGCTTCCAGTAACATTTGATATATTTTCCCAATCCAAGATCTACTTCGTATTATTTACACCAGGCCTATTCTTCCCAGATTTGTATTTAGCCCTTGATTATACCCAAAAAGCTCAGGATCTGCAGATACTTAAAAAAGTCTCTTCGACAGAGCCCGAACTTCTCTTGTAAAAGCAAAAACGACGCTATTTGAACTTCGCTACATAAATCCCCCAGAACATTAATTCCAACATTCCCCCATCTAAAAGTAGTCTGATCTTGGAAAATTGATGGCAACAAGCAAGAAGCCGAGAGTGGAGTGTATGCATTTATATTTAAAATCTTCAGTCTGCGTCGTATCTGTCTCCAAATCGAATAAGCTGCCTGAATTATTTTAAATCTAGTCTTTTTGTAATAGCTGGGTTCTAATATACTGACTAAGCATTGTCTAGCATCGTCCCCAGCACAATTTCATATACAGTTAGTCTAGCTGCCACCGTAATTTTAGCCTTAACCCCAACCACGAGTATCCCTATATGTTGCAGAAGTGCTGCCCAGTAGTAAAGGAGGACACTGGGTACCCCCCATTCCCCCCGCATCCTTGGAAGTATCATCCATTTGGCAGCTCTTCTTGATCTGTGATACCCCCATACAAATCTACAACATACCCTTTCTGCCTTTACTAAGCAAGATGCCGAGAACTCCAGAGGTATGGTCCTGAACAGATATAAGCATTTTGGAAAGATCGACATTTTAATAACATTACTTCGTCCATGTAATGATAAATGTAAGTGATCCAACCTCTCCAATGTCTTATTGACAGTATCGATCATTGGCAGAATATTTAATTCCAGTATACGGTCTACTGCTGCTGTGATCTTAACCCCCAGATGTGTTGCTTCAGAAACAATTGGGAGATCTACAGGGAATAAAGTATCCGAGTGCAGAACTTGGGTCTTTTCAATATTTAATGTATACCCTGGGAAGGCCCCAAATTGTTCTGCCAAAGCCTTCACTGCTGGGAGAGCTGATCTTATATCACTAGTAAGTACCACGATGTCATCAGCATACTCCGTATTGTTTACCTTCACCGGTTTAATATTCACATTCATGTCTAATTTATTGAGGAAAGGATCGATATATAAAGAGAACAGCAAAGGAGAGCAAGGGCACCCCTGCCTAGTGCCTCTGCTTATCCCCAATGATTTTGATTCTTGTCCTGATATACGAATCCGGCTTCAGGTGATATATAAACTGCCTGTACTGCTTGAATACATTCATTACTGAGCCCCTTCCATCGCAGAACAGACCTCAAAAACCTCCATGTGACCCTGTTGAACGCTTTCTCTGCGTCCAACAGGATCATCCCAAGCGGTGATTTCGTGGCCTGAGCCCAGTCCAGAAGGGCAATGACACGCCTGACGTGATCCGTCGTATCCCTACCTGGGATAAACCCATGTTGGCGGAGAGAGACCAAAGGAGTGATAATCTTACCTAACCTAGAGGCTATAATTTCTAAATAGATCTTACTATCAGATTCACAATAAAGACACCAGAGCACACCATACAATAGTTACTCTTATCCTATGTGCATTGTGCACTGTTAGAAGCAGTATCATCATACGAGAAAAAGTCCCACATAAATAGGTATCATCGTCGCTGTAGATCGATTTCACATTCAAATTTTATTTCTTTTTAGAGCACAACAGCCGACGCGTGTTTCGCCCTGTCTGGGCTTCCTCAAGGCTCGCCAATGTTGTAAGTCACCCACTATTTATCCAATAAGCACTGCATGTGGTTTTGATTCCAACACACATTTTCTCATGTACCTGAAATGCTAATTTCCAGTTTCTCGTTATGTCCTCTTTAATGTTTGAAATAAAAATCAGTGCACTCCGTGTGCAGAGTCTCAGTCCTCCTGTTCTGATCCGTCAGAGTGGAACCATGATAAGTTCCATCTGGAACTTCCCATTCCATCCCATCGTCCCGCGTTTTTTTCCCCGCAGAACGCGCCACACCGATGCCGCTGTAACTCTCTATTATTTCAGAAACCCGGACCGATCGGCCGATCTACGATGCTATTAAACACTAGGATACTATAATTTCGTTCAGCTTCATTTAAAACTGTTTAGCGATGCAACCACTCTAACGAGACTACCCGATCATCAAATTATGAAATTTATGCTCCATAATTCGCTTTGAACTGACATATTTTGTTAAAATCGGCCATCTGTGTTTTCTGGAGGGCTATTGCATCCATTTGAATTTTTCCTGTTTTTACTTCGGTTTATCTTAATCGGTTGCCTAACCTCGTTATCGTTCTGACTTGCCTGTCAGCGGATTCATCCTGTTTATCCGCACCCTCGTATACAAAGGTGTCCACTTTCAGCTCGGTCCCATGGCCTTCGGACTTGAATCATCATATGCGCCCTGAAGAAGGTGATACCCCAAGAGGGGGTGTGACACCGAAACACGTGTCGGTGCTGTGAACTTGTCCCCTACATATATGTCTTATTGATTTATTCGTACAAAGTTGAATGATTATCTAAACATACCATAAAAAGATTTTCTCTGCTTTTCTGATGTATATTGTGAACATCCTACACATATTTAGAGTTATAATCTGCATATTTGAATTGGCATCATTAATCTGACTTGATTTATAAACAATACCTTTTGATGTTGCACATACATAGGGGATTTGAATTATACTGTTTATGATGGATGTAAGGTGTATATTTGTGGTTTGAATGAGAATATTTGAGAATTAATTTGTATGTATGTAATGAATGAAAGGCTGTCCATGGGAACTGTTGGAGTCTACTTTTGTACATATTTCATTGTATAAACACATGATTGATGTATCTATTTACCTATTTTGAAAAGTAGAAAAATAAAAAATAAAATTATGTTTCAGTAATTTGGATTATGTAAGTTTTGAGCGCATGGTCTAGCAAGAGTGGCATATTAATTAAACAACATATTTGCGTTCCTTAAATTAAATAGGTAGAGCATATTCTTCTGTTTGATATTTACTGAACCCTTGATCCCCTGTCTATGCCTATGCCAGACATCAACCAATCCATGTTCCCCAACTAATCCTCGAAGAGCCTAGAAGGTCCTGACCTTTCTCCCCTGATACAGAAGATTACTAAGAAGATTGAAGTTACTGTCTAAATGAATATTAAAATCTCCACAGAGGATTAGCGAGTATGGCCATAAAGCTAATTCTATGCTTAAGTATTCCAGTACTTCCGGATCATCCAGATTCGCCCCATATAATGAACAGATTGAAAGCGGAGTTTCATTAATTACAGCTTCTAAAATCACCCATCGACCTAGTTTATCTTCCTTGATACGTTTGCATATTCCAACTCCTCGTTTTGATAAGATAGCAACCCCCTGTGTTGTAGTACCATGACGGGTACATGCTAATAAGTTACGGCCCAGATCCTTCAACCAACCCATTCACTGCAAGGTATATGAGTTTCTTGCAGGCATAGCACATCTATCTGCATAAAATGTTTGACCTTGGCCAGCAGGCCTCTTTTTTCTGACATTTAGGCCACATATATTTAAGAACCAGATACGAATTTTACCCCTTCTATCCATCATCCTTATAGGAAACCGGATCTTTACCAGGATGTGCCAAGCAGAACAAGCAGTGCAGATAGAATTTACAAAAAATGCTATTGTATACTTTCATTTTTACGTTGAGACAATTGCCATGGCAACACACACAAAATACCAATTGTGCACCCCCAGCCCCCTAACCCTCCCTACCCCCCATTTATCAACCCTCCACCCTGAGACTTCCCTACCACCCACCTCATGAGGCATAAGGACCAGTGGTCCCTGGTGATGAAGAGCTAGGCCACAACCCCTTCCTCTAGGCCAACCTCCCCTCCCAATAGAATAATGAGATATTCCATAAAGCACAAGAAAAAAGAGCCATAAGAAGTGAAAAAAAGAGAAAGGAAAGCCCGACTCTAATAGCTAAATGCACATAAACTGGGCATCATAAAACCACCCCATCATGAAAAGGACATTATTAAAGCCTTCAATTTATTTGTCCGTCCTATATCCTACATTGATTGCATAAATTCTTTAGCTTGGATTTCAGATAGAAAAAAATGTGTCTGCCCCTGAAATACCACCTTCAGTTTAGCAGGGTTGAGCAAGAAAACCTGGCCCCCCTTTACCTGAAACAAAGGAATTAATTGGTGCAGTTGCCATCTTTTCTCTACTGTTGCCTGACAAAAATCAGGTCTCACAAAAAATTTACAGCCCTTTCCCATCCTTTTCCTGTCTGGCCTAGTCAAGTCATATAATGCCTCTCGAGCCAGAACATTATTGAGACATATGAGAATAGCCCGCGGCCTGTCGTCAACTTGCCCTCCTTTTTTACGTTGATTAAAAGGGAACCGATGGGCCCTTTGTAGCTCAATGTTCCAGTCCCATTGCCTGAGTTCTGGGAATGCCTCCTCAAAAAGTTCAAGCACAAACCGTTGAGCGTCTGAACCCTCCTTGCCCTCAGGGATACCCAGAATCTGCAAATTATTCCTCCTTGAGCGATTCTCAAGATCAGTCAGTTTCCAGAGTGTATCCTCCTTCAGAGTTTTCATAGAATCAGTCAAGATATTTTGTGCAGCCAACTCATCTTCAAGCATGGCGATTCTAGATTCAGCTTCACCGATTCTAACTGCGAAATCAGAACAAGTCTTTGCGACCCTGCGTATCGAATTTTGGAACTTGCGACATGCACCTTGAGTGCGAGAGCTCTCCAGCCGGGTCTCCTCACGATGAGCCATGATGTTCTGATAGATAGTTGAGAGTGTGATTTCATCAGGTTCGCTTGAATTTACTCTTCTAGTTTCTAAAGGCGCCCCTCCAGCCATTGCTTGATTCCCATCCAATTTAGGTGAAAAAGAATAGTCCCATATCATTGAATCGGCTGAGCCTAAAATCTTATCAGGCAGGGTATCACCTTGATCTCTTTGCTTACGGACCGTTCCCGAGATATGCGGAGTCTTGTCTCTTTACTCTTCCCAACATAAGCTATTATCATCACTTTCATCCTCAGCCCAATCTTTTCCAAGACTATCATACCCCGTAGAATTGGAATGAACCAACATGGAATAAAATGTATCCCCTGAATCCCCTACTTTTGTAAATCCTGAAGCCGAACACTCTTCTTGAGGCATCTGCAGATCTATTTCCAAAATGTCAGTTCCTTTGCAGGGTTATTCCCATTCTTCTGGTTCCCTGCCTCTTTTTACAGATTACTGTCTTTTAGAACTACGGTTCCCATATGCTTCTTCCTTGTTGTTTTGCAGATATACCATCCACTGCCCCCGATGAACCTCCAGCAGTAATCAAAGCCTCTTGATTATTAGGCTGCGCTTTGTCACCTAAGGATCGATTTTCACCCTCAAGTTTAGGATCATGTTCCTTCTCCCCACCGGCACCCTCCACACCCAGTTCCTTTGCTACTATTACAACGGGGGTGATTGAGTACCTTGTGTGACCTCTTCCTGGGGAGTAATGGAAGTCTCAGGTGTATTCAGCGACATTGCAATTTTGAGAGCAGCATTAGTTCCTGCAGCAGGATCCCGCACTGACTTGCTCTTTCCACTCTGCGCTTTGAAGAGCGCGGGGACCGTCTGTTGGCCGGGGCACCCCCTTTGCAGATTCGATCCCCCGCTCCTAACAAACTAGTAGTTGTCCCCGCGGCAGACCGACGTGCACCAGCGTCTGTAACCTCTCCATCTCCGTCCAGAGCCGGCTTCCTAGGGCTCCCAGAACCAGTAAGCGGCCCTCGAGTCTTGGAGCCTGTAGTGGACACCTTCGGCGGCATCGGCACTATTGAGCAGGTAAGCGGAGCAAAAACCGTTACTGGAACGGATGAGCCCGTACAAGCCAATCTCGAGGGTAAAGGCAGTCCCCAGAGCCAAAACCACGAACGCCAAATCATGCCAGGTATCAAAGCAACCACTTTTCTTCCTTGCTACATGTCTTCAGATAAGAAACAGTAGGAGGAAAGCTGGCCAAGAAAGAGTAGAATAGCCAGCTCACTCAGCCGACGTCACGGCTGCCATCTTGCCGCAGATACTGCTTGACCTCACAGCGGCATTTGACACGGTACCTCATCTCAAGCTGCTGGAGTGCTTACACGAAATAGGAATCAGACATCAGGGATAAAGCTGGCTGGCATAATTCCTGGACAGACGGCCGCTGGAAGTCTGGCTTCCTCCTTATACTCATGCCAGGCCCCTGTCAGTTTGAGTTCCACAGGGGTCGGCTCTCAGTCCGACGCTGTTCAACGTTTACTTGACACCCCTTGCCACGCTGGCAGAGTCGCTTGGCGCTAAGGTCATCTCGAATGCAGATGACACACAGCTGCTGTTCACATGTGATAAAGATGCAGACTTAGATGAGAAGGTGATTTCCTGCTGTCTTACCAAAGTCTCTCAATAGCTGGAGCTGCATCATCTGAGATGCAACCCGGATAAAACTGAGATCGTGATCTTTGGAGCTGTCCCTTACAACTTGGTTGTAGACTGCTGGCCAAGTAATTGGCCGCATCCGGGACCCTTCCAAAACTGTGTCAAGAATCTAGGAATCAAAATTGATAGCTCACTCTCCTTCCTCCTGCAGATGCAAGTCTTGACAGGGTTCTATTTCAGCGTGCTCCGCATGCTGAAAACATTTCTACCATTCCTATCTGAGGCGGCGAGTAAAAAGGTGGTGCAGGACCTGAACACATCTAGACTGAAATACGGGAATGCTCTGTTTTGGGGTCTCCCCGACTAGCTCCTCAATAGACTTCAAGTGGTACAGAACGCTGCATTAATTTTGCTGCTTAAACTCTTTCCCAGATCGCACATGACTCCCCACCTAAGGGCCCTCCATTGGCTCCTTTTCCCTCCACTGCCTGTGCCGGGACACTCCTTGGAGTAGCCGTGCGCTTTATAAATGGTTATAACATACCATTACATTTGCTGGAGGCGTACTAGCGGCATTCTTTTTGTTTTTACGGTTACAGTCTCCAGTTTGTCCAAGAACCTGACAATCATGACACCAAGCTTTTTGGGATCACACCTTTTACCCTGGTACCCACCCTTAAACTGTGAATAGTTTCTAGTCTCAACCTCCTGAACTGTTTTTTGGGGGCCTTTTGAACACTCATTTTTGTTTTTATCTTTTTGGTTGCCAGCTTTTCCTAGAAGAGGGTGTCTTTTTGGCCTCTTTCTTTTGGTCACCCCCACCAGTGGTAGTTTTGGTCACGCTTGTTTTGACTCGGGGGTCTGCCTTCTTCTCCAACTCCTGAGGTGAAAGTGGACCTAGGTCTACCAGGAATTGAAGTAACTTCTCTTGATAGCAATTACTCAACAGATGCTCTTTCATGATTACATTGTAAAGCACATCATAGTCATGCACATTGTTACCTTTCAACCAGCCACCTAGTGTCTTAACCCCTTTGGTGTGTCGGACGGCCGGGGGCCGTCCAACACACCAGTGCTCGTGTGGAGGACGGCTCCGCCGGCAGTCCGTTCACATGGCGCTAGAAATGCCTCTGGTACGGGCACCAGAAGTATTTCTCACCCCCCCCCCCCCCCTTCCCCCCAACAGCCTCAGGAGCTGGGGAAGAGCTTCTGGGGAAGCTGGGGAAGAGCTGTGTATATGGTTTTACTGAGATGACGATCCGTGCACACGTCGAGCTGACGACATTTCAGTTTCCCTTTCTAGGTGCTCATGGGGCTATCTCAGCCCCTTGAGCATGTATAAAGACGGGAGAGGTATCATTGGAAAGGGGAGACTCTCCCAGGAGGGCGACCCCGAAGCAGGGATCAACACACTATGCACTAGGAAGGGGGGAGCGGCCCCTTGGGCAAGGACTTTTGCTTTCCCCATAATGTTTTGGGTGAATTCAGTCTTTCTGCCCCCCGGGGAGGGAAGAAAGGCAACTAGAAACCAGGTATTTATTTTACTATGCAAATTAGGGGTGGTGGCTGCCCAATATGGGCATGCCAATTGCCCCACCCACCCCAAACAAAATTAGTCTTTCTGCCCCCTCTGGGGGGCAGATGGGTGCATCGGGGGGCAGAAAGCCCACTAGACGCCAGGGTTCTTTTCCACGATTAATGTAGGGGTGGGGGCTGCCCAAGATGGGCATTGCAATGCCCCCCAGCCACAGAAGTCCAGTCTTTCTGCCCCCCTGGGGGGCAGTAGCCCCAATCTGCTCCCTCGGGGGGCAGAAAGCACCGTAGATGCCAGGGATTATTACCCTACCCCCCCCCCCCAAAGAAAACAAAACTTTCTGCCGCCCCAGGAGGGAGATGGGGGCAATGGCCCCTTATCTGCCCCCCCCCCGGGAGGGCTAAGTGCCACGGATTATTTTTATATATAGGCAGGGGTGGGTGCCAGAATGGGCATGCCAATGCCCCCACCCCCAAAAAAATGCTACAGACTTTCTGACACCCTCCACTAGCCACCAGGGATTTGTTTTCCAAAGTTCGGGGTGGGGGATGCCCAGAATGGGCATGCCAATGCTCCCACCCCACCCTCAAAAGATGCCACAGTCTTTCTGCCCCCCCAGGAGGCAGATGGGGGCAGGAGCCCATAATCTGCCCCCCCCGGATGGCAAGACCCCACTAGGCACCAGCGATTATGCTGGCTTTTTTATACGTAGGGGTGGGGGCTGCCCAGAATGGGAATCCCAATGTGCCCCCCTCCCCCCAAAAGATTAACCACAGTCTTTCTGCAGAAAGCCCACTAGGCACTGACTTTTTTTTCGGAATGTGCCTACCTGTGGATTTTGGGTCGTAGCACAACCAGAACCCAGGGAAACATAGCAAACCTGTATATTTTTGAAAACTAGACACCAAGGGAAATCCAGGATGGGGTGACTTGTGTGGCTCTCACTAGGTTCTGTTACCCAGAATCCCTTTCAAGCCTCAAACAATGTAAGGAAAAAAAAGTATTTTGTCACATTTCAGTGGTGGAAAGTTCTGGAATCTACGCAGATCCACAAACTTCCACCCAACCAACATTCCCCAAAGTCTCCCGATTAAAAATGGTACCTCACTTGTTTCGACAGGCTTACTACCCGCGACAGGAAACTATCCAAAACGCAATGTGGACACACCACATTTTTACAGTGAAAACTACCCTTTTTTTGCAAAGTGCCTAGCTGCAGATTTTTAACACTAGCTCTGCCGGGACCTAGGGAAAACTAGCAAACCTATACATTTTTTTAAACTAGACACCCAGGGTAATCCAGGATGGGGTGACTTGTGTGGCTCTCACTAGGTTCTGTTACCCAGAATCCCTTTCAAACCTTGTAAAAAAAAAATAATTCATCAAATTTCAGTGATGGAAAGTTCTGGAATCCAAGCAGATCCACAAACTTCCACGCACCCAGCATTCCCCAAAGTCTCCCGATAATAATGGTACCTTACCTGTTTGGGCAGGCTTACTACCCGCGACAGGAAACTGACCAAAACGCAACGTAGACACACCACATTATCTGAAAGAGACAATTCGTTATAGATTCCTTACCTTAGAATTACCCCCAGGGATCAGACTGGATCCGGAGAATTTTTCGTCAGCAGTACCCCTGCGCTTCAAAAGGTAGCGTCAGTTGGCTCCGTGTTCGTCGTGGTTACCGGGATAATGTTGCGGTAACTTCCTAGACGCCGCCCTAGACGCCGCCCTGCGCCGGGGAGGTGTAGTCAGGTCGACCGGCCTTGCCGGTCGACCTGACTACACCTCCCCGGCGCAGACTCCACCGGCACCACGTCCGCAGCCGATGCCGGTTGTGTCCCGAGTCGGCGTTGACTCCGACGTGGACACGGAGCCGGACCGATGTCGACCGATGCTGGTACTGGCGCTGATGGGTACTTTTGTGCCCTTGTTCCACCCTGGTTCTTTTAGTCCACATTGGCAACCAGAGGAGGGTGAGTAGGACTGGGTGGGGTCTGGAGACCCTTTAACTGACCAGTTAGACAAGGCTTAAGACTGGCGAGAGGAGTTGGGGGATGCCAGTGGACTGGATACTTCCCCAGACCTTAGAATGTTGTCTCCTCCTACCGTGGCTGCGGAGGAGGGAGCATCTTACACAGCGGTGCTGCGTAGGGTCGCCGAGGCTCTCAACCTCGAGCTACCTATGGTGGCGGTCAGGACTAACCTCCTGACAAAGGTGCTTCAACCGGCTGCAAGCTCTTCGGAGCCCCTGCTGCCGTTCAATGAAGCCCTCACTGACATCCTTTTGGGCACCTGGTCCAGGCCCAACTCAGGGGCTCCTCTTTCCTCTCCCAACACCCTTCCCCTGAGAGCTTGGTAGTCCAAGCCTCCATGTCCACAGGTGCATTCCTTAAAGCACCACCTGATAGGGAATTAAAAAAACTGGACACCCTTTGGAAGATTTTCTTCCTCCAGCTTGGGACTGCGGTCGGTAAACACTGCATATCTGTTGGGCCGTTGCACCCACTCCGTGTGGGATACAGTGGCACAGGTGCTGCCCCAGTGCCCGGAGGAGGCCCGGGCTGTACTCTCCCGTGCAGTTGCCGAGGGGAGAGACGTAGCAAAGTTTACCATTCGCTGTGGACTGGCCACTGCCGACTTGCTAGGCAGGACGATTTTCACGTCGGTAGTCCTTAGACACTACGCCTGGCTGAGGTCGACTGGTTTTTCAGGGGATGTCCAAGCTACTTTTATGGCCATGCCCTTTGATGGCCGTCGCCTATCCGGCGACAAGGCAGACAACGCGCTAGAGCACTTTAAGGACTCTCTGACTATGGCCAAGTCCTTGGGCCTCCCAGCACCCACCCTGCGAAGTCTGCCATTCACCCCTTTCGTGGCTGTGGAAGGGGGGCCTGCCACGTTCCACCCAGAGCCACAGGCCAGCGCAAGCTGTTCAGCCCCTACGCGGCTGGGTACGTGGAAACCACCGCCATGGGCTCGGGGCCAGCACGCGGGTCAGTCCGCCACAGCCCCCTCTGCAACAGCCTCCAAACTCTCCTAGCCTGACCTTTCAGGGCCACCTATCGCCAGTGGGCGGCAGGATTTGCCATCACCTCCCCCACTGGCATACCATCACGTCAGACAGGTGGGTTTTGCAGATAGTCTGAAGGGGCTACACCCTCCCCTTCGAGACTACCCTTCCATCTATGCCACCTCAGCACCATCGCAAGTCGGAGGATCATCTGGCTCTTTTCCAACAGGAAATTTTGGCCCTGGGAGCCACTGAGCGAGTTCCTGCCCAGAAGTAGGTCGTGGTTGCTATTTCCACTACTTTCTAGTGCTCAAGTAGGACAAAGGCCTGCATGCTATCTTGGATCTCAGGAACGTCAACGGCTTCCTCCGGAAGGAGAAGTTCAAACTGTTGACGCTAGCTCAGGTCCTGTCTGCCCTCGACCCTGGAGACTGGATGGTAGCGTTGGGCTTGCAGGATGCTTACTTTCACATTCCTGTCCTGCAGGCCCACTGGTGTTACCTGCGATTCACGGTAGGCCACGAGCACTTTCAGTTTACCGTGCTCCCCTTTGGTCTTAACAGCACCCCTCGGGTGTTTATGAAAGTGATGGCAGTGGTCGCAGCTCATCTGCGCAGATTAGGGGTTCCAATCTTCCCCTATCTCGACGACTGGCTTTTGAAGGCGGGCTCGCCCAGGCTGTCCTTTCCCACCTCCAGATTACAGCAGACCTCCTGCACTTGCTGGGGTGCGCTTTGAACGTTCCAAAGTCACACCTGACTCCCTCTCAGATGCTCCTTTTCATCGGAGCGGTTCTAGACACGAAGCAGTTTCGGGTTTATCCTCCTGAGCGGCGAGTCCGGGATGTTCGGGCTATGATTCTGATCTTTCAGCCTTTATCCCGGCTTTCGGTCAGAATAACCCTGAGGCTGCTGGGCCTCATGGTCTCCTGCATCCAGTTGGTAGATCATGTCAGGTGGCATATGCGGGCTCTGCATTGGGACCTGAAGTTCCAGTAGGCACAGCATCAGGGGAATCTGTCCGATTTGGTTTAGATCTCGGAGGGCGCTGCACGTCAATTGCAGTGGTGGCTAATGAACCAGGATTGGGTCAACGGCAGATCCCTCTCCCTTCCCCAACCGGAGTACACTGTGGTTACGGATGCATCACTTCTAGGGTGGGGCGGCCACATGGGAGAGGCGGAGATCAGAGGCCTCTGGTCTCAGGCGGAGGCCGGGCTCCACATCAACCTTCTGGAGCTCCGGCCGATCCATCCTGCACTGAAAGCATTCCTTCCTTCTGTCCAAGGAAGAGTAGTGCAGGTGTTCACGGACAACACCACCGCCATGTGGTACTGCAACAAGCAGGGTGGGGTGGGGTCGTGGACCCTATGTCAAGAGCCTCTCCGTCTCTGGACATGGCTGGAGCGTCAGGGCATGTCCCTGGTGGTTCAACACCTGGCAGGTTCACTGAAGGTGGTGCAAGATCTCTTTCAGCAGTGGGGAGAGCCTTGGTTAGATCTATTCGACACCGAAGAAAATGCGCAATGTCAGCAATTCAGCGCATTGGAATTTCCAAGGCGACACTCGCTAGGCGGCGCTTTTCGTCGCGAGTGGAATTGCGTTCTTCTATACGCATTTCCGCCTATTCCATTTCTGCCCCGAGTGCTGAAGAAGATCAAGCGTGTCCTGGCCCAAGTCATCCTTGTGGCTCCGGATTGGGCACGAAGAGTCTGGTATCCCGAGCTGCTACACATGGCCATCGATCCTCCGATTCGAACTGCCTCTTCGGGAGGATCTTCTGTCGCAGCAGCAGGGGACGGTCCTCCACCCAAACCTGTCCAGCCTCCACCTCCTTGCGTGGAGATTGAGCGGCGACAGTTGACAGCCTTTGACCTTCCTCCCGAAGTCAGTGATGTTATCTTGGCAGCCAGGCATCCCTCCACTAAGATCCTATACACCTGCAGATGGAATACATTTGTGGAATGGTACTCAGCAAAGGCGGTGGATCTCCTTTCTGCCCCTCTTTCTGAGGTTCTCTTGTTCCTCCTTTCTTTGGCCCAGCAAGGCTCTGCTCTGGGCACTCTTATGGGCTATCTCTCAGCCATTTCAGCCTTTCTTAGGCTTCCGGATCAGCCTTCTCTTTTCAAGTCCCCTGTTGTAAGTAAGGGCATTACTCATCTTTTTCCTCCTGTTCCCTTCGTAATGCCTCAGTGGGACTTGAACTTGGTTCTTACTTACCTTATGTGAGCTCCCCTTGAGCCGCTTAATAACTGTCATCTCAGACAGCTTACTTTAAAGACTGCCTAAGGGGGTTGCCATCACCTCTGCTCGCAGGGTGAGTGAGCTCCAAACCCTTTCTTCAAAGCCCCCATTTCTGGCTGTTCATCCGGACAAGGTCGTCCTCAGAACCAGACCTTCCTTTCTTCCCAAGGTGGTTACTTCTTTCCACATTGGTCAAACCATCACTTTGCCCACCTTCTTTCCACCTATGCATCCTTCTAAGGAGGAAGAGAGGCTCCATCATCTGGATCCAAAACGTGCGCTTTCCTTTTATTTGGATCGCACCAAGCTATTCTGGGTCGATGACAAGCTCTTTGTTGACTATGTGGGTGCCAAAAAAGGTTGGGCCATGAACAAATGGACCATCTCTAGGTGGGTAGTTTAGTGCATTAAAGCTTGCTACTCTTTTGGCAAAGAAAGAGCCTCCAGTGGGACTGCGCGCCCATTCCACCAGGGCGACGGAATCTACAACTGCTTTGGGACGGGGAGTCCCCCTCAATGACATCTGTCAGGCAGCTATGTGGGCATCTCTGCACATGTTCACGAAACACTACTGCCTGGACAGCCAAGTCCGCAGCGACAGCTTCTTTGACCGTTCTGTTCTCCAGGACTTTCTGGTGTGAACTTGGTTCGCAGACCCACCTCCAGGGTTGGTATCGCTGGGGTATCTATTCTAAGGTAAGGAATCTATAACTAACAGTCTCTTTCAGATGAACAAGTTACTTACCTTTGGTAATGATATATATGTAAGAGACATAGATTAGTTATAGATTCCTTACCGCCCCTCCTCCCCGTTCTGCGAACTGACTTCTAGGGTCAGGGAATCCCTTCCAGGCACTAGTTTTGTGTACCAGTGGTCAGTGTCTTGCATGGCTCTGCGCTTCTGGCGTGGAATGTTGTGTAAAGAACTGACGTCAGCGCACGAGGGTGGCATCTAAGTAGCTACCGCAACGTCTTCCCGGCTACCAACGACAAACGCGGAGCTTTACTGACGCCACCTTTCAACGCGCAGGGGTACTGCTGACAAAAAATTCTCCGGATCCAGTCTGATGCCTTGGGGTAATTCTACGGTAAGGAATCTATAATTAATCTATTTCTCTTACAAATATATAGTTACCGAAGGTAAGTAAATTGTTCTTTACAGTGAAAACTAACCCTTTTTTAAAAAAGATCCTAGCTGTAGATTTTGAACCCTAGCTCTGCCTGCACCTAGGGAAACGTAGAAAACCTATACATTTTTTAAACCTAGACACCCAAGGTAACCTACGATGGGGTGACTTGTCTGGCTCCCGCCAGATTCTGTTATCCAGAATCCCTTGCAAACCTCAAACTTTGTAATAAAAAAACACATTTTCCCCACATTTCCGTGATGGAAAGTTCTTGAATCTGCATAGATCCACAAATTCTACCCACAATGCATTCCCCAAAGTCTTCCGATAAAAATAGTACTAAAGTCGATAAAATCAACCCAGGACTAACTGTGGGTTTTTCGAGTCTCCCTGAATTTGATTCTATATTCTTTATTGGTGAGTCCCAAGCCCTCGATCAGGGTACACTTCATGAGGTCATAGGACTCAGCATCTGTCTCATTCAGTGTCAGGAGCATATCGCTGCATTTACCAGAGAACAGTTCCGATCAAAGAGTGCTGGTGATTCTTGACCACCTTTTTACTGATGCAAGCTGTCTCAAAAGCAGTAAACCACTTGGTGACGGGAACAATCCCTTTGGAGATTTTAGGGTCAAAAAGTTCCTCTCTCTCCCTAGCTATGATATTTCTGCTACCAGAGATGGGTCCCAGGCTCATCTCTTTTTTCTGTTTCTCTATGTCCAGGAGATGAGCTTCTAAAGCCAACCTCTTAGCCAATCTTTCTAGGACAAGCTCCTCCCCTGACAGAGCATCTCCTTCTGAGGCAGGGGTCTCCACCACCTTCTCAGCATCTTCCTCTCATGTTTGATGATCCCCTTGGGTCTCATCTTCATCCACTGGATGATCTCTCTCATATTCTGTCTTTGGTAGTATGAGAGTCAGTTTTAACACCATAACCTTTACAGAAGGCCAATAACTGAGAGTATGACAACTCCAGGTATGGTGTCAGGCCAGCTCCTGATCTTACCCATGTGGGTTATCCATTATTGCACTCAAGTTAAAACCTTTTCTATTGTCGTAACTAAAGTACGTTTTTAAATTCCCTAACCTCTTAATTCAGGGATTTAACCAAGTCCCTTGCAGATAATAGAGATTTTGAAAAATAGAGCAACTGAAAAATACAAATAGCTAAAGATAATTTTTGGATTTACTTGTGTGTTCACTTATTCATAGAGTGGTATCAGCAAACACAAAGGGGCCGATTCCGATCTCGTTCTGAAGGGCTCCGAACACGAGCCGGCTGGAAAACGCACGAGCCGTGTGCGTGTTTCTGACTGACTCGTAAAGCTGTACGAGCGGGCAAGTACGATGTGAGAAACGTGAAATCGCCGACCGAATCGTTTCCGGGTCTGAACTGCTCAGTACGCAAGCAAACCGTGCCGTGCAATGGAGGCGATTTCCGACCGAGCCAGTACGATGCACGATTCGGACAGCCGGATTGAGTCGGAGTCTCCGACACGTAAACGCTCCGGGGAGCAGACTGCGGGGGTCCACGCCAGACCCCCCTTCACCCGTAGTGTTACGAGTCGATCACAGGAGGGACCCAAGGGTCCCCCCTACACATGCATGTACGGTGCGGGTGGCACAGATGCGTCTCCACTACAGGGGCGCCCTTGTGCGCAACGTACCTTTTTCGTCAATGGGAGCCTATGTACGCATCGTACAACAGGCTCCCATTGACTTCAATTGGGCTCTAAGCGACCCGTGTCCGTCAGCGCTTGTTCGCATAGTACTCGGGCGCTCAGAGCACGAGCCGGTCGGAAAGCCCTCCGGATCTGAGTGGGGCGGAGCCTTCTCCCAGCGAGATCGGAATTGGCTCCAAAGTCGTAGACCCCACAGCTGATACACCAATGTAGGAGGCTGACTCTCTGTATAATGCACTAAAACAAAGTACACTGTGCAGAGAGTCCAGTGGCCCCCAATTGGTATACAGAGGCAAAAGCAGATAATACTAATGCTTTATTTGTGGTAGTGTGGGAGAGCAGGTAGGCTTATCGGAGGGTAGTGCTACGCATTTGTTATACTCACAGAGGCAATAAATGAGGTACACACTTGAAAATAAATATTAGACCAATTTGCACAAATGACACTGAGTTTTATATAATTTTCAAGACCAAGAACTTCGTTCACAGTTATGACTTTTCAAAGTTCGGAAAATAGTTCACTGTTGTGCGCGATTATGCAAAAAGAATGGTTTTTGGAGAAAAACACAAAAATGCATATAAAATCATACAGTTGGTTCTAGGGTTTCACCTTCAAGGTTTAGGGTAGCAGCAGGCCAAAGTCCAATATTCTACCAGTGGATCATCAGTAGCGTCCCGGATTCGGCCTGGAGCAGGGTGCTGAGGTCGTTGATAGCAGGTGCGCTACAAAGAAGGGGGCACCCCAAAACAGCCTGCACAAGGGTACTTGCAGGTAAGTCTGGGGGACCCCACTTGAGAGATTGGGTCGCAAGGGCCTCAGCACCACGGGAGCACAGCTGGTTTGTCGATACCCAGGCTAGGCGGGCTGGGTGCAGAGCTAATAGGTCAGTCGGGCTCTGGGAGTCAAGATGCTCTTTGCGATCAGGGGCAGGCAGGTTGCAGGGACGATTTTCAGACCGCTGGACCACTCACTAAGTGGGTCTCAGGGTCTCGAAGTCCCTCAACAGGTGCTTGCTTCCTGGGCAGTAGGAGTCCGGATTGGACTCAGTTTTGGTTGCCGCTGGTCGGGTACTTTGGGTATTGCTACAGCACGACTCCGGTAGGGCCTGGTGCCCTATCACTTGGTGGGGGAGGGGAGGCAGATCTGACCATCCGGAGCTGGTATACCTGTTCTTGCTTGGGTGCTGCGTCATAGTCGCGGGGGAGCAGCAAGTTGGTAAAACCAGACTCTGCAGGTTTGGTGCCTGCTTACTGCAGGGGAGTAGTTCCTCTACTCCAAGTGAATTCTCTGGCAATTGGCAAAGGGCTGGAGGTGCTCTGGCATTCTTAGAGGCCTCATAGCAGCAGCATGAGACAGCACACCACGATGGTTGAGTCCTAGAGGCAGCAGACAGGGTTTTGCACCAAACATTCTGCATCAGGTACTCTTTTCTCGGGTCAGCAGCTGTTCTTTGTTCGTTGTCTTCTGTGGTTCGACCAATCTAAGTTTCAGGGTCCAGGGGTGCCACCTAAATACTAAATGTAGGGGAGCGTTACAAGGCGAGACCGGTATTAGCCAATGGGTTACCAACCTTTGGAGAGTGCACAACCCTGACTGTAATTGGCAAGTTCCCTCTCAAAACAAGATGGAGGAAACTGAAAAGTGGGCTCCACATCACTTACCCCACCTTTGGGGTGGTACTTGCTGAATGTGGACCCACCTCCTGATTTAACTAATTTTCCCGCCTTTCCACCCACCAAATGTGGAGCAGGATAGGGAGGTTGGCATCCTCCACTATCTGGAGAGGCTTGGCTTGCATTCCAAAGGCGGCATCTCCTTTTAAGTTCCCACCTTGGACCATCATCCCAGCAAAGCACCTCTTCCTAGAGCAGGGTTTGTTCCTGGCAACTGAAAACGCAGGCTCTCACCCCATGATGTGAGAAACATGTCTTGTGCTGGCAGGCCGGCTAAGACTACTCAGCGACCACACCAGTGTTTGGTAGGTTTTCAGGGGGACCCTGTAAGTTGTCACCAGTGTACATTTATTAATAAATTCAACACTGGCATCAGTGTGGATTTATAAAGGCAAGATGTCTGGTACAAAACAACCCTGGGTACAATGAAGCCATCATGGTGCTGGCAAACACTTAATGATTGTTGTCCAGCCCATGTACTCTTTATGATTTCTCTGTGCACTTACAATATCAAAGAATGGACTTGGATATTGTATGGGCTTATCTGCCCATACAGATATGTCCACACATGAGATATAGTGCACCCTGCCTTAGGACTGCAAGGTCAGCAGAAGGGGTGGCTTACCTATTACTCAGGCAGTGTCTGTTGACATGGCACACAGGGATGTGTATAAAGAAAAAGTATGGAGTTCCTAAGGGCATGGAGATATATAGAGTCAGGAGTACACTAGGTTCTGTGTGCAGGGTCAAGATGTATATCCTGCGATAGGAGGCGAGAGGGGGAAACCCCTCTTCGGAACTAGAGCCCTCACACACCCAGCCAGCTAGGTATCATGCTTCATCATATGGGCCTGTTCCTCATCGGGCCGGGTGCTGCAATGCCCGACGGGCACCCAATATGGGGCTCTTTGTCGGAGATCTTTTGTTTCTGCCATTGGGTGCAGTGGGGGTGAGGGACCTAGTAGTGTAGATGTCGTGTCAGTGAGTTAATACAGGTCAGTTAGTTCTTGAACTGACTTTATTCTGGAAGGTAAACTGCCTGATTAAAAATATATGGAGCAGTGGATATCTAGGAGCTATGTGTCTAGATGTCTACGCCCTACTCTCAATAGGTCGACATGTTTCTTGCCTTTATTGTCAGGAGGATCGTTGGCAATTCTTCAGGACCAGAGTAAAGAATGCTATCTACATACAGTGGGAAGGGAAACCTACCTCCCACGTCGTAGTACAGTGGGTAATGTTCCATCGTCATCAGGGAACCTAGGTTGAGACGAAGTAACAGAGATTCTATACATTACATACATCATCATCGTATATCTCATTGCCTTATAAAGAAGCACACAAAGGTGTTCAAAGTGGTGTGCATTCCTTAGTGAAATTTCACTCAGTTACTGTGTCTAGGTGCTGCATACAGTGATAAGAACCAAGCACAGGTATCTATAAATTATTTAGGCCCTTAGGTGAACACCATACTACACAATGCTCGACTACTGCTTTTTAATCCTTGTTTTTAAAGATCTAGGCACATAGCTCCTAGATATACGCCGCTCCATATATTTTTAATCAGGCAGTTTACCTTCCAGAATAAAGTCAGTTCAAGGACTAACTGACCTGTTTTAACTCACTGACATGACATCTACACTACTAGGCCCCTCACCCCCACTGCACCAAACGGCAGGAACAAAAGATCTCCGACAAAGAGCCCCATATTGGGTGCCCGTCGGGCATCGCAGCACCGGCCAGACGAGGAGCAGGCCCATATGATGAAGCATGACGCCTAGCTGGCTGGGTGTGTGAGGGCTCTAGTTCTAAAGAGGAGTTTCCCCCTCTCGCCTCCTATCGCAGGATATACATCTTGACCCTGCACACAGAACCTAGATAACTTCTGACTCTATATATCTCCACGCCCTTAGGAACTGCATACTCTTTCTTTAGACAGTGCTGTGGGCATGGATGCTGGACCTGGAATAAAAGCCCTATCGTCCCTCCTCTTGTTGACACAGGGATGTGTGCCGTATCGACTCTTCAGTTTTCTCTGCACCAAGACACGAAGCATGCAGTGGCAGTTTGCATGGTCTTGGTGTGGGGTCCCTACGGTGGCACAATTTGTGCTGCACCCCTAGTGGACCCTCTCCAGTCCCAATGCCCTAAGTACCAGGTGTACCATTTACTAGAAACATATAGGGGTGCTGAAGTTGTGCCAATAGTGGTACAGTTTTGCGAAAGAGCTCTGGCACTGGGAACCTGGTTAACAGGGACCCAGTTCACTTTCAGTCGAAATCACATTATGTTCCAGGCAAAAAGTGGCGGCTAACCATGTCAAAAGAGGCACTTTCCTACACTGACTTAACTGCTGACAGATAGGTAGTAAGGTCAGCAGAATGATTTAATACTCAATGCTCTGTCACCGCTATGGCAAGACCAGAACTTGCACTGTATGCAGAAGACCTGAAAAGGCCTTCATAAATAGTTTTTTTTTGTTGAATAAGCTTTTATTGTTCTCGCAAAAACAAAAAATAGAACTCAATAAAATTGCTCATGTTTGATTTACATACTGATTTCAGGATATGTCCAACACAGTTTCCCCCCACCCCCCAACAAACAAGGAAATACCCAAAAAGGATGCAAGACGCAGTGCATAACAGTGTTTTGTAAGCATTTATTTCCACAAGATCACTTCGGAATTCTCAAAGCGAGCATGTCTCACATTGTCATCCTACACCTCCTCATCACGGCTTCGAGCGAGGCAGCTCTAGCTACTCGAATCATCTTACTTTTTGTCATCTATGTCTACTTGTGCATGCAGACTACCTCAGCCTTCATTAACATGTTAAAAAGGATTTTAGATGAACTAGAGCCTTGACCCCTCCCACCTCTTATAACGTAGTGAAGAAAAATGTGGGTAAGGCCACTATATGCCATTTATCTGAGAAAAATATCAGCCATTCCAGCACCCAGGATACACGGTTGATCAGCAATCAGCATGTGCTAGACAAAAGCCAGCATGTGATACTAGATAGATCTAATAAGAATCAACGCTTCAACACCACCACCATCCCTCTCTTGTTTTAAGACATCTAAAACTGATAACGCCACCAGACCTACTCGGAACGGCAAATCATAGCCCGACGCTTTCGTCTATCTATATATGACTATTATTGGATCCACTGAAATTGTGTGGCGCTATTACCGATCTGAGTAAAAAATATGAAATATTTGAATAGGGACTGATCATTTTTACTGGAAGACCTTGGACCCCTACGGAACACTTCTGGGCTTTATCCAATATTTATTCAAGCCTTGAAAACGTTACTCTGTAACAAAACACGTGTCGGCTGCCGGTCCAATGCCCTATAGGAGGATCACTGTATTATGCCCTCCATCTTTGAAATATAATGTTATTGAAATTCCCTGCTTCTAAATATATGGTCAAATTAGTATTTTCCAAATATGTATTAAACTGAACAGCAAGTCGAATATTTTTTTTTTTTTGGTTTGTCTAAATCGATTTGCATAGTGATTAGAGAATTATTTATGAATCAGTACTAAACTGATTGGAGTGCCTAGGTTTACTCTCATGTTTGCCACCAGTCCTGTGCTTCGCCTTAGTTGAGACCCTACTTTGAAAAACTAAGAGGTAATTTGGTTTCAAAGATTCCTATAGTTATGGTGTAGCTGGCCTTTCTGTTAATTTAGGCATGTATGGTACTAAAGAAATGGGTCTGAAGTTAAGATCCTTTCGATCTATGGTCTTCTTCTTAAACCACCTCTTATTAAGGGAGCTCCTTAATTCAAGGGAGCCTTTGAAAAGAACAGTTAGGGGTTCTGCCAGTACTTGGGCTTCTTCTGTCTTGAGGTGTCCAGAGCAGGGGGGTTTACGGGTTCCTTAAGGTTTACTTGAGAGCATGATCCTATGGACTAGTATCAGCAATATCAATTCTGACAAGACAGGTAACTGGGATATAGAGTGAAGACCTTTCTAAAAGACAAGTGATTTTCTCTTCTTGAGTTGATGAACTACTATATGCAACATTTTGTTTCAGAAAGGAGAGGCTGTCCTGCAGTTGTCGAGAGCTGAAGGAAAGATTGTGCAGCAGCAAGATTATTGAGAGAATTAAACATATCATATAAAAGATATGGTTATATATACAGAGTAGTCTGCACAAGAGACCTAACTGAGACCTTTTTTCTTGTAAGCACTAGAGTGCTGGGGAGGTGCCTTGCTCCCAACTACAGCCGCCATTTTGGAAGGGCAAATTTTGTTTATTTTTATGTGTTTTAGCTTCACATGATTATTGTAACCTGATTTTATTTCACAGTAGCTGCAGCCCACAAGGGAGCTTGTATGACTTAGCGGGGTAGCTGGACCCCCATTTGCTTATTCTTTGCCCTCATGTTTTTAGCACACGCATTTATCAACGCCTGTGATCACACCCCTCGCCTCGCCCCCCACCCTGGATGGCAGGCTACGAAGCTGGCCTGCAAGCACGTTCACGCAGTGGGCGTGCCACTGGTACCAAAGGCAAGCCCATCTGTGCTCGGACAGCGCTCGGCGCCAGCCCCCAGCCAGTTTGGACTCTGATTCCCTTATTGCTCGCTGCTACACGAGTGGGTTCCTTTTTGGGCTTAACTCGCAAGTTAAATACTGTTTGAGTCATTGGATAGACCCACAGCTTTCTGACAGTCTGCTAGGGGGCTCCCTTTGCGAATTCACCCCCACAAACTTCCCACTCAAGGCCTAACAAACTCACGCTGTGACCTCACAGGAGGAATGCACCAGCATTCTAGAAATGTATGACGTTGACGTATCTCATCAAAAAAACTTGGGCAGATGCCTCTTCAGATCCAGATCTACTCATGGCTTTGCCTATAGGCTATGAAATTCATAGAACAGGCCGGGCAGGGAAAAGAGGTAAGGGCTTAGCTGTCATTCGCAGCACCAGCTTTAAATACCATTTTTAGGTCATCCCTGATGCCTTGGATTGTGAGGCTTTAGTTGTTAAAATTGAACTTAAAAGCCATCATTCTTTTAATGGCGTTTTACTCTACCGCCTCCTGGACCAAAAGCCTCTTTTATTAATAATTTTGGCCACTTTTTGGAGCGTAAAGTTTAACTCCCCAACTTCTCTATTCTAGGGGATTTCAATTTCCATCTTGAAAGCACCATGGACTCTGATTCAGTGAACCTATTAGATCAGATAGCCAGTGCTGGTCTTACTCAGCTAGTTGTTCAGAGCCCCACTGATAAAGCTGGCCACTGTCTCGATGAAATCTTCCCCGACAATATCCATCTAGTATGGTTGAATTCCTTCCCTTAATCCTGGTCTGACCATAAGACAATTTGAACAAACCACATCAAGTCGACCCTGGAATAAGATTAAGGCCGATCAAATTAGCACACTACTTGGCCAGTTGACGCCCGATATTTCCTCAGACCTTGATTGTGCTATTTCTAATTACCACTCTTGGCTAAAATCATCAATAAATCAATCAGCTCCAATAAATAACCATTATCACTCAAAATCCACTCCACCTAAGCCTTGGTTCAATGATATATTCAGATCTCAGAAACAAATCTGTTTTAGGCTTGAAAGGAAATGGAGGCTGGACTATAACGTGGATGATAAAGACAAATACAAAGCTTCCATACAAATCTACAAAAAGTTGATTCTAACAGAAAAAACTAAATTTTACAGCAAAAACCAAAGCTACAAGGAACTGCTCCAAAGAACTGTTTGCCACAGTCAGCAAACATTCCAAATTCGCCAAAACAAAGAATCCCATGGTTAGCCAACAATTTTTTGACCCCTTGGAAACTTCTTTTCAAGACCAGGTGAAATCATTCTATGATACTTTTGTGTTATCTGGCAATCATTCTGTCCAGGCAAACACCTGCTCTGCCTTGACCACCAGCCAGCAGCTAAGTATACCAGTAGTCCCTACCTTTAATGGTGACTCTGATACTATAACCACAAAAACTCTTTCGCTCTTTTCCACTCTAAAAGAAGATTAGACTCTTAAACTATTAACTTTACTCAAGTAAGGATTCCCAAGGGATCCCTGCTCCCGCTTAAATTCTACATATGACTCCAGAGATCATAGCCACCTATCTTGCCCCTCTTTTCAACACCATGTTTATTTGTGGATCTTTCCCAAAGGAGTGGAAGTAGGCCTCCATACTCCCACTTCTAAAAAATAAACGCAACCTTGACATCAGTGATCAACCTAGCTACAGACCTTTTTCTAGACTACCATTCCCATCCAAGGTAGTAGAGAAGGCTAATAATTCCACTTTCACCACCTTCATTAATAAACATTCCATCCTATATCCGTCTCAATTTGGGTTTGAGGCTCATCACAGCACAGAACTAATTCTTATTACAGCTACAGAAGTTCTTAGACAAAACTTGGATAGTGGTGGAAACGGCCCTGATACTATTGGATCTATCGGCCGCATTTGGTACGGTCAACCACGAACTATTGGTTGACCTTCTTGCCTCCGTCTGGATTAAAAATGAAGTATTGGCTTTACTAAACTCTTTCCTCATGGACCGAATTCAGTCGGTTGCCCTGGGTGACTTTGTCACACCTTCTTTTTCTTTTCCTTGTCGGGTACCCCAAGGGTCGTCCTCAAGCCTAACCCTTTTCGATCTTTATGTTCTCCCTTTGGCTGAACTGATCAAGTCTTACGGATTCTCTCTGGTGTCATATGCTGATTACACACAAATTATTGCATCAGTAGCTAGCAAACCAAACTCAACAGCTGCAAAGTTCCATGGCTGTATGGTCCACATTGGCAAATGGATGCTGGACAATTGTCTGAAACTGAGTTTTTCAAAACTTATACTACTAAGCAACAATCCCTCCTTTTGGCCGGCCAATTGGTGGCCTCATCAATTAGGCTCCCTTCCTACCCTTAGTGTTAAAGCTAAAAATCTGGGAGTGATATTTGATACTAAGCTTTCTTTTGAGGAACAGATTAAATATATCACTTCTTCCTGTTTCTTCATCCTCAAAATTCTAAGGAAGGTTCTCCATTTTATTCTCTCAGACCTGCAGAAAACGGTAGTCACTACACTCATCTCTTTGAGACTTGATTACTGTAATGCGCTTTTTACCATCTCTCAGAAACGTTGTCTAAGCAAGTTGCAGATCTTACATAACTCAGCAACTCGACTACGAAGCGGAAACCTTGCTCTCCGCAAATTCAAAAAGGTTAGATGGGGCTGGAGGAGTTTCGTCAACACTACAGTTAGGCTGTTAAACTCCCTTCCTCTAACTTTGAAGAAAAAATCTAACTTGGTTTGATTCCGGAAAGGCCTGAAAACGTGGCTATTTATTCAGTAGCCCACGCCCCTATTTTTCTAGGCTATCATTCTGTTCTCAGAGGTTAACGCCTAGACACTCCAGGGTATTAGTACCATTCTATAAATTCTTATTTCATTTCCTAAGGCAAGGAAAGCGTCTTTTACCCAGATGAGATCCGCTTTCATAATGCTCTCAGGATTGCTAAAAGGGGAGGGTCGCTTTAACTTAAGTAAACATTTTGTACCATAAGTAATCCTTAGTATATGAGAAACATGATCCAATCCTAGATACTCCTGTAAAATTTTCCTATTAAGTTCCGGCTTTGGCTTAAGCCAGATGGACAGCCATAAGATGAGTGGTCTCAGTCATATCGTATCACCCAAGACGCACTGACCCTCTTTTACATGGATAATGAAGGTAGATGATCGAGGGGAGTGCAAGTAACCTCAAAAAACATGTTCTCAACACATTGAGGGAGGCGATATTAGCATACCCCCAAATATCACAGCCAATAGACACTATGGGCACACATTGTGCTTCATAAATCTCAATCATAGCCCCCACCGATTTATGCCCAAACCTTGCAGCAAAGTCTAAAAAAACAACAGCAATGCTTCTGGAAAAAGATTTTGCCTCCTTTACTTAATCAATGGGGACCAGGGGATGGAAGAGTCACACATAATGCTGAGGTATGGAAAGGTTTTGACTTTAGTAAGTATGTGACCCGTGCAAAGGTAGGTTCTGCTTTTAGTATTTCTAGGGCCCATTATCATGATATGGGATTTGATCAAATTAATACTGAGGCTGGGAGGGTCCATGTAATTGCTGAAAAGGTCCAATAAAAGTGTAAAACCTTGTGCCATCCTAGAAACTAAAACTATTGTTTGCATATAAAATTGCTGGAATAGGGGGTCATCTAAAATAGGTATATAACTGCCTTGAGCTGCAAAGATCTGTTCCAGTGTGTTGACATTTAGAGTAAATACAAAAGGGGCTAGAATACAACCCTGTCTGACCTCCCCATTTAATTGTAAAGTGCTCAGTGTATTCTCCATTCGTGCCATACTTAACAGAAGCAATCCAATTAAGGTGCAGATCACTTAGAAAAAGAACAATATGTTTATCAGTACCCAAGTACAGCATTATAAAGCCACAGTTTATTTCTGTTAAGCCTTTCTGGGGCAGAGCTTAAACCAATGAGTGCCAAGTGCAGGGCTCTGGGTCTGGTCACAGAAACACATTTTCCTCACATGTCTGTGATGGTAAGTTCTGGAATCTGCGTGGATCAACAAACTTCCGCACACCCAACCTTTCCCAAAGTCTCCCAATAAAAATGGTGCCTCACTTGTGTGGGTAGGCTTAGTGCCTGTGACAGGAAACAGCCCAAAATGTACTGTGGAGACTTCAAAATTATTGATCACAAAAAGACATGGTTTTGCAAGGGGGTGCACCTGGGTATTTGATCTCGGGGGCCATCTAGGAAAGCCTATCAAACCCACACATTTCTAAAACTAGACACCCTGGGGAGTCCAGGGAGGTATGGCTTGTGTGGATCTCCCAACATTTTCCTACATAGAATCCCCTGCAAAATGTGTGGAAAAAGTGATCTTTTTCAGCTAAATTTGAGGTTTGCAGGGGATTCTGGGTAGGGAAACGTTGGGGGATCCACGCAAGCCATACCTCCCTGGACTTCCCAGGGTGTCTAGTTTTCAAAAATGTGTGGGTTTCGTAGGATTCCCTAGAGGGCCGTGAGCCCGTGGCCCAAAAAAAATGCCCCCCCATTGCAAAACCAGGTTATTTTATGATGGGCAATTTTGAAGTCTCCACAATACGTTTTGGGCCCTTGCATGTCGCGAGTACTTGAGCCTCTCACACGAGTGAGGTACCATTTTTATCGAGAGACTTTGAAGAATGCGGGGTGGGTGGAAGTTTGTGGACCCATGCAGATTCCAGAACTTTCCATCACAGAAATATGGGGAAAATGTATTTTTTTTTTACAAAGTGTGAGGTTTGCAAGGGATTCTGGGTAACAGAACCTGGTGAGAGCCACACAAGTCACCCCATCCTGGATTTCCCTGGGTGTCTAGTTTTCAAAAATGTATAGATCTGCTAGGTTTTCCTAGATGCTGGCAGAGCCAGGGTTCAGAATCGACAGCTAGGCATTTTGCACCAAAAAAAGGCTCAGTTTTCACTGTAAAAATGTGGTGTGTCCACGTTGAGTTTTTGTCTGTTTCCTGTCGTGAGCACCAGGCCTACCCACACAAGTGATGTACCATTTATATTGGAAGACTTTGGGGAATGCCGGGTGAGTAACATTTTGTGGATTCACGCAGCTTCCAGAACTTTCCATCACAGAAATGTGAGGAAAATGTGTTTTTAAATTTTGTTTTACAAAGTTTGACGTTTGCAATAGGATCTGGGGTAACAGAGCCTGGTGAGAGCCAGACAAGTCACCCCCTCCAAAATTCTCCTGGGTGTCTAGTTTTCAAACATGTATAGGTTTGCTAGGTTTCCCTAGGTGCCGGCAGAGCTAAGGTTCAAAATCCACAGCTAGGCACTTAGCAAAAAATGGGTTCGTTTTCACTGTAAAAATGTGTTGTGTCTACGTTGCATTTTGGTCCGTTTCCTGCTGCGGGCACTAGGCCTACCCACACAAGTGAGGTACCATTTTTATTGGAAGACTTTGGGGAATGCGGGGTGGGTGGCAGTTTGTGGACCCACGGAGATTCCAGAACTTTCCATCACAGAAAGGTGAGGAATGTTTTTTTTTTGGCAAAGCTTGAGGTTTGCAAAGAATTCTGGGTAAAGGAACCTGGTGAGAGCCACACAAGTCACCCCATCCTGGATTCCCTGGGTGTCTAGTTTTCAGAAATGTATAGGTTTGCCAGGTTTCCCCAGGTGCCGGCAGAGCTAGGGTTCAGAATCTACAGCTAGGCACTTTGCAAAAAAAGGGTCAGTTTTCACTATAAAAATGTGGCGTGTCCACGTTGCGTTTTGGGCCTTTTCCTGTCGCTGGCAGTAGGCCTACCCACACAAGTGAGATACAATTTTTATCTGGAGCCTTAGGGGAACCCAGAATTGTAGAGCAGCTGCTATTACCTATTGACATTTGATGCATTTCTGCCTTCCAATCGTAAGACAATGTGTAAAAAAGAAGTCACTTTGAAAAGTGTCCTATAATTCACATGCTAGTATGGGTACCCACAATTTCAGAGATGTGCAAACAGCTACGGTTTCTAAACCCTATATTTTGTCCCCATTTCGGAAATACATAGGTGTCTTTGATACCTATTTTTCACTCTTTATATTTTACCAAATGAATTGCTATATATCTGGTACAAAATGAACAAGCATTTACAATGCAGTGGTCTCGGCAATATTATAGGTAGAGCTACTGGTATTGCTCATTATTTTTTTATTATTTTTGTATCCCTAAATAAATGGCATTGTCATTCCTATTGGCATTAGCTTTTTTTTTGCATATGTGATACCTATTGCATTAGCAGAGAGAGAGTGAGGTAGTGAGATAGAGAGAGAGAGTGAGGTATTGAAATAGAGAGTGAGGTAGTGAGAGAGAGTGAGGTAGATAGAGAGTGAGGTAGTGAGATAGAGAGTGAGGTAGATAGAGAGTGAGGTAGTGAGAGAGTGAGGTAGTGAAAGAGTGAGGTAGTGATGGAGAGGGATGTTGTGAGGTAGTGATATATAAGCATAAAGTGATGTTGTGATGTAGTGAGAGAGAGAGGTAGTGAAAGAGAGTGAAAGTGAGTTAGTGAGATAGAAAGAGTGAGATAGAGAGTGATTGAGGTAGTGAGTGAGAGAGAGTGAAGTTGTGAGGTTGTGAGCTAGAGAGTGAGGTAGTGATGTTTTGAGAGAGAGAAGTTGTGAGGTAGTGAGATAGAGTGGAGTAGTGAGGTAGAGAGAGTTATGTAGTGAGAAAGAGTGAGGTAGTGAAACAGTGATGTAGTGAGGGAGAGGGATGTTGTGAGGAAGTGAGATGGTCGGTGGTTGAGATAAGTAATAACTGGCTGATACTGGCCTTCATTCTTGAGGGGTCCGTTGGTGGCTGGATTGTAGCCCACATAGGGAGCTGTGATGTAACAGGGCTTCAGAGACAGGTTTTGAAAGTAAAGTAGTGTCACTTCTCGTGAATATATCATGACGTTCACGGGACACAACTGACTCATCTCATAAAATAGTTAACTATGGTAGGATATTGTTAGCATGGTCTTTAAGGCTTCCGTACTTGAATTGGGACAGCTACAGGAACTTCTCTGCACAATGAAGTAGTACTGGCGGTTCTCAAAAGGACTCCTGTGTGTCAGATGAGAGGGACTGGCCTGTATCAGCTGTAATCTAACACTTTCTGTCGGACAGTGTACGCACGCCTATGGATCATTTGAATACTTTTCATGGGACAGCCGCTGCAATTCTCAGTTTTTTTCTAATAGTTTTAAGGGACTGTGCAGATTTTTATCAGCAGGTATCAAATGAACTCTACAGTGGTGGCGCTTCTTTACAGGATTCCTGTTGTGTGATGGCACTGGCACTGGCACTTATCAAATGAAATCATGGCACATCTCAAAAGTATTCTGTTACTTTTAAAGTGACATCACTGCCACACTACTCGACGCTGGCATTTCTCAGCAAAATCCAAACTTTTCATGGGACAGCCGTACCACACTGCTAAACATGACACTACTCAGCAAGATTCTAGCACTTATAATGGGACAGTAGTATCATGCTGCTCAGCAGTGACACTTCTTAGCAAGATTCTAACACTTTTAATGGGCCAGCAGTAACACACTGCTCAGCATGGCATTTCTCGGCAAGATTCTAACACATTCGATGGGCCAACAGTACCACACTGCTCAGCACTGGCACTTCTCAGCAAGATTCTAAAACTTTTGACGGGACAGCACTACCACACTGGCACTTCTCACCAAGATTCTAACCGTTTTAATTGAACAGCGCTATCACACTGCTCAGCACTGGCACTTCTCAGCAAGATTCTAACACTTTTAATGGGAATTCAGTATCACACTGCTCTGATCTTGCACTTCTCAGCAACAGTTTAACACTTTTCATGGGCCAGCAGTACCACACTGCTCAGCACTGGCACTTCTCAGCAAGATTCTAATTATTTTAAAGTGACAGGAATCGATACTCTCCACAGGATTATAATGTTTTCAGTGAGCGGTTCTTGTCATGATTTCTTGCAAAAATCCGATCTGAATGAGCCATGTGCTTTTATAACGCGTGGAACACCTGCACATGCGCAGTGGGACACATTCGTCGCCTCACATCCCTTAGCAGTATGAAAACCAGAGCCTGGGAAGGTGAACCCCCTCTGAACACACACGGAACCTCCAGGCCAATCTGCCATTCGGATCCTTCCACCCTACGCAGAGGCGCAACTAGAGCCAAATTTCGGGGGGGGGGCTAAGCAAAAATTTCGGGGGGGGGGGCTGAATCTTGGCAGAGTGGAGCTGCAGGGGCTCTTAGAAGGGGTGAAACGACAGCAAGGCCTCTAACATGCAAATGGTCTTTTTAAAGACCTGTGAAGTGCTCGGGCGCGGCTGTGTTTGTGCCCGGGAAGATGTCTCATCTCGGGCTGCCACACACGACGGGAAAGGGGGGGGGGGCTGAAGCCCTTTGATTCCAATGGGTGTTGCGCGCCTGGTAGAGAGGGACCCTCACCTCCCTTCCTACGGAGGCGCCTCTGCTAACCTGGGAATGCCAGCTCCTTCCAAGCACCCGCCGTGCCCTGCACGGGTCTGCAATGCTAGGACGAGACATCCCACGGGAACACTGGGGGAACGCACTGCTGAGGCATGCCCGAGGAGGGTCGGTGGAGCCACATGTCAGGCGTGACCCCTCCCCAGACCAACAGGCCTGGAAGTCATTCTCTCAAACTGGCCTCGCGTCCCTCCGTAACTCTGAGGTGAGGGACAGTCGCCACACCTCGGGCTCCGTTACCCTCAAAGCAAGCAAACAACAAAACACTGAAGAGGAACAAATGAACAACACGCGACCGCGTTTGTTTAACTCTTGAGTGCTCGCTCCTAGGCTTCTGTGAAATGGCAGCTTTTCCCTCAGTCGAAAGCCACTAAAAACTCAATATCCCAGAATCCCTTCCAGCTGTTCCTATCGCATCCCTCCCAGATTTGCTCAGAGTAACTCACTAGACGAGTCGAGCACTTCAGAAAGTTTCAGTGCTTTGTAAATACCGGTGCAGCTATCAGCTAACAAACCGCCTCCTGTGGAGGCGCCGAGGAAACCTTGGTTTTATGCATCGTTTGAAGAAAGAATCCCCCAGCAAAATGGGGGTGAAGCCAGCATCCGGTCAAATGTAGATGGAGCAAAGGGGGGCAGGGCTCGCTCCCTCCCGTCTCCGGCTGTGATGGCTGACTCGTGTTTGAGGGATGTAGCGCTGCGAGTGTCGGTGGAATCACTGCAGGTGGTCTCTGGCAGTGATGGCGGACTCGTGTTTGAGGGATGTAGCGCTGCGAGTGTCGGTGGAATCACTGCAGGTGGTCTCCGGCAGTGATGGCGGACTCGTGTTTGAGGGATGTAGCGCTGCGAGTGTCGGTCAGACGATAGGAAAAAAATGGCGGATGGAAGCTTCGAAACTTTTTCGGATTCGGGGGCGTGTTCCTGCTGTTCTAAAAGGGCGTGGCTAAAAAGTAGAAAGAACAGCAAGGAACACGCCCCCGAATCTGAAAAAGACGGAGCCTATTTGGAGGGGCGGCTCTCTCCTCCAATGGCTGGCCTCCGTTTAGGAAGCCAGCCAATGGAGGAGAGGCAAAAAGAGAGGCGGGCTAAGGAGCCACTCTAGGAAACATTAAATCTCCGACTTCCGGTTCTGCCTTCGGCAGACCGGTAGCACTCGACCTAAAAACCTTTGCAAGGCGCTGCTCAGTTATTGACTCTGGGTTCCTCAGGTTCTTGGTAAACCTACAAGTCCCATATATATCCCCACAGCCAAGAGGGTTCAGCGGATGTAGCGGTATATTGTTTTAATAAATCTTAGAAGAAGTCACAGGTGAAAACGTTGGCACAAATGGCAGTTTTTTTCAACTTATTTTCAATTTGTCTTATTTTCAACTGTTATTTTCTGTAAAAAAAAACTTGAAAGATTTACACAAATTGCTCCTTGCTGAATTCAGAATTTGTCTACTTTTCTGAAATGTATAGCTTTCCAGGATCCATTATTGCTTTCATACCCTTTTCTACCACTAACTGAAAGAAGGTTGAAAGTACAAAAAATAACAAAAATAGGCTATGTCTCAGTAAAATACCAAAACAGTGTAAAACATGTTGGTTTTCTGACAAAAGTCTGTCAGTCCCTGAAAGCTGGGAAGATGGTGATTTTAGTACCACAAACCCTATGTCGATATCATTTGCAGGGGAAAAAAGATGCTTTATTCTGCAGCACTTTTTCCCATTTTTCCAAATAAAACAAAAATGTAGGTGTATTTTGGCAAATTTCTGCGTCCCCTTTAGGGGAATCAACAAACCCTGGGCACCTTTGAAATCCTCAATGATGTTGGAAAAAATGGACGCAAATTTGATGCTGATATCTTATGTAGTCAAAACGTTACAGGGGCCTGAGCGATAACTACCCCAAATAGCCGAAAAAAGGCTTAGCACAGGTGAAGGGGGGGGGGGGGGGAGGAGGGGGAGAAACAAGGCCTAGCAACAAAAGGGTTAAAGCCTTTATGTAGGATTTTTGTTACATGGAATCACATAGATTACCTTAGTAGGCAAGGATTTAAGTGTTGGTTGCCCATTCATACACACACTACGAGTATAGAAGACTTGCACTGTGGGAATCCTTGCTAGTATCTCTTCTTACTGTCTGCCAGTATCTTGTAAGAAAAACATCATTAAATAATGCATATATATATCTATCCATCTATATTTATGTATGTATGTGTATTTTCTCTCTCTCTCTCTCTCTCTCTCTCTCTCTCTCTCTCTCTCTCTCTCTCTCTCTCTCTCTCTCTCTCTCTCTCTCTCTCTCTCTCTCTCTCTCTCTCTCTCTCTCTCTCTCTTCCCCCCCCCCTTTTCTGCCATTGCTCTGTCTGGCTCTTATTTACACTGCTTCTATCCATTAAAAACCATTACAAAGATAGTAAAAGCCACAAAATCATTAATTAATTCATTTACTTATTGTGCTTCAATCAATGTCCGGGCTGGTTGGTCAGTCCTTTAGTTTTCAATTTTCTCTCTTACAGTTTGTCTTACATTCCTTTGCTTCTCTTTTTGTTTTACTATTTCTTAAAAGGACTTTACAGCTGTCCAGGCAGTGCTAACAAGTTGCTTGCTTGCCACTCAATTCAATTCAATAATCTTTTATTCGGATATTAAAACATCCAAGCAAGATCATAACAATTACAAATTCCAACAATACATTAAAATAGCAAAATGTCCTTAAAATGTTTAAAAAATAACAATTCATCAGGGTTTTATCCGAGACCTTGATAGCTAAATACCTATGGCAAAGCAACAAGACACAGTATTTATAAGGTGCAGAGTTTTGACAGCTTCAGTGCAGGTGGCACTAACACCATGGCATTTTAAGAATACATAATCATGACCAAAAAAAGAAAATGATATTAACTATATCAATTTAAAACATCATAGCACTTCCCAAGATCAATAAACCGTTCATTTCGTAATTAGATTGGGACCTTGTCTAAGACTGCAGTAAGGGCCAAAATATGCATTGGGGCATTTAAGAAGCGACTTTTAATCATAATACCCGACCCTCTATACCCCAGAGCAAAGTTGTTTACACCTCGCATCTAGTCTTCCTTAGTTTTGCAGCTAGTCTTAAAAAATTCACTGTGCAGAACAACGTGAGGGGGTCCGCTGAAAGTTTCAGGTATAAGAGTGCCACCCTTACCTGGGTGAATTTGTTCTTTCTTAGAACAGTTTTTAAAAAGACTGCCCTTGGGTACTCATATAACGGACAAAAAAATACAAAATGAAGGGTATCCTGCGGAGATCCCAGATCGCAGCCGCACGGACCCTTTGACAAAACATCTTTTGTGTACCCTGCAGGGAGGCTAAAATATGGTGTAAAAGATCTAATCTAAATCTGATCATTAAAAATCTATCATTTTTGTTATATATATATACGCCAGGTAAGGTTCTAATCCTGCTACAGATTTTGTTAAAATGTGGGCTCTCACTGAACCTTTCAGTATTTCAGTGTCTTCTCGTGCGCAAGCAAGGCGCCTAAGATGTTCGGCTTTTATGGCAGCTTTTACCTGGGGCATCAAGGTCGTGGGTTCATCAAAGTAGTTTACAAATCCCAACCACTTCAAAGTCTCCTTCACATATTTAAGCCAGGGTATCCGTAGTCCTTTGTCCCTGCTAATGCAGTCCTTTATTATTTGTCTACTTAGACTAGCCTCAGGGTTGGTCCAGATTTTAATCCAGCACATTATTGGTTTAGTGCTTATCCTATCGCTAATGTAAGGAATCCCCAGCTCCTCATGGGCAATGTGGGCAGGTATACTCTGAGGAACTTTCAAAATCCTTTTAAGGAACTTGTTTTCCTCCAATTGTATCAAGGACGTATTACGGAATCCCCATACCTCGCTCCCGTACATGGTTTTAGAGCAACAAATTGAATTATATAAATGCAATATTTCATTAGGTGACCAACGGCCTAATCTCGAGGCTCGATTCATGATTGAGCCCATTGTACTCGTTTGTTGCTTACATTTCTCTGAGATTAGTGGATTAAAGTTGAGGTGTTTATCAAATAATATCCCTAAGTAGTTAAAAACCTCGACCTTCTCTAGTTTGTGTCCCCCAATTTTAAAAGTGAAGTTCTTTGTTGGTCTTTTCCCTGCTTCCATTATGTAGGGTTTTGTGAGATTAGGAGATAAATCTAGATTTGCCATAAACCTACTAAAGCCGTCAATGAGAGACTGAAGTCCCCTCCCTGTACGGGATAAGAGGACTGCGTCGTCCGCGTATAAAAGGACGGGTATACTTCTTTTGCCAACTCTTGGACAGTCAACCCCCAAGTCAACAAGTGTTTTATCCAAACCATTTATATATAGCGTAAATAAAAAGGGCGCCAAAATGCAGCCTTGTCTCACGCCTCTAGTACATGAAAAATGTTCGGTAAGGTTCCCCTCATTGCTATATCTGACCTGAGCTGTTGTGTTTAGATGTAGTGTTCGAAGGATGTATATTAGTCCTGGATCGACCCCCAGCAGCTCAAGAATCTCCCACAGCTTCTCGCGATTCACCCGGTCAAAAGCTGCTGTCAGGTCCATAAAGGCCAAAAAGACCGTCCCCTCGCCTGCCACGGTGTACTTTGCCACCAAGTTATACAGATTAAGGCACTGGTCCGTGGTAGAACGACCAGGTCTAAAACCATACTGAACGTCAGTAATGATCTCATTTTCCTCCGCCCAGTCCGTCAGACGATTCAGGATAACCTTCCCTAGTACTTTTACGGTCACATCTATTAATGAGATCGGACGGTAGCATTTGGGGTCACACTTGTTGCCCTTTTTAAATAGGGGCACAATGCTAGCCGTTGACCACGACCTGGGCATTCCCATTTCCAGTGCCGTATTAAAAATTCGCGTGAGTATAGGTGCCCAGAGATCAACCTGCGCCAAAAATAAGTCAGGAGTAATCCCATCCGGGCCTGGGGCCTTATTGCGTGTAAGGGCATATATTCCTTCTTTGATCTCACTCACCTCAAACTGCGTCAATGAACCTGGTGGAGAGCCAACAGTTGCAATTTGTCGAGTAGTAGGGCTACCATGATTATACAGGTTCATGAAGTGGGATACCCATGCTTCAGGCAAGACATGACAAGCCATCTTCTCATTATTCGGTGCCTGAAAACTGGGATCGTTGATCACCTTCCAGAATCTCGTCATGTCTCTATTATCGGCTGCCTCCCTCAGGTTCTCCCAGGCCTCACATTGGATAGTGTATTTTCTCTTTTTTATGGCCGATTTATATTGCGCCCTGCAGACCATTATCCTACTCCTGTCCTTGGGAACCATTTTGAGTGCCAACTTCAGCTCTTTTTGAGCTCTAGAACAGGCTTTATCGAACCATTTTGGTGCAAGATTAAACGTGGACGCTGGTTTTGCCCTCAATAACTTATCAATGTCCCTGGCCATACTTTCAAAAGCACTTATCAATTCTCTTCCCTCGATTTCCTGGTCTAGGCACTTCCATATGCCACTTTCCGGGTAGGTAATAAGCTTTTTATAAAATGCTTCCCCATCTATGTTAGCCCATCTTATACGCCTGCCCTGGTCAACTTTTTTCAGTGTTCCCCTCATCACCAAATTCCTTGGCTGGGTAAATAAATCTGTATCCCTCAAGGTCAATACCAAAGGGTTATGGTCGCTAAAAATACTGGTTTCTATACTAAAATCTATAACCCTGCCTTTAAAAACATGTGAAACAAAACTAAAATCAATAATTGTATCCCTCCCCCTGCCTTTAAAGGAGGGATTAATAGTATTAGAGTTCCTGGTCCTGATTATATCCATCGTGGGGGCTAGATCGTACAAACCCAAGATCTTACTTAACTCACCCCCTTCCCTTGTATGCTCTAGATGCCAGTCTGTTATGACAGGACAGCAATCCCATTTCCCCCCACCCCATTTCAAATATGGACATTGGTGACAGTTAAAGTCGCCCAATACAATCAGGTTCGGGTGACTGTCTTCCATATCGTGTAGACCTACCAATCTTTCATTGAGCTCGTTCCACCTCTGCATTGTTTGGCCCGCATTGTAAAAGTTAATCAAAACAAATTTTAGACCCTTCTTGCAATAACCAATACCTTGGATGTTATCCGAGCTCCAGCCCAGGACCTCCCAAGACCCTTGTAGGGCCAAAGACACATACGTTATTAGGCCCCCCCTTGCTCGACCCATTACAGAATTTTGGGCAGGAACGAAAAACATTTTATATCCCTCCAGATGTGGGGCACTACTGTCAGTTTCCCACGTTTCCTGTAAGCAGATAATGTGGAACTGTCGGCTAAAGTCTAACCATTCCTTATTTTTTATTTTAGTTGAAATCCCTGCAATGTTCCACGAAACTACCCTGAGTTCATCGGTCACTTGTGTCGTCACTCTCCTGGCAGGATTGACCTGCCCTTTCGGGGGGGAACTGACTACACTACTTGATGATAATACAATACACTTTCCTAAAGGGTTGTGTAAAGCCTCAATATGGGGGATAACAGGTAAAGGTGACTTTCCCACGGAACCAACAATGTCCCTTGACACTGAGCTAACCGGAACAACGACACTCTTCTTATTTACACCTTGGGCCAGTCAATCCAGTTCATCCATTGCTGCCGCCTCAGACAACAGGGTGAACCTATTTGATGTTAAACCCAATCTATTAGCCCCTCCATGGGTAAACTCCCTTCTCCTGAGTGCCATTTGATCTGACTCTTTTAAGTTTTCCCTGTAAAAAAAGTTCAGGGGAAGCATTTTTATGTTCGTTCCCCTATCAAAAACCCCATAACTGGAAGTTAGTAACTCTTTCACCAACTCAGGGTACCTAAAATTAACAATAACACAGTCTCCTGCGAACTTCTTCTCGGAGGCTCCAACACAGGCTACCCTCCTTGCCATGAGAATATGGCTACTCTGCGAATTAGGCACCTTCATGTTATTAAGCATCCAATGTTTGACCTTGTTTATCAAGGAGCCTGTTGTCTCTTCTCTAGCTTGGTTGAGTGCTGGGACCCCCACCAAGACTGTCGTATAGGGACAAGAAGCTGGGGGTAAGTCCAGTGTCTGCAGCCCCGGTGTGCAGTGCACCTCCACATTTGTAATGCTATTAGGGACTGCGGCCGATTTTGTGCAGCCTTCCTGTTGTAGCATATGGGAAACAGGAGTAATAAAAGTACCTTTGTCCTTACCAGTAATGAGGTTAACTCCCCTTGTGTTTCCATCCCTCCTAGTGTTATTTACACAAGCACTAACTGAGCAAGGTATAATCCCTGTCCCTTCCTTTTGCGAGTTTAGTGGAGGCACATGAGGTCCTCCATTATTTAATTCTAGAAGCCTACTAACTTTCTCGTCCACTAACTTAATGTGTTCCACTAAGGGGCCCAGATGTTGAGAGATGAGTGCTACCAGGTTGGCCTCTAGTGTTTTTGTTATCTCCCGAGACCAATCTGTCCCATTTCTGGAGGAGCCATTTTTACAGTGTTGACACTCTAAACTATTAACCCCATCCTCTACTATTAAGGGTGCTTTTCTCGCCCCTCCTTTTTTGGTTTTGGTATCTATTCTTTTTTTGCACACCCCGTTGTTATGTGGGTTACCCATAGTGCTTGTAGCCTCTACAACGCCTATGTCTGTGGGAGAGGCTAGAACGAGTAATGATTTTTTAGAACGGGTAACCACCTCCCTATCCTTTCTCCTTGGTGCATTAGGCTCATTCTCCCCTCCCAACTTGGCATCCCCCCGCTCTCGGACTCCCTTCACCCCTTTCCCAGACAAATCTGCCAACACTTCTACCTCTAGTCTCAAAGGGGAATGTTCGGGCTGGTGCATGGTCTTTTCAGGCCCCACTGAATTCATTGACTCCAATTCCAATTCCTCAGACGGAGGCGTGCTAGCATGGACTTGTACTGTAGTGACTCGCTGGGTTGCGCTATAAGCAGGGGGGTCCTGGTCTACTGGGATAATTATACCTGGCGTGACACACTTTGATATTTTCCCCAGTGATGAGCGTTTGTGTGCCAAAAGGGAGTCGAGAGACAGCCTTCGTTCTGTTAACTGTATTTCGTGCGACAGCAACGACTCGGCTCTCGTAATAAAGGCATCCAAAGTTCCCTTAATTCCGCCTCCTGTCTTGGTAGGGATTTTTTTTGTTGTTTTACCCATATTGGGGCTTTAAGGGGCAAAATAATATAATATAATGGTATAATATGTACTCCTTTACCCTTCTTTAGCAACAAATGACATTTAATGGGGGCACACAGAATTTCAACACAAATCACTAACCAACACTGCAAGCCCACCCTGGCGAGCGTAATGAAAATAACTATGTCCCTTACCGAGACCCGTCGTTAGTCCATGAGTGCCTTTCGAGGGGGCTCTACGTACGGAACAAACAGTGAACTGGGGATAACATCCCTCGCAGTGTCTCTAAAGTCCCACAGTCACACAGTATACTGCAGCGACGGGAGCAGTGTGGAGAACCAAGAGATGCGGCCCAGCCCGGCCTCCCTCGGCCCCTGACGGCCCGCCCTTTGCCAGGGCTTAGCCCGCGACGCGGGGGGCGGCGTTTCTTTTAAAGCGCCTTCGGGCGCGAAATTCAGGTGTCCTCCTCCGGATGTTACAGCAAAGGAGCCTGGGCACTGTAGTCCAGCAGAGCCTCCACACAGCGGTCGCCACTGGTCTCACAGCGACAGCGGGAGGAAAGGAACGGCGAACGAGGACTCACCAGCCCCCAGAGAAGCGTCACAGGTAGGGAGAGCACCACCGGCTGATGTATGCAAATTAGTGAGCAGGAAAACCCCTTGCTTGCCACTCATTTAATCTGCAGTGAGCTGCATCTCATGTGGCCACTTCTTCTAAACCAGGAGACCATTATCGAATGCTGTTGTTCATAGTGTACCATTGTTTACCGTTCGGAGATAATCAACACATTGTTTCTTATTGTGCTGGCCATGCTTGAACTTTAATACAACTATATACTATGTAAAATACATCTGCAAGATGGACCCTCCTGCTATGTTTAGTTTTGCTATTGCATGCTTGTACCCACTAGCACCGTTTAGATGGCAGTATAATTTCTTTTTTTCTACTTGTATTTTTGTAATACTTTTACTCTTTTAATTAACTTGCATATGTTGTTTAGCTTGTGCATTTTATTACGGTTGTGTAAGAGGGTGGATACAGGAATGAGTCAGTGGATAGATGAATGGATGGATGAGTGCAAAGATGAGTGACAGAGTGTGTGTACGATGACTTACATCTGACTTACTTGGTTGCTGAAACCCATCAATGATACAAAAGGCACTTGCTTTTATAAGCAAGACCCGTGGCAGTATCAATACCAGTTAGATATACACTAGCCCCCCCATGCATTTAAATAGAAGCATTGGGTGGAATGATGCACCAAAACAATCGTGGCATGAAATGAGAGAGAAACCTTTTGAGGGGAGCTAAGTCCACTCTGTGTGTATCTTAAAGAAATAGTAACCGTAGTTATAAGTTACAATTGCAAAACAGAAAGTTGCATAGCAGACTGTATGTCTTTCTGAAAAGGAAAGAAGAACAAACAAAATTAAAGCACCTACTTTATTGTGTTCATATAGAACCCAGCTTTTATTGTAATTACATTTATATAGTGCTTATTACCCCTAACAGGTATTGAAGCACTTTTCTTTTTGGAACTCCGGTTTAGTGTATTCTTATATTGGCACTGCTATTGCACACCCTGTGTTCCCTATAAAGGAGGACGCCACTGCTGCTGCCTACGCTATTCCTGATTTGTTGTTTGATATTGGGATTGTTAGTGTAATTACTATTAATATTAGTATTATTTTTGTTACCACTTCACTCGTTGTTGGAATCTACTATGTGTTAGTACTGTGCATTTGGGATGCATTTCATGCCTAGATTCTTGGTAGAATGAGATTGGTTCGTTAGTGCGACAAGGAGGAGTTTGAAGCTCAGTGCAGTTAGTAGTTTTGGGTCAAACATGCAAGTGCACAGTGCGATGAACATGAAGAGGAAATGTTAAGTTCTATAGGGCGATAAAGGCTGTTCGATTGAACGTTTGGTGGTTAACAAGAGGCAGTGCATGCAGAAGAATGGGTGATGGAAGAAAAAGAAATTGATAGGTGGTGTCAAGGTTGTTGCATGTGGACAGGCGCTCTGTGTTGTAGTATCTTTGTTTTCTGTTTGGCTGCACCTTGATAGACAACATTAATAGCAAAGCTTAGTCCCATTCTTCTTGACTTTGTACTAAGCTCGTCTAATGCGAGGTACCTTTGTTGGGTTGACCTACAGCTTGGCCAAAATCTTCACTAGGAAAAGGATGTCTGTCACTGGGTGGAATTTGTAAGGGACTTCATGGTTGGCTCCTGCTTTTTAGGTCCCTCCTGAAACAGCACATGTGCTGTCGCATGCAAGCCATTTTGTTAACTATCAGGGGACTTGAAGCTAACCTCTGGTACCAATGGGAGGCTCCATTGACATTCTTACTTTCTGCCTCCTGATTGGTCAGTGTATGCTGGTGATGGAGCAGGTAAAGAAAAATGTGTATACCTTCTCTATTTTTGCATGAAATATTAATTATGTCATCATTCTAAATATTAACTTGTGCTAATAGTGTGAAGTGGTATAATTAATCAACCCTTGCACCTTAATAAACGCAAGATACACGTGGGAATAAAATGCAAATTGCATGGCTAATAAATAAATGATTAACTATGGTACGCAAACTAACTGTAGGATGTGTTGAAATAGAGAATTGCATGATTCATGTTGCGTTTGTGATGGTTTGTGCTTCCAGTGCTGCAGAATGGTGAGTATTATTGCTTTAAATGTTGCTCCACGCTAGGAAAATACTAATATATATTGGGATTAGTGTGGGTTTTAACATTAGAATCTTCATTTCCATATATTGATTACTGTTATGTTTGTTTTTGCTTAAGTTGGCATTCGGGCCTACTAGGCAGCAGTACACAAAATGGAGTTCGGAAGTGGCCACCGTCATGTGAGCGCGATGTCGACTGCGCAGACTCGGATGGCTCGAAGATCTCCAAGCGACCTCCGATGAGAAACAAAATGTTCCTTGTCAAGGATAGGAACATGGAGGACTGCCAAGACCCAGGCTAGTGTGAATGACTGAGGAGACAATGAGCGACCTGTATAAGAAGGTTTACATGTTGTTACTTCGAACTTTCACTTGTGAAACTACGAAACGAATACAATTGGGAAGATGTCATGCCCGGTCTCATGGGAAACAGGCAAACCTGGGAATATTGAATAGACTTACAATTTTCGGAGGGTTTAGCCAATCAGAACACTTTCCACCCCTAAATTGTTGCACATTGTCCTAAAAGTAAGGAGAAAAAGAGTATAAAAGGGGGGTTTAGAAGTATATCTTCATCATTATCCTTATTGCTGTTAGGCTTTTGGTGTGGAGAGTCGATTTTCTGGATTGTTGGTTCGTTGTTGCAATCGCCTGGTCCCTTGGCTAAATCGTGGAGACTGCGTCGTGCTGAGGGAGATTTCCTGGACTTACCTGGGGTTTTCTTTGATGATAAGAGGACGATTCCATCTGAAGGGATTTGCTTATTGCTGTGGGTTGACGGGTTCTTCTGGAGGTGGTCGCCAATGTCCAAATTTAGGTAAATATATATGTTATGTCAATTTATGTTAGAGATCAAAGACTGGAAATCGCTTAAAAGAGAGATTTTTGAACTGTAATCCTGAATATGCCAACACAAAGTGACTTAATTAGATAAACTAACTTTGATTAATAAGAAACGAGTTTGTGATGCTTTAATAAGGTATTGAAATGCTAATCGAAAGGTTCCGAAGCTTTAAATGTGTTTTAGCTGGTTCTAAATCACCATCAGCCAGTCCCACTAATTGGTCCATCGACCAAGTGGTGGGGTGCCTTGATGTTAAAGTTAGGATTCTATAGGTGCAGATGTATATAATGTATATAATGTAAAGGAATTACTCTGGATAGGTAACAAGGTACCCGCCCACATGCCCAGCGCTTCTTTTCCTCCTGTGAGCAGATTCGAGTGAGACGTATGGATGTTGGTGTTATGGGCCCCACCAATGAATGTGTGTATGAATGAGCTAGTGTGGTGACGAGTCTGTGACATAGGGAGGATATGTAAATTTGCCCCTTTCTGCTGGGGCAGTTTTTCTGGTAGCAGAGTTATGGTTTTATTGCATTGGTTTGGTGATTATTGATTTATGTTCTAACATTCTATGTCGAGTCGTGTTGCGTTTTATATTGTCAATTGGTTTGAAGGCTTTCGGGACGTAGGAAGTTGGTTTCCCTGTATGAAGACGGGGGAAACGTGTGGCAAGTGAAGTCGCATGGAGTATTGTCTGGTTGCCCTGTATGTACACGGGGAAATGGTATGTTTCCTTTGAGAAATACTGAAGAGACAAGTGGCAGAAAGTGTACAGAAACAATAAAGGGTCAGAAGGTTATTAGTATGGTGTGAATGAATCGGAGGATGAAGTGCTAGAGGACATGTTTTATAAAAGTCCCCCCCCCCCCCCCCCCGTATCAACCAAATTCTACGTTGCTGACGCCGAGTGCGCCGGTAAAAGAAACCCTGCTAAATAAAAATTTTGAGCAAACACCACCTGATTTAGGGAAAAATAATCCATTTAGAGACTCTGAAATGGCACAACCTGTTAGGACTGGAAATGAAAATTCGGCTGAACTAGCTAGAACTACTCTGGAATTAACTGAGAAAATTAGAGAATTAACTAAAAATATGGAATCAGTAACTGTACCTGTAACAATAGGGCCAGTGATGCCTGTCGTTGATAAACAGAAAGATAGTGAGCATTGTTTAACAGTTCCCTACAACAGTAATAAACAAATCAAGACAGAAAGAAGTGGATCGGGAGGAAATGCATGGGGAAAAATGGCAGGAACATCAGGTTTAAGTACTCCTAAAAATCTGACTATAAATCAAATTCCAACAAGTAAGACGCTGATGACAACAGAATCGGCACCAGAAACCCCAGAGAGAAATACGGATAGAATAAGAAGCAAGACAATCCCTGTAGGACCCACTTCTGAGGAATTAAGCGATTGGTTAAGAAGTTTACAGCGGAAAGAAACAGAACCTCAACCTTTAGATGTGGCAAAATTGAAAGTAACTTTGGAAGAATTAATAGTAGGGACCATTCCAACTGAAAAATTAAAGGCATATCAGGACGAGGAGCTAATGTTTCTCTGCAAAAGTATAACTTGGAGAGCGAGGAGTTTGTATGAGAAACTTGAAAAAACAGCAGGTGAAATGGGCATAGACTTTGAGAAAATAAGATCATTACAGAAACCATATAGAGTGGATTTTTCTGAGAAAGATATTGAAAATCTGAATACTGCAGGGAGATTGACTCAAATTAAAGAACTGATTGCCTTGTTAAGGAAATGTGGTGATGTAGACAGATGGAAAAGTAGGTGGTTTCGAAAGAGAGAGGATACGACAGATGAGACCTTTTCGGCATGTCCGGTAAGAGAAAAGGAGCCAGTAGTAACTGAATGTCCCATGAGGGAGATCCCAGGAGGGGGTTATGTACATGTTCCCTGGACTAGGCAGGACATTTTGTCATTTACCAATGATTTCCCGAGGTTAAGAGAAAAACCAGTTGAGTGGTACCGACAGGTAGAAAGGTTTGTTAAATTATCAAAAGTGTTGTGGGTAGATTTGAATGGTCTTTTTGATATAAATGTACCGGCAGAATGTCAGATTACAATAGGTTGGCCAACTCAAGAGTACCCTAGGGATCCTAAAACGGGAGCCCCTGATCCGGAAGTAATGAGAAAATATGAACAGGTAATTACTTTTTTGAAAAATAAAGTACCGCCAAAGGAAACCAATTGGGTAAAAATTGATAGAGCTCACCAGGAGGTTAAAGAATCTGTTCACGCCTATTATGAAAGGTTACTATTAGCTTTTAAGCAATACAGTGGTGATGAGAAGTTGAGTGAGAAGAATTCGAGTCAATTTGTATATAGATTTGTTTATGGATTAAGACTTGAGGTAAGCGAAATGATCAAACAGCATACAGTGGATTGGCAAAATAAAAAGATAGATGAAGTGTTACGACATGCAAAATATTTTAGTGATGAAATCGAAGCAAAACAATGCAAACTGAAAGAGAAGGCAATGTGGGCACAAGTTAAGGTAGCGGAGAGGCAAGAATCCCAATTGATTGAGCAGGCTAATGGCATGGGCCAAGTTAGACAAAAGCCTAATATTGGAAAAGGAAAGGGACAAATCAGCTTAGAGGAAGCAAAAAAGAAATGGCCATGTCATAATTGCGGAAAATTAGGGCATTGGCAATCCGAGTGTAAATTGCCCCCGAGTGCTAATGGTGATAATGCATCATTGAATCCACAGGTGCAGAATGAGGTGAGTTGTCAATGCCGCGACAGCAGCAGGTTGGTACCCAACAGTGTCAGGTGCCAAAGCCACCTTTTCCTCAGAGATACAGTAATGAGACAGGATTCTACACCAAGGAACAGGTAACGAAGCTACCGCGTGCTAGTGCTGTTTCGCAGTATTGGCTGCAGCGAGTCAGAAGAGAGTTATTGACGGTGCCTAGGAGAGGAAGAGGAGTGCGTACTTGGCGCAACTCTAGAGGAAGACCACACAGGACCCTTTGTGGATGGAAAGGTAAATGATGAAAAAATTACTTTCCTGGTAGATACTGGTGTTACTCGTTCACCTGTTAGATCAGCTGGCGTTAAAAATCTTCCTCTCTCTGGTGACACAATCCAAGTAGTAGGAGTCTCAAAGACTTATCTTACTGATCCTGTTAAAGTTAAAATAGGGAAATTCACCGACATGCATCGATTTGTCGTGTGTGATACTAGTCCCGTGAATTTGTTAGGGAGGGATTTGTTGTGTAAAATGAATTGCACTATCTTCTGTACCCCTGATGGCATAGCTTTTCAAACTCCTGATGAAGATGTATTGTATAGAATGACAATGGCAAATTCGGAACTTGACATTTGTTGTATTTGATCCGGAGGAATTGCCTCAGGAATTGAAGAAGACAGTGAAACCCGAGGTATGGGATTTCACGGGAGAAGATATGGGATTGATGAAAAAAGTAGATCCTGTGAAGATAACTGTAAAAGAAGAAGTAAGCTACCCGAATATTCTCCAGTATAAATTGACACCAGAAATAATTGTAGGAGTGACGCCTATAATAGACAAGATGATTGAACAGGGAATTTTGAAAGAAATAATGAGTAGTCCATGTAATTCTTCTATTCAAAAGAAGGGGGGTCCCTAGGGGTATGATGGGTAGACAGGGGAAATAGGGAACGACAAGAACCTTAACAGGAGAGCAAACCCCACTGTCTACACTAGATTGATTTCATACGGCCCAACAGTTGGGTCAACTTGATAAACAAAGCCAAGGGCCTAAGCAGACAGACAAGATAAATAAAAAACTTACTTTATTTAAATCACAATGTTCAAAATGATAATTTTTACATAAAATCTAGATGATAAACACTATTAATTCTTCCAGACTAGGCCCCCTATTGACAACAATGAAAATCTATCCGGCCTCAGACCTCCCTCGGAATTCACCCCATCTTTGGACTCTCTGGGACCTGAAGTCCAAATTTTTGAAAAGGCTGTTTTGACGAAAATTCAACAAACCTTAAAATATGTCCCTAAACCGCCCCGTAACCTTCATAAAGAAGAGAACGATGCCCTTCACAACCTCAGAGAAGACCAATTACTCACCATCAAACCATGTGACAAAGGTGGCAGGGTCGTCATTTTCGACACCCCTAACTACATTGATAAAATGAACAATCTTTTATCAGTAGTTAAACACTATAAGCACATCACGAGCGATCCTGAACCAGCACTTAAACTCCGTATCCTTACCATGGTACGCAATGCTGTAGATGAAGCATATCTGTGCACTAAGGAAGCTGAGTTCCTTACTCCCCTTCATACCCGATTGCCTATTATCTATGGGGTGCCTAAGACCCATAAGAACGTGTCTGATCCCCCCCTCAGACCCATTGTTTCCACCATTGGGGCAGCTACGGAGCCCCTGTCCAAATATGTCGACCAGTTCTTAAAACCGCTGGTTGCCAACCTTGACTCCTTCGTTAAGGACACAGGCCATTTCATCACCAAGATTGAGAACCTGGACTACTATAGCGACAGAGAAATCTTGGTAACCATGGACGTAGAATCCTTATACACCAACATCCCCCAAGAAGGAGCCCTAACAGCTATCCAAGACATCCTAAATTCGGAACCCAACATCACCAATGCCCCCTTCATTCTTCAATGTTTGAAAATCATATCGGGTGAAAACTATTTTGAATTCAATAATAAAGTCTACCAACAAACCCAGGGAGTTAGCATGGGGGCAGCCTGTGCCCCTAGTGTGGCATGCCTATATATGGGGATGTTTGAAAGAACTAATATTTACAATGAGATCGCCCCATTTTACGAGAATGTACACGCCTGGTCTCGCTTCATAGATGACATTTTTTTCATCTGGAAGGGGGACCAGGTCTCCCTTGAGGACTTTGTCCAATGGATAAACTTAGCTGATGACAATCTGAAATTCACGGTTCATTCCAGCAACAACAGGATAGAATTCCTTGATGTATGGGTTGAGCACAAAGACAATCATCTATTTGTCTCCCTATACACCAAGCCTTCCGCCAGAAACACGCTGCTCCAATTTGACAGCTACCACCCTTGTTGCCAAAGGGAGGGTATCCCTTTCAGCCAATTTCTCCGACTTCGAAGAAACTGTACTGAGATCAAGGACTTTCTCTACCAGGCTGACATCCTAAAAAGTAAGCTCCTTGATAGGGGCTACCCTCCCAAACTGGTAAAGAACGCTCTCAAGAGAGCTAGGTACTATAACCGTGACACTATGTTCCAACAACGACAGGATAAAGTTACACGGCATTCGAACATTAATCACAAAATCCTTCAAGTCATTAACTCCCATTGGTATCTCCTTAATATGGGAGAAAATGATCGATTGGCTAAACCCCTTTTTGCATTTAGAAGGAATAAAAACCTTAGGAACCATCTTGTCCGTGGTAAACTACCAGAACCTTCTTCTTCTATTCGTCAAATATCCATTACTGGACTACTTCCCATCATGGGTAACCATCGCTGTGGATCATGTCAAGCTTGCCCCAACGCCTTGGTCAAACAAAATCTCATTATTAATAAACGAACCATCGAACTAAGGGAAATGACCAATTGCCGCACTGGCAACGTGATTTACGCGATCTTTTGCCCCTGTAACCTTTTCTACATTGGCGAAACAGGCAGGGAATGTCGCATCACGATGGGTGAACACAAATCCAATATTCGCCTCAAAAAATCAGGGGCTCCCCTTGTCTCCCACTGGATTGACTGCGCCCATTCAGAACATGATCTTAAATGGGTCATTCTGGAAAGAATACATACCCCTCAGGGTAAAGACCCCATTGCCCTCAGAAAGAAGAGGGAAGTATTCTGGATCTTCTATCTGAACTCTGTTGCCCAGGGCCTCAATGAGATGTGCCCCTGGGAAAACGCTGTAACCTGAATTAATGCTTGGGGTTTCTTCATCTGCCCCCTTGTCCTTTTTAGAGTGTCTCTAATTGTTCCACCTTTCTCTACTCTGCGATTTAGGAACATCCCGTTTCTCTTGATCTCATCTCAGTTTTATTTTTATTTTTAACTTTTCCTCCCTATACCCTTATATCCTTTCATCTAATACCCCCTTCCGGATACCTTATCCTAAACAGTATACTCACCCCTTCCCCCTATTTCAACTTGGAGAATAAAACTGGCTCTATATCTCTATTTACACTGTAGTACTTTTGTCTCTTATTGTTACATTTTTCGTTATTACATATTCGTCCATTCGTTCTCTTCATAAGGTTGCTATTATGACATTAATTGTATCTCTACCCCTGTGACTTTACCCTGTTCCAATATGGCCGCCTATGTTACTGGCTCACTGAACTAGGTCCCGTTAGTCCTTTTCTGATTTCCCATCTTTTCGCAATTCTCGCGAGACTTCCTTTGATTCCTGGTGTTTAAACTATACAGATTTCATTTAAAAGCTCTGGAGTACACGGTCCCAGATTCTTTGCGGCCGCTGAATCCATTATTCGTACCATCCCTGCGCTTGAACCCTGTGTTCTCCAACGGTAGGACAGACCACGTTTATTATGTCCGCTTAACCGGACACATAGCTCGCCTTGAGTCCTGAGTCTAGAGGGCTCCTTGATATTCTCCCCTGTATTCTATCCATCCATCTCAGGTAGTCGTATTTATGTGTAGTTCTCCCTTTCCAGGATAGCAGATGACATTTAGTACCTGCTCCCTTTGTAAACGTAACCACCGTTAGTAACCAGGATGTAGATTTGGATGCTACCGCACCAGTTTTTCTGCCCGCTTTCACTTTAGTTTGCCTGAAACTCATCTTTTTGCCCATTTGTTTTTACTTCCAGATCCTCCATCCCATGGACCTACTCTTTTGAGTCTGACCGCATCTATGATTACTTACTTGTGTTGATTCTCTAATGTACTGCTCTCCACAAACGGCCTACTATTTACTTGGTAAGCGCCTTTATCTTCAACTTATAGGCTTTTTTGCAGCTGTGCCTGAATTGCATTTCAGTATACCTATCTTTGGGGTTTTTGTCTATCCCCTCACAGAAACACCGTCTGTACATTACTCTGACAGCCTAAGATATACTTACTTATCAGACCCCAGGATACTCTCGCGGGACGGACCTCTTTAGTCCACAGAACCCAGACCACCTCTAATAGGAGCCCAACTCGGGTATGACTCTTCCATTTTGAATTCCCATCTTGGATGTATGACGTTACAACGCATACTTTTACAACGCATGCACTTACAACGCAATTTTTACAACGCAACATCCACTACAACGCATTCCATTACATCGCATGACACTACAACGCATTTTTAAAAACTACCTTTACAACGCATTCCATTACATCACATACTACCTTTACAACGCACACCATTACAACGCATAATATTACATTGCATTTAAGGTAAGTATTGGATAGTATAGGGGTAAAAATTACTATTCTTACTCCAGGGGGTGCAACAGTAGGGTAAGTGTTGGATAGTATAGGGGTAAAAATTACTATTCTTACTCCAGGGGGTGCAACAGTAGGGTAAGTGTTGGATAGTATAGGGGTAAAAATTACTATTCTAACTCCAGGGGGTGCAACAGTAGGGTAAGTGTTGGATAGTATAGGGGTACAAATTACTATTCTTACTCCAGGGGGTGCAACAGTAGGGTAAGTGTTGGATAGTATAGGGGTAAAAATTACTATTCTAACTCCAGGGGGTGCAACAGTAGGGTAAGTGTTGGATAGTATAGGGGTAAAAATTACTATTCTTACTCCAGGGGGTGCAACAGTAGGGTAAGTGTTGGATAGTATAGGGGTAAAAATTACTATTCTAACTCCAGGGGGTGCAACAGTAGGGTAAGTGTTGGATAGTATAGGGGTAAAAATTACTATTCTAACTCCAGGGGGTGCAACAGAAGGGTAAGTGTTGGATAGTATAGGGATAAAAATTACTATTCTAACTCCAGGGGGTGCAACAGTAGGGTAAGTGTTGGATAGTGTAGGGGTTTTACCCCTATACTATCCAATACTTACCCTACTGTTGCACCCCCTGGAGTAAGAATAGTAATTTTTACCCCTATACTATCCAATACTTACCTTAAATGCAATGTAATATTATGCGTTGTAATGGTGTGCATTGTAAAGGTAGTATGCGATGTAATGGAATGCGTTGTAAAGGTAGTTTTTAAAAATGCGTTGTAGTGTCATGCGATGTAATGGAATGCGTTGTAGTGGATGTTGCGTTGTAAAAATTGCGTTGTAAGGGTAGTGCGTTGTAAAAGTTGCGTTGTAAAGGTTGTTCCCCTCCCATCTTCATCTGTTGGCCTTAATATTTTTTTTTTTTTGCCCTTATTCGTATATTTTCTTCGTCTACTCACACTGTTTTTATTTGACCTCTAGGGTAACCTATATCACTGTATTTTCTGTGTCTCTTCTCTTTATAGAACTTATGTGCCTTATCTTACGCTCGCTTAGTGTTTCAGCTACACCATACAAAAGAATTGATTTGTAAAGAATTCCTGTTGATGGAAAGGTATTGTCTTCACTCTTATACATCCACCCGTTCCTGAGTATTCTTGGGCTTGTCTTTTGTCTTTTGTTTTGTTTTATCCCCGGGCGACTTATCAGTCGGGCTTGCACCTCCTTGATTTTATTTTCTCTGCATCATGGGTGTACATTTACTATTCTTTCCTCTTTGCCTTGCAATCCTGATTATCTCCATCTAGGCTTTATCCTTTTGGGTGCACTTCTATTCCATTCTTCCTATAGCCACTCACCAGTTCAGTTTTAATCTATTTATATTTCCTTTTGCAACTTTGGGCCCTTGTGATATTTTTGCAGCTCTTTATCTCTTTATCCATATGTTATCTCCTTTATCTATTTATCTACCCCATTAAACTCTAAAGTAGACAGCCTGATGTCAAAATCTACAATGAGGAGAATGCTTTTGTTAAAACAAATCTCAATGTTGATTCACTGATATGTTTTCTCTCTCTATGACTTTACGATAGGCCTCTCCTGTGTTTGTCCCACACGCCTTACATAGTCGTTGCCATGATGAAGGTGTAACTTACACCGAAACGTGCGTTGGCTTCTGCACTCTCATGTTCATTGAAAGAAACAACCTATCTCTATAAACTGTTTATGCACGAGCCAGTTTGAATTGTTACTTATTTTGAACTTCTACCCCCTGATGCGCTTTTTAACTTTCTTGACAAATTTATGTATGTTGTGAGTATATTTGTATTAATTTGCTCTGAAAATGAATTTGTTGTCTGAATGAGTGTCTGTATGTTTGTCGTTTTGTTTGGGACTTTTGTTTACTGATTTAAAAACAAAAATAAAAACAAAAATAATCTGTATGTAATAGTGTTTATCATCTAGATTTTATATAAAAATTATCATTTTGAACATTGTGATTTAAATAAAGTACGTTTTTTATTTATCTTGTTTGTCTGCTTAGGCCCTTGGCTTTGTTTATCAAGTTGACCCAACTGTTGGGCCGTATGAAATCAATCTAGTGTAGACAGTGGGGTTTGCTCTCCTGTTAAGGTTCTAGTCCATGTAATTCACCAATCATGGGTTTAAATAAGCCTAACGGAACTTTCAGGATAGTGCAAGATTTGAGAAAGGTGAATAACATTGTTGTACCCTGCTGTCCCATTGTACCGAACTCTTTGGTAATCCTATATCAGATTCCCCATGATGCAGAGTGGTACACAGTCATTGACCTGTGTCATGCATTCTTTTCTATCCCATTGCACCCCAATAGCCAACACATTTTTGCGTTCCGGTTCGACGAACGTACTTTGGCATGGTGCCGTATCCCACAGGGGTATAAAGAAAGTCCATCGATATTTAATCAGATTCTCAAGAAGTCCTTAGAAGATTTGAAAATGCCCGAAAGTTCAGTGCTCGTGCAATACACCGATGACCTATTAGTGGCATCGAAGTCGCGAGAGGCATGTGTGGTGGACACAGTTGCGTTGTTGAACCATTTGGTGGATAGAGGACTTAAGGTATTCCCATCGAAATTACAATTTTGTAAGAAGGAAGTACTATACTTAGGTCATAAGATTGAGAAAGGTCTGAGGAAAGTGACTACAGACGGGATCAGGATAATAAAAGGAATGAGAGTACCCATGACTCAGAGAGAAGTGAGAATGTTTCTTGGAATGGTGGGATATTGTCGCCAGTGGATCAGCAACTTTTCACTGATTGCGAAACCTCTGGTACGCTTGACAAAAAGTGATGTGAAACACCCCCTTGAATTGAATAAAGAGGAGATGAAGGCTTTTAGACGACTGAGAGACAGCTTGTGTGAAGCACCAGCTCTTGGAATGCCTGATTACGAAAAAGAATTCGAGCTTTATTGCAGTGAGCGAGATGGATGTGCACTCTCTGTGTTAGTACAGAGGCATGGAAAATTAAGACGACCGGTTGCATACTTTTCAGCTGTACTAGATCCTGTAGCTGTAGCTTTGCCTGGTTGTTTGTAAGCAGTGGCTGCTACCTGTAAGAGTTTGGAGCAGAGTGAAGGAATTGTGATGGGATATTCTGTGAGAGTGTTTGTTCCCCATGATGTTGCAATCCTTTTGACAAGAAGCCGAACACAGTTTATGACACATAGTCGTCTAACTAAATATGAGAAGGTCATTCTGGGTGCTACAAATGTGAGCCTTGTGAGGTGCCTTAATGTAAATCCATCAACATTGCTACTTGATGCTGTGAATGTGGAAGTGAAGGATGACGTGGATCATGATTGTTTGGAAGTGCTTGATTTTTGCACTAAGCCGCGTCCGGACATAAAGGATGTGCCTCTGAAAGAAAGTGACTATGTGATGTTTGTGGATGGGTCATGTCTGAGAACTGAAGAAGGAATTCTGAGTGCTGCGTATGCAGTATGTACTGTAGCGGCTGTGTTGGAAGCGTCTTGCCTGAAAGGAGTAAAATCAGCTCAGGTTGCGGAATTGTTTGCATTGACCAGAGCGTGTAAGTTGGGAAAGCATCTGCGAGTCACTGTGGTTACCGATAGTCAGTATGGATTTGGAGTGGTGCATGATTTTGGACAGATTTGGTCTTAAAGAGCGTTCTTGATGTCGAGTGGAACTCCGATCAGGAATGCAGAAGTGGTTGGAAAATTGCTTGAGGTGATACAGCTGCCTAAGCAAATCGCAGTTGTAAAATGCGCAGCCCACTCGAAGGGTACAGACTATGTGTCTTCGGGCAACACATTTGCAAATGGCATAGCGCAGTATTGTGCGCAAAACCAAAACTCTTTGAATCAGAATCGGGAAAAGGAAATGAACTCATGTCCCTTGCTTTTTACTAACACTGTGAATACCTGGGATAAGGTGAAGCAGTTACAGGGAGAGGCAGGAGAGGAGGAAAAGAAACAGTGGATAAAATTAGGATGTGCACCACGCGAGGTAGATGAGGTTTGGGTTTATCGGGATGGAAGACCAGTAATGCCTGATAGCATGATCTCTACCATGGCACGGATGTACCATGGACAGGCACATGTAGGTAGGGATGCCATGATTAGAGTTTTCAAACAGACCTGGTATAACGCCAAGTTCCGGCTTGTAGCTGAGAGCCTGTGTTAAAGATGCCTTATATGTCAACAATACAATCCAGGAAGGAAAACAGCGGTGAGTTTGGGAACAATAGGACGGGAGGGAGGTCCTTTCACTAGAATGCAGATTGATTTCATTAAAATGCCCCTGTGTAATCGACTAGGATATGTCCTAGTAGTTGTCTGCCTGTTTTCACGTTGGGTGGAAGCTTACCCGACTAGAAGGAGTGATGGAGTTACTGTAGCGAAACTCCTATTGAGAGAGTGTATTCCTAGATTTGGTTTCCCAGTAACGATTGAATCAGATCGAGGAAAGCATTTTCAGAACAAAATTATATATATATATATATATGTGAAGCATTGAATGTACAACAGAAACTACATTGTGCCTATCGCCCAGAGGCTTCTGGAGTAGTGGAACAAATGAATGGCACCATTAAAAACAGATTGGGAAAAATTTGTTTGGCCACAGGTCTAAAATGGCCAGATGTCTTGCCTCTGGTGCTCATGACTATTAGGTCGATTCCTGATAGGAACACTGGCCTGAGTCCCCATTAAATTGTTATGGGAAGAGCAATGAGACATGTTTTCATTCCTGTCAACAAACTACTGCCTTTATCTGATGACTTCGTTTTGGATTATTGCAAGGGGTTGGCTGATTCCGTTCATTCTGTGTTTAATCAGGTTGGACCGGATGCAACCACCCTTGAAAAGAAGCCAGCTCATGATTTGAGTCCTGGAGACTGGGTGCGGATCAAAGTGCATAGAAGGAGAAATTGTCTGGTCCCACGCTGGGGGAAACCACATCAAGTGATTCTGACCATGCCGACTGCTGTGAAGTGTGCCAGAGTAAAGAATTGGATTCATGCTAGTCGTACTCTTCGAATCCCTAGTCCCATAAATAGACCAGAGGAAGAGTATTTGGAAGAGTCCAATACCAGTTCTGAGTCAGAATCAGAAGAAACAAGAACGAAACAAAACTCAAGAGCGGGAAAAGTGGAGTTGAGCCAAGTTGCGGAGCCGGAGAACATACCACTGAGGAGACGACTGGAAATTTCTGACACTAGCTCCGAATCAGAGACTGAACAGGTGGGAATACAAGAAAGGATAAAAGAGAATATTGAAGAAACTGAACAAGAATTTCTTGATAAAGAAGCACCAAGTGCAAGCACGAGAAATTCCGCCTGAAATCGTAGAAATAGAAGGTGAGGAATTAGATACAGAGAGTGAGGGTAAGAATATTGTGGGAGACCCCCGAGGAGGTGTAGGGACAACACACATCCAGGTAGAGGAAGGGACAGTTAGTCAGCAGGAAGATTGCGTGGAAGAAACACGAGGAGGGAAAACCGTAGATAGTGAACCTGAGGTCTTGAGAGTAAATTCCAAAGAAAGTAAAAGTCAAACCGATACAGAATCTGAAGAAAGAAGGAGAAGGCCAAGGAGGACGAATCTTGAGGAAAATAGCTTGGAAAACAGAGCGAGGTGAGAAGGGGAACAGGTTGAAAAGACCATCGAAAGAGGAAATTTGGCCTAATAAACTTAAGAGATTGAGATACCGACTGACCAGAGTAAGATCTCCTAACTCTGAACAAGTGAATGAAGTGTCCAGTCAAGAGAAATCAGAAGACACTGATCAGGCACACTTGAAAAGAGAGAAGAGAATCAAGAAACCCAACCAGAAGTACAAGTCACCGAAGTGGACGAATGTGGCACTTCCTGATATACAAGAGGAAGCAGACAGCCAAGGAAGTCTAGGAGTGACTGTACCGGAAGTGGTTGAAGAAGAAGAAGATTCGGAAACCCTGACAGTTATCTTATCTGATATCAGAGAAGAGACGGATGATCAGGAAGTTCTGAACCGAGATTGTGAAAACCGAGACAAAGACGATCAATGCCCGGATTGAAGTGACGAAGAAAGATGCAGAGAATTTAAAATACTGGACAAGACACGTAAACCGAAAGAACCAAGTAGGCACTTAAAAGCCTTGGGTTTAGACAAAAATTAATTCGTGAATAAAAGAGGCTGAGCCAAAAGACACTGATCATTTCTGAAATGGCAAACACAGAATGTAGAAAACCTACATGTGGGTTTCTCCGAAGATGGTGCAAAGTTTGTTGTTGTTGTACAGGATTACTAATGCTTCTATGGACCATATTAGCAATAACAATTTTGTTTAAAGTGACATTCGAAAGGGTAGAAAACCACACTGAGAACAAGACTAATAGAGAAGAGGTTTATGATACTCATGCAACTAAACTGGTAGATAGAACAGATTTCCATAAGGATAGATATATAACTTATTTTTCTAATAATGTTTTTTCAAAGTTACTGTATAAATATGTAAAGACTATGGAAGTTAGAGATTGCTCTGTTTGTATGCAGTTACCTGCATCGGTGTCAGAGGGTGTCACCTATCATCATCTTCCTTTGACATATGGAATAACCTGTAGTGTATTAGCGAGCTTGTTCTATAGAACAGGGAAATAAGAATATTGTTATACAGATGTAGATAATGTTTTTTCGCAGATACCTGTAGTTCTTGAAATAAATAAGGTGATTCTTGGTAGAACTTTAGGTGAATTTTTCTTAGAAACTAGAGAATTAAACTTTAGAAGAAGTGTTTAAGAACAATCTTACTTGTAGTCTGAGAAAAGAAGAGAAGACTTTCTTGGATTTGGTAGAAGGGAGGAGAATTAAGATTCAAAGAAAGGTGTCTGGGGAGAAGATGGAAACAACATTTTGGGATGCTGAAAGGGAAAACCATTTAAAGAGAGAAACAAATCCTGCAATTGCTTTGGATTGGCCTCAGAGAGGGAAATAGTGCATCAGTAGAGATAACACTGTTTATGATAATTATTTTGTAGGTGCCAGTGAATGCCATGATGTATATAAGAGGATGGGGATTTAAAGGAGGAAATGATCCGGTATTCCCTGGAATATATTACATCTGTGAGAACAGGGCTTTTTAAAGGTTACCGGACCACTGGTATGGTACATGCTACCTAGGCCTGGTCTTCACAAAAATATTTCATGTGGGAAGGGGAGAGGACGGTTCGCACGAAATAGGTAGACAACACGTAGGAGGAGGGAGAGCTGGCCAGAAATTGTAGGGGATATCTGTGGAGCACTGATACGAGCTGTTGGAATATCTCTGAATGCACATAAAATTAGAAAATTGTCTACAGTTGTCGATCGCTTATCGACAAGCACCGCTGGAGGATTCTTAATGGTAAATACCAAAATGGTTGCCATGAGAGCCATGATTATGCAAAATCGACTTGCCCTTGATATTATATTAGCCAAAGAGGGAGGAGTCTGTGGAATGCTGAAGGTACAACATTGCTGTACCTATATTCCTGACGAGAGTCAAAATTTAAAGAAATACATTAAGAATATAACAGATTTGCATGAGGAAATTGTACCATTGGAGGTTGAAAGTGTTTGAGAGAAGCTTGGTAAAGGCTTTTCTACTATAAAGGGTTTATTAACAAAATTAGGTAGTTCATTTGTAGGTAAAATACTAATATCAGTGACTTGTGTGATAATACTAATACTGATCTTAAGATTAGGATGTGTATGTATAAAAAGAAGAAAATTACAAAATAGAATAAAAAGAGAAGTTGCAAATAGACAGGAGAAGGAAATAAGAGAAAGAGAAGTAAGAGATATAGAACTAGATGAATTGAAAGAGAACATGTACAAGAAAACAAGAGAAGATGAGATGGGAAATACTATGATGTAAAGTAACCAAGTGTAAGGGAACTGAGTAATCATTTCCGGGGATTTTTTTTTTTTACATTTAGTGGGATTTGTGGTGATGTTAAAAATCACCAAAGGGGGGATTGATGGAGCAGGTAAAGACAAATGTGTATACCTTCTCTATTTTTGCATGAAATATTAATTACGTAACCATTCTAAATATTAACTTGTACTAATAGTGTGAAGTGGTATAATTAATCAACCCTTGCACCTTAATAAACGCAAGATACACGTGGGAATAAAATGCAAATTGCATGGCTAATTAATAAATGATTAACTATGGTACGCAAACTAACTGTAGGATGTGTTGAAATAGAGAATTGCATGATTCATGTTGCGTTTGTGATGGTTTGTGCCTCCAGTGCTGCAGAATGGTGAGTATTATTGCTTTAAATGTTGCTCTACGCTAGGAAAATACTAATATATATTGGGATTAGTGTGGGTTTTAACATTAGAATCTTCATTTCCATATATTAATTACTGTTATGTTTGTTTTTGCTTAAGTTGGTATTCGGACCTACTAGGACGCAGTACACAAAATGGAGGGCCCGATTCACAGAAATAACTTAAGACAAAATCCTAAACTTACTACCATTTTGGTATTCACAGAAGGCACTTACTCATTTCGGTATTCACAGAAGTTTGGAGTCCTAACTTTAGGACTCCTAAATACCTTCTGTGAATACCGAAAGTCTTGAAATTAGGATTTTTCTCAGTTTAGTAGTAGTATAGTTAGGACTCCTAACTTTAGGATTCCTAAATGCCTTCTGTGAATAAGGAATGTCTTAAAATTAGGATTTTCCTCAATTTAGTAGTAGTAAAGTTAGGACTCCTAACTTTAGGACTCCTAAATACCTTCTGTGAATACCGAAAGCCTTAAAATTAGGATTTTTCTCAGTTTAGTAGTAGTAAAGTTAGGAGTCCTTACTTTAGGGCTCCTAAACTGAGAAAAATCCTAATTTTAAGACTTTCGGTAGTCACAGAAGGCATTTAGGAGTCCTAAAGTTAGGACTCCTAACTTCTTTGAATACCGAAGTGAGTAAGTGTCTTCTGTGAATACCAAAATGAGTAAGTGCCTTCTGTGAATACGAAAATGGTAGTAAGTTTAGGATTTTGTCTTAAGTTAGTTCTGTGAATTGGGCCCGGAGTTCGGAATTGGCCACCGTCATGTGAGCGCGATGTCGACTGCGCAGACTCAGATGGCTCTGAAGATCTCCAAGCAACCTCCGATGAGAAACAAAATGTTCCTTGTCAAGGATAGGAACGTGGTTGACTGCCAAGACCCAGGCTGGTGTAATGACTGAGGGGACAATGAAAGACCTGTATAAGAAGGTTTACATGTTGTTACTTCGGAACTTTCGCCTGTGAAACTACGAAAAGAATACAATTGGGAAGATGTCATACCCGGTCTCATGGGAAACAGGCAAACCTGGGAATATTGAATAGACTTACAATTTTCGGAGGGTTTAGCCAATCAGAACACTTTCCACCCCTAAATTGTTGCACATTGTCCTAAGGAGAAAAAGAGTATAAAAGGGGGGGTTTAGAAGTATATCTTCATCAATATCCTTATTGCTGTTAGGCTGTTGGTGTGCAGAGTCGATTTGCTGGATTGTTGGTTCGTTGGTGTGATCGCCTGGTCCCTTGGCTAAATCGTGGGGACTGCGTCGTGCTGAGGGAGATTTCCTGGACTTACCTGGTGTTTTCTTTGATGATAAGAGGACAATACCATCTGAAGGTGTTTGCTTATTGCTGTGGGTTGACGGGTTCTTCTGGAGGTGGTCGCCAATGTCCAAATTTAGGTAAATATATATGTTATGTCAATTTATGTTAGAGATCAAAGACTGGAAATCGTTCAAAAGAGAGATCGGTGAACTGTAATCCTGAATATTCCAACACAAAGTGACTTAATTAGATAAACTAAATTTGATTAATAAGAAACGAGTTTGTGATTCTTTAATAAGGTATTGAAAAGCTAATCGAAAAGTTCCGAAGCTTTAAATGTGTTTTAGCTGGTTCTAAATCACCATCAACCAGTCCAACTAATTGGTCCATCGACCAAGTGGTGGAGTGCCTTGATGTTAAAGTTAGGATTCTATAGGTTCAGATGTATATAATGTATATAATGCAAAGGAATTACGCAATGAATGTGTGTATGAATGAGCTAGTGTGGTGACGAGTCTGTGATATAGGGAGGATATGTAAATTTTCCCTTTTCCGCTGCAGCACTGGTTTCACTTTCACTTCATTTGTTTCTCCCTTCCTTTGGGCACTGACCAAGTACTGATAGCTTCTTTTTAATTAGTGTCTTTCCTCTGCTCACAATTTCAGAAGTACTTTTTTTTCATTTAGTTGCATTTTACAGTTCTCGATAAGAGTTCATGTGTTTGCTTGCCCCATTTTTGTAGCTTGCCACCCTGACCGGAAGCTGTAAGCATAATCCCCATTAGTGGAATGAGAGACTGTTAGGATGAGTGCACTGCTATTTATAGTGATAGGATGGAAGGATATTGGGATATAATTCCAATAGTATAATGGACATCGATATGTGCTTAATCAGCAATGCCTTATGTCACGTGATGGAAGATGGCTGTATTGTTTACCTGTACTGTAATTGTTGACTCTGAAACACAATGAAAAAACCTGTAAAAAAAAAAAAGCATAATTCCCATTTGTCGCGCAGGACCTTCCTGGGTTCCACACGACTTGCTCTTATAAGCTGCTTTGTGCTTTTCTCAAGGCTTGACTCTTTTTATGGTATTACATATGTGCCACGCATCTTCTCTAATCAAGATATAAATATGTTCATGAAGCCTACATGAAATCCTTGTTTAGTTTTAAAATTTCACAGTGATTCTCTGCCAGCCCTACTTCCTATTTAATTAACAGAATGACACATTTTAAGTTCCGAAAAAGCATACAGCAGTGGCTGCTACTTGCTTACCTATAGTTGTTAAAGTACTTCCGATAGCGCCTTGAAGACATAAGACAAATTATTGTAAGGATTGCTAGTAGCAACCGTTGCTGAAGTAGTGCAGGAACTAATCGTAAAATAAATATTTATAAATATAATATTCTTAGTCGTTCTGAATTCCTTTCCTGCTATTTTGTGTTTATGCAACACTTCCATTTGCCCAGGGGCTTGTCTTTGTCTAATGAACTCTAAAACAAGTTGTTAAACTTCAGGACAGTTAGATTTGTTCTTTGATGTTTTTATAAGACTCTCTAATTTAGAGAAAGAATTCACTGAATTTGGTACCCTCCCACCTCCCCTTCCTATGGCGGCCGCGCGCAGCGGGCGCGCTAAAAGGCAAGACCGTCCACGCCCGTCGGCGCCTGGCTTGCGCCCAGCGCCAAACCCGCTGGCCCCCGCGAACCCAACGACACCCGACGCCGCTACGATGCCAGCACCCTTCACGCACTCAACGCCGGCCGATTACACACCTGCGTCTGGGCCACCGTGAAGCACACCCATGGGCTGTTCTCCTGCCGGAACTGCAACTATACCAGCCTACAAACCACCACCACACCCACCGGGGTAGGCCGCAACAGCCTCCGATGCCTCCTGCTCAACACCCGCTCCACACGCAAACACGCAATCGAACTCTGGGACCTTCTCGACTCCACCTTCCCGGACGTCGCCTCCCTGACGGAGACCTGGATGAACCCCTCCTCGGCACCCGACATCGCCATAGCCATCCTGGACGTCTACAAGATCACCCCAAGGGACTGCACCAACGGAACAGGAGGAGGAATCACCATCGTCCACAGGAACACCCTCAGAATCTCGACCAGCACTGATGACACACCTATCACCGCCGAACACATGCACTTTCAGAACCACATCGACCCCAACACCACCCTCAGAGGAACCGTCATCTACAGACCTCTAGGCCTGACCACAGTTCAGCGACTCCATCGCCGACTTCGTCAGCACGCACGCCCTTGCGTCCACGGACTACATCCTCCTCGGAGACCTGAACTTCCACCTCGAGAACAACAAGAACAGCAACTCCACCACCCTGCTCGCCAACCTCGCCAACCTCGGACTCAAACAGCTCGTCATGACTCCCACCCACTCCACTGGACACACGCTCGACCCCATCTTCTCAGCCAGCAACCACGTCACCTTCAGCCACACCACCGAACACCACTGGACCGACCACCACGGCGTCCACTTCTCCTTCAAGAAGCCCACCACGCACCATTACACACAATGGGCCCCCCACTGCAGCTGGAGCAAAGACACCGAAGACCAGCTAATCACCACCCTCACCCAAAACCCACCAACGGACACTACCGACAGACTCCGCCGCCCTCAACCGCAGGCAATGGATCGACGACTGCGCCAACACGCTCGCCCCGATCAAAAAACCCTCGAACGACAGAAAAGCCATCTGGTTCACCTGCCGATTTCGGAGCATCCAAGCAGGCCTGCCGCAGGCTCAAGAAGAAGTGGCACCACGAACAGAAACCGGACAGCAACACAGCCTACAAGAGCGCCATCTGCAGACACCACCAACTCATCCGAACTGCCAAAAGGACCTCCTTCAACGAACGCATAGACAACAACGCACATAACAGCAAAGATCTCTTCAACATCCTGAAGGAAATCTCCAACCCCAGCTCTAACTCCAACGACATCCCGCCATCACAAGACCTCTGCGACTTCCTAGCCACCTTCTTCCACCGCAAGATCGCAGACATCCACGACAGCGTCAGCAACCAGGCCCCCCGACAGACACAGAGACCTCAGACACCTCAGACTCACCGCCCCCCAGCCACACCGACCCCCTGCTCTCCTGGACACACGTCAACCGCGAAGACACCATCAAAATCATGAACACCATCCACTCCGGTTCTCCATCTGATCCCTGCCCGCACCACATCTTCAACAAAGCAAGCTCCACCATCGCACCCAATCTCCGCAAGCTCATCAACAGCTCTTTCGAGACCGTGACCCTCTCAGAGAGCTGGAAGCACGCCAAGATCAACACCCTACTCAAGAAACCCAAAGCTGACCCCAAGGACCTCAAGAACTTCCGACCCATCTCCCTCCTCCCGTTCCCGGCGAAAGTAATCGAGAAGATCGTCAACAGGCAACTGACCTTCTTCCTCGAAAGAACAATATCCTGGACCCATCCCAATCCGGATTTCGCAGCAACCACAGCACCGTAACAGCGCTCATCGCCGCCACCAACGACATCAGAGCCATGACGGACAATGGAGAAACCGTGGCCCTCATCCTCCTGGACCTCTCGGCCGCCTTTGACACTGTCTGCCACCACACCCTCCGCACACGCTTCCACAACGCAGGGACCCGCGACAAAGCGCTTGACTGGACCACCTCCTTCCTCACCGGCAGAACCCAGAGTGTCCGCCTCTCCCCTTTCCGCTCTGAAGACACCAAGATCATCTGCGGCGTACCCCAAGGATCGTCCCTCAACCCGACACTCTTCGACATCTACATGGCACCGCTCGCCAACATCACCAGATCACACGACCTCAACATCGTCTCATACGCCGACGACACCCAGCTCATCCACTCCCACACCAAGGCCCCCACCACCACCAAATCCAACCTCCACGAAGGAATGAAGGCCATCGCCCGTTGGATGACTAACAGCCGCCTGAAAATCAACTCGGACAAGATGGAGGTCCTCATCATCGGATCCACCCCCTCCACCTGGGACGACTCATGGTGGCTGACCGCACTTGGAGCTGCTCCGACGCCCACTAACCACGCACGCAACCTGGGAGTCATCCTGGATTTTGCGTTGTCAATGACCCAGCAAGTGAACGCCGTCTCCTCCTCCTGCGTCAACACCCTCCGCATGCTCCGCAAGATCTACAGATGGATCCTCACCGGTACCAGAAAGACAGTCACCCAGGCCCTCGTCAGCAGCAGACTGGACTACGGTAACGCCCTCTACACAGGAACCTCAGCCAAACTCCAGAAACGACTACAACGCATACAGAACGCCTCTGCATGCCTCATCCTCGACATCCCCAGCCACAGCCACATCTCCGCCCACCTGAAAGACCTGCACTGGCTCCCCGTCAACAAGAGGATCACCTTCAAGCTCCTCACCCACGCTCACAAAGCTCTTCACAACACCGGACCAGCGTACCTCAATGAACGACTCACCTTCTACACCCCGAGCCGCCAGCTTCGCTCCGCTGATCTCGCCACCGTCCCCCACATCTGCCGAGCGACCGCCGGCGGCAGATCATTCTCCCACCTCGCTGCCAAAACCTGGAACACCCTCCCCAACCACCTACGACAGACCCAGGACCTGCTGGCCTTCAGGAGACTCCTCAAGACCTGGCTGTTAGAGCAGTAGCAGCACCCCCCCCCCTCCTCCCCCCCAGCGCCTTGAGACCCTCACGGGTAAGTAGTGCGCTCTACAAATGGATTGATTGATTTATATATGTATTCGTGTTGTGTAACCAACAGTTCAAATTCTTCATTTGTATGTCCCTTACTTACAGAATAAATATTCATGCTATACCCGTATGTAATGTATACCATGGTTTTGGAGCACGGATGTGCAATGTTCAGACATAACCGATGAGCTGCTGCCCATTTTATTTACAACACAGCTCGGCTTTCTTTTCCTATCTGATCTTCTATTCTTATATTTTTCTGTATCGGGAACATTATATTTTTGCATATCTCGAATATGCTCAAAATAATCGATTAAGCAACACGCACCATAGCCGTTGTTTTCTTTTAAAATAATGATTCATCGACTAAATTATTGTTGTCTCTGTTGTGGTACGCCGTTATCAGTTATTTTATAAATAAACAATTGAAACTTGATCTGAGTCATCCTCCCTGCAGAGAACGCTTTGTAATACTTCAGGCTTTGTTTTTCTATTTATCATTTTTTTTCAATTTTATATTTTCATGCAAACTTTTTCCGCTGGGGTTGTGGGTCCAAAGAAGATGTAGCATTATGGCCAGAGCTGCCAACTTGGGAACCAGATTTGAATCCTGGCGGCTGCTCAGCATCCTGTGATTCGGGACAAATCACTTAATTTCTCCATGTCTGAGAAAAAAACAAATAAAAAACGTTGGCGAAACCAATAGGACTATTGGCTTTGTCAAGGTTTTTTTTAGCCTTGTTGTTCAGCAGCGCAACTGCTGTGCAGCATGCCTGAAAGTAAAAAAAACTATTGGCATGACCTGGCCAGCTCTGACCGCATCATTGCACTTTTTTCTTTACTTTGTCATTCTACACAGCTGCTCTACAACATGACTAAAACAAAGATTGTCAAAGCCAATAGCTCTCTTGTAGGAGAGACCTTTTGGCTTTGTCACTGCATGTTTTAGGAGTTTGGTAACCTATTCTATTTTCAGGCAGTCGGGAACTTTGCCTTGGGTTCAATCCTGGTTTCTCGTGAGACTTTGCCTCTATTCCCTCTGCGGTATGTGCTCAAAATCTGAATCCAGCAGGTTGGTTGAGCATTGAGTTTAACTGATGCAAAGGCCTCTTTGGACTGTAAATCAGCACCTTCTAACAATGTGCAGCATAGTAGACACAGCATCCCAAATGAAGACACACGCACTAGAGGTTCAAAGTACCCTGATCAGGTTGAATTGGAGCCTCACTGCAGTTTAGCAAGCATGACATCTCTCCCCCTCTGTGCACATAAAGCCTCTTTATACACATGTGAAGGACAGGCAGCCCCTTAGCACGTCCAGCCTTCTTACACTTCTGTCTCTATTTCCAGGCTATGTCGAGCAGAAATTACAACCCTATGAGGTAATCCAACAAAGCTGCTAAAGAAGCAGAAGTACTTTAATTGTCTTTGTTGTGTCCTTCTGTGTGCAAGAGAGGATGTTGTCCGTTCAGCCAAGAGTACATGTTCCAGCCAACTCTGTGCTCTTCTCTGATTTTTGGCTTTAGGTTGTGCAGGGTGAGAACTGACCTGGTGTCCATAGCAGAATCTGGAAAATCAAGAATACTCTTGTTGTGCTACTTCTCCGACCGAGATACTTTGTGTGAATGTGTTCTTACAGCATTTGACTCTCAGAATAGACACACAAACTACAGTGACAATAGAACATGGTCAACGCAGAGAGGGGTGCCAGTTTGCTTGTTTGTAGGGCATCCTCACTTGTTGCCTTTACACATGCTGGATTCCATGTTCTAACTCAGTCCACATGGGTCAGCAGGGGATTGATTGCTGTCATTTAGTAACGGAGGATGCGCCTGCTGATCTTTTTGATTCGTCCATTGTGTTGGCCAAGGTTTAGTTGCAGTGCACTCTCTCTGAGTCATGATTTTGGTCTATAGACTTGGCCTTTGGTTAAAGATCTTTCATGAGTAAGGTAGACGAGGGTGACCAGACCAGTCCACCAGTAAGACGGAGTCAACAGAAAGGGCCCCCTCGTACGCAGTCAGAAAGCCAAGAGTCCGGCTTGTACAGACCTGTGTCAGGTTGTTGTTACTTAGACAGGCGCTCTGCTGTGTTACCTGAGAATCTCTAGTGACGTCCTAGTGGAGTTGGAATTCTCCCAAAAAAGCATCTGAAACATTTGGGTTAGATTGAGTTTCTGTGAGTAACTGCGATCCCTCCACTGCATCGCCTCGAATGGTCTCATCATTTGATGGTGAAGTTGACAGGGAGCCAGTATACCGATCGGAGGGGCGGAAAAGGCATTTTGCCTTGTCAATGCCATAAGTGTCAATAGACTCAGCAGTCTCTGTGCAGTGTTTCACAGCAGGTCTGCAGGTATGTAGCATGCATTTCAAACTTGGATGAGATGGTTTGGGTGTGCTTTGTTTCTGGTTGGCGAGGCCTGCACATTCTTTAACTTCTATAACCTGGATCCTCCAGGAATCAGTTCATGAGTGAGTGGATTATTACCTTATAGTGTGCTTTGAGCTCTCTCTTAGTTGGATCTTTGTTATTTCTAGAGATGGAGTGCCATGGATGGCATGGAATTCTCATCTCTGTGCCTTGTGGCATGAAAGAAGAGGAGCTTTCCAATTTATTTTATTTATTTATTTTTATACGTTTTTCATAGCGCTAGCTAGACCCGAAGGTATCAGAGCGCTTTACATATAATGCGAGATCATTAGATTTAAGTACATGCAGCGGTAGTTGCAGTATGCATACATAGGAACCACTTGAGCTAAAAAACGTACAAGAAATAGTGGACCACTGAAACACTAATTTAGCCGCTATAACTGGTGAGGGCAGAGTGGGTGTGAGCTTTGGGGGGACATAGCTCAGTTAGGGTGTGTGTTAAAGTATTTGTTGAGCAGTAGGTGTTTAAGGTCCTGTTTGAAACTGGAAAATGAGGGGTTACAGCGCAGGCCACTAGCGAGTGAGTTCCATATTGGGGGAGTATTTCCAGAGAAAGAACGGGCCTGGGAGGATTTCTTTTTCAGTTTGGGAGGTATGAGAAGTGCGTTAGAGCTCCTTAGAGATCTGGCTCTACCAGCTTTTGAAAGTTTGTTCTCCAGATAGTTGGGGTTATGTGTGTGAAGGGCTTTGTGGGTGATGCAAGCAGTCTTGTAGAAACATCTTCCTTCGATTGGGAGCCAATTGAGGCTCTTGAGGGCCGGTATGATGTGCTCAAACCGATTGCAACCTGTTATTAGCTGGGCTGCCATGTTGAGAACTGAACTTAAGGGGGCCGGGTGAGTTTTCGGAGTTCCTGTGAAGATGCTGTTACCATAATCCAGTTTTGAGAGGACTAGTGATTGCACTACCGTCTTAAAATCTTCAGGGGGAATGAAAGGTTGGATTTTCTTGAGGTGTTTTAGTATGAGGGTGCTCCTTTGGCTGAGTTGTTGATGTGGGCTTTCAATGACATGTTTCTGTCCAGGGTGATACCTAAGGACTTAACGGTGTTGGACAGTTTTAGAGAACAGTTTAGAGCGTCCAAATTCTTGAGCCATACCTGGATTGGTAGCAGGATCTTTTTCGGGGAGAAAAGTAGTAGTTGTTTTGTTGGGGTTCAGCTTTTCCTATAGAGGTCTGTGGAGTTTAGATTACCCTATGTAGATTTTCAGTTGGTTTAGTCTTTCCTCTTTTTGGAGGATGGCAAGGATTAATTCTGAGATTTCAGATAGGAGGGCATGTACAGTTCTGTATTTGCTGCCATGGGTCTTGGCAGGATGGGGGTAATTAGCCGAGGCAGGCTCGCACAGGTCAAGGAGAGAGCCATCTGTGGGTGTTTATTGATTAGAAGGGGGCACAGTAACTTGAGAACTATGAAGGGAGATAAGATAAGACTCCTAAAAAGAGAAGATTTTGGGGAAGTAGGAAAGTCACTCTCATAAGCTTGAAGGCTATAGACGGTATGGTTTGGTACAAGTGATTTGAAGGGTGCAGGAGGGTTTAGGTGTGAGTACATCATTTGTTAGAGGTACCAGTGGGTGTGTAAATTTCCAACCTGTGGGTGTGTTAGTGGGGGGATCATACGTACGTGCTGACAGGATAGTGAAGAGTAAGCTGGAGGGGATATTAATGAAAGGTGTGAATGCAGTGGATTAAAAGACCGCTGCCAGGGTAGTTGGACATGGTCAGGCTCTTGCAATACTAAATCATTTGGTATCACATTGGAGATTAAACAGAACCTAGATATGCACATTTGAAAAATGGAAAAAGGGGCAGTCTAGCAAATAAAAAACAATGTTACCAAAGAATGCACTCTCTAGTGCTAGCTCGGCTGGATTATGGAATAGCCACACTCCATGGTCAGAAACGTTTGCTCCGAACGCTTGTGAAGTGTATAGCTGCAATATCTTGTTCCAGGTCACAGGTGCCCTGTTCCCTTGTTTAACTGCTCCAAAATAATACATTTGCAAAACAATTAATACGAGTAAGAGGGGCAAACTGTAAAATGTAAACAACTCTCAAGTAATCAGGTATCAGTGTGTCAATGGAATTGAGGTACCACATGTATTCAATAAGAATAATAAGACAGTCCTTCATTAAGATGGTATTCTTTATTTCATTCTTGTAATACAGTGATGAACACAACCAATGCGTTTCACCCCTGAAACAACAGGACTTCTTCAGGGCAATCGTTAGTCACAAATTTTTGTTCACATTTGATGGGCAGAAAACTAATGAGTATTTTTAAACCTAATTTATGCTTTTCACAGTGTTCTATTTTCAGTCAATCCAAAAAGTCTGTATTTTAACTTTAAATCAGCAGTCCCATGTGCCGGTCTCATAGGTTAAGCATCAAAGTGGCATGGTGGTGTGCCGCAAAGAAGCCTGCTTCAATTTTTAGGCAATGAAGCTAAGCGTCTGTTGCATCCTACAGAATAAATTGACCTTATCAGGAAAGTTCCATCCACTCCACATCTTTCTCCCTCCCCTTCCTCCTCAATTCCTTTTACGTTTCTTGTGTAACTTCCTCCTATCCCTTATGCTGCTGTTCTAAACACCCCATTTTTTTAAAATAACCATATACATTTTTCACAAAAGTATACCATTTTTCTGGTTATTGGTATTTCTTCATTTTGACATTTTCGCATAATAGAATGTGTCAGGCTGACTTTCTTCGTTGTGGAAATTTGTTAAAATGCCGGAATTCCTAATGGAGGAGCCATACATAACCTGGCCTCTCCTCCATGCCCCAAATGTAGATAAAAGAAACTTGTCCTGCATCCATGCCTCTGCCCCTACCCTCTTTTTCCCTTCTTGAAGATGGAGACCTATCTGCTCCCCATCGAAGCAGAGATCCAGTGCCGCGCTGACAGGCTCTCGGAGAGCCCTGTCAGAACAACCTGGATTTTTTTTTAATAACGTAGCAACAGTAGGAAATAACATTTGTTAGCCACTGTTGCTATGACATAGCTGTGAATAACCAGATTTAGTGACATGTGGTAGTCATTTGCTTCAGACGCTGTCTTTGTACCATTAAGAATTGGATGTTATTCCATTTTCAGAATATCAGATGGACCAGAAACAAATTTCTCTTTCGTGGTGGGCACCTCCAAGATTTCTTGTTCCCTATTTGAATTGCGGTTACCTTCTTTCTCCACATGTTGTCGCCCCCTCACCAGTGAAGTACTTTCAGTTCAACCTTCAATCTTGCATTAAAATTCACTCATCACACAATTGCTCTCCTCTTGCATTTTAACTCTCTTGCGGAGTCAAACCTCTGCTGGCAGATTACAACTTTTATATCCCCGTGCAAACATTGTCTTTTTTTCCCTCATACTTCACAGTGGGAACCTCGTTCTTCCAGTCTTTCTCTCCTTCCCTTCATTTCACTCTTTGCTTTATGCCTGCATATTTCTAGCTCTCAAAATGTGGCCACATTACTTCAGTTCTTTTCAGCTCCTCCGATTATACTTGCACTTTCTCATTCTATTCTGAATTGGCTGCATAAATACAAAGCTACCCCTCAAACTGATTTGGCATGCAGCGAGTCGTGTCATCACAAATACTAAAAGATTTGAGCACATCTCACCTGTCTTACTGCCCCTCAATTCGCTTCCACTTGAACTCCTTTCTGGATATAACTCCTTTCTGGATATAAAACAGCGTGCATCACTTACAAGCCAGCCTATCATAACAATCAATCAATCAATCAATCATTTGTAGAGCGCACTACATACCCGCAAGGGTCTCAAGGCGCTGGGAGCTGGGGGGCCGCTACTGGTCAAACAGCCAGGTCTTGAGTATCCTCCTGAAGGTCAGCAGGTCTTGGGTCTGTCATAGGCTCAGTGGGAGGGTGTTCCATGTCTTGGCGGCGAGGTGGGAGAAGGATCTCCCGCCGGTGGTTGTTCTTCGGATGCATGGGACGGTGGCGAATGAGAGGTCGGCGGAGCGTAGCTGGCGGTTGGGGATGTAGAAGGAGAGCCGTTTGTTGAGGTAGGCTGGGCCGGTCTTGTGGAGTGCCTTGTGTGCATGGGTGAGGAGCTTGAAGGATATCCTCTTGCTGACGGGGCGCCAGTGCATGTCCCTCAGGTGGGGGGGTGATGTGGCCGTGGCGTGGTACATCGAGGATCAGTCGTGCCGAGGCGTTTTGGATGTGTTGTAGTCGTTTGATGAGCTTAGTCGGGGCTCCTGTGTAGAGGGCGTTTCCGTAGTCGAGTCTGCTGCTGACGAGGGCCTGGGTGACTGTCTTACTTGTATCTGTCGGGATCCATCTGTAGATCTTGCGGAGCATGTGGAGGGTGTTGAAGCAGGAGGAGACGGCGTTGACCTGCTTGGTCATTGAGAGCGTTGAGTCGAGGATGATTCCCAGGTTGCGTGCGTGGTCGGTGGGTGTCGGGGCTGCTCCCAGTGCCATCGGCCACCAGGAGTCGTCCCAGGCTGAAGGGTTGGAGCCGAGGATGAGTACCTCCATCTTGTCCGAGTTCAGCTTCAGGCGGCTGGTCTTCATCCAGTTGGCGACGGCCGTCATTCCTTCGTGGAGGTTGGCTTTGGCGGTGATGGGGTCCTTGGTGAGGGAGAGGATCAGTTGAGTGTCGTCGGCGTAGGAGATTATGTTGAGGTCGTGCTGTCGTGCGACGTGTGAGAGCGGGGCCATGTAAATGTTGAACAGTGTCGGGCTGAGGGAGGATCCCTGGGGTACGCCACAGATGATCTCGGAGGCTTCGGACCGGAATGGGGGGAGGCAGACGCTCTGGGTTCTGCCGGAGAGGAAGGAGGTGGTCCATTCCAGAGCCTTGTCTCGGATCCCTGCGGCTTGGAGGCGTGCGCATAGTGTGCGGTGGCAGACAGTGTCGAAGGCGGCGGAGAGGTCTAGGAGGATGAGTGCTGCGATCTCGCCGTTGTTCATCAGGGTCCTGATGTCGTCGGTGGCGGCGATGAGGGCAGTCTCGGTGCTGTGGTTGCTGGGGAACCCTGACTGGGAAGGGTCCAGGATTCTGTTTTCTTCGAGGTATCTGGTTAGCTGTCTGTTGACGATTTTCTCGATGACCTTGGCTGGGAAGGGGAGCAGAGAGATGGGCCGGAAGTTCTTGAGGTCTCTTGGGTCAGCCTTGGGTTTTTTCAGTAGGGCGTTGATCTCGGCGTGTTTTCAGCTCTCTGGGAAGGTCGCGGCCTCGCGTGAGAGATTGATGACGTTGCACAGGTGGGGTGCGATGGAGCTGCTTGCTTTGTTGAAGACGTGGTGCGGGAAGGGATCTGACGGAGAGCCGGAGTGGATTGTGCTCATGGTCTTGATGGTGTCATCGATGCTCACGCTGACCCAGGCTAGCAGGAGGTCGTGGTCGATGGCGGAGGGTCTGTTGTGTTGCTCTGTTGGATCTGTCTGGGTGTTAAAGCTGTCGTGGATGTCTGCTATCTTGCGGTGGAAGAAGGTGGCGAGGGAGTCGCACAGGGCTTGTGACGGCGGGATGTCGTTGGTGATGGAGAGTTCCTTCACAATGTTGAAGGGCTCCTTGCTATTCTGTGTGTTGTTGTCGAGGCGGTCTTTAAACAAGGTTCTCTTTGCGCCCCTGATGAGGTGGGGGTGGTTGCGGATGGCGTCCTGGTGTGCTCCGCGGTTGTCCGGAGTTTGTACGCTGTGCCATTTCTTCTCTAGTTTCCGGCAGGCTTGCTTGGAGGCTAGGAGTTCTGGGGTGAACCAGCTGGCCCCCTTGCTGGTGTCTCTGTGGGGGGGGTTTCTTCGGCGTGGCGAGGGTGTTGGCGCAGTCTTCGATCCAGCGTCTGAGGCTGTGGGCAGCATCGTCGGTGTTGGAGAGTTCGGTGGGTGGGCTGAGAGCGAGGTTTGCATGTAGTTGGTCTTCGGTGATTTTGCTCCTGCAGCGGCGTGGGATCTGTTGGGTGCAGTGGTGTGTGGTGGGTTTCTGGAAGGTGAAGTGGATGCAGCAGTGGTCGGTCCAGAGGAGTTCGGTGGTGTGGCTGACGGAGACGTGCGGGTTTGAGGAGAAGACGGAGTCGAGCGTGTGGCCGGCGGAGAGGGTGGGCGTTGTGACGAGTTGCTTTAGTCCGAGGTTGGCGAGGTTATCGATCAGGGTTGTGGAGTTGTTGTCGTTGTTGTTCTCAAGGTGAAAGTTCAGGTCTCCGAGGAGGATGTAGTCAGTGGAGGTCAGGGCGTGCTGATGAAGTCGGCGATAGAGTCGCTGAACCGGGGGTAGGGACCGGGGGGTCGGTAGACGAGGGTGCCTCTGAGGGTGGAGTTGGGGTCTGTGTGGATCTGGAAGTGCATGTGTTCGGCGGTGCTGATTGCGTCGTCGGTGCTAGTCGAGACCCTGATGCTGTTCTTGTGGTCAATGGTGATTCCTCCTCCGACTCCATTGGTGCGGTCTCTGCGGGTGATCTTGTAGACATCAGGGATGGCTATGGCGATGTCGGGTGCGGAGGAGTCGTTCCACCAGGCCTCTGTCAGGAAGTTGACATCCGGGGATTTTGTGTCGAGCAAGTCCCAGAGCTCGATGGCGTGTTTGCGCGCGGAACGGGTGTTCAGTAGTATGTATCACAGGTGGGTGCAGTCTTTCTTGGCGGGTGGTTCGTCGGTTTTGAGGCTGGTGTAGCTGCAGTTCCGGCAGTTGAAGGGACCGTGTGTGCGTTTCGGGGCGGCCTTGGAGCAAGTGTGGATCCGTCTGGGGTTGAGGGCGTGGAGCGCGCTGGCATCGTAGCGGTGGCGGTCGTCGTGGCGGGAGCGGGGGTCAGGGGTTCTGGCGCTGGGCGCGGTCCATGCGCGGACTGGCGCAGACGGGCTTGCCTTAGGCGCGGCCGCACAGCGGCTGGCATATATGGGGAGGTGGGAGGGAGGAGCAACTGGGAGGCGGAAGGTGTGGGCAGCGAATGGGCAGTCAGGGGGGCAGGGTCGCAGGGGACACAGTGGGGGGGTGGTGAGGGACGACGGAGGGAACAGAAGGAAAAAGGCACAAAAAACGAGGGAAAAACGAGTGGAATAGAATGCAAAAAGGGCACAAAATCAGTGGAAAAACGAGTGACACAGAAGGCAAAAAGGGCACAAAATCAGTGAAGAAACGAGTGGCACAGAAGGCAAAAAGGGCACAAAATCAGTGAAAAAACGAGTGTCACAGAAGGCAAAAAGGGCACAGAAATACAGGGGCAGTTAAGAATTAGAAGGCAAAAACCGTGCAGAAAGGCACGGGGGCAGCAAGGGGAACAGAAGGGAAAACCAGGCAGAGAGACACGGGGGCAGCGAGGGGAACAGAAGGGAAAACCGGGCAGAGAGACACGGGGGCAGCGAGGGGTACAGAAGGAAAGAAAACGGGCAAGGACCACGTACAGGCAGTGGGGGAAGACAGACAGCAGCAGTCACAGGCACAACAATGAAAATACAGGCAATACAGTAAAACAATAAGGCGGAAGATGAACAATCTTACGGCTTACCACTGGCCACCAGGGATGAGGCGCAGGTGGTAGCCTGCGGGTGGAGGAGGGCCTCGATCTTCCGCAGCTGGGGCAGGGACACACAGGCGGAGCTGTGCGGAGGGGGGAGCGACCTACCTGGAGGGTCAAGGGTCGCCACTGAGTAGCAGTCAGTGGAACTTCACATCTGTGATAGAAACGGAGTCCTAAGAAGTCTTGTCCTGATTAAGATTGACGCAGACAAATGCAAGAAGACATCCACACAGAAACGTTCCTGTTAGGATGATGCTTCCAAGATCTGAAATGCTTGTTCCTTTCGCATCGGAAAAACCTTGTCGACCTTATGATTGAAAAGAGGCCTTGCTTAACACGACCTAAGTAAGCGTAGCCATCGTACGCAAGTCCATCACCGAGCTATGGAAACAGCTTATGTCCCCCCGGTTGTCTGATAGAATGTTGATGACAAAAATAGCGTGTGGATGGAATATCGCGTAAAAAATATCAAGGAGCTAAATATTGCGGAGGTAAGTGCAAATAGGTAAGTATAGATGTAGTAAATTCACAACATTCTATTCCCAATAACTTTGGCGCCGACTGACGAATCTTCGCGAAATTTTCAAAACTTGTGGGGCGCTCCGGTCCGCTCCTATCTTGAAAGTTTCGGGGTGATTCGTCAAGCGGGGGATGAGAAAAAAGGGGGTCCCAAAACTTGTTTTCCCCATGCAATTTTCCTTAGGAAACTTTAGATACGGCTACAGCCCGAACTGCTGAACGGAATTACACCAAATTTGACAAAGAGGTAGTTCTTGGTTCAGAAGGAACCCTTTCTTGTTAAATGGTGTAAATCCGTTCAGTACTTGCTGAGAAAATCAAAAGTAAAAAACACATATAAATCTAGGGCCGCGGATACTCCCGAGCATGAGCTTTATGCTAATCGGCTGTCAACACTCCAAACCAGGGTAGAAACACCCTGACCCCTTAGGCCTGCTCAGGGGGTCCCTCAAGGACCCCCAGGGCCCAAAAAGTATTTTTTTTTTTTAAATCGGCGAGATTCGTGCACCTAGTGCGAATTTCGGCTGAAATAAAAAAAAAAACGAAGTGCGGGTTCCCGCGCTTCGTTAATATTTAGCCGCCGGGTGGGATTTTCAAACACAATTGCGGGGGGGGGGGGGCTCACTGCCAACCCCGCAGCCCCGGGGACCGCTACCCCCGGCGCTTCTTAGTTTAATGTTGGGGGGCTCTAAGGCCGCCCCGGGGACCACCACCCCAGGGGCTCTACTTAATTGTTATTGCAGGGGGCACACTGCCCCCCCTGGGGACCGCCACCCCCTGGGGCTTTTAAAATAAAAATAACCTGTGTGGGGGGCTGAAGCCCCCCCACACGCCCCGGGGACCATATTATACTGTCAACTTGTGCATTAGAATTAAAGCAATTCATATGCATTTTTCTATTGTGTTTCAAGTACATTTTGTCACAAGTGATATTCCGCAAGACAGAAAGGTGCATTCTTTTCTTACTATAAATAACTACAAAAATATTAATCTCAAAATGATGTATATTAACATGTTGTTCATAAATACATTCTTGCATTTCATCATATAATTAATTTCATATTATTCACAAGCTATGAAATTAGTTATAATTATCTGATAAAATGAAAGAATGTATTTATGAACAGGATATTAATATATCTCTTTTAGTCTCAAATAAACTAGATATGAGTACCTTAGGACTAAGCAAAACTTGGGAAATGAAATGCCTTGCATATGATTTATCTTTAGATCATTTTGAGATTATTATTTTTGTGATTATTACTAGTAAGAAAATAATGCACCTATTGGCTTTGCCAATGCTTGTTGGTTTAGCCGTCTGTAGGTCTGTAATTCTTCCGACACTGTACGCAGGATTGCAACCAGAGCCACGTTTACAAGGCATGTTTGCTGCGTTTCAGTGCCACCCACTGGCCACTTGAAAAACAGCAGCAGACATGTGGAAGATACATCGATCCTGACAGACTGCTTGCTATAAACTAAAGGAGCATTGGCATTGCCAGTCGCTCTCAATTGTGTGCAAAAGTAAGAAAGATCAAACGGCATTGCCAATGCTTGTTCTTAAAGCAGTTATAGCTACTGTTAACTGAGCAGGAAGGTTCCCCATATGTAGAGTTTGCCTTTGGGTGTTTGGAGCTCTAGATGTCAAAGGCTCGGAATGAAGCGGAGTCCAGACATTAACAAGCATTGGCATAGGCAATAGGTCTCGCCTTTGGGACCTTATAAAGTGTTTAGTCAGAGCTATTGACTTCGCCAATTTCTTTAATCCGTTGCGTGCTTCTGGCGGCTAACGGCCGTCACGCGCACTAACTCCGTAGTGCTGCGCACGTCCGTTGGCCGACGCGACCCCGCCTACTCATCAAAGGTGCCGCACCGCGGCGAAATTTCTGTTGCGGTAAAAGGGTTAAGCTATGTTGTGGAGCAGTGTGGCTGCTGTGCAGCATGTTGAAAATTTACAATAAAGTGATAAGCATTTTTTTACCTTATATATAACAAAGTAGACATCATGTACAAATGAACAACCCTATTAAAAAACAGAATTGACATATACTATGTCTTCTAGTTTTTCTGTCCTTGCAATGTTGGCAACTTCTTCTTGCTGTTCTAATGCTTGCTTGTTATAGTTTTTTTTATATGGCGGGGTGGGGGGTGGTGGACATAAATAACAATAAGGTGGAGGTTGCGAAAAAGTACCTGAATTACAACATGACCAGCATACGGACACGGGGGGAGAATCCACAGATGCCAGATTCCAAGGGTGGACTGAGATGATGTTGAGGTGGTGGTGTGCTAGCGCGGAGGTGATGCTGAATGATACTTACGTAGTGCTGACTGATGCTGGGGTTGTGGTGGGCTGGTACGGAGGACATGCTAAGGTGGTGTTGAGTGATGCTGAGGTGTGCTGAGTGATGCTGAGGTGGTGTGCTGAGTAATGCTAAGGTGGTGGTGCTGCGCTGGTGCTCAGGGAGTGCTGAGCTGATGCTGAGTTGGTGCTGCGCTGAGCTGATGCTGAGGTGGTGCTGCGCTGATGTTGAAGTGGTGCTGAATCGCTGCTGAGATAGGCCTGCACTGGTGGTGGAGCACTTATGTGCAGGTGGTGATGTGCTGTGCTGATGCTGAGATGGTGCTGATGTTGAGGTGGTGCTGCGCTGGTGCTAAGGTAGTGTTGCATTGATTCACTGGTGGTGAGTTGGCACTGCGCTGATGCAATGGTGGTGCTAAAGTGGTGCTGCACTGGTGCTGTGTGGTGCTGAGGTGGTGCTGCACTTGGGCTGAGTGATGAGTAGGTGGTGTTGTGGTGGTATCAGGTCCTGCTGAGTGATGCACAGGTGGTGCAGATGTAATGGTGCTGAGGAAAGCTGACTGGTGCTGAAGTGGTACTGAGCTGATGCTCAGGTGGTGCTGCGGTGGTGTTGCACTGTTTCCGGGGTAGTGCTTTGCTTATGCTACGATGGTGTTAAAGTGGTGCTGTGCTGGTGCTGAGTGATGCTGAGGTGGTGGTGCTGTGCTGGTGTGTAGGTGGTGCTGAGGTGGTGTTGTGATGCTGAGGTGGTGGTGCTGTGCTGGTGTGTAGGTAGTGTTGAGTGATGCCGAGTTGGTGCTAAGGTGATGCTGCACTGATGCTGAGGTGGCGCTTCACTGATGCAGCGGTGGTGCTAAAGTGGTTCTGCGCTGGTGCGGTGTGATGCTGAGGTGGCGCTGTGCTGGTGCTGAGGTGGTGCTGCATTCGGGCTGAGATATGCGTAGGTGGTGCTGTGCTGGTGTTGTGGTGGTATCAGGTCCTGCTGAGTGATGCTCAGGTGGTGCTTCTGTAGTAGTGCTGAGCGAAGCTGACTGGTGCTGAAGTGATACTACGCTGATGCTCAGGTGGTGCTGTGGTGGTGTTTCACTGATGCTGAGATGGTGCTGTGCTTATGCTGCGGTGGTGCTGAGTCATGCTGAGGTGGTGGTGGTGGTGCTGTGCTGGTGCGTAGGTGGTGCTCAGGTGGTGTTGAGTAATGCTGAGTTGGTGCTGTGCTGAGGCGATGCTGAATGGATGCTGAGGTGGTGCTGAGCTGATGCTAAAGCAGTGGTGCAATGTTGCTAAGTTGCTGCTGATGTGGGGTTGCGCTGGTCCTGAGGTGCGGCTGCGCTGGTTGGGGTGCACTGATGTGGAGGTAGTGCTGCGCTGATGCGGAGATGGTACACAGTTCTCAGGTGACTTACTGTACTATTTGCATTTTTCTGCATTTTATAATCTGACATTTCTTGTCTGAAATTCGGTCTTCATTATGTCGTTGGACTTCTTTTTCTGTTTCCTTGTTTTTAATCATAACCAGTTCTTCACGCACGTTGGCGCGTTTCCGTTCATCAGCACGGCACCCCAATTCATGTTTAAATTGCACGGCATGTTTGCAGCACATAGGGAGAGCTCAGTGTGTGCGAGAAACAACGCTGAATGTTTCAAATGGAAGTTGGTATATTGATGCAATCGATTGCACGCGTGTGTAAGTAAAAATATAATTTGTGTTACCCATCCATAATTTTGATAGCAGGCTTGTCAGTTAAACAGGTTACAAGATGCTAAGGCAGACCACGCTCTTCACCTTGGAATATTTATGCTCGCGGTCCACCTCGGAGCCCTTTCTCCCCATAAAACACAGCTTGTTCATTTTTATGGGCGAACCTGGTCAGTGATAGATTTTAATATTGTAGGGTGATACAGGTCAGGGATCGTAGATCTGAAGCCGCCAAACCACCACCAATACCACCACCACCAAAACCAGTACCACCACCACCAATACCACCACCAATACTAATACCACCACCAATACCACCACAAATACCACCAATACCACCACCACCAATAGCAACAAAACCACCACCAATACCAATATCCTCACCACCACCAATACCCCACCACCAATACCACCACCACCAATACCACCACCACCGATACTAGTACCACCAATACCTCCACTACCACCTCCATCAATACCTATATTGCCAATACTGCCACCACCAGTACCACCACCACCAATACCACCACCACCAATACCAATACCACCAACTCAGCGCCTCTCTCTCACTAGTAATATCAGCGGCACTGTACGAGCCCAGAGCTGCAGCCGAGACCATCCCTCCCTCACTCCCTACCTCCATGCCTGGAGCACAGCCCGTCCTGCACCAGGTGGTGAAGCCAGGGCCCTACTACATCTGGAGCGTTTTTGAAGAATAGACGAAAGACGAAGGGATACATACACGACCCCGATATATGAAAATTAAGGGAGATGACAAACTACATGCTCACCCCTGCCTGAATAACAAGTAAATATAAAAGAGGGATCAACATCCATCTGGAATAAATAAAGCTCCAGAAAAGAAAGTGACCGAGATCATTTCCGGCAAACTAATTGAACTTGAATTGAAGCCTACCCCGTCTTTTTCGTCCCTTGAGAGAAATTGAGCAATCTCTGCAAGTTTCCAACGTTCTGTCAAGATATCTACAAGTACTCCACTTTTGGAGACTCTTTTGCCGCAGTATAATTGTACCGGTGAATTCGACATCACAATTGAACACTTATATATATAAGGAGAAAATAGCTTGAGTCCTGAGGAAGGTGGTTCTATGTGAAGTTTTCACCACCGAAACGCGTCGACGCCTGTTGTGTTTTAAGTGTTAAATTTGGTACAGTTAGGGAAAGACAGGGATTGGTAATTTATGTCTGACACTGCCTTCAACAAATCCAAATTGACAGATGTATGACACATTGCTTGTCAATCACTGTTCTCCTTTTCATGGCATGAAACATGTTTTGAAATAATTGTGATAAAGTGTGTGGTGCTTTTATCATTTTAACTGTATACGATCTTTATGTGTATGATTTATTATGTTTTATATAACACGTCAGTGATGAATTTATATTGATTATTAAAATACAGATTTTTTATCTATTTCGTTTCATTATAAGTGCTTCTTACAGACCCAACAGTTAGGGTTAAGTAAAGTGTGCAACATGAGTGTGTTTGAAGATTGAGAGGATAGTGATGGTTGACCAATAGCCAACAGGCATATATATTTTTATACTTGCGTTTTTATTAAGCCAAAGATAGCAATGACATTACATAATGCCACAGTGCACACACAAATCACGGAGAGGGCAGGAAATAGCCCCCTCCTCCCGCTCTTCCTCCTGAGCCGCGACAGTGTAATCACAGAGCGAAAGATGATGGAGCGCTTTGTTAGTGTTTATAGCTCGGATCATATGTAACTCTCACTTCACACTTTGTGTCTGTGTAATCTACAATACTTACACATCTTCTTCATTGCACTATTAATCACTACTTTGGAAGTCGTCGCAGGCCGGTCTCTTCCTCTTATAATTACAATCTAACAAGCGGTCGAGAAGGCCCTTTATTGCAATGCCATATGTCTCGCATTTGCAAGAGTTTAAGCTATAATTATTGTAAATGACAATACCTTTTATTTATGTTTTTAAACCCAATAAAAGGCATTGTCATTTACAATGCCAATAACTCAAACTCGAGTGAATGCTAGACCTATTGCATTGCAAATGCTTGTTTGTTTTTATGGCAGGCGAAGGTCAAATCCAAGTGCCGGGTCAACTTCCTGTGATACTGGGCAAATTACTAAATGCCCCTGTGCCATAAAAAGAGAAAAATATACTTTCAAGTGTAAAAGTTCGGCTTCACGTGTAAAATGCTTTTAATGCTCTCGGGCTAAGTTTGCTCTATGTCAAGCTGCAAAACACATACTAAGTACATACGCGCTTTACATGGTAGGAGAAAATGACGATTTAAATGTCTGCCTCACAGCCACGCTCTCAAAGCAAATGCTATCTTTTATATTATAAATAACGTACAAGGGTCTGTTTGTAAAAAAAAAAAAAGATAAATGATCACCTTAGGTTCAAGCTACTTAACTCAAAACATGCGGTGGTTTCAGGTGCTTCATATAGAGGGCATCACTGCTGCTGCTGGCGTTCCTTTGTCAACGCACGAACGTACTTGAAGAGCTGTTCACAATTTTTTTAAACTGAAAAAGAAGTCCAACGACGTAATTAAATCAAACCGAAGAGAAATACTACACGTAACAGGCCAGTTGCCAGGGAGGGGAAACACCCACCGAAAGACGGGACAAACGATACAATTAATCACTGAAAGGAAGGGAATTTTTAAAAGCATACAAAGGATCCAATGGGAAGCCAGAGGTGTGATCAATGCCCATAGATGAGATACAGCATGTCTCGCAGAGCAACGCATGCGCGCTGTCTCAGGCTCGACCTAAAAATGGACCTGTGCCAGAGTCCTCTATTGCAAATAAGACTGACTTGGAAGGCTGAACCAAACCCAAGCCTTTCCTCCATTGCAGAAGAGGCTGGCTTAGAAGGATAAACCGCAACGGCATGGAGATCCTGCCCTGGGATCACATATTTGAAATGTATTTTCACTGGACACGCTTTCCTATAATCTGTGCTCCGTGAAGCCTTCGTGGTAGAGTTGGCAAATCGGTGCATGTAAGCAGGGCTCCAGGGCTCCAGTCCTCGCCTTATACAAATCATTTTATCAAGTGACTGACGGCTCCATGTACTAAGCCAGTGTTACAAATAGAGCTGGGTTCGACAGCAAATTAATGGGGCGAGCCAAGCTATAGCCCTGCCTAGGGTCTGGCTTGGCTGTGAGAGCCCAGGCATGAGCTAAGCTATGAAAATATTACGCATGCATAAACAGTAACAAACGTAGTGTAAAAATATGATACGGTAGCTGCAAAATTCAAAAAAGTGTATTTCTTTAACATGCGGAGACATTTCACCTTAGTACAGCATGCCCCTTATGTAAAACTAGCAACTGTGTCTGCGATCTTAAAAAAAGGATTGAGCTCGCCTGAAGGATTGATACTCACCGACACATGTGGAGGTGCAAGTCTGGTTCTGTTCTGACAGGGGCTCATCTGCCTTTGGAGCATGAGAAGCACACAAACCCCTGCTCAAAATGTTGACTTCTTTTGGCCTAGCGGAAGGAGGTCCTATCTGGACCTTCGAAGATGTTCTAGTCTCTGCTCGAATTGTCAAGCATGGCTCCTCCTCCACTTTTTTCGTCCTTCTTAAAAATGTTGTATAGCAGCAGGACTCAGGTACTATACCTACCTCAAGTTACCAACTCCCATTACTGCCCATGTGGCATTATTTTATACATTCGACACCATCTCTACCTTGTGCATGTTAACATATGTATCATGGTGCCCTCTCTGATGGCTTCACCCCTTCTCTTTGGTTTACGTGCATGCAGCGCCTGCTACTCCTCTGGCTAGGCTGATGCTGTGTAGCTGCTCTATGCTTTAGTACTACATATCATTGTATTTTGTGTGACTGTCACTCACACACCCTCTATGTGACTGGTAGATGCAATCCCCAAGCCAAGACATAAGCTCCTGTCTGGTGATTCGTGCATTACACCAACATGCTTCCCACATGGGACCACAGCAAATACAACCCTCTGCCAACCACGCATTCTTCCATTGTGCAGCTTGCTACCCGTGCTATGATGCACTCCGTCTTCCCACAGTGGGGGAAGTAACACTATGTGAATGCTACAAAGCAAAGACTGTACATAGAGCAGCAGTAAATGATGATCTGTGTCACTGGACCGCTCCACTCCCTGTAGATATTCCCCATTAGTGCTAGAATAATGGTCCATGAGACACGGCTGCCAGTCTCCGAGCGCAATGTGGTAATCTGGATCCATTGTGTAGGCCCGCATCCCTCAAAGTATCAGGCCCCAGAATTTGCAGCGTCCATTGATTTGAATTGCTTCAGACAGCACTAACCCTAACCGCGACAACTCTTTCATAAAGTTGAGTCTGAGGTTGTTGTTTGCAGCGCTAGCAAAACTGACCCACACCGTCTTCACCAGAAACCTGCATTGCAGAAACACCAAGGATGCCAAAATCAGCAAGCAGCTCACCAGAAGACTACAAACCATCAGGATTCCCCTCAAGCTCCCATGCAGCACTCACATTGAGCTGCACCTCAAAGAGCTCCAATGGCTCCTGATCCACAAATGCGCACGGTTCAAGCGCCTCACTCACATCTTCAAAGCGCTACACAGTATTGGCCCTGGCTACCTTAACAGTCACATCTCCTTTACCAAACCTTTCGAGACCTCCACTCAGCTGGACTCCTACTTACACTCAACCAATATACCAATATACCACATCATTCATCTAACAGAATATTTCCTGCTGAACTCCTGCTTCTGAAACAAGTTGGCAATAAAATCCCCAGTAATTCTCATGAAGGGGGATGGATAGCTCCCAACCAGGGAGTCTATTTCAACTAAGGACAGATCTTTGCTGAACTAAGAAGATGTGGGGAATAATAGACGTTACGTATGAAAAAGTTCATGTTATTAACAGTTGTATTTGTAAAACTGATCTTGCGCCAAAACACCCTTGGTGGAAGTTTAGATCACATTACTGTGAAGTCCAGTGTGAGAAGTTTCGAGACCCACCAGTCCTCTGCTTGACCCATCTGTCCCTTATTTACAAACTTCGCCTGGACAACAAAATGAGTAGGTCCAGTTCCGTGTCCTTGACTCTTATTTTTTTATTTATAATGTTTTATATAGTGCAAACATGACCCTTGCGGGTATCACAGCGCTTTACAATAATCAAGGCGGCATGTATAGAAATAACAACCTCACCCAGGAGGGATAGGCTATGGGCGAATCCACCAGAGAGAAGACAACAGGTTTCCGGGCAGACAACAACCAGTAAAACAACATAAGAACATAGACATACCGAGAACCTGCTATGCATTGAATAATTCCAGGCAGCCATCCCCCACCACTCCAGCACTTGTGTGCGGATGCCAGCAACATTCCCTGACCGAGCTCGAGATGTGCCTGCTGGTTGCCAGGTAAAGTTATGTTGGACTTAGTTCATAGGAGCCAGGTGTTGCCCTGGTGACTCAAAGGTTTGATAATCCAAACATCTTCTACATGACTCTATGTCAGTGCTCACATTACTTCCGGGGTGACTAACCATTCTCATTCTATTCCAAGCTGTTTTGCTTTGACTACAAGAAGGCATCTATCTCATTTGTCACAAGATTTTCCAGTCCATGAAAATTCAGCGACCTACCACTGTTTGCCCCTACCACTGTGTGCCCCTACCACTGTGTGCCCCTACCACTGTATGCCCCTACCACTGTGAGCCCCTACCACTGTGAGCCCCTACCACTGTGTGCCCCTACCACTGTGTGCCCCTACCACTGTGTGCCCCTACCACTGTGAGCCCCACCACTGTGTGCCCCTACCACTGTGTGCCCCTACCACTGTGTGCCCCTACCACTGTGTGCCCCACCATTGTGTGCCCCTACCACTGTGTGCCCCTACCACTGTGTGCCCCTACCGTGGGCCTGGAGCGGTCATTTAGACGAAGGGTCGTGACACTTTCTTTTATTAACACTGAAGCCATACCTTTACGCTGGCCTCTTATTTATTGTAAATTCCACCTGTGTTTTTTCTTACAGTACACGTTACATGTTTCGAGTTTCGAGGTCTGCGTCAAGTCCGATAACGTGAGGATGCTCGGATTATATCTTTCAGGTTTCTTTAAACTTTTTAACTGCCTTAGCACATTACCTCTGGCAATGATTATAAGGTTGAAGATCATATTATGTTTGCCTTCTGAGTCCTAAATAGGCCGCACATCAATCTCAAGTTCAACCAAGTTCTCCCCGAAGTCTTTTGCCTCGTACAAGTACATTTATGGGACAAGTGCCCTCACCGAGGGGTTTAGAACGGATTGTGTTGTTATTGCGGTTTACATAGACAACGACCAATTAGGAAGCTATGTTATATCATTTCCAGATACACCTTCTTACCCAGCTTTTTCAGAGCAAGTGGTAACCTGCTTTGTGATGATAGGGTGTTATCTTCAGAGGCAGTAAATGGCAATTTTCTCCAATTCTTGTCTCTTAAAATGCCAAACTATCCTTGTTGTATTTCTGTGCCTATTTCTCCGCATCTGTGCTATAGGCCTTTACGTTGCAAAGTTTACATATAAATGTGCTCCCAGAAAAATTGTTTAGTTTAATAATACCATTACTAGAGAGTTGTTTCTGTGGGTGCAACACGAAGGGCTAAAAATATATATTTTTAAAGCGCTATGACGTGGCCAGCATTAATTTACTTGTTTTTTTTTTTATCAGTTTTAGCCACGCTGCAACTCAGTCGCACTGGTGTACAACATGTGTCCAAAACATTGCCAAAGCGAATCGCTGTAGTAGATAAGACCTATTGATTTTGCCAATGCTTGTGGTATTTTAGCCTGCTAAAACTTGGAATACTCCCCCCTCTCTCTCCATCTGACTAGTGCTCATGTTGCCTTTCGAAAGGCTTTAGAAATCTTCCTCTCTTCTTAATTTCTCTCCTCTTTTGATTCTTTCACCCACCTAGCCCCAAGAGGTCCTTTTTGGTGTCATTGTGCTCTGTCTTTCTATCCATAATTGTTATATGCCCTGCTCTTAGGAATCCTAGAACTCTATTTTTCGTTATACGTTTTGTAGCAAGAAAATGTTGATTTGCATCCAAAACTCTTCGGATTTTGTAGAATATTTTTTGAAAGCATTTTTTTCACTACATTTTGGCCACAGAATGAGATCTATACTGCAAAAGACTTGAACATATGTAATATCCTATAGTTATGAGTGATAAAAATGCAATAGGTCTCGCATTTACGCGAGTTTGAGCTATTGGCACTGTAAATGGCAATGCCTTTTTATTTATGTTTTGGTTTTCAAAGCATGAATAAAAGACACTGTCCTTTACAATGCTAGTAGCTTAAACTCGCGTAAATGCGAGACCTATTGCAAATGCTTGTTGTTTCTGTATACACAGGCTAACCTGTCTTTTCCCTAAACATCCTGAATCCTCTTTTCACAAATTTCCCCAGACAATAAATGTCCTCCTCTCTTGATCGCCTACCGATAGAATGCCAGTTCTGCCCACGGCACCTCTTAAATGTCGCCGGCACATCCTGCTAATAGTAATTATAAACGGCCACAAGCAGCAGCAGTATGAAATGCTTATAAGTCATGCATCACTTTTCCATCAGTGAATACTGCGCACTAATTAGTTAATCTAAGAGGTATGATTCACTTTCCAGCTGCACCTGCACTTTGCCCTGCACTTCGTGACTCTCCAGTGGCCGGGGGCAGCTCTGCTCTGCAGGCCTCAGGAATATTCTGCGAGCTCTCGATTGTAAGACTAAACAGGAGTGTGTGGGTCAGCTTCAGCAAGGCCACAAACCTCAAGTAGGGGTGTAGCTAGCGTTGATGCAGGAGGTGCAGTGACACCGGGCCCGGAGTCGTGAGGGAGCTTTAAACCCATTGAACTCCTGCAATTGCTGTATTTTACTGCCACAGCAGAAGTCATTGTTTACTTTATTTCGCTCACAAACAACCATAACAGTACAGTGCAACGAAAGTAAATCACAAAAAAGACATCTTGTTACATGGAATAAAAAAAATCTATAATAAAATAAAATACATTTTATTTAAAATGATCTAGTGAACCAGGATGTCAATGGTTCCCTAAACACCGTCCAATTGCAAAAGAGAAAACCCAGTCTTCCTTGTCCTAGTGCAACTGGCCGCGTGTGCAAACATTTCAAGGAAATCAGCAGAGTCAAGCTTTTGTATAAAAACAAATGCTACTTGTTGACGGAATAGTTTCAATGCCAAGACACATTTCATTTACATGGCAAATTCTTAGTTCAAAGTTACGCATTACAGGCATTCAAATCAACAGGGATCAAATAAACATGCCAACTTACGCTTCATAAAAAATGTATGTGTAACATATTAAAAGAAATACCATGTATAAAGTATCACAATACCCCAATCATTATTCAGAGGAAAAGCCAATCAACTATAAAGTTTCTAGCGCATTTAGGCCTATGTGCAAATCATGCAAGGGCGTTAGCATGTGCAAAGTCCAGGCTATTGTAAGAGAACAAGCACATGTTTGGGGGAATAATCCAAAGCCAGATCACATTTGGCTAACATATTAAATTTATAAATCATGATGGCTAATATCAACGATTTATCATAGAGTAAACATTACAGTGCAAAATGTGTTAAAGATGTGTAAACGACAGCAGTTAATGGGGTCATTTTCCTAGCTAGCAGCAGGGTCCGTGGCATCCATGTTACCTATTCACCCCAGGGGGCCTCAGCACATACAAATAACACAGACAAACAAGCGGCCGTGCGGCCGAAAATGAAAGTGATCGCGATCAAACATGAAAGTAATCGGTAAAGCGGGGCGCACGCGCCCGCGCACACGCACTGTAGCTCTAGGCTGGCCTGGTAGCACTTTTTAGGGCTGGTCTGGCAAGACTTATTGAGAGGGCTCCAAAAAGTGCTACCAGGCCAGCCTAGAACTACAGTGCAGCGCGGGCGCGCGCGCCACTTTTACCGAGATTACTTTCACTTTAGCGGCCGCACGGCCGCTTTGATGTGTGATCGTGATGGCGATCACTTTCACTTTCGCGGCTGCAGGGCCGCTTTGCATAGCCAATAGGTCTCGCTTTTAGGACCTTATAAGTATTTAGTTATGCAAGTGTTGCATAGCTAAACACTTATAAGGTCCCAAAGGCGAGACCTATTGGCTATGCCAATGCTTGTTGGAGCCCTCTCAATAAGTCTAGCCAGACCAGCGCATGCGCTGGGTCAGGCGAGACCTAAAAATGACATAATAAAGAGACGTTTTAGTAAATAAGAAAGGAGAGCTGTTCCGCCAGGTGGCGCCCGTGAGTCGACGATATTCCGAAGAGATACGAGTCTCGTGCTGGGCTGCTGTTCTGTACATTTGATTCACTCTTGACTACCTCTGCCGTCTGTCAGAGGACCCAGGCTATATGACAATTGGCCGCTTTCCAATTATTTCTCTGTGTTAGGGTTATTTACTTAGCGCCTGCTTTGCCCAGACGGTCATAGGGCGCTTTAAATAAAATGAGGAAGTGATTATAAGCACTGGGCAAACAAGGGATACATGTGGTATGCAAATCAGTTTACACAGCTTCATGAAGTCCACGCATGAAGGGAAGGAAGTAGCTTTTACTGCAGGGTTGAATAGAGGGTGGGCCAGGGCGGAACGAGAAGGTGGCTGCTCCGAACAGTGCGTGCCAAGGTCAGTTGGCTGCCGGCAGGTGCGGGGTGAAGAGGTAGGTCTCTGCTCCTTCGTGGAGTGTTGTACCGGTGTGAGAAATGAAGTGCTTGTTCCGCTTCGCTGCCACTTCAAAGCGCTCCCAGCGTGAGCGTGATGAGTCCTTCCCTAGTTTGCTGCACATGATGCTGTAGCGCCTCGAAGTATGCCATGGGGCGGATGAAGCTGCCGCGGACACTGACGGATTCTTGATCTTCAGTTCTGTGGGTCCCCCGGACGGACAGTCGTAAGATGCAGGGACTCAGGGCAATGACAACATGATATATATTCACTATTAGAACTCAATGTTTTTCTTTGTTATTGATTTGCATATGTTTACCCTTCTTTGGAGGCGCTACACTGAGACTAACCACTATTTATTGCCCTAGGTTTGACAGAGTTGGTGTCGATGGAGTGTTTTCTACTGAGCCAGGATGGGGTCCACGACCCTATACTGCTTCCTGATGGCAAGGCTGTGGTGCTTGGCCGGGGCCCCGAGACCAGCATCAAGGATTCCAAATGCTCAAGAAGGCAAGGTATGGCAAGCCCCCTCCCCCCCCCCCCCACAGCACAACCTAAACAGATCTACCTGCCACCTCACTTCAAGCGTTGTAGTAGGTTTGGAACTCGGATGCAGTGTGGCACAATGCTCAAAGTCCCTTCAGTAGCATCACTATTGGAGCAAGCATGTCTTCAGTTACTGATAGGTGAAGTGGGACATTTACAAATATGAAGGCTAGAGATTTGCTTGAAAAGTTGAGAAACAAAAAGCAGCCACACTCGCCGTGAAGGGGAAAGCGCCAAATTTCCCATTATTCGTTTTTCAGATTGATAAAACCTTAACTGTAAATGAGCAAGGGAGGCCTGCGTCACCACACGCCAATCTTTTAGTGGCTGGCTTTTTGCTGAGGCAGGGCGAGCGTTTGCCACTCAGTTGGGTAAAAGATTGTTGCCAGTTTCACTCATTTCATATGTATCTTGGCAAGTTCTCCCCGTGATCATATTTGAGACCGAAAGCCCTCTCCATGCTGTAGTTTGGTGTTAAGGACCGAGTGGACCAATTGCCAGAGTAGGGGAGGAGCCATGTTTTTAGAGCTCCTTCGAAGAAGAGGTGGTCATGACATGTTCACAGGTGGAGTGAATGAAAACCGAGTGCCTCAAGTATTGGAGGAAATGAAAACTCCAGTCTTTAGGGCCGTTTTGATGGAATCTTTATCTAGTATTTTTCAGTTGAGCATCAAGAGGGATTTTGAAGTTTTCATGCGGGCTGGACCGAGAAGGAGGTACCTCCTAGACGACATTTGTATTATCGAGGCATCTCATTCCAGAGCTGTCTTTAGGTATTGCGTAGTCTGGGATTAGAGCTTCACAACTTTATTGTGTAATGGACCTCTTCCATGAATTGCTTTGTGTGCAATTCAGCAGGCTTCAAATAAGATATTTTGAGCCACTGGCAGCGAGCGAATTGTTTTCAAGGTCTGAGAGATGTGATCCAAAGGACGAGATTCAAATAGAGCTTTGAGGCTGTATTATAAATCTGTTGGAGTTTGCACAGAATTTACTACAGTGTAGTGAGTAGAAGTAGACCCATTGGGTGTGAGTAAAGTTTGGGATGGCTTGCTTTTGAAGCTGGAATCCCAGGTAGGAACAATTCAATTTTTGAGTCAGAGGAGGTGCAAAGAAGTTGTTAAGTCCATGTCTAAATCCAAAATGGCTTGGGAGATGTGATAAATCTGCACTTTTGGCCAAGGGTGAGGGGGAGACCAGTAATAATGCGTCATGATTTCTGTCTTGCTGGTGTTCAATTTTAGATGGTCCTTGGTTCCGCTGACGTTATTCATTAAGAAGCAAGATCCAAGCATGCAAGCACTGGTAGTTGGCCAAGTGTAGTATTGTCAAGACAATCTGACATTGGCCTCCTTTGTTATTCGAGCACAGGCCTCGACAGTGGAGGTGGGCTAGTGGAGTGTAGAGAGACGTGGGAAGAGGTGAGGCAGATGGAGCAATGTTGAGGGATGGATGATTTGAACTTTTACTGAGAGGGACAGCGAGGTCCAGTCCAGTGAGAGAATCGGCGAATGAAGTGGGATGGTTTACTTTGTCCAAATCTGGTATCTTGCTCAGGGAAAACGTAAAGTTAGTCACTTTCTCTCTGCTTGAGGTTTTTAGGTCATCCCAGGTTCTGGTGAGAGCTCACTCCAAAGTGTGGCACAGATGGCAGACAGCTTGGGCAGCAGTGAGGAAGTTACTGTTTTTGATTAACCCCATCAGCTGATGGTTGTCAGGCCTTTTGTCAACGGAGCGTGCCTAGCTGGTGGATCGTATTAACTGGCATCATTGACATAGGTTCTCGTTTCTTCGGGACACGTTTGATGTAGTAGAGATGAGGTCCTTCAGAAAGACTCACTATCAGAAAATGCTTTCAGAGTGGTTCTCTCTGGTGCTGCCGCGGCTGTGCAGTTCAGATTTTCATGAATAGGATGGGTGGTCAAGGTTAATTCATTGCCTTAGATGTTTGGTACAGAGCAATATCTTGGAACCTAAAAGGCAAAATGAGTGGGTAAAGGTGACCTGTGGGAATTCTCAGATGGAGGGCTATGGTGGGCATGGAGGTTTTGGACAATGGACTGATGAAACAATAATAGCGTATGATATAGAACAGTTGGTCCTAGGACTTATTTAGCCGCGCAACAAGTCAAAAAACATTTATAATACGGCTTTCATGCCGTATCCGTGACGAACGGTCGCTTGAGATTCTTCTCGCCGACTCACGGAAAGAGTAAATAGTGTGATTGTTTCACCATCTACCGGATAATTCTCCTGGCTGATTTGATCATCCTGCACCACCCCTCCCTTACCGCAAAAGTGAATCGGACTACCCGTCCCCGGGAGCTGTCATCAGGGCCTTTCAATGCCAGGCGCCTGCAATAGGTTGGCCCTCCTTCACCCCTGTCCTGAGGAAGACCCGCAAGCGGAGGGTTAAAAAGCCCCCTTCGCTTTAAGTCGGGTCGAAACGTCGACGTCTACCCTTTACCAAGGGCCTGTACCCTATGACAACACCATCCCATCCTTTGAACAGATGATATTTCTCTGCAACATTCCTTGTGAATTATTTTTAATTAATGAAAAATTATGTTTTTTTGGACAGGCCACAATCAACTGGTGCTAATGTTACAACCAGTTGTATATGCAAAACCATTGTAACTTTTCATGAACCATTCTCTTTCTATGCCTTTTCTCAGCTTTACTACACACAAGAGCACCCCTTTTTTCACCTCATTTTTCTTGGAGCAACCTCTTGACGAATAAATAAATAAAATACACGTTTGGTAATGTCTTTACCTTCAGGATTGGTACTATGAATAAAATAGACCGTCTTTCTTAAATACAGCGGGTATCTATTTTCTTTCTCGTAAGGTGCATAATTGTATTAATTACTATTTGCTGAATATATTTCTGCTTGCAAAATATTTTTGAATTATAAATGTTTTTTTACTTGATGCACGGCTAAATGAGTCCTAGGACCAACTGTTCTATATCATACGATACCCAGGTCCATGGACAGTGATCGGGTTACCCCATTAGTTTATAATGGGAACCGTAACAGCAGCTGGTGTACCTTGAGGCCCTGGACTTTTCCCCTAAGAGTCACAGGTGTTAAGAGAAAACTGTTTCTTTGGAGCGTGAATGGTTTTGGGATTCTGAGATGATGATGAATATTTCTTTCAAAGGGCTTGGGGCATAGGTGCGATGGGTAATATAGCAACTCTTCTTAGCTTTCTGCATTGTTTCCTACAGAGTCTCAGCAGCATTGGAAGCATTGTTTGCTGACAGGCTGTGTTCTGTTCCTCTTTTTGCCCTGGAGGTGCCTGTTTGTTACTGCTGAGCTTTAATCAGATCCTGCTTTCCTCTCAGAGATGAGGTTCTTCAAGGATGAGAAATGAGACTGCAGTTGTTGGGCTGCTGAAGTTATCGCGCACTATAGTGGTCAAAGGGTTTTAAGCAAGGCAGGATTATGTATCTTCTGCCTGGCACACGTCCAGCAGACATTGACCCACAAGGATTGGTTCGGGGAGGGAGTGGCGATGGAAGATGGGATTGGTTGGTGGTCACTCTGTGGAAATGGGTGTGACCCATAGGCTATTTTCTATACCATGGCAGTTGAAGAGGTCACTGATAGTATACCATGCTGATTTTGTAGCCTCTTGGTGGGCTGGTGTAACCACTGTGCTTCCATGTTGGAGATTAGGGCTCAAGGTGAAGCCATGCTTCTGAACCACATGTTGAAATCACCAAGTGTGGCTAGCATCTATTCATAGAAGATGCTGGAGCAAATGAATTTGCTGAACGCTTCAGCAAAAATGGTGTTATCTGGAAGTTGTCTGTATAAGTGCAGGAAAGAGTGGCAGGAGTTGGGGGTGAGATATGATTGTATTTATTTATTTCTTCATATTAAAATCATGAAATAACTTACACTTGTTTTAAAGTCCAGAGATCTTTGGAGAGCATGATTTAGGTTTTTTAGTGTTTAGGGAGGTAAAGGTCAAGGGATGTAAGGGGTTTTGAGGTTTCATGGGCAGGCAGAGATAAAAGGAAAGGGGTTTTAGTGTTCAGGGGCGGGTAGAAGTAAAGGGAGGTAAGGGATTTTTAGTGTGGAAAAGTGAGACATAATGAGGAATATTATCAATCATGGAGTTAAAATTATCGCCGCTTTAGCAGCAGAAAACTGCAGCTAAAGCGGCGATAATGGGCTTGATAATATGCCCTTGAGAATTCCAATAGAAGCCCATGTTGTCACCAAAACATGGGCTTCTATTGAAATTCTCTGCGGCATATTATCAAGCCCATTATCGCCGCTTTAGCGGCAGTTTTCTGCTGCTAAAGCGGCGATAATTTTAACTCTGTTTCTTGATAATATGCCACAATGTGCTTACGGAAGATTGAGCGTGGGTCAGTGTTATAAGGCTGAGGAGTTCATGAATTCCAGGTTGCAGTGGCGACACCAGAGAAAGATTGTTTCTATGCTGTGGCTGCTCCGAAGTTGTGAGGTGAATGGAGAAGGGTTCTGTGATTTCTCATACCCATGCCCTACAAGATATATTGAATAGATCTGTTTGGTATGCAAGGATATTTTCTTGTACGTCTCTGTGTTCGTGGCTCCTCATTTTAAGTGATTCTGGCTGGAATGGTGGCTGGCGGCAAAGAATGGGTGTGGTGTGCTCATGTCTGCCTGTGCAGTGAACCAGTCTCACACAAAAGTTTAGGGCTGCTTTGAATGAGGTAATTGATGTTTGGCGAAAATCCTGCTCAAACGGCATTGCAGAAGCACGGTTTTGAGATGACTAAATCGCGAACCACGATTTTGAGATGTTAGTGGGAGATGACATGTTGGGTTTCAACAGCAAGAAAAACAGATCAAAAGAGAAAATAGGGAAAGATCTGTAGAGCACTGTCTAAATCACAACCTGGATTTGGGAGGTTATTTATTGGGTGTGCTGGATTCATTTCTCATCAGACCTGAAGTCAGGTGGTTGATCCTTGTTGGATGTCATGGTCCTTTTGTCTAAGAGCTGCATTTGGTTGAAATACGTTGTGTATGGGACTGTAAGTTGAGCTGTATTTGGGGGATTCACTTTGTTTATGGGAGTTATGCCGATCTTCCTTGGATGCATTGACTGGTGAGCGTGGCTTGGGTTGATGTAGTGTGGTGTTGTATAGTAGTGTGTATAGTATAGTGGAATAATTGCTGCTGGAAATTGATACACAATTATCTATGCTGTGGTTCAATGTTTGGGTAGTACAGTGTTATATACGCTGCTTTTGGATGCATGTTGTTGGGTGTGGTACAGGAATGTGTGCACTGAGGGTAAGTGATCATTGTTGGGTGTGGACATTAGATACACTTTGCTTCGGGTTCTATAGAGATGTGTAAGCTTCAGGCTGTGAAACTTGCTTGGGCACTCTTGAGTTACATGCGAGTTGCAGTTGATTGACGTTTTCAGGTGCAGTAGTCACGTCGCCTACAATAGGTTAAAGTCTACTGATCTTGTAAGCACCTCATCTTTTAAGTGCCCAGGGCTAGCCCTAACATGAGTCATTGGCACGCATTTGGAAATTGATACCTTTCTTTATCAGTAAATGTTTTCAGGGTGAGTCAGCCAATCTAAAGCAGTGGCGAACATGACCAGAATTACTGTAAAGTTACTCGGAAATAACTCTGTAGACCACTGTAGAAGACTACAAACCATTCAGAACTCTGCAGCCAGACTCGTCCTGAACCTCCCACACAGAACTCCCATCACACCACACCTCTGGGAGCTCCACTGGCTACCTATACACGAATGTGCTTATTCAAACTCTTCGCACATTCATACGTCTTGTTCCCTTGCAGGAAAGAATGGTGACCCTTTGTGTATTCAATGTTCTTAATCATATTTTGGAATAGAAATCATGCTGTTTTGATTCTGTTTACAGTCCTGAAGAAGTTCCACAGCCAGAAGGAACGAAACGCATTGCCTGTTTTGTTTTTATCATTAATCACTAATCAAGACTATAGAAAGAATATTGGAATTGGCCTGGGATGTTTTCTGTTAATTGGTTACATCAAAGAGTACGCTCTTTCCCATTGTGAATGAACACCAACATTTTTAGCTAATATCCTTTATATGTAAACCTGGGACACAACGTTGTTGTATCAATCAGATGGAATGGTGTATTTGTATTAATTGACTCAATCATAACCCTGTTCGCAGGGGAGGTCGGTGCATAGGATCCCCTGTTAGTAGTTCCACTTCCTGCTTTCCATCACCCTTTATCCTCCCCAGTTTCTGACTGAAACAAGTGCTGATTGAATTGTTGCCCATCATGCTTGTCCTGTCTGTCTCAGTGTGCCGCAGTTGGATAGAAATACAAACGTGATGAGTGGAATGCTTGAATGAATCTCAGCCGCTTTTAAGTATTCTTGGCCGAATTACAATCCATCATTTTGTTTTGCTCACTGTGCTACTACAGATCTCAAATCAGACATGGTCCTGCACCTCTAGGAGCAGTGGAGCCTGAACTCCAAGGCCACATCCTTTCTGAATGGAAGCACAAGCAGCTCCAGGCTGGGCTTGGCCCTATCAGTGAGGCGCAGGTTGAGACCTATGGCACTGTTGCAGTAGCGGCATGACCAGAGCTGATTGGCATGGTATGGTAAGGATTTTTTATAGAGCGCACAACTCACCCTGGGGCATCTAGGCGCTTGACTGGGAGAATGAGGGAGATGAACATACCAGCAACGCATAGAACAATTAAAACAGGAAAGTTTTTAATTGCTTCCTGAAGATAGTCAATGACTGAATTTTACGGACTGCTAAGGGAAGCTTATTCCAATAGCTCGGGGCTAGGTATGAGAACGCTCTACCTCCCGTGCGTGTGAGGCGGATTCTGGGAACTTGAAGAAGGTCCAAAGTATTAGATCTAAGATTCCTATGAGGAGAGTATTTGACCAGTTTCTTTCGGAGGTAGAAAGGACCTCTCCCCCTTAGAGCATTATAGGTCAAACAGCAGATCTTAAAGATTGATCGGTTTCTGATATTAAGCCAATGCAGTTCCCTCAGCAATGGTGTTGAGGCCGAACCTGGTGGGCGATTCAAAAAAAGCCGTGCTGCCGTGTTTTGAATAACCTGAAGTTTAGCCAGGTGGATTTGACTCACTTCAGCCAACAACGCATTTCCATAGTCTAAGCGACTAACAACCATCGCCTGGACTAAGGTTCTGCGCTGAGATATGGGGAGGTAAGGGAAGATTTTCCTAAGCAACCTTAGTCCATAATAGCAGGAGCTGGTTGTTGCTGCTACCTGATCTTTCATAGTTAGAGCCTGATCCAATTGAATCCCGAGATTCTTTACCGACTGTTTGGGAATGGGGGGGTGACCGAGTTGACTAGGCCACCACTCATCAGACCAGCTGTTTTTGGCTTTACCTAAGAGCATAACCTCCGTTTATTCAGGATTGAGCTGGAGGCAATTTCTTGACATTCAGTCAAAGATGGCAAGCATTCCAGAAGCAAAACGGAGTTTGTCGAGTTCTGGGTTTGGTCCAATTGTAAACATAAGCTGGGTGTCATCAGCATATGATATAATTTCAAAGCCCAGATACTCGACTGCTTTTGCCAGAGGAGCCATATATAGGTTAAAGAGAGTGGGGCTCAGACAAGAACCTTGCGGGACTCCCCTGTCAAGCAGCATTTTTTGAGAGACATACGGTCCCAGCATAACAGTTTGAGTTCGACCCAATAAGTACTGTTCTAGCCATTTCAAGGCTAACCCTTTTATGCCACAGTCCTGGAGTCTCTCCAACAGCTTCGAATGGGAAATGGTGTCGAAAGCTGCGGAGAGATCAAGGAGGATCAGAATTACTGAACCTCCTTTATCAACAGTTAGCCTGAGAGAGTCTGTTACGGCCAACACAGCCGTTTCCGTGCTAAAACCGGGACGGAAACCAGACTGTGACGGATCTAAAAGATGGTTTTCCTCTAAGTACAGGCTTAATTGACTATTAATGCAGTTTTCCAAGATTTTACCTAGGAGAGGTAGCAGGGAGATGGGACGGTAATTTGCCCAAATCAAGGGGTCTGCCGATACTTTCTTCAATATGGGACGTACGACCGCCTCTTTCCAAGCAGTCGGGATTGTGGCCGAGGTGATAGAACTATTAAATATGTCTCGAATTGCAGGGGCACAGCTCAGGGCCAGATCTGCCATAATTTTGGGAGGACAAATATCCCATGGCGATCCCGATTTAGCTCCCGAAAGAGCTTTAACCACCTCCTCGACTGTAACTAACGAGAAGCAATTTAGGGAACATATATTTATATTGTTTTGATTCCGGGGTGATTGAGAAGGAGCCATCGGGGAGTTATTAGTGGTGGGAAAATTTGCATAAATATTCAATATTTTTTCCCGAAAATAGGAGGCCAGAGAATCACATAACTCCTGGGATTCTTGGGGCAACTGTCTGCAAGCTTTTGGCGAGACAAATTCCCGGACAACATTAAATAGTGTTTTCTGGGAGTTGCTCGCATTGTCAATTTGACCAATTATGTATTGCTGTCTGGCTACTTTTAGGTTCAGGTGGTATTTAGACAATACCCTCTTATACAGTGTTCTATTTTCCTCTGACTTGTCCGTGCGCCATCTCCTTTCCAAACGCCGACAGCTAGACCTTTCTAGCTTCAATTCACCTGAGAACCAGGTGGTTGAAACTCTCTGGGTCGTTGATTTCATTAATTTCTTAGGAATAATTTTGTCTAAAGCTCCTTCCAACGCAGTATTAAAAGTTTCCAATTGTTCACAAATATCTTTAGTATGGTCTAATTGGTACAAAGAAAAAGTCTCATTAAATGTCACAGGAGAAAGATTGTCCCACCTCCTACGTAGCCTTTGGGGTTGTTTGATGGGCTGTATTACACTTAATTCGGCCAGGCAGGTTATATGGATCGTAATCATAAAGTGATCGGTCCATGGGAGAGGGTACGGAAGGTCACAATGAATCCGGTCTGAGTTGGAGAAAACTAGGTCCAATAAGTGCCCCGCAATATGGGTAGGACCGATTATTCGTTGAGTGAGGCCTAAAAGTTTGAGAGAAGCCAGTAATTTGATAACTTCAGGGTCCTCTGCTTTTTCTCCATGAAAGTTGAAATCTCCCAACAAGAGGAAGGTTTTTGCTGCTAGTATATGAAGTGCCAGGTATTCTACTAGCACATCTACAAAACTTCCTTTAGCACCTGGTGGGCGATATACTATTGCTCCATACCAGGTGTCAGATGGAGAAGCCGTGATTTTAAAAATGCCTAATTCTAATTGGTCATTGCATACTGAGGAAACCCATTTTACCTCCTAGTCTTTCTTAAATTGCCCGATCCAGATGAATAAACTTATAGTTCTCTGGAATCGCCAGCGTAATCATCGCCTGGTTTGAGGGGTTTAGCCAGGTTTCGGTAAAAAAACACAAGGTGGGGTCCTGGGATGTCATCATGTCCCATATTTCAAAAGGGTGTTTTGCTAAAGATCTAGCATTACATAAAATATTTCTATGGGACATGGTTCCCAGAGTTCCTGAATTCTCCACGACGACATTAGGTTCCTCAACTATGCTCATTTGGTATTTACAATTGTGGCAGGATACTGTGCCCCTCCAGCATGGAAAAATTGGACTGAAAGCAGTTATTAGAAGGACATTTCTGTGCTTGGACGAGCTTATTTATTTGGTTTAGAACCACCGCCGAGTAACTAACTGCGGGGGCATGGGTCCTGGGAGAGGCAGCACTACTGGCCCCTGGTCGCGTAAGGGCGCGGACGGGCGCAGATGGGCTTGCCATTGGCGCGGCCGCTGCGCTCGTCCGCTGCGCGGCCGTGTCAGCATTAGGTTCATCTCTGTCTGGAGTGGCAGAGTGAGCACTTATTGAGAGCATTCAACATTCTGAAAGTAACCATGCATCTGAAAAAGCCAAGGAACACTTGTTAAATTGGGAGTACCTGAACGAGGGAAACAGCCTATGTTCTAATGAGTAAACTATGTACAGGGATGCAGGCCAGAGTCATTTTAGTGTCTGCGATTCTCAAGAATTGCGCCCTTCACTTTTTTTTCTCAGTTTGATTAGTAAGCACATAATGCCCAGCTCTTGTAGTGCAAACGTATCTGGTCTGAACGTCCAGTATGGTCTGGTGAAGTAAACTGAAGATCTAATTTCAGGAGACGTATTGGTAGATTGCAGTTGGATGGAACACAAATACCTTGCAACACATAATGTCTAAAATTAGCTAAAATCACTGGGATCAATGTATAATGAGGAGCACCATTTGAAATTGCTTATAATATACAGCTGTCAAATTATACCCACACCCTTAGTAGATGGTAACCACTGCTCCCTCACACCAGCTACATGGAGGCTGAGAGTCGCTGGTGGCTGATTCTAGCTTAGGAGCGCAGTCCTGTTTTCCTGCGCCCTTGAAGTGGCAAGGATGAGCTGCACTCTCTTCTCTTAAATTTGCTGTACACACCATAACTAAGGTCCGTATTCCGTTCCCATTCTATGGTGTGTGTTAAACAGTGTGATATGCGTAGCATGGTTTAAGTGCATATGATGGTCAATGCTATCCAATGGCTTTGCATGCCATGTATCGATCAGAAGGAATGCACCAAACGCTTGACTAGCTTATAGCAGTTGCTTCCTTGCATTCCGCTCCTCTGTAAATACACAGGGTGGTACACTCATGTCTGATTGGCAGTGCTGAAAAAGTCTAAGAAAATTCATCTTTTGGTTGACCCTGGCTTTCTTCCAGTACCCTAAAACACCGTTTTATACATTCCTTTTTTCAGCCAGTAGCCATGCTTCGGCTGGTATTCTAGGAAGCTAGCACCGGCCCAGGAAGACATCTTAACAGGGTATTACATCCGCTGTCCACCTTGAAGCATTTGGACCAGCCCTTTGCACTCTCTAGAAGCCTCCTACTACAACTTGGAGAGGAAGGAGCTGTACTGCCTTATGTAAAGAAAGGATCCATTCCCAACTAGGAACACAGGAGCTTTCAAAGAGGGACAAAGAGCTTTTCCTCTGTGGCCCAGATGTGGAGTGATGCCCCCTTGACTCCACCAGTTCTGCTTATTATGGAAGCACTTGAGCGTTCTCTCTAGGCCTTTACATTCAGAAGTTCATTTTATTTCATTTAAACTGTGGTTGGCTCCTCACCGTCAGTCCTGCTTCCATGTCTCGAGTGGCAAAGCTTATGGCCCAGTGAGTGTCTCCACTTTCATAGGTTCCTCTACCAACCAGACAGCTTATGCACAGTTGGCTGGTGGTGAGACTTGAACCCCTGAATTTTGGTACCCCATGGGGATCTTGCTGTAGGTGCCTACTTCAGTTCAACACCAAGCCCACTGCATTGACTTGAAACAAGTTGAATTGCTAATTAGACTCTCCCTTGAACTGTGTCTAGTGTAGATCCTGACCTCTCCCCCCCCCCCCCTTAAATAGCCCCATTAACCGGGCATCCAGTCTGTATTATGAAACAGATTGTGCATCAGCAATACTTTATAGACTTGCGTCTGATCCCTGTTTAATTGAGGTGGTAATTTCTTGAGCTTAATTTTCTTTGGGCTTATTTTAGTGAAAATTCGCCAACATGCACTTCAATCCGCTGACATGCCTGGTCCTGATCCCAGTATTGGTAAGAAAGTAGGGCAGAGGGCGATACTTCAAGGTGATTTGAGAGAGGATTGAAAACGTGTCAAGCCAGTTAGGAGACTGTAGTTTATTTAGCTAGACTAAGTTAGAGTGCTCAATTTAAAGCAGTTTGTAATGAGTTTTAACAACAGCAGCATGTTTGATTAATCTATCAATTGACAATATATTTATTCTAAGCATTTACAGTGAATGACGACATTTATTGTAGGTTTATAGCGCTCCCTTCCCTGAGATTTTAACATGAGAAGTGTTGACAGATTTTGGTAGTTGTTTACAGCAATGATATAGTGTGTGTTTCCATATGTAGCTGTTCATTATAAACTTGTTAAAATATACAAGCAAGAACTGTAAACTAGTGCTAAGCTTGCAGCTCTGGGGAGGAAGGGACGCTCCCATGGACTGTATTCTGAGAATAATGGACAATGGTGACATCGCGGCCCTTATCCTACTCGATCTTTCTCCCAACACCGTCTCACACCCTAACTTTATCCAACGAAGCTGGCATCCATGGTCCCGCACTGCGCTGGATCTGCTGCTTCCTGATAGGTGGCACCCAGTCAGTCATCCTGGCCTCTTCCCCTCGGACGCCGCCACCCTCCTCTTCAACTCGGACGCCGCCACCCTCCTCTTCACCACGGATTCCGCCACCCTCCTCTTCACCTCGGATGCCGCCACCCTCCTCTGCGGAGTTCCACAAGGATAGTCCCTCAGCTCTCAAACTCCTACAGCACCCCACTCTCAAGCACCCTCCACGCCTGTGGAATCCATATAATTTCATAAGCTGACGACAACAGCTCATACTCTCCCTCTACAAGATGCCAAACCCCCAGACTCATTTCTCTGCCTGCATGACTGAAGTTGCCAGATGGATGAAAACCAGCTGCATCAAGCACCACACAGACAAGACGGAAGCAATAATCTCCGGCAAAGACTCTTCTCTTTGAGACTCTATCTGGTGCTCCACCGAACCTGGACCCACACCCCTCCCAGCAACACACAAAAAAAAAAACGAAATAGTGATCGACAACCAACTCTACACGACTGACCAAGTAAACACAGTCTCCGTCTCCTGCTTCTACACACTCAAGATCTTCAAATGGCTCCCCACCAACACTCGTAGAACCATCACCCAAGCCTCGTCACCAGCAAGCTGTACTATGGCAATACACTCCATGCTGGAATCAACACTCAACTGACCAGCAGACTCCAGACCATGACAAATTCGGAGACCAAGCTCACCCTCAACCTCTCAATCATTTCACCCCACACCTCAAAGAGCTCCACTGGCTCCCAATCCACAAACAAGTAGTCTTCATAGTTCTCACACACACAGAACATTACGCAGCCTTGGCCCCATGCGCCCCAACAACCGAATAAACGTCCACAAACCCTCCAGACTCCTCTACTCAGCTGGACTCTTACTTGCCCGCTTCCCCTGCATAAGCAGAACAAGATCCAGCGGTTGTGCCTTCTACTTCGCTCCTAATGCCTGGAATGACCTACCCCTTTACATCACAGTCTCCACCTCAGTTTCTGAATTCTGCAAGAAACTGAAGACCTGGCTCTTCTCCCAGCCCAAATAGCTCCTGCTTCAGCGCCAGGATACTCTCCCGGGTGAGTTGTGTCCAATACAAATACACATAACACAACGTGCCATATAGGAGCTGCTGTGCAAGATCACGCCTATTGCTCCCACAGATGAACAGCGCTAGCAGCTTAATTGTATATATAGTTTGCTAAAGGCTATTGCAGATTGTAGTGCAAGGAGGTAGACAGAAGTATTCTCAGGAGTGTTTAGGACTCACTCCTGGGCGTTGTTTGTAAGATCATAGCAGAGCCATAGAGCAGGCGTATAAGCACCAGCTCGGATCTGCACGTGGCAAGGCCAGTCTTTGATATCTGCCAGGTAGTGCTTAGCAGTGATCATGCTGAGACACAGGAGACATAGCGTTAGAACAGAAAATGGATGGTAAAACAGAATTATGAGTGAAGTCTTTTCAAATGTACTCCAGTGAAGGAGCAGAGTAAAGTTTGAGTTTTGCATAATGTGCCTCAGAGTTTGGGACAGGGATATTCAAGCAGTTTGGTTCAGTGAACTCTGTTGGTCGTGGAAAAGTAATATGCTATTTGCAACTGGTAGACCATCATAGGGTGGTGTGTAGTATAGCAATTTGTTGAACTCATGGATGTGTTGTAGCTATAGCTCTCCTGCTGAGTCTAGATTTGCAATGGGTGTGTTACAGTAATACATGAACTGCACTTGTTGAGCTATGTCGGGTGTGGTACAGCAGCATGTGAGCTGCAGTTTCCTGGGCTGTATTGGGGGTGGTATAGAAGCATGTGGGTGCAGGTTGAGCTATATAAGGTGTGGTATGAACTGTGTGAGGTGTAGTTGAGAAATGATATGTGAAATACAGTAATTTGTGAACTACATTTGTTGTATGTCAAATGTGTCTCGTGTTGATGAAAAAACATTCAGGGTCAAGGATGAACAATCATATGCAAGACTTGGGCGTCTTGCTGGCTTTCAATGTAGATGCTCTACAGTGGATCAAGCAGTGGAAAGGGATTCCACGTCTGCAGAGGCCAGGCGTATTAGGAGTCTTTTGTCATCTTCTCAGTTTAGAGAAGTAATTTTACAATCTCAGAAGTTGAAGAAATTAGTTCAATAAAAAGGTACCCTGAAAGTGGAGATATTTGCCCACAAATCTTAGAAGCTTAGGGATGAGCAGCCAGGAGGTTGTCAAAGGAGAATTCCAAATTCTCTGAAGGATGGTAGAACTGAAGAAGCTTAATTAGGAGGCCTGGTGCTTGACTATGAATGGATTTATTTACAGTGCACAGTGTTTTAAGCAGGATCTTGTTTCAACAGATACCAGTTTAGGGATCTGAGATGAGGGTAATGTGGCCTTTTCGCCAAAAGATTCAGATGTCCAGCATCAATTTTAGAACATCCTTAATTTCTTACTCCTCATCCCTACTTCTCAACTCTACTTCTCATCTCATGATGGATGAGAAATATGGATGAGAAGTAGGGAGGATGGTGAGAAATAGGGATTATGAGTGACAAGTAAAAAGATGGATGAGAAGTAAGAATGATGGATGAGAAGCAGAGATGAGAAGTATGGGTGAGACGGGTGAAGGATGAGAAGCAGGGATGAGAAGTAGGGATGATGAATGAGAAGTAGGGATTTAAAAAAAAAATATTTTTATTAATGACAAGCTTATACAATGTACACACTTTACAAACATTGGCAACCGAGGTTGGATCACAGGTTTGAAATTGTACCACAGACCCCGAGTCATTTCAATGTCATGACAATATTAGGTAGACCCAAATTACACAATTAAACTACCCCGAATCTTGCCTTCAGCTAAGGTGCTGGGGCTCACATTTGCATCCCCTATATCCGTTCCATTTTTCCCAAATCTGCGACCATTTCTTAGGACACCGTCTAGATTCGTACACTGTCCTCTCTGTCCACATGCACCAATCCATGTCCTTGTCCCATGCTGTAAGTGTCGGTGTTTCCAGCGCCCTCCACAATTTATCAATGTTCCGTTTAGCAATTATCATACTAAGTGTCACCCATATCCTTTCTTTGTTGTTTAGGTCTGTAGGGCCCCATATATTCAGGAGACACAACTTTATACTATACTCAATCTTGTAACCCATCACTTCCTCCATGCACTTCGTCACTGTAGACCAATACTTCTGTATACCCCTACATTCCCAAAGTGTATTGTATGAAAGTTCTCTCCTGCCCACATCCCCTCATGCATTCTGCCTCAGATCTGTAGCCCATCTTCACCAGCACCGGGCCGGCAAGGTACGTTCTGTGAAGTATTTTCAATTGTACAAGTCTAATCCTTGAGGAGATAGCAGCCTCTTTGGGGTAGGTAAATGCTTCAATCCATTCCTCATCCTCCAATCCCGCTACATCGTGCTCTCACATGGCTCGGAGCCTGAGGAGGGGGTCAAACATATTATTGATTAGTTTCTTATAAGTTAGTTTAATGGACTGTCCCGGCATATATGTGTCCAGAATCCTGTCTTCTAACAGGGAGGACTCTGTCGGCGTCTCGCCGTTCGCTATACCAGCTTGTAGTGCGTGCCTGATCTGAAGGTACCTAAAGTACTCAGTATTTGCAAGGTCGTACTCAGTTTGCAGTTGGGCGAAAGTGACTATCCCTCCTGCCCTCCACAAGTCTCCAACTTTGGAAATCCCGATTAAATCCCATCGGTCGAAGCCTTTGGTGTGTTGCAAGCCACCCAGTTGCTCCGCGTCCTAGAGTGGGATGGCCTATGTAACCTTGCCCTCCCAGCCCAGGCTTCTCGTTGCCGCCCGCCAATCCTGGGCCGCATGCAGTGTGGTGCCTGACAGTTTCAGCTTGGTGAGGCGAGCATATAGCGCCCCCGTGAAGCTTACCCCCGGAAGCAGCCAACTGTCCATTTGGTAACGAGGGTCCCCTTGTGGTCTATACGTTTTTGAATTTTCTGCAGTTTGCCATTCAGATTGCTAGGGATAGCAGTAAAGATGCTTTTGGAGGCGAGATTTTACCCCTGGGGTGGGCTACTGACATCTTTTTAGATAATTGGAACAGCACCCAGATTGGGAAATACATTAATCAGCTGTAATTAAACAACTGTCTTTAACAGGGGGCACACTTTTTTATGGTTGAGCACAAGAATTGAACATAGTCGGTTTCCAGTTGCATAATTAAATAGCCAACTTCGACAGCTGTTCAGTAATGACTGGTGATATTTTCTTTCGGCTACTGATTAGTGTATCTCCCTATTATGTGCCCCATAAATGCAGACAACGGATATTGTGGAAGTGGTCACTGCCGATGTTAAAATCTTTAGACTCAAGTTGTAGTTCCCTTGAACACTATGCATCACATATATATTCTTTTTGTGATTTATTAAAAGGAGAGATTCTTAAAGTTAAGAGAGTTTAAGTTTTTGATTGTAACAAGGGGTGCCACTCGAGTGCTTCTTGAGAGTGACAGTGGTACACAAGTTGTAGTAAGTGGGTGACGTCTTTACTATATTCTGGACCATTATACTTTCTAAATTACACCCACCATACGCAAAGATAAACAAACTGTCTATACAGGCTCTTCTAAAGCTAGCGGAGAACATAAAAGTACATTGGCCGTCCTGTGTTCTAACAATCTGGTGTATAAAAACTGTGAAACTGATAGCAGTCATATCTTGTGCAGTTCATCATTTGAACTGCCATATTTTAAACACCAGCGAATAGTAAATGTTCTTATGAACATTTATGTTCATAAGGACTTATGTTCTTGTGTCTTTTTGGTTATATTCTTGGAACTTTCCATATCCAAACACAATATCCACGGATGGATCTTTTTGAAATTGATTGATTCACTCGAAATAACCATTATATGATGATTTGAATGTGCTTCACATGTTTTACTGTCTCTAGTGTATTGTAATTTTTAATTGCGAACATTTCTTATCAGATCATTGTGTTTATTTTTATATGTTTCAAGAAGTAAGTCTTTTTTTAATAAAATCATATTTTTATAAACTCTTATAGTTGTTTACCAATGTGCTTGTAATTGTTCCTTAGCGCCCATACTTGGGGTATGCGAGATCCTTGAACAAGTGTATGTTTTTTTAAAAGATTTGAGTGTAAATGAATGATATGTGGTAAATCCTATTAGCTCCCAGAGAGTTTCTCTTTATTTTGTACAGTAGAACGTGAACTGTAGTTTGTTCACTGTGGTGTATTACAGTAGGTTGCTATCTCAGTCTGATTGAAGTTTGTGGGCCGTGGTATTACACGTTGACGTGAGCTGCTTTCGATGGCCTTCATTGGTGTGCCCCATTACTATCACCTCCTACTTGCTGAACTTTGATGTGGTGGCACAGTGATATGGATGAATTGCATTTGGGGCAATAACTAAGTTGTGAGTGAGGGTGTTGTCTCCTGCTGGTATCATGAGCTGTGGGTGAATGAACGGTGTGGTCTGCAGTTATAAGTGATTTTTCGTTTCTTTACCAGCTTTGTCTAGTTAAACGGTGTTGCCTGCTGTACTAATGTGCTGTTGTCCTGTTTCTGTCATTGTAGTGGAGCTTTTGGCCGACTGGCAGCATCAGACGGTGCGCATCACGCAGGTGAGGCTGAGACTTTGTCCCATTTCCCCTCTGCCTTAGTTTCTTCGCTGTGATCTCTTCCCACTAAACCCCAGTACTCTGTAGTCTGCTTTCCATTTTGCATGCCTGCAGGCAAGAACACTCCCTTTTGACCACGAGCTGGCAGCTACCTCTCTGCCCCCTTTCTGGCTGACTGTAGGCTGGGCCTCCTCTCACCTTTAGATGATTGTAGGCTGAGACATCTAACCTTTGCCCACATTCTCACCAGGACCCCCTCCCAACATCGGCCAACATATAGGCTTCCCCCAATTTCATTGCGCCTTATATAAGTTGTAAATCTCTGGCTTTCTCCAAGGTCAACCCTGGACCAACCACCCCCTCTATCTACACAGATGTAGGCTGAGTCCCTTACCCTTTGGTTTCCTGTAGCCTGAAGCCTTCACAATGCCACTTATAGGTGGAGGCCCTCACACTTTGGTCGCCTTCAGAATCAGGTCCTCACTTTTTAGCGACCTGTAGCCTGAGGCCCTCACCCTTTGGCGTACTACAGCCTGAGACCTCACCTCACCACTTGGCCACCTGTAGTCTGCAGTCCTTGGCCATTTGATGCCTTTAGGATGAGTCCCTTATCCTTTGCCCACATATAGGTTGAGACACTCGCCTTTTGGCTGCCAGTAGGCTGAGGCCTTCGCACTTTGGCCACCGGTCGATGGAAAATTACACCCTTTGGCTGCCTAAAGCTGAGGCACTCGCTCTTTGGCTGCCTGCAGGCCGAGGCACTCACCCTTTGACTGTCTGTAGACCGAGACCCTCACCCTCTGGTTGCCTGTAGGCCGAGGCCCTCACTCTTTGGTCACGTGTAGTCCAAGGCTCTCACCCTTTAGCCGGCTGTTGCCTGAGGCCCTCGCCCTTTGGCCACTTATAGGCAGCTTCTAACTAAGAGCAAAAACCTCCAGAGCGCGCCGTCTGATATTCCATGCTGGTAAACTGTTGCTGTCTTCCCTCTATGAAAGCCTATGTGGCTTTGCCATACTGTTGTGCGTAATATTTTGTGGGATGGCCAGTTGGCACTGACTTACCTGCGCTGGTGCTTAGTGGTAAATGTGGTGCTGCCAGGGTGGGCGGTTGAGTGGTTGTTTTGCACCATTTCTTCTAATAATTTTGTGGGAGGGGAGTTGTAAGGTCCCTCAAATGGAGTAATTCATCCAATAAATATCATATACACTTTTTGCGTCTTTGCAGCTTGGGGATAAACCAACTTCAGTAGAGGAGTTGGAGCTGAAGAAGGGGGAGAGCACTACGATAAAGGAAGGGGAGACCTTATGCTTGGTGAATGGTCTCTATCCCCATACTATTCGCTTCACTGGCTCCAAGCCCAGCCGACCCCCTTCAGCTTCTGAGACCAAGGCTGATGTCTCAGCCCGGCCCAGAGACACAGTACCAAAGAGAACCGTCAAGGACTTCCTCTGTGCACATCGCCTTGAAAACTCGAAGAAGAGCTCCAGCAACAGGGAGGCACAGGCAGAGCCCAGCAGCAAAAGGCCCCAGGGGAGAGCCCCATGGAACATGGGTCAGGCTCAGACTCTGAAGAGGAGGCCAATCGCAAGCTGAACCACCTCCAAGAGACCGCAGCCCATGCCCATCAGGCAAACAGCAAAGCCGTTCCGCGGGCTGGTTCTACAGAGGTCCACAGAGGAGATACCTGCCCCAGAGACTCCTGGGAGGAACATGGCAAGCTGCTAGTCTTCAACAAGAAAGGGGTGCAGGCCAGCTCCAAGGTATGAGATGTTTCCCAGCGCACTCATGTACACACACATACATCTATGACACACAAACCTTGCATAAGGTGCTCTGTGGAGAACTGACACCTACACGTATTGCAGTCAGTCTTCCACACTTCTCTTCCTGTATGAAATATTGTGCAGCACAAAATGTAGACCTGTCGCAGACAGTAGTTTCGCCCCTCTTTTGAGATATTGTTCAGTGCACCCCCTCTTTCAACATATTGGTCAGCGCACTGATACACCTATTGTAGAATAACCTATGTTTCTCTAGTTATATAAGATTTGTAGAGCTCAGCACTCACTATACATAGAACCCACTTGTGCATGCCATTACATAGTGCCTCAACATTGTCATGAGATCTATCACTGTGAGCCGTATGGCTCACTTCCTGAGAAGACAGATGGGCATGGAGTTGTCACCCATTGGCTTTGTCACGCATAGGGGTTTCCTCAAATGTTCAATATTCTTTTCTTTCTTGTTTACTTCTGTTCTTGTCTGAGATGGTCTGCACTTTTTCAAACCATCCCTCTTACATCGGTTCCACCCTTCACCGGTCCGCTGTTAAAGTAGGTCTACTTTGCTCACCTAAATAAACATTTCATTTTTATTAAATTTCAGTTTACAAAATGATATAAAATCCCACATAAATATGCAACAATTAAGGCAGAACTTAAAACGCTCGATTCTTAAAATTAAATTGACCCTTGTGGTTAGACATTCTGTTTCTCATACAACACCCTCCAAGCTCTTGTTTGACCTCCCTGAGGCATAGGGCCCCCACCCGTGCAACTCGCTGCCCTCCCCCCACTGTAAAGACTCTTAACAGATAGACAAATGCAATTAGTGTGGCTTAACCAAGGGCGTAGCTTTTTATTCACATAGTCACATTGCATCAGTGAGGAATGATAATTCTAGTTGAGTATACATTATTGTTATAAGTCAACAAGCCAAAGATCAGCCAAAGACATTGTTATGAAAATGCAGGTCGTAAGTTCAGCAAACCAGCTCAAGGAGTGTGCAAGAAATACCCTAGCTGTCTCTACCCATTACAGTTCAACACTTTGGAATGCAAAAGTGCCAGCAGGCCCCTTTTCCATATCCATCGGCCACGCCCTCAACCACGGGCATTCGGGCATAACTTAGTGGCAACTTTCCCTCCATCATTCCGAGGGATGGGCAATACCCGCAGCTCCACATACATCAGGGCACCGCATAGCGCTCCATCCCTGTCACCAAAAACAAAAAACGTTCAACTTCAGGCAACCCCGGGGTAGGGCAAGAAGGTCCAGGGCCACCAGCAGGCCAGTCCCCCTCCTGCCTGCCCAGTGCCCGCACCAAACAACACCCCTCCAATGTGTACGTTTAGTAAATCAGTCCAAATTTTGGGTAGTCCCCTTATTCTACTGCAAGAAATTCAATCAATTCCTCCTTCCTCCAGGAGTTGGTTGCTGGGGCATGTTGGGGAGGTGCACGGTGGAGGGAAAAGAGGCTGACCCCTGACCTTGGGATGCCTTATATTGTGCGGCCTGAGGCGCCTCCAGATGATGTCATAAGTGCCGCCCCTCTCCATGGTGAAACCGCTGAAGGACTCCCCGCCTTGGCTCGCTCCTGCCCGTGGAGCGACTAAGAGGCACCCCACTTCTGTTTGCAGGTGGCACCTGATCATTGTGGACAGGCTCCGTATTTGCTTCCATTCTGTGGCCTGATTGGTCCTTTAGCCCCGATTGCACAGAAGCATGTAGGTGTGCTTCTCCGCATTGAGTGTATTCAGTGCCCTTTCCAGACAAAGGCTACTGTTGAACTCAGGCCTCCATAGGAGGGGATGTTGCTGAGAACCCACAGTACACCACTGTTGCTTTCAAGATGGCGACAAGCAAGACTGCTTCCACTGCTGACACTGAGCTGTGGGGAGATCACTTAGAGTACTGGGACACACTTTGGTGGATACACTACCTCTCGATCTCAAAAAAGTAAAAAATGAAAACTTTCAGGAGAGCACCAAAGAGCCATTTATTGTGTTAGCTCTATCTGTGGGTCCAGGAGGAATGCTCAGCCTGCAGCATCACAAAGCCTTCTCTGGTGTCAGTGCACTTTATAAGCTCCTTCAATACTCAGTATTTTAGAAATGTGACAGGCCTATCTAATTGTCGATGTTATTTTTGGGGGCTCTCTCCTGTTGGCCATCTTTGATCCGTGGCCATCAGAGGGCTTCTTGAGACGCTGCTCAGAACCTTGCCTATCTTCCAGATCGCCGGCTTTGACATCGACGGTACGATCATCACCACGAAGTCCGGAAAGGTCTTTGCTGTTGGTCCCGATGACTGGAGGTGAGTGGGTTCCTTGCAGGCATGGGTTCACTTTGTGTCACTTGGCCACTAGCTTTTTATAGTAGCAGTCCATGAGAAAAGCAGAGTGGGCTGGAGGTGTTGTTGTCAGAGCTATCAGTATTACAATAGCTAAGGGTGCTTGAAGTCCATATTGAGGTACATTGGTGGAGCTGTGTATGTGTTTCAATGCTTGGAGAATAGAGCCTTCTGCAGGTCAGGATGGAGTTCTCTGTATGGAACAGCATAGACACCACAGGTTCAGATTGTGAATTCTGCATGGGACACAATGTTGGAAGAGCAGCCACTGCTGCAGATCAGGATGTACAGTGGGTGATTTGTGTCCCACCACCCTGTGCTGTCAGTGCCTAGGGTGCTGTAGGCTTGGATTGAGCCACACTGGAAAAGCTATGTTTGGGCCTTAGTACTGGAACAGCAGAGAGTGCTGCATTTACACATTTAGAACTTTCCATTGTTAGGGTAGCGTATTGGTCCTAAAAATAAAACTTCATGGTGTTTTCCACTAATATGTCTGTCTTTGTCTACAGAATTTTATACCCAGAGATTCCCCAAAAATTAAAGCAGCTTTTAAGCGAAGGTTACAAGGTAATTTCTAGCCTTTAATGCCTCCCTCCTCCTGCACCTCACTCTTTTTAGCCCTTTAAGTTGATTTTGTCCTTTTTTCTGTTGCTCTTTGCAGATTGTCTTTATCACCAACCAGCTGGGGATCAGTCGTGGCAAACTGAAGCCGGAAGTGTTCAAAGCCAAGGCGGAAGCCATAATCGAGCAGCTGGTGCTACCTGTGCAGGTGAACATTGGTGGGGCTTGGATTATCTGTGGAGGTGGGCCAGATGAGGCTGAAACTAAGAGGGGTGTACTTGTGTAGGTGGGAGTATGAGGCATTCGGGTACCTGCGCAGGTGAACATTTGTGGGGCGTGGATTGCCTCTTGAGGTGGGCCAGATGAGGCTGAAATAAAGAGGGGTGTACTCGTGTAGGTGGGAGTATGAGGCACCGTGGTACCTGTGCAGGTGAACATTGGTGGGGCGTGGATTGTCTGTGGAGGTGGGAGTATGAGACACCGGGGTACCTGTACAGGTGAACATTGGCGGGGCATGGATTATCTCTGGAGGTGGGCCAGATGAGGCTAAAAGAAAGAGGGGTGTACTTGGGCAGGTGGGAGTATGAGGCACTGGGGTACCTGTGCAGGCGTACATTGGCATCAGGTGAGACTCGAGGAAAGAAGGCCCTACCTGTTCAAAGGGACTACGGTACCTATTAAGGTGATCAGAGGTGAGGGGATAACCAGTGGATGTAAGCGGGGTGAGTTTTCAAGTGATATTGGGTATATATTTAGGTGAGCAATGAGGCGGGTGCAGTGACCTGTGTAAATGAACCAGGACAGCAGGGGAGTAGAAAGGATGATGTGAATGTTGACCTGAGAACTGAGAGCAAATGCAGGCGTAGTGGTGGGACTTGCGTAGGATAGAAAGCTTCCATCCACTACCCTAGACTCTTCCGTGTGAGAAGTGACTGAACACACTTAAGAGGTTGGCCACATTGGCAACAGTGTTGTACCTCGTTTTATTTTCCTTTTGTTTATAACATTCTGCATAGAAGTGTGTCGAAATGACAATATTTTAAGTGCAGTTTCACACCTGCTGCTTTTGCCCTCTCTTTTCCATATCATTATTTCATTTTTTATTTTCCTTTTCACTGAGATGCTTCGAGAGCTGCTTTGTTTTTATGTATTTTTGAGGCTTCTTCCTATGAAGCTCATTCTCTAGAAAGCTTCCACTTTGTTTCCTGCCTTTCTCTCCTCTTTCTTCACCACCCCCCAGTTTCCCAAGAAACTAAACTAGCAGCATATGCCTGTACCCTAGACATTCACATGCATTAACCTAGCCAGCTGATCGAACAACCATCCCTCAACATGTTTCGTTGTGACATTGAACAGTGATTATTACAGTACATCAGACTCGGTTTTATTTCTGCTAGAGAGGTTTGTTTGCAGTTATATCTGATGAATGCAGAACAGGTCTCCTTCTTCACACAAGTATGCCCAGGCACAGGGCTAGGCTAGTTAGCACTCTTTGCAGATTGTCTTTATCACCAACCAGCTGGGGATCAGTCGTGGCAAACTGAAGCCGGAAGTGTTCAAAGCCAAGGCGGAAGCCATAATCGAGCAGCTGGTGCTACCTGTGCAGGTGAACATTGGTGGGGCTTGGATTATCTGTGGAGGTGGGCCAGATGAGGCTGAAACTAAGAGGGGTGTACTTGTGTAGGTGGGAGTATGAGGCATTCGGGTACCTGCGCAGGTGAACATTGGTGGGGCGTGGATTGCCTCTTGAGGTGGGCCAGATGAGGCTGAAATAAAGAGGGGTGTACTCGTGTAGGTGGAAGTATGAGGCACCGTGGTACCTGTGCAGGTGAACATTGGTGGGGCGTGGATTGTCTGTGGAGGTGGGAGTATGAGACACCGGGGTACCTGTACAGGTGAACATTGGCGGGGCATGGATTATCTCTGGAGGTGGGCCAGATGAGGCTAAAAGAAAGAGGGGTGTACTTGGGCAGGTGGGAGTATGAGGCACTGGGGTACCTGTGCAGGCGTACATTGGCATCAGGTGAGACTCGAGGAAAGAAGGCCCTACCTGTTCAAAGGGACTACGGTACCTATTAAGGTGATCAGAGGTGAGGGGATAACCAGTGGATGTAAGCGGGGTGAGTTTTCAAGTGATATTGGGTATATATTTAGGTGAGCAATGAGGCGGGTGCAGTGACCTGTGTAAATGAACCAGGACAGCAGGGGAGTAGAAAGGATGATGTGAATGTTGACCTGAGAACTGAGAGCAAATGCAGGCGTAGTGGTGGGACTTGCGTAGGATAGAAAGCTTCCATCCACTACCCTAGACTCTTCCGTGTGAGAAGTGACTGAACACACTTAAGAGGTTGGCCACATTGGCAACAGTGTTGTACCTCGTTTTATTTTCCTTTTGTTTATAACATTCTGCATAGAAGTGTGTCGAAATAACAATATTTTAAGTGCAGTTTCACACCTGCTGCTTTTGCCCTCTCTTTTCCATATCATTATTTCATTTTTTATTTTCCTTTTCACTGAGATGGTTCGAGAGCTGCTTTGTTTTTATGTATTTTTGAGGCTTCTTCCTATGAAGCTCATTCTCTAGAAAGCTTCCACTTTGTTTCCTGCCTTTCTCTCCTCTTTCTTCACCACCCCCCAGTTTCCCAAGAAACTAAACTAGCAGCATATGCCTGTACCCTAGACATTCACATGCATTAACCTAGCCAGCTGATCGAACAACCATCCCTCAACATGTTTCGTTGTGACATTGAACAGTGATTATTACAGTACATCAGACTCGGTTTTATTTCTGCTAGAGAGGTTTGTTTGCAGTTATATCTGATGAATGCAGAACAGGTCTCCTTCTTCACACAAGTATGCCCAGGCACAGGGCTAGGCTAGTTAGCACTCATACAAATCACACTCTTTATGCAAACTATACCACTAACATTGCTCACATCATTGAGCACTCTTCGGACTCACACAGAGACCTATTCATAAACTATATTTTGTAGTATGTAAGTTGTACTACTGACGTATTGTGCTATACAGTCGGAGGCCTCCGTCTGTCCTATATTTTGTCTTCCCCACACACACATAGGTGTGCATTTGTGTACTTAATGTGTGAGGGAGAAGGTGGAGTGGCTGGAAAAAGGAGGGGTTTAGAGAATCACACGCTAATACAAACCACCACCCTCACAAAGTATGCTATGCCTATTAATCTATACTTCTAAAATCACTACTGCCCTATAGGTGTCAGAACAGGTTTAAATGTACAGTCCAGCCTTTGAGTAAGTTAATGTTGACTCGATGATTTCTCGGGAGCGGATCGATGCCAAAAGGGGTCCACCTCTCGACAGCCCCAAATCCTGAATGCTGTTAAAGAACAGGAGAGTGGGATGGTCAAGCGGGGGAAGGAAAGGATGGGAACAGCGGGGAGGGAGATCTGAAAAGGAAGAGATACTCAATACATTAGCCACTTATAAGGTACTGCGTGTTTAACTCGAAATCTGTGAGGGGTTCGTACCTGTAAATAAACTTAAGGACAGCGTTCTCCAGGTGTAAACATCCTGGATTCAACACAAGCAATACTCGGTTCTGATCGATAGTTTGGATTCTGTTAATGAAAGGAAGGCATCATGAAAACACGCTCCTTTCACACTGTGGCCAAGGAAAACAAACACTCTCTCACGCACATAACCATACACACCATAAATGTTGTCGTGCTTCACTTCACAGGGGAAGAGCAGAATGCCGCCTCTTAAACCCCCTGTTTATACACAAAAGAAAGGAGTCAAAATACGTCTTTTAACTCCAGGTAAACGTAAGAGAATTCCAACAATTGGGGAGACCGTAATGCTGCTGCAGGTTATTTGCAATCCTAAACACCTAATAGGCCCCCAAGATGTGAGCAAGTAAATCAGACGGGGACACAAAGGTTCAAGTTCACTCAATGTACATAAATGCGGGCTCTCCTCTTAATGAGGAAGGTCTATGAACAATGCGCGGTGCTCCGCGTTCACAATAACGAGAGCGGTACCAGCTCCAAGTTCTCTGGTGGTGCAGGTGCACCCTTACCCAACGCGGGCGTACTGCAGGTTTCACAATCCTCGGCTGCTTCGAAAGAATAACCAGCAGCGAGTGGAACGCCGGGCGGCGTCTTAAACTGTCTCTACTTCCGGTATATACCCACGTGATCGGACTTGGTATCGGATGTGCAAAGAGGCCTGGGAATTGTAGTTTTGACGACGTTGAACCTTTCCGCTTCCATGCTTCTTGCCTCCAATGCGTTGCTGTCCTGATTCCACCACCCGGTCAGCCAACACCAAAGATCCTCTGCCTTGAATGCCTGCAGAGTGCCCCCACCACCACCGCGAGGTATGTCCGTAGCGCTACGCGGCTCGTGTGACGCTCGAAGGGGGGAGGAGCGTAACAGCACATCCTCCCTCGGGGGCCCTTTCTGTGGACCGGGCTTACTCGGATTGGATTTATGGAAGAGAGATACAAGACGAGGGGCGTGTACGTTAGATGCTGGCTCCCACGAGTTTTCTTCAGGTCCGTAATTCTTCCAAGCCAGAAGGTACCATAAGGACTTATGTCTCCATTTGGAATCAAGTATTTTCTTCACCTCATACTCGGGTTCTCCGTCAATTACGATAGGGGATGGTGGTGGCCGTGCCTTTATAGCAGATGGTTTCAAGAGCGAAACATGAAAGACCGGATGAACTTTCATATGAGCGGGCAAGGCGAGCTTGACTGCCACTGGGTTTATTCTTTTCAGTATGCGGTACGGGCCTATGTACCGTGGATTAAAAATGCTGTATTTTCGAAATCTTAGATTCTTCGTAGATAGCCATACGAAGTCACCTATCTTATAGGTTGGACCCGGTCGACGATGCTTGTCGGCCTGTTTTTTTTATTGTTCCTTGGTTTTCTGTAGGTTCTTCCTGGCGGTTTTCAAGGTTTCTTGAATTAATGTAACTCGTTCTTGTATGTTAGGCATCTTCTCATCAAACTTAGGCCTAACTATGGGAAGGAAGCGAGGATGAAATCCATAGGTACAAAAAAAAGGTGTCATCTTGCTCGAACTATGTTGAGCGTTATTGTATGCAATTTCAGCTAACCAGAGAAGGTCCACCCATTTGTTCGTTGTTTGATCTACGTAGCAGTGTAGGTATTTCTTTAGTGTTTGGTTCAAACGTTCTGTTTGACCATCTGTTTGTGGACGTGTTGTTAGATATACGAAGGGTTGAGCACCAGGTTTTCCAAAATCTGCTGGTGAACTGAGGGCCTCTGTCTGTAATGATGACCTTAAGTAGTCCATGAAAACGAATGACATGTGTGAGTAGTAATGTTGCCAACTGGGATGATGACGGTAGACCGGCACAAGCAATGAAATGGCCCAATTTGGTGAGGCTATCCACTACCACTAGAATGGTTGTATATCCCTTATCCTTGGGTAAACTTACTATAAAGTCCATAGACACGTATTCCCAAGGTATCTCGGGAGTGGGTAGGGGTTGAAGCAACCCTTGTGGTTTCCTATGGTCTGCCTTGGCTTGACAGCACACAACGCACTGTTGGATTCGTTTAGTGATGTCTTGTCTGATGGCTGGCCACCAAAAGTGCTGTAGTATTTTTTCCAGAGTTTTCTCTATTCCTGCATGTCCGGCACAAGGGTCATCATGACACCAATTGAAGACAGTTCTTCTTAAGGCAGTCGTTGGGACTAAAAGTTGTTGTCTTCGCATGGGAAGTCCATCCTTTATACGCCATTCAGTGTTCTCCTCCATCCAGGCCTTCCAAAATGAGCTCTTTATAGCTTGTTTCACCTGGTCCAGGAACATATCGGTTTGAATCACACAAATAACTTTCTTGGAGGGAATGATGGCGTGTAGTTCTGGTTTGGTCGTGGCAAAGGAATTGTCACGGCGAGAAAGGGCGTCTGCCTTCATGATCTCCACCACTGTTCTATAGGTAACAACGAAGTCGAACTCAGCAAAGAACAACATCCAGCGCAGTTGACGAGGGGTGAGCAATCGGGCTGACATCATGAACTGCAGGTTTCTATGGTCAGTATATACTGTTACAGTGTGTTTCGCTCCCATCAGATAATGCCTCCATTCCATAAAGGCGTCCTTGATGGCTTGAGTTCTTTCTCCGCTATGGTGTAGTGTGTCTCCGCCGTATTTAACTAGCGAGACATGTAGGCCACCGGATGTAGTTGCCCATTCTCCTTGTTCCTTTGTGACAAGATGGCTCCTATCGCCACGTCCGATGCATCTGCCTCTACTATGTAGGGTACGTCGCTATCTGGGTGGGCTAACACAGGTGCAGTGGTGAAGGCAGTTTTCAACACGGAGAATGCCCTCTGGGCGTCTTCAGTCCATTTATAAGGTACATTTTTCATAAGCAGTTTGGTTAGAGGAGCTGCCACTTGTGAAAACTGCCGAATAAAACGCCTGTAAAAATTGGCAAACCCCAGGAAGCATTGCATTTCTTTTATATTATTGGGGGGGGGGGGGTAACCAATCCAGAACTGCTTGTACCTTGCGCGCTGCCATTTCTTGTCCGTTAGCAGATAGTATTATTCCCAAGAACTCCACTTTTCTCACATGGAACTCGCATTTGCTTATCTTACAATATAAGTGATGACGTCGAAGTGTAAGCAAAACAGCGCGAACGTGTTCTATATGGTCTTCTTCCTTTTCTGAATATACTAAGATGTCATCAATATAAATGATGACCGTGATATCAAGGAATTCACGAAGTACGTCTGTCAAAAAGAACTGGAATGCGGCTGGCGCATTGCATAGTCCATATGGCATTACGCAGTACTCAAAAAGTCCATATTGTGTGCGGAAAGCCGTCTTCCACTCATCTCCTTTGCGCATTCGTACCAAATGGTATGCTCCTTTCAGATCCAAGCGGGTGTAGATTATAGCCTGTCTCACTTGATCTAGCAATACTGGGATGAGTGGCAAGGGGTAGCGGTTTTTAATGGTGATACTATTCAGGGCTCTAAAGTCCACACATGCCCTGAGTTCATGATTGGCCTTCGGTATGAAAAAGAGAGGTGATGCTGCGTGTGATTTGGATGGTCTTATGAATCCGTTGTTTAAGCATGTATCTAAGTAATGGCGTAGATGCTCATTTTCCGGCTCTGTGAGGGCGTAGACTCTTCCACATGGTACCACTGCCCCTGGTACAAGGTCTATTTGACAATCGTAACTACGATGCGGTGGTAAAATATTGGCTTGTTCTTCGCCGAACACATCCCGAAGGTCATGGTATGGTGCAGGCAAGATTACTTCCTTTTCCTCAGCGTTGGCTATTACATGTGTCTGAGAGAGTTCCTTCGCCGGGCTATGTCGATTACTACCGCAATGTTCTATACAATAGGGTGAGTTGAATTCTATCACTTCCTTTTCCCAATTAATAGCTGGATTGTGTTTTCGAAGCCAGGGAAGACCCAATATTACCCCATATTGGGGTGCTTGTATCACATTGAAACTGAGCGTTTCCCAATGTTGTTCTTCCCAAGATTTTTCAAGGTTTCCAGTACAGTAACGAATAGGGCCAGAAACCAGTTGTCGCCCATCCACAGTCATTACTATTTCTGGTTCGGTCTTTGGAATGAGCTTTATTTGTAGTGTGTTAGCTAGTTCTTTATCCATGAAGAGTCCTGTTGCTCCTGAAACCACCATGGCCTTAAGGGAATGTTTCCGATCATCGAAATGTACTTGTAATATCACATGAAAGTGGGACGCCGGACCTTCAATTGCATTCTGAACCGAAGGGATCGATTTTATGCCCAAGAACCTCCATTCTTGTCTTCTTGAGCCTTGGGGTTTTCCGTCTTCGGTGTTTCCCCAACCATGCGAGATAACACGTCTCTGTCCCGTCCCTTGGGTTTAGCTAGGCAATCTTTCACATAATGTCCCTTCTTTCCGCAATATAGACCTAATCCATTCCTGCGTCTCTGCTCTTTCTCTTCTGATGTAAGAGAGGCTCGAACTGAGCCTATTTCCATGGGTTCCTGCACGGTGTTATATCCTCCCGGAACTGTTCTAGCACGGTCAAACCTGAGAGAGGGTTTATCCCCTCGTCTCTTATCCACACGACGTTCGGATAATCTGTGATCTAACCTCTGGGTCAAACTAATAAGAGCCTTACAGGAGGTGGGCTGAGGGTCAATAGTCGCTAGCACATTCTTAAGTTCATCCTTAAGGCCCTGATAGAACAATGCACTTTGTTTACTCTCAGGCCAATCTGTTTCTGTAATCAAACGTTGGATGGTGTTTGCATAGGCTACTAGGTCTCTATTCCCTTGTTTTAATTCTAGAAGCTCACGGTCAGCTGTAAAGTTGGCTGCTCTACGGTCAAACACGCGCTCAAATTCTTCGCGGAACGCATCCCAGCCATACAAGAGAGGGTCGTCGCGCCGCACCAAGGGAACTGCCCACTGGGCAGCGTCGCCATTCAAGTAGGAAATGGTGAAGGCTACTCTAGACTGATTGGAAGGGAATGCCTTTGGCTTGCAAGAAAAATGTAAAAGGATTTGCGTAATGAACACTTGCACCTTATGGGCTTCCCTTAAGAACCTTTCCGGTGCTGCTAGTGGAATAGGCGTCAGCAGTTCTACACTAAATGGCGCAGCTGAGGAAGAAAAACCCCCTGAGGGAAACCTCCCTGTACCTACATCAAAGGGATTGCGCTGCATCCCTTCAATTCTCTGTTTCAAGACTGCTGTCTCTTCTCGAGAGGTGGCTAACTCTTGCTGTACTAATGATAAGGCGCCTAGAACGTCCTCTAACGTGGCCATGTTTTGTATCGACCCGCCCAGGAGGAAGTCAATTCATGGGCTGGTTATTCTGTTGACTCGATGATTCCTCGGGAGCGGATCGATGCCAAAAGGGGTCCACCTCCCGACAGCCGCAACCCTGAATGCTGTTAAAGCACAAGAGAGTGGGATGGTCAAGCGGGGGAAGGAAAGGATGGGAACAGCGGGGAGGGAGATCTGAAAAGGAAGAGATACTCAATACATTAGCCACTTATAAGGTACTGCGTGTTTAACTCGAAATCTGTGAGGGGTTCGTACATGTAAAGAAACTTAAGGACAGCGTTCTCCAGGTGTAAACATCCTGGAATCAACACAAGCAATACTCTGTTCTGATCGCTAGTTTGGATTCTGTTAATGAAAGGAAGGCATCATGAAAACACGCTCCTTTCACACTGTGGCCAAGGGAGACAAACACTCTCTCACGCACATAACCATACACACCATAAATGTTGTCGTGCTTCACTTCACAGGGGAAGAGCAGAATGCCGCCACTTTAACCCCCTGTTAATACACAAAAGAAAGGAGTCAAAATACGTCTTTTAACTCCAGGTAAACGTAAGAGAATTCCAACAATTGGGGAGACCGTAATGCTGCTGCAGGTTACTTGCAAACCTAAACACCTAATAGGCCCCCAAGATGTGAGCAAGTAAATCAGACGGGAACACAAAGGTTCAAGTTCACTCAATGTACATAAATGCGGGCTCTCCTCTTAATGAGGAAGGTCTATGAACAATGCGCGGTGCTCCGCGTTCACAATTCGAGTACCAGCTCCAAGTTCTCTGGTGGTGCAGGTGCACCCTTATCCAACGCGGGCGTACTGCAGGTTTCACAATCCTCGGCTGCTTCGAAAGAATAACCAGCAGCGAGTGGAACGCCGGGCGGCGTCTTAAACTGTCTCTACTTCCGGTATATACCCACGTGATCGGACTTGGTATTGGATGTGCAAGGAGGCCTGGGAATTGTAGTTTTGACGACGTTGAGCCTTTCCGCTTCCATGCTTCTTGCCTCCAATGCGTTGCTGTCCTGATTCCACCACCCGGTCAGCCAACACCAAAGATGCTCTGCCTTGACTCCCTGCAGAGTGCCCCCACCACCGCGAGGTATGTCCGTAGCGCTACGCGGCTCGTGTGACGCTCGAGGGGGGAGGAGCGTAACAGTTAATGCCTTGTGCCAATTTATGCAAACCCAGACATTCACAAATGCTGTTAATGTGCATTAGCCTATTGTCTTTTCTATTTCTTGTACTACTGAGGCATGTTGGTGTGGCCTTGGCACGCAAGGCTGGTGTAGGATTGGGAAAAGGCGGCATTGTGGCATGTGTCTTTGTCTGATTTGGTGTGTTTGTTTGTGTCTTGGCTGCTGCTGTCCTGCCCTTAGGTCAGCACAGCCCTGTTACCTATGGCTGGCTGTGCTCTGTCAAACCATCACTCGGCAGTGATTTCTCACTCCTTCTCTGCCTGCAGGTGCTGGTGGCCACTGGACTGGACATCTACCGGAAGCCGGCGCTGGGCATGTGGCATCACTTGTGCGACAAGGTTTGTAGATTGCCAGCCTGACCATTTAGTAACAAATTATTCTTTTTTTCACAGTATGAACTCTTCTGCATTCGTATATAATATGATATAAGTATTTGCTAAAGACCCATGTTGCGCACAACCGTACTTCATTTTAAACAAACCAAGGTAAAGCAAATAGGTCTGGCCTTTAAAAAGCGAGGGCCGAGCTTTTGGCTTCGCCAAGGCTTGTCTTTAAAATATTCTTTAAAATAAGTTTAAAAAAGACAAAAATCAAAGAACTCGAGGAAAAGCAAACAAATATCTTCAGACAAATATCCTAAGGTATTTCAAAACTGTACATTGAATTCAGTGTTTTCAATCTTTATAAATGCCACAGTTTTTCTGTTCAAATACTTTTGACTCATCAAACTCTAATCAGAATTTGAAAAGAAAAACGAAATGTCAGAATGTGAAGGCAAAGCTTGCCAAGACCTAATTTATGTTATACAGGATTCAGCCATTGGCCCTCCCTCGGTTGTAGCCCAGGAAACATATTCATGGGCCTCCAGGAGAAGTCTTGTGCTAAGTACACCTTCTTCACCAGACACCAGCTGAGGGAGTGCAGCAGATGGCCCTTCCCCAGTACCATGGAATCCTTGTGTGCTACCTTGTGCTTACATACAGCATGTGGGAGATAAAACAAACACAACCCTTAAAGTCTGCTCTTCATCCACCCATTGCTGTGCTTTCTCAGAGAAGCTGGCAGAGTTGGGGAGCAACAAAGGATGGGGAGGTGTGGGTCGTTTTAGGGGAGGAAGCAGTACATGAGTGCAAGAACTAGGCAGCACGTGCACTCTTGGAGTGCTGAATAAAAATGAAAATTAGATCCTAAATGTGGGCAGCGGAATGATAAAAGACAGCCAATCAAAAAGCTTGTAAAGAGGCTGCGCACCATGGGAGTGACAAACAAAAGAAGAGGACGGCAAGCCATCAAATAACAAGTATGCAAATGAGATGCACAATAAAACCAACCAGTGGTAAGCAATGGGCAGGTTTAAGGCTAAAGTGAGTTTACCTTAAGCCTTTGTAATCACATAGCTTGCGCCGTCTGGCGGATGTGACCTAAAAACAATACTGAAGCAATCCGACTTGAAGGATTCATTAGATTGCCATCGGTATCCATTGATTGCCGCTAACGTTTCGTTTTTGTGCCTTGTTGGAGTTGCAAAATGTCAGTGGAATGGGTTTGACGCTTGCCCAGAGAACAGTTTTTACTGCACTTGACAAGTGTATGCTTATTTCCCTGTGCACTTAGAAATATTGGTAACCTTATGACCAGTGAGGTCACTGGTGGACACAAAAGATCTCCCTACTGTCTACAACAACTCAATACCAGCGGCGGCTCATCCGCAATGGCGGAGGAGCTTCGCCCCACTGGTTCAGATCCAGCAGCTGAAAAATAAAACAATATCTTACTGTATTTTTATTTTTTAGCTGCTGGCTCTTGGCTTTCTCAAACCCAGCTATATTGGACAGTGGGTTGGAGAAACAGCACAGACTTCCTGTGCCTGAGCGAGCTTCTTGTCAGCCCGCTCAGGCCAATCCCGGCGCTGCTCTCATTATGGAGAGCAGCACGGATATTGGATGGGGAGTCAGTGATGCGGCCCCAGGAACTGCTGGGCACAGCAGAGCAGAGATGCAGCAAGAGGCGAGGTATCATGATGTAAGTTTGAAGTTTTGATGTATTAATCGGCTGCGCTCCCCCCCCACCCTTGTGCTCTCTCGTGCTACCTCGGGCCCCCTTCACCCTCCCCCCCCCATCTTAAATGATATCGGGCGCCACTGCTCAATACCCTCTGTCACCATTACACACCAGCTTTGGCACGTGCGTCAGAGCCCGGCGTTTTTACATCGCAATGGCATTCGAGATCATCTTTGTTGCTGCACAGCCTTTTTACTGAACTACAAGAGATGAACTACTAGAAGTGGAAACCACCCTCAGCCAGGGACTCTCTGGTGGACATGCTAAGGGCGTATAGCTTATGTTTCGACCTAAAGTCTCATGAGTAGTTACTTGATGCTCCATAAGCCAGGCCTAACCAGTTTTGTAGTTTGTTAGTGAACGGAGGAATCCTCTTTTTCCCATGTCTCCAAATATTGACATCCACTGCCACACCATATCTCCCCGATCCTGATCCTTCTCAAACTCTGCCACTTTTAACACTGCCAACCATGGCATACTCTGAACACACGCTGTGTGATTGGTGTTCGATAAGCCCTTGGATGTCTGTGGATAGAAGGCAGTATGCAAGTTTTTTAAAATTGTTTTTCTCTTTTTCACAGGCCAATGCAGGAATTAAAGTGGACGTGGAGGGAAGTGTGTACGTTGGAGGTAAGCGAACCCTGTTGGTTGAGAGCGCCCTAGTGGATGAATGGACACGGTCTAGCATGCTTTAGCCGTTCTCTCATCTGCCTTCCACTTACCCCCAGACCTCAACCGCACAAACCCCTTATTAGAATCTAAACCAAATACTCGCATCTTCTAATGCCCATGTAAGTAATTGCCCCACTCCATTGCTTCTCCATCTAAGCATGTTAACATTTTAAATATTATATTTTAATGTATTTTTGCCATATGTGAGTGCTGTTGTGAGTGCAGACACACCAGTTCTAAAGACTGTGGTGTATTTGTCTGATACCATCAGTTTCTTCTGGGTGCTCCTGTAGGGGTTGGGACCGAGAGTGCACCTCACCGTGCAGATGCATGAGCAACCCATAGGGCAATACGTATAATGTGGTCACACCATTCATCTCAAAGCGGGCAGGGACAGACTCCGGCGGGAGGAATGAGGGCAAGAGCAGATAAGCTAAAGGTTAGTTGCGTTTTGTTGCTTTTTGCTCCTCTTTCTTGCCCATGTGAACCCCGATGATGAAGAACATGGTTGGTTCAGATTACTGACTTTGTGTTGCTCCGGAGATATGATCGCTACTATCCTTTTAGAAGATCTTTCCTCTCGTGGTTTTAATATATCTTTATTGAATTACTTTGGTTGTGTCTGAAAAACAGACTCCAAGAAACATGAAATCACAGGCTCACCCCACCCCATTGAACCCATTGACACACACTTGGTACAGTGACAATCAGCACAGGCTCCCCCACCCCTCAATCTGCCTCTTGTCCAAACCACTGGACTGCAATCTCTGCCTCCCCCTCGGGTTCAACAAGTGTATTCAGCAAGTTTTTCTTCAGCTGCAAGTCGTTCTCGCTCTCGTTTTTTAAGAGTACGCCAGCGCCCATAAAGAAACAAGTTCCTATTCTGTCTGTACTATCTATATCACACAAAAGTATTTTGAAAAAGCTAGTTGTTGTCAACCAGACCAATAGACAGTGACGTTCGCTGGTTGTCTGTTCTGGGCTAATACTGCTTTGTTTGACTATCTCTGCGGAGTGCCCACACAGGCGCTGCGTTCCCTCTTAATTCCCTTTTTTTGATCTGTCTCCATCTAAGCTCTCGATATCTCGAGCAAATTCCCACTAACCTAAGAACTGCTCCTACACTCTTGCAACTCAGAAAGAAAGTGAAGACTCCTCTCTTCAAAGAACACTAGCACTCTGTACTTTGGGACCTCCTGTGTAACCTGCCTCTTGTAGGTGTTCATGACTCATACTTTCGGGCTAACGGACTCTGTTAAGCTCTTCGTTGCTCCCTAGTTGGGTTTGCACATTGCTGGCATAATGCAGCACTTGCTGTCTATTCCGTGTCACTTTTTTCTGGCTTGCTCTCTGTTGCATTTCCTTTGTAGTTCCTCCTCAGCTTATGGCACTCACTTTTTGGTTTATGGTCTCTGGAGTTTGTCGAAGCCAGGCTTCCTCTTGGGTATTGTAGGAAAGGGCCTCTTTTGGACATTGTTAGCCCCCAGTTCCTGCCTGGAAAATGATGTAGGTTTGAATGGAAGTGCACAGGGTCCCCGCCAACTGGGTATTTTGTGCCAGTTCTCCTTACCTAAACTGTACCTTTTGTTTCCACAATTGACACCCCTTTACCTCACATATAAGTCCCCCACAAAAGGTACTCCTGATACCAAGGACCTTGTGGTTAAAGAGGGCCCCTAAGGGCTGCAGCAATTAATTGTGCCACTCTAAGAGCCCCCTTCACCAAGCACATGCACACTCTCACTGCAGTATGCGTGTCTTGGTGCAGACAAACCTGAAGAGTCAACATGGCACACATCTCTGTGTGCCAAGCCCGTAGACACTGCATGAGATATAGATAAAACACCCCTCTAGCAGGCCTTAGCCCCAAGGCACAGGTGCAGTGTATCTCCTGTGAGGGCATATCTGCATGAGCAGATATGCCACTGCCTTATCCTTGTCAATTCCTGGATATTATAAGTGACCAGGGAAGCCATAGTAAGTACATGGTCTGGACACACGTTATGATGGCTTCATATGAGATGTTTTGTACCAAACATCTCAGCATAATAAACCTGCACTGATTCCAGTGTCAGATTTATTAAACAATGCACACAGAGGACCCCTTAGAGGGCTCCCTGAAACCTACCAAACATTAATGAGCCAGCCTTCTACCACGAGTGTTCTGACCTCATGGGAAGAGTGCATGCGCACTCTGAGGCCGAGAACAATCTCTTTCCTTGGTGGAGGTCTTCATCCCTTCCCCATGTCAGGAAGAGCCATCCGTGGCAGGGAGCTTCAAAGGCCTTGCTTCCCTTGAAATGTGACCCCAGCCTCTCCTGTTAGAGGGGGCAGGCCCCCCTTCCTGTCCTCACCCCTTTTTTTGCAAGAGGACACACGGGAAAACATATAGGGCCCGATTCACAGAACTAACTTAAGACAAAATCCTGAACTTACTACCATTTTGGTATTCACAGAAGGCACTTACTCATTTTGGTATTCACAGAAGGCACTTACTCATTTCGGTATTCACAGAGGTTAGGAGTCCTAACTTTAGGACTCCTAAATGCCTTCTGTGAATACCGAAAGTCTTAAAATTAGGATTTTTCGCAGTTTAGTAGTAGTATAGTTAGGACTCCTAACTTTAGGACTCCTAAATGCCTTCTGTGAATACCGAAATTCTTAAAATTAGGATTTTTCTCAATTTAGTAGTCCTAAGTTTAGGACTCCTAACTTTAGGACTCCTAAATGCCTTCTGTGACTACCGAAAGCCTTAAAATTAGGATTTTTCTCAGTTTAGTAGTAGTATAGTTAGGACTCCTAACTTTAGGACTCCTAAATGCCTTCTGTGAATACAGAAATTCTTAAAATTAGGATTTTTCTCAATTTAGTAGTCCTAAATTTAGGACTCCTAACTTTAGGACTCCTAAATGCCTTCTGTGACTACCGAAAGCCTTAAAATTAGGATTTTTCTCAGTTTAGTAGTAGTATAGTTAGGACTCCTAACTTTAGGACTCCTAAATGCCTTCTGTGAATACCGAAATTCTTAAAATTAGGATTTTTCTCAATTTAGTAGTCCTAAGTTTAGATTTAGGACTACTAAATTGAGAAAAATCCTAATTTTAAGAATTTCGGTATTCACAGAAGGCATTTAGGAGTCCTAAAGTAAGGAGTCCTAACTATACTACTACTAAACTGAGAAAAATCCTAATTTTAAGACTTTCGGTATTCACAGAAGGCATTTAGGAGTCCTAAAGTTAGGACTCCTAACTTCTGTGAATACCGAAATGAGTAAGTGCCTTCTGTGAATACCAAAATGGTAGTAAGTTTAGGATTTTGTCTTAAGTTAGTTCTGTGAATCGGGCCCATAAAGAATAGGAGGTGTACCCCCCTCTGCCAACTCAACCCCTTAGGTGCTGGAGGCGAGCTGAAGTACACTTTTCCGTGCCCACCATCTTGCATATGGTCGGACTCCTCTAATCAGGATCAGGGATGTGCTCAGCCCCCACATGGGATGAGCATTTAGAGGGCATAGTCACCTTTAAGGTAGGTAGCCCATTGGCTACTGCCTGGCACTCCCTTTAAATGCCCCTAAATGCAGTATTTAGCTGGCTCAGATGAGGAGCTTGCTCTCAAACAACTAGCCAAGAGGGCAGATTTAGAAGCCCAACTCCTAGCTATAGAAAGAAAGAGAAAAGAGATTGGCCTACGACCCATCTCTGGTGGCAGCACATTCATAAATAGGGAGAGAGTAGATTCTTTTGACCCTAAAATATCACCGAGTGTTTCATTGCTTATGAGAGGGCCTGTCTTGGCAGACAGGTCCACAGGAAGCTGTGGAGTGCTATCCTGTGGGAAATCTTCTCAGGAAAGTGCAGAGATAGACTCCTGCCACTCAATGAGAACAAGGCTGACTCCTGTGACCTCATGAAGGGTGCCCTAATTAAGGTCTTTATATTCCCCACTGAGGCGTATAGGATCAGATTCAGGGAGGCTTGAAAAACCCAGAGCCAGACCTGGGTGGATTTTGTAGACTACTCAGTGAAGTCACTAGGAGGTTGGTTAGAAGGTAATATTGTGCATGACTTTGAATGGGCTTTATAATTTGAAAATGAAGTAGCATCTTTTAAGTAATTGTTACCAAGAAAGGCTACATCAATTCCCGGTAGACCTAGGTCCACTTTCTCCTCAATAGTTGGGTAAGAAGGCTGACCACTGGTGACCAAGACTACCACTGGTGGAGGGAGACCACAAGAGAGGCCAAAAAGCCTGAGTAGACTCTAGTAGGGAATGTGGACATAGCCACCTTAGCTGTCTGGCTCACTAACATGGAAAACATACAGACAGCATCCTGTTATTAATGGGGTTATGATGGAAGCCTTGATAGACATTGGTGCCAGAATTAGCATGAAACACATGTGGAAGGTGTGTGGAGTGACCCACAGGTTCACTATCCCCTACCGCCCACCGTGTAATGGCCTTGTTGAAAGATTTAACAAGACCATGAAAGGCATGATTGGTGGACTCCTGAAAAACACAAAAGGAGATGTATGTCTTCCAAGCCTGCTTCTTGCCTACAGGCAAGTGGCCCAGAAGGGAGTGGGGTCCTCCCCATTTGACATTGTATTTGGTCATCCTGTCTGGGGACCACTGTGCCTTGTGAAGGAGAGATGGAAGAAACATCTTGTTGAGCTGTAGCAAGACATAGTGGACTATGTGCTTGGCCTCCGCTCCAGGATCGCAGAATATATGGAGAAAGCAAGTAAAATCCTTGAGGCCAGATTAGCGCTCTATAAGCAACGGTATGACCAAAAGGCTGCTATGGTTGAGTTCCAGCTAGGTCAGAAGGTGTGGGTTTTGGAGCCAGTGGCTCCTAGGGCTCTCCAAGACAAGTGGAGTGGACCCTACCCTATCCTAGAAAGAAAAGGAGATGTCACCTATCTGGTGGACCTTGGCTCTGAAAGGAACCCCAAGAGAGTCATCCACGTCAACCCTTAACCCCTACTATGACAGGGCATGTATGACCATGCTCATGGTTACAAATGAGCATCAGGAAGCAGAGAGGGAACCTCTCCCCGGCCTCCTGTCCTACAAAGATGGGTCAGTGAAAGAAGTGGTCTTATCAGACACCCTCACTTCCCACCAGCAGACTGATTTCAAGCAAGTCTTAAATCAGTTTGCTGAGCGCTTCTATTTGGCCCCTGTGCAGGCTACCTGGTGTAACCATGATTTGGACACAGGTGAAAGCCTACCTGTCAAGAATAAAATGTACAGGCAGTCTGATCATGTGAAAGAGAGCATCAAAGCTGAAGTAAGCATGATGCTGGAATCTGTAGTCATAGAGCTATCTGAGAGCCCCTGCGCCAGCCAAGTTGTCTTAGTCCCCAAGCCTCATACCCAGGGTGGGAGGAAAACAAATTGGGTAATGGGTGGACTATAGGGGTCTCAATGCTGTCACCAAACCAGTGCACACCCAATTTCAGGGACAGATGAACTTATTGACAGGTTGGGAGCAGCCAAGTATCTGAGTACCTTTGATCTCACATCAGGGTACTGGCAGATAGGTCTGAACCCTAGGAGCAAAATAAACATCTGCATTTTTAACCCCAGCTAGGCATTATCAGTTCACTGTGATGCCCTTTGGTTTGAAAAATACGCCTGCCACTTCTCAAAGGTTGGTGAACAAAGTCCTTGATGGATTGGAATCCTTTCATGCGGTAGATCTAGATGATATTGCTCTCTTTACCTCCACATTGCAGGATCACCTGATTCCCCTTGGGAAAATCATAGAGGCTAGAGGCTCTGAGAAGTGCGGGCCTCACTACCGAGACATGCAAGTGCACCTAGGACAGGGAAAGGTATACTTGGGTCACCTTGTTAGTGGAGGCTAAGTTCAACCTTTACAGCCCAAGATCCAGACCATTCTATACTGGGTGGCTCCAACTGTCCGGACTCAAGTCTTGGCCTTCCTTGGCTGGACTAGGTACTATTGGAGGTTTGTAAGAGATTATAGCACCATTGTGGCACCCCTCAGAGACCTGGGGAACTGAACTTTCACCTGGAGAAAAACAACAACAACACCACCACCACCCTGCTCGACAACCCCGCCAACCTCGGATTCAAGCAACTGGTGGACACGCCCACCCACCTCTTCGGCCACACGCTCGACCCCATCTTCTCCGCCAGCAACCATGTCTCCTTCAGCCACTTCACCGGACTACTCTGGACTGACCACAGCTGCGTCCACTTCACCTTCAAGAAGACTACATCCCACCACCACACGCAACAGATCCCCCGCAGATGCTGGAGCAAAGTCACCGCAGACCAGCCAACCACATCACTGAGCCAGAACCCACCTGTCGACACCCCTGACACCAACGACGCAGCACACAATCTCGCACAGTGGATCACCAACTGCGCCGACGACCTCGCTCCACTGAAGAACCCCCCAGGCAAGACCGGCAACAGAAAAAACCTCATGGTTCACAGACGCCCTCAAAGTCACAAAAAAATCATGCCGAACCCTCGAAAAAACCTGCCAGCACGAACAGACATCAGAAAACATGACAGCCCTCAAGAGCGCCACCCGCGAATACCAACAGATGATCCGCACCACCAAAAGGACATCGTTCAAAGAGCGGCTGGACAACAACACCCACAACAGCAAGGAACTCTTCAGCATCATCAAAGAGCTCTCCAACCCCAGCGCCAGCAACAACGACATCACACCATCGCAAGACCTCTGCAACTCCCTCGCCACGTTCTTCCACCGCAAAATCGCAGATATACATGACAGTTTCGGACCCCAGACTCCGCCTCCAGCCACCAAACCAACGACCCCCAACACCACCCTCAGCGCATGGACCCCCATCAGCACTGAAGACACCACCCATGTCATGAACACTATCCACTCTGGCTCCCCCTCCGACCCATGCCCTCATCATATCTTCAACAAAGCCGACACCATCATCGCACCCCACCTCCGGAACATCATAAACTGCTCCGTCACGTCAGCCACCTTCCCTGAGAGCTGGAAACACGCAGAGATCAACGCCCTTCTGAAGAAACCCACAGCGGACCCCAAAGACCTCAAGAACTTCTGCCCCATCTCTCTTCTCCCCTTCCCGGCTAAAGTCATCGAGAAGACCGTCAACAAACAGCTGACTGGATTTCTCGAGGTAAACCACTCGCTCGACCAATCCCAGTCCGGATTTCGAGCCAACCACAGCACCGAGACCGCCCTCATCGCAGCCACTGATGACATCAGGACCCTGATGGACAACGGAGAAACAGCCGCTCTCATCCTCCTGGACCTCTCGGCAGCCTTTGCTACCGTTTGCCACCGCACCCTAATAACCCGCCTCTACAACACTGGGATCCAAGGAAAGGCCCTGGACTGGATCACCTCATTCCTCTCCGGCAGAACCCAGAGAGTCCGCCTCCCCCCCGAAATCATCTGCGGCGTACCCCAGGGCTCCTCGCTCAGCCCTACCCTCTTCAATATCTACATGAGCCCCCTCGCCACCATCGCACGCAAACACAACATCAACATCATCTCCTACGCCGACGACACCCAACTGATACTCTCCTTCACCAAAGACCCAGCCGCCGCCAAAACCAACCTCCAGGAAGGAATGAGAGATGTCGCAGAATGGATGAAGCACAGCCGTCTGAAGCTCAACTCGGACACGACGGAGGTCCTCATCCTCGGACAATCCCCATCCGCCTGGGACGACTCCTGGTGGCCCACGGTGCTGGGCACCGCACCGACACCCACGGACCACGCACGCAACCTGGGATTCATCCTGGACTCATCCCTCACGATGACCAAGCAAGTCAACGCCGTCTCGTCCTCATGTTTCAACACCCTGCGCATGCTCCGAAAGATGTTCCGGTGGATCCCCACTGAAACAAGAAAGACGGTCACCCAGGCCCTCGTCACCAGCCATCTGGACTACGGGAACGCCCTATACGCAGGAACCACAGCCAAACTTCAGAAACGTCTTCAGCGCATACAGAACGCCTCTGCACGACTCATCCTCGACATCCCTCGCCACAGCCACATATCCGCCCACCTGAAAAACCTGCACTGGCTCCCAGTCAACAAGAGGATCACGTTCAGATTGCTCACCCGCGCACACAAAGCGCTCCACAACATGGGCCCCGAATACCTCAACAACCGCCTCTCGTTCTACACCCCCAGCCGCCAGCTCCGCTCCGCCAGCCTCGCCAGGGTCCCACGGATTCACAGAACCACCGCCGGAGGAGGATCGTTCTCCTACCTGGCAGCCAAGACATGGAACTCCCTCCCCGCACACCTACAACTGACCCAGGACCATCTCACCTTCAGGAAACACCTCAAGACCTGGCTATTCAAGCAGTAGCAGCACCCCCCACCCCCTCCCTTCAACGCCTTGAGACCCGCACGGGTGAGTAGCGCGCTCTATAAATGTTATTGATTGATTGATTGATTGATTGATTGACCTCCAAAAGAATGCCCAAAAAGGTGATCTGGACAGTGAGCTGTCAAAAAGCTTTTGAAACTAGGAAGGAAGCAACATGCTCTGCACCTGTTCTGAGAGCTCCAGATAATGCCAAACAATTCATTCTGCAGACTGACGCCTCTCAACATGGGATAGGAGCGGTCCTATCCCAAATAAATGACCACGGTGAAGACCAGCCAGTGACATTCATTAGCAGAAGGCTACTGTAGGAATCTCCTTCCCTAAACGGTACCTTTTATTTCCACAATTGGCACCCCTTTAGCTCACATATAAGTCCCACGTATAAGGTATACCTGGTCCCACATACCTTGCGGTTAAAGAGGGTCTTATAGGGCTGCAGCACAAATTGTGCTACCATAAGGGACCCCTCAACAAGCACATGCACACTGCCACAGCAGCCTGCGTGACTTGATGCAGACAAAACTGAAGAGTCGACATGGCACACATCCCTGTGTGCCATGCCCATAGACACTGAATGAGATATAGGTAAGACACCCCTCTAACAGGCCTTAGCCCTAAGGCAGGGTGCACTAGATCTCCTGTGAGGGCATATCTGCATGAGCAGATATTCCCATGCAATATACTTGTCAATTCCTGGATAGTGTAAGTGACCAGGGAAGCCATAGTAAGTACATGGGCTGGACACTCGTCATTACGAGTTTCCCAGCTCCTTGGTGGCTTCACTGAAATATGGGTTGGTACCAAACATCTCAGCATAATAAACCTGCACTGATTCCAGTGTCAGGTTTATCAAAAAGTGCACACACAGGACCCCGTAGAGAGTTCGGTTCTCTGAAACCCACCAATCCTTAGTGTGGTCACAGTCTAGGCTGTGCCAGCCTGCTACCACCAGACAGTGTTCTGACCTCATGGGGAAAGTGCCTGCGCACTCTGAGACCGAGAACAATGCCTTTCCTGGGTGGAGGTGTTCATGCCTTGCCCTGGTCAGTAAGAGCCATCCGTTGCTGGGAGCTTCAAAGGCCTTGCCGCCTTTTTAATGCAACCCCAGCCTCTTCTATTAAAGGAAGCAGGACCCCTTCCTGTCCTCACCTCCTTTTTGTCGGAAGGACAGGTGCGTAAACATAGACGGAATTGGAGGATTGCCCCCTCAGGTGCTGTAAGCGAGGTGAAGTACACTTTTCAGTGCCCACCACCTTGAAGATGGTGGGACTCCTCTAATCAGGTATATGCCCATCCCCCACATTGGGTGAGCATTTAGAGGGCGTAGTCACCCTTAAGGTAAGTAGTCAATTGGCTACTACACAGCACTCCCTTTAAATGCCCCATAAAGGTAGTATTTAAGTGGCCCCCCTGAACTTCAGTTCTTAATGACCTAGGAAGAGCCAGGCACCACAGAGTCGCACCAGCAGAGAAGGCTGCAGAAACCAACTAACTTGGCCCCAGCCCTAATTTCCTGTCTTCAGCCCTCGTCGATCCTGCACCAAAAGATGACTCATCCTGCAGCCCAGTGACCTCCAAAACCCTGGGAGGACTGAACTGACTTCAACAAAGATCAAGACTACTGAGAAAAGTGGACCTGTTCACCAAGCGACCATCTTCAAATTAAAGACCCTGTAACCTAAAGAACCGAAAAGCCTGCCCCTGGTTCCACCTCTGCACCCGTAGCCTCCAGCCCGAGTCCAAGTGGCCCAATGGTTCCATCAAGATTCCCCAGCATTCCAGAGCCTGAGTCCACTGTGATCTGACCTCTTCTGGACTCTTCAACGTCAACTGCAGCCTGGGCAGCGAGACCCTCCCCCGCCGCGACCTGCTCCGGTAAGCTGTTTCAACGCCTGAAGACTGGCCCCCCAAAGCCGCTGCTTCTCACCTGTAATCAGCCTCTGAACGATTGCCCTAATCCCCATTGATTTGTATTGGGCACCCGACCTTGAACTTGCACCCTGCAACCGGGTGCCCCTGTGCTGCTGGTGGTGCACTGTTGCCGCTGAACCGAACCTTTCCCAATACTTACCTTAACTTCTGAAGGCTGGTCTTGTAAGTCAATGTTATCTCTATGTATGCTGAATGTTTTCTAAATATTATTCCTATAAATTGGTGTGGGATTTATTCATTGAGTGGTTTCTCATTTATTGCCACTGTGTGAACAACAAATGCTTAACACTGTCCTCTGATAAGCCTATCTGCTCGCCCACACTACCACAAAAGAGAGCATTAGTATTATCTACTTTAGCCTCAGCAAAACCTCTGGGGATCCACTGGACTCTCTGCACACTATACATCATTTTGGTATAGTATATAGAGAGCCAGCTTCCTACAGTTATGTTCACTCCTATTTGTGATCTTAGATGTTTGCTCTCATGCTTTATGCATTTCACTTTGTGGTTCCACACTTATTTCCATTGAATATGTTTCATTTTCTCAATTTCTGTTTTCCAGATGCTGCTGGACGCCCAGCCAACTGGGCTCCCGGCCAGAAGAAAAAGGATTTCTCCTGCAGTGACCGACTGGTAAGAGCCAATCAAGCGGTGTGGAGAAACCATACCTTGCATTGGTGGATATTTTCAGAAGCGTGCGAAAGCTCATGGATAGTCTGGGTATATGAAGATTGATTCCGTTCCTTCTCCAAATGTGGTGAGATTTAGGGGCTGTGTCCAGGTTCTGAAGGGAATACAGTGTTTGGGTCCAAGTTAAGGAGAGATACAGGGGCTTGTGTTTAGGTTACGGGGAGATCCATGTGCTGTGTCCAGAGTTCAGAAAGATTGAGGTGCCATGTCCAGAGAACTACAGGGGCTATGTCCGGAGAACGGTGAGATACAGGTGCCGGATACAGAGAGATATCGGGGCTGTGTCCAGAGTACGGTGAGATACAGGTGCCGGATATAGGGGCTGTGTCCAGAGTACAGAGAGATACTCGGCTGGGCCCAGGGCAGGGAGAGATACAGTGCTGTGTTCATTGGCCTGTCTGTGTGTTCAGTGCCCACTCAGTTTTGGCAAAGCCCTAATGCTTTATGCTTGGCCTTATTATTGGTCGAAAGGTATGTAAACAGGTCAGTTGCTGCAAGGTAAGTATCTCCTGTTTAACACTGCAGGGATGGACAGTCAGGGTGGTGACAGGCCCTCCAGGTCTTAAGTTTGGGGGTCCCATAAAGTTTACGATCTGATGAAGGTGCAATGTTCACAGTTCAGGAGAGGGTTTGCGGAGGGATGGCGGGATTCACGAGCGAGCTTCAGACAGTTTGTTTTACTGATTCTCTCTTCTAGTAATATCATTGCAGTTACTGCGTTTATTTTAACAAAACCTCAAAGATAAAGTCCTGAATATTGGAGGCCCCTTGAGCACTAGGAATGAATACTGTCTCAACTTGGAGATCCCACCGTGCATGAAAAGCTATGCCTGAAAAAGAACATCTCCTTCAGCAGTGAAACGTTCAGCCTGTGCCCAGTTACATCTGTCTGGCTTCCTGTTTCACCTTCTTTTGCAAGACCCCAGGACTTCCATCTTATCAACCCTTTTCCTGAACAGCTCAACTTCCCCATCCCTTTATAGCCGTAATATACCATTATGTATTCAGGATTACAGCAACAAGAGTACATGTTGTGTTCTTCTCATTTCTCCATAAAGCATATCCTTACCTTTATGGCAAGGTACTTGTTTTTTAAGTACCCCCTCGCAAAAGTGATAACTTAATAAATCCCATAATGCTAGTTTAACCAAGTGTAGTTGCTGCCCATAGACCCACCTAAATTCCATGTTTAATCTGCAGCTGCAAAATGATTATTATTCTTACTTGATCCTTATGTCTACATCAATTTCCGTGGTGGTGTCTGTACAGTTGCCACTGGTGATTGTAAGTTTTCTTGTGGTCCAAGACAAATGTGAGGCATATACATTATGGAGTAGTGGTATACCAAATTCTAGCTCCCTAGTTTGATTCCTGTCTTTTACTCCTTCCTTTGTGATTGGGTGATAGATTGTAGTTTGTGTAAGTGAGGGATATTTCACAGCTTCATGTATGAGCAAGCGGCACTGTTCAGATTCCTCTGTTAGTCAAGAATATTTATCAGTGGCTTGTCTGAGACTGTAGTAGTTTTCATCCTTCTCTGTGTGATAGATAAAAGTCTTGTGTGTGTGTGTGTGTGTAAGCAATTTTTGAAGCTTCTTGTGAGCAATTCCTTTTCACCATTGTTTGAAAGTAGTAGAACCTAACACTTTCTTTTGTGAGTGACACCAGCACATGTGTGAACTTTACAGTGTCTTCCTTGTGGCACTAATAGATACTTTACAGCTTTATGAGTAAATGAGCGAAAACTTGCAACTTACTTTATATCTTCCTTTATGAGTGACACACACACACTTTACAAATTCCAGTGTCATCGAGGGATAGTTTACAGGTTCATGTGTGAGGAGCAATTCCCAATGTGCACAGTTAATACTTTTTAGCTTCCTATATGAGTGAGACACACACTTTGCAGGTTCCAGTGTCACTGAGGGATAGTTTACAGGTTTATGTGTACGTTGGGCCATTTTACATCATCATGTCGACGAGAAAAACATTACACCGTCTTTTAAGAGCAAAGGTAGTTCAAAACGGTTTGCACGAACCACGGGTTGTTTCCAGTGCCTTTTGTGACCAGAGAATAATGTATATCTTTCCTTGTGAGTGATGGCGTGTGGCTACCTAGTGAGTAGTGGATGCTTTAAAACTTACTGTATGTGTGAAGGATGCTTTACAACTTTCTGTGTGAGTGAAGTATGCTTTACAATTTCCTGTTTGAGTGAGGAATGCTTTACAAATTCCTGTACAGGTGAATGGATGCTTAACACATCCTGTGTGAGTGAGAGATCACTTACAAATTCCTGTGGGAGTGAAGGATGCTTTACAAATCATGTGTGAGTGTGGGACGCTTTACAAATTCCTATGTGAGTGAGGGATCCTTTTCAAATTCCTGTGTGAGTGGGGCATCCTGTACACATTCCTGTGTGAGTGAAGGATGTTTTACATTTTCATCTGTGCGTGGAGGAGCTCATATACATTACTTTGTAGGGGTCCTAAAATTGCTGTGTGAGTGAAGGTTGCTTTAAAATGTCCTATGTTGGTGGAGGATTCTTTTTCCGCTTGCTGTGAACAGTCTTGACCTCAATGTCTGTCTTTCTAAGCCTTCTTCCGTTCCTTTCATCTAGTTCGCCATGAATATCGGCTTGAAATTCGCTACTCCGGAGGAGTTTTTCCTTGGATGGAAAAAAGCGGAGTTCCATCTTCCCACTTTTGACCCTGTAAGTAAGCTGTCAGTCTTAGTCCCTGGTTACCAAGTCATCTACAACTGTTTGACCGGACATCTGAATCCAGGCTGATGGACAAAAGCAATAATGTGATAACCGAGTTTGGTGGTACTGGAAAAGGTAGAGATAAGTCAAGGGGAGAGACAGAATGAGCACAAGTGTCCTGCACCATTAGGGCCAGTATGTCCTTCCTGAGACTGGCCATCAGGGGGCAGAGTGGCATTGCTCGGTGTAGAATCTGTCAGAAAAGAATGGAGGCACTTACTCCTAAGGCTGTGCCAGGGCATCGAGAGACCACTGCCATGGAGACCACTGGAGCACCGTTTTAAGAGAGAGTGAGACTGTAGGCCGAGAGTTAGACCTTGGAGATGGAAAGAGACTAAAGAGAGATAGAGAGAGTGACATCTGCAAGAAGGAGAATAGCAAGCAAGGGAGAGGTAGAGGAGGGAGGAATGAATGGAGACTGTGAATTGAGATAGACAGGGAGGAGAGAGTGACAGATGCGAAGGAGGCTGACTTTTCCAAACAAGAACACAGTCCCCTACTTCTCTAACTAACATTCAATTCAATGTTCAATTGGTTCACATCTTTTCTCGAGGGCCGCCGACAAACGGTCTGGGCCTCTCCGAGCTCCGCCGAGATGCCGCCACTGGGAGTCGGTGTTCCACAGGGTTCTGTGTTGAGCCCGACTCTGTTTAACATCTTTATGACACCTTTGGCGGCACTGGTGGAGTCCTTTGGGGCCCGGATCGTATCCTACGCTGATGACACCCAACTGCTTTTCACGTGTGGGAAAGACCAGGCTTTTGATGGTGAGAACATCCGGGGCTGCTTGGAGATGGTTTTTGGCTGGTTCCAGCGGAACAGCCTTAAGGCAAACTCCAGTAAATCGGAGGTGTTATTTTTCGGCTGCTCTCTGGACCCCGATTGGCAGGCCTGGTGGCCATCAGGTATGGATTCCCCTGTCCGGGCATCGCTCGTGGCTAAGAATCTGGGAGTGAAGGTTGACAATAATTTGTCACTGAGCTCACACATTTCTGGCCTGGTGGGTACTTGCTTCGGCATGCTTAAGATGCTCCGGAAGTTCTTGCCTTTACTCACAGAAGAGCATAGAAAGATCACTGTGCAAGCCTTGATCGGCTCTAGATTGGACTACGCTAACGTCCTTTATGTAGGTCTTCCGGAATATCTGGTTCAGCGGCTGCAGGTTGTGCAGAACTCCGCGGCCCGGGCCATCTTTGGCCTTCATAGGCGAGCGAGAGCTTCGGGTCTGGTCCGATCGCTTCATTGGTTACCTATCCGGAAGCGGATTATGTTCAAAGTACTGACCCTGGCGCATAAAGCGCTCTTTGGCACCGGAGCAAAGTATCTACAGCAGAGAATGTCCTTCTACCGCCCAGTTAGATCTCTGCGGTCGGAATCTTTGTTTCTCGCGGTGGTTCCTCGGGTGAGGAAGACCCGCACGGGGGGTCGCTCTTTCAGTCTGAGGGCCCCTCAGTTGTGGAACTCTTTGCCTTTGGTCCTACGGTCCTCCTCTTCTCTCCTTTTGTTTAGGAAGAGCCTCAAGACGTGGCTTTTTAACCTTTAGGGTGTCTCTGTCTTTTTCTTTTGTTTGTTTTCTTGTTTTCTGGTTTTACTGAGCTGCCTCGATAAAGCGCCGGGACACTCCACGGAATAGCCGTGCGCTATAGAAATAAAAGCTTAACATAACATAACATAACATAACATTCTGCTTCAGGGTGGTAGGGTGGATTTCCCCTGGGTAGCTTGTTATAGGTGTGACATCCTGTCTAGGGGCCTTTTTCTCATTAACTCTGTTTATTTTCCTTTGGTGGCTCCTGGAGCCTGCTGGAGGTGCCGATTCTTTCTTGGTTTTGTTTGTCAGAGCTTTGCACTGATGACTGCAGGAGTCTGGGGAAAACCAAACAAGTAGCTTTGTTCTGAGTTAGGGTAGCTACTGCCTCCTCCACCCATGCAGTGACTGGCAATTATAGCAGCAAATTACAGTCCAGGCGCAAAGACTTTTTAACGGTATCCCTGTAGGGAGAATTCCTACCGCCTCTCCCCAATAAAAGGTCTCCCAGATTTCTTTAGTTGAACTTCCCTCCCCTCCTCATGTGCAGAACATGTATGAAGGGTGAATCTTAGTCTGAAGGGTGTGATTCAGGGAATACTCTGAATGGTGAGGTCCAGCTTTCCTCACCAAAACCTGTAGTACCTGGTGGGTCGGAGAAGCACCAGCCCCATTCCTTTATGCAGAGTAGGTTTGCCCAGGCTTGAGTGAACCGCCTCCTGCCCCCATTCACTTCCCTATGCTGTTGGCATCTCCTGTGGCAACAGTAACAGATACTTATGTCTGAACCCAAACCACATCTCACCGGAGACCAGTTCCAGCTGGTATGTCAGTGGATTAATGTCCAAAAGCCTGTGAAATCTGGACTTCCCTAGGAAGATGCACAGCTAGACGACTGGATGGGTTGTCAAGTTTGTGAACATAGCAGGTCCTCTGGTTGGCCCTGCTTCCTGCATTGACCATCAGAGGGATGTATGTGCTATGCTTGTCTGCCAGTACTGGGGTCATCGTATTTTATATAGACACCGACGTAAAAGGACATCAGACGCAAATTAGAATCTCTTAGGAGTGACCACACTGCCTGTAGACTAGGTCTTAGGCTGGGAGCCAGTGTGAAGGCATTGGAGCTGCGTCGTCGCCTGACGTAGCAATAGCTGGAGAGTCCGAACTGTCCAGAACGACGCATGCCAGCATCCCACACCTCCGGGCCAGAAGGATCCGGAGGCAGTCGCCCTTCACATGCTCATTGCGGGCCTAGTTCAGTTGGCTGGTGGAAGTTGCCCTGATACGGTCACGTTCTAACCCTGAAGGATCAGTTACCAGTTGAAACTTGTGCTCTGGTGACTGCAGCCCCTCAGCCCACCCCAGTCCTTCCTGTCACCTGTGCGCATCAGCCACCGAGTTTGTACCCACTTGTTTGACTAGTGCACTGTATCCGTCCCTAGTTTATTTATTCATGTTCGATTAATTAAAATTATTACATGTATGAACCGTTACATAAAAATAGGAGATAAAAACAAGTAACAATTTATTTTTTAGAAGTGCTGATAAATTGGTTCCGCTAGTGTTAAAACAGTTAAAATACAAATTGGTTGCGATTATCATGATCTTTAGAACACAATGTTCGAAAGGTTTTAGGATTTCAAGTATTAAAGTGCTGGGTGCTTGTTAGGAGACTCCTGGAACCTCCTGCTGTTTCGGCCCCTGCAGGTGGTGGTTGCGGGCATCTGACGCCACTGTCAATCTCTTGTGATGGTGGAGCGTGGGATGGTCTGTGTCCGCTGCGGGCTTCTTGATGCAACTTCTAGGGCTGCTCACGACGCGTCTCCGCGACGTTGTGAGGGCGGAGTGCCTGTCGCGTGTTTGTTAATATTCCTCCTGCCTGGGATACTCCAAACGGCCTTCAGATCAGCGTGGGATGATTACATTTCGACTGGTGAAGGGTCCCAACTCACAGGTTTATATGTTTCCTTGGAGGGTGGTGGCTCCGGGTCTGTGTCCAGTTGGCACGCTTCCCATGGCTTCACCAGGCGGGGACGTATCTATGGCCTATTTGGAGGATGCGGGTCTGTGTGGTTGGGGCGTACATGGTGGCGGCTCCAGTGAGTAAGTTTCGGATGGTGCTAGTAAATTTCCCTATCCAGAGTTTGAGGGTAGTTTTTGCTGAAGCACATCTGATGCCTCTCTGCAGCGGTTAATACCTTTCAGCGTAACAGGGGCCGGAGCAGGCAATGCCGTTCCAGCCAGTTTGGGGCAGCGGCACAGTAAGGGCAGCCAGGATTCGTTGCAGTATTTACAAAGTCTGCAGGGTATTGCCTCCTCGTGGTTAACCCAAGCCAGGTTGAGGTAGGCAATAGTCAAGGCGATTAGCTTATATAGAGGATTTTCGTGCAGGCCTGGACAGAGAGAGGTCATTGAAAATATGACTGTGCCTTTCCTGGGCTGTATGATTCATCCAGTGCCTCTGTCAATGGGTTATGTCGAAGACTCCCCATGTTTTGTTCAAAGGATGCTAGAAGGGTTCTCTTATTCACAGCTTTTTTCCAAACTGATAGTGGGATGTCTTGCATGAGCAGACTTTCAGGCCTGAATTTCAATTAACTTATTGCTTTTGCCAGCTGTAGCTGCCACGGGGAACCTACTTCTACGAGAATTGCCCTCAGACGGTACTTGAGCGAGGACTCTGGGGCCCGCGTGACCCTAAGATAGTATTCTAAAAGGTCCCCCTGTCCTGCAAGGTCTGGCCTACGGAGGCCCAGTTCCAGCCGCAATCTAGAGCTGGTGGCCTGCCGAGGAGCGAATAGTGTGGTCTTGTAGGCCTTGATCTGGGAATCTGTTAAGGAAGTTGTCAAGGGCTCCAGGGAAGGCCATGTGGCCGTAATTGAAGGCCGGGATCCACTTTGCTCTTAATAATGTCGGCATGGGTTCCGCTGTGGAGCTTTGTAGGCGGCCACTAAGGCGCTTTAGTAGATGGACATCTGGTGCGCCCTTGTGTTGAAGATGCCTTAGGTGGGCTGCTGCATTGGCCCTTTCCGATATTTTACCCAGTGTTGTTCCCTAGGATGACCCTGGACCAGAATGTGGTAGCGAATGTCCACCTTGACCCAAGTCCCCACTGCCTGTTTGTGAGATAAAAGCTTTTGCAAAAGACTAGAGAGTATATTGTTTCTGAATGTCTAAGTAAGTAACATAGGCCTTGAGATCAGTGTTATGACAATGTTAGCTCCTAGAAGCATTAGTAATACTTGGGTTTGTTTTGGGCTCCAGCTGTGGCAGCATCTTCTGGTTGTCGCTGTTTCTACCCTCCTCCCCCTCTCCCTTGTCTGCTCGCCCTTGCTACATAATGCCCCAAGGAGTAGTAACTTGTCTATGTAACTGGATTGCATTAGCTTTCAGGCCCTAGAACACCAATGGTAAACAGCAGCCCCCAGGCAGGATACTGCCCTGTAACCACTGACTGCCCCAAGACCCCAAGGGAAGGCCTCGCACTTGGGTTAAGGATTGCCTGCTCTTTAATGGCTTTGTAAAATTAGTTTTGGAAAAAATGACTATTTTTTAACGTGTCCCCTATCCTCTGCCCTCTCTACGGTTAGCGGAAGCTGGACCCAGCAGCTCCCCTGTACGACCCTCCGACTGCCCAGCTGGTCTCTCGCTCCCAGGAGGTGGTGGTCGCTGTTGGTTTACCTGCAGGTAAGGGGGAGCTGCCTGCATTAGCTCAGTGTTGTTACCTCTGCTCTGCCAGCGCAATCCAGTGACCGCGCGGGGACCCGTAGTGTCTGTGGTCGGGTCAGATCTGAGCATCTCTGCAGCCTGCCTTCTGACTGAAGTCTGGGCCTATTCGGGCTCTCACCACCCGTCTCCACAGCTAGCAGGGCGCCAGCTCCCTTACCCCCGTCTCCACAGCTAGCAGGGCGCCAGCTCCCTCACCACCCCTGTCTCCACAGCTAGCAGGGCGCCAGCTCCCTCACCACCCCTAACTCCACAGCAGGGAGCTAGGCCAGCTCCCTCACCACCCCAAACCCCACAGCAGGGAGCTAGGCCAGCTCCCTCACCACCCCGGAATCCACAGCAGGGTGCCAGCTCCCTCACCACCCGTCTTCACAGCTATCAGGGTGCTAGCTCACTCACCACCCCTGACTCAACAGCAGGGTGCCAGCTCCCTCACCATCCCAGACTCCAAAGCACGGTACCAGCTCCCTCACCACCCGTCTTCACAGTTAGCAGGGCGCCAGCCTTTTCACCACCCATCTCCACAGCAGGGTGCCAGCTCCCTCACCACCCCTGACTCCACCGCAGGGTGCCAGCTCCTTCCTGTGCAGTAGGGCGGTACCTCCTCTATGCAGTAGTAGGCAGCCACCCCTTTGCCCCTGTATTTTAGCAGGGTGCCATCGACCTATGCCCAGGCCTAGCACTACTACACCCGCAGTGTCACTCCTATCCACGACGCTCTAGCCTCAGTGGGAGCAGGGCGGCGACACCTCCTCGTCCCAATCTCGAAGTCCAGTAGCAAGGTGCCACCCCGACCTTAGGTGCCCCATCCCCTGCACTGCAGTAGCAGGGCTCCCACTCCTTTACCCGCCAGTGCCACCCTCCACTATTACTGTTGGAAGGGCGTTCTCCAGGGGGCTTCGGAATACGTTCCGGACCACCCTTTGACCCACCTCTCCCAGAGTTAGGCCGAGCAAGGGCGGGGAGGCCCTTCCTGGAAGGGTCTCGTTCCTAGGATCGCACACGCTGAGCTTGCACTATCTGACAGAGAGACACCACACAGTAGTTCTTCGTAAGACAGTATACTTTATCGATCGTTTCAGGGGATCTTTATGATCCGAGATGCAGTTGTTAAATCAATGCCACAAGCGGCGGCGGTTTCGTGATGGGGGTAGTGGGGTAGCGGGACAGTCTTTGAGTTCAGTGTCTCTGCGGAGTATCCTTCGCACAGCTCTCAATCCTCGAGCTGGGGGATGTTGTTTCTCTCGGCAATCTCTGCCGATTCTCCTGGAGTGGAGCGCCGCGAGTCACTCAGCAGGCACAGATGGTTTCGGAGTCGGGGAGCCGCGACAGCGTCAGCAGGGCTCAGATGGTTCAGAGTTCGGGGAGCCGCGACAGCGTCAGCAGGGCTCAGATAGTTTAGAGTTCGGGGAGCCGCGACAGCGTCAGCAGGGCTCAGATGGTTCAGAGTTCGGGGAGCCGCGACAGCGTCAGCAGGGCTCAGATGGTTCAGAGTTCGGGGAGCCGCGACAGCGTCAGCAGGGCTCAGATGGTTCAGAAGGTCAGGTAGCGTTCTTGGGTTCAGAGATCGATCGAGCCGCGACCAGGTCAGCAGGGCTCTCGTAGGTCCAGGTCTTCTCTGCCGCCTGTCCCTTCAGCACCCCTTGTTATACTCCCCCTCCTCTTTGAAGTTGGGAGTCCTCGCAGAGAGGGGTCTCCGCGCCTGGGGGCGGTGTGTCGGGATTTCCTGTCGCTCGGCCCTTTGATCTGTTCAGGTGGGTCTGGGAGGGACTCCAGACGCCCAGCATGCGAGGCGCCCGCTCACCGGGGGCCTGGTGGCCGATCGAAACCCTCCTTGGGGAGGAGATCAGGGGTATGATCGAGGTGGCGTCCCTCGGTCTGGCTTGGGGGGGTTTCTCTCTCCCTCGGCCGGGCATGCGTGGTAGTGTCTTGGGTTTGGCTGGGGCTCCGGCCGGCCATCGAGTTTGTTGGGCCATGGTGGCCGGAAGTCTGTGATGCCGGGGATCAGGTGGAGTTGCAGGGTTGCTTACTGGTCGGGAGGGCCCACGCCACAAGGCCGGTCTTACACGTGCCCCCCCCAGCTGAAAGGCGGGGAGAACTACCCATCCACTTGGGGGTTCTCCTCGCTGAAGAGGAAGAATCGGGACAGGCCGTCCGCGTTGGCGTGGTCAGTCCCAGGGCGATGTTCCACAGAGAAGTCCATCCCCTGGAGGGAGATTGACCATCGTAACAGCTTGGGGTTCTCTCCTCTCATTTGCATCAACCACCGCAAGGGTCGATGATCCGTTTGAACTCGGAAGTGTGTTCCGAACAAGTAGGGCCGCAGCTTTTTGAGGGCCCAGACTACGGCGAAGGTCTCTCTTTCAATGGTGCTCCACCGTTGCTCCCGAGGTAGTAGCCTTTGGCTGATGAAGGCTATGGGCTGATCTATGCCTTGGTCGTTGAACTGTGAGAGGACTGCCCCGATGCCGTGCTCCGAAGCGTCCGTTTGGACCACAAACTCCTGAGAGTAGTCGGGGGCCTTGAGTACCGGAGCAGTACACATAGCGGCTTTCAAGGCGTCGAACACTTTTTGGCACGGGAGAGTCCACTGTACTTTCTTCGGGTGCTTTTTGGAGGTTAACTCTGTGAGGAGGCCTGCGATGCTGCCATAGTTTTTAATAAACCTCCGGTAGTAACCGGTGAGGCCCAGGAAGGCCCAGACTTCCGTTTGGGTCGTGGGGGGTTCCCAGGACAAGATGGCGTCGATCTTCGGCTGGAGGGGGGCGACCTGCCCACTCCCCACCTGGTGTCCCAGATAGATCACTGAGCCTTGTCCAATTTGACATTTGCTGGCTTTGACTGTTAGGCCTGCCTGGCGCAGGGCCATCAGTACTTGTCGGAGGTGCTGGAGGTGTTCTGTCCATTGGGAGCTGAATACCGCTATGTCGTCTAGGTACGCTGCGCTGAACCCCTCTAGCCCGGCCAGGACCCTGTTCACCAGTCGCTGGAAGGTGGCCGGGGCATTTTTCATCCCGAAAGGCATGACTCTGAAGCGGTAGTGCCCATCCGGGGTGGAGAAGGCGGACCGCTCCTTGGCTCCCTCAGTGAGCGCGATTTGCCAGTATCCGCAGGTTAGGTCGAAGGTGCTGAGGTAGCGAGCGGCCCGAGGCGGTCGATGAGCTCGTCTGCGCGGGGAATAGGGTGAGCGTCTGCTCGGGTGACCGCATTGAGTCCCCGGTAGTCCACACAGAATCTCAGCTCGGGGGCGACACCAGGGGCTGCTGCCTTCGGGACCAGTACTACCGGGCTGGCCCATGGACTGTCGGAGGGTTCAATCACCCCGAGGGTTAACATCTTGGTTACCTCGGCCTGGATGCAGGTCCGGACCCGGTCAGGGACTCGGTAGGCTCGGTGTCTTATCGGCGGGCTGTCTCCGGTGTCCACGTCGTGGACACACCAGTCGGTGACCCTAGGGGTGAGGGAGAAGAGGTCTGTGAATTGTCTCAATAGCTGGCGGCAGTCGTCGGATTGTTGGGGGGTGAGGGCGGAGGACAGCCTCACCCCCTCTACGCAGCCAACTTTTTCGTTAGCACACAGGGGGTCCAGAAGGGGCTCTGTGTCTTCTTCGGTCCCATCGTCGGTGGCCAGGAGCAAACTCAACTCTGTCCTCACAAAGTGGGGTTTGAGGCGGTTCACGTGGAGGACCCGGAGGGGGTTCCGTGGAGACTGAACATCAACTAGATACGTGACTTGACTCTTCCGTTCGACCACTTTGAAGGGACCAGTCCATTTGTCTTGGAGGGCGCAGGGTTTCACCGGGGCCATTACCCAGACCTGTTGGCCCGGCTGAAACTCGACCAGCGGGGCATTCTGGTCATACCAGCGCTTCATCTCTTCTTGGCTAGCCTCGAGGTTTGTCTCGGCGAGCTCCCGGAACTTCCGGGTCTGGTTGCGGAGCGCCAGGATATAGCGGAATACATCTGGAGGGGTTCCTCGGAGAGCCGTTTCCCAGCCCTCTTTGACCAGGCTCAGGGGTCCCCGGACGGGGTGTCCGTAGAGTAATTCGAACGGGCTGAACCCCAGAGATTTTTGGGGAACTTCCCGGTAGGCGAACAGGAGGCAAGGGAGGAGGACGTCCCATTTCCGGTGTAGGGGTTCTTCGAGGCCCATGATCATCCCTTTCAGGGTCCGGTTAAATCGCTCGACTAGGCCATTGCCTTGGGGGTGGTATGGGGTGGTGAATTTGTACGATACTCCGCAATGTTGCCATAGGAACTTCATGTACTTGGAGATAAAGTTCGTGCCACGATCACTCACGACTTCGCGAGGGAAGCCTACGCGGGAGAAGATCCCCATCAAGGCCCGGCCTACCACGGGGGCCGTCACGGTGCGGAGGGGAATGGCCTCTGGGTAGCGGGTGGCATGGTCCACCAGGACGAGGATGAACCAGTGGCCCTGGGCGGTGCTGGGATCCAGGGGTCCCACGATGTCGATTCCGACCCGCTCAAACGGGGTACTAACAACGGGGAAGGGTTGTAGCGGAGCCTTGCGCTTCCCACCACTTTTTCCGCTGGCCTGGCACGTGAGACATGACTTGCAGTGGGCCTCTACATCCGCTCGCATTTTGGGCCAATAGAAGTGGGTAACCAGCCGATGATAGGTTTTGTCTTGGCCTAAGTGTCCTGCCAGGGGTACATCATGGGCTAGGCCTAGGAGGAAACTTCGGAAGCGCAGGGGTACCACCAGTACCCGGGCCGACCCCAGCTCGGCCGACTTCTGTTCGCTGTACAGGAGGCCGTTTTCCCAATATACCCAGTGGGTTCCGGACTGGTCGCCTGCTGCCTGGGCTTCGGCCTGCTGTCGGGGTCCAATGAGGGACAAGCAGGTGGCTTGTTCCCTGCAGAATTCTTCTCGGGAGGGACCTCCCTCACATTGCCAATGGGCCATCTCGGGCAGGTCCCGAGCTCGGTCAGTTGCTCGGGGTCTGGATGCACTGACCCTTCGTCAGGAACGGGTTCTTCTTCCGGAAGAGGGTCGTCGGGCTCGGGTAGTGCGTCCCGGTCCTCGGGGATGGCAACTGGGTTCAGGGGTAAGGCCTCAGCTCCTTCGGAGGAAGGCGATCGGGTAGACATGGAGCGCGTGGTGGCGCATACCCATTCGGGTAGGCCCATCATTTCCAGATGGGCTCTTCGTTCCACTTGTCCCCACAGGGAGCTCTCGAGGTCGTTCCCCAGGAGGCAGTCTACCGGTTGGGATGTTCGGACTGCCACTCTCAATTTACCGGTGACTCCCCCCCACTCGAAGGGTATCAGGGCCATCCGGCAGAGGCTCTCGGAATTGTCCGACGATATAACTGGACAGAAGGCGTCGAGCAGTATCTGGTCTTCGGAGACCAGGTGGCAGTGGACTGCTGTGACACTCGCCCTGGTGTCGCAGAGGGCCTCGACTCGGTGACCGTTGACCGTCACTCGCTGTCGGTACTTCTTCGTGTTGGCGGGTAGGGGTGTTCCGGGAACCATCTCTCGGTCTCCTAGGGAGACCAGGGCCATGGCTGCTGGTTCCCACTCTTCGGATTCTTCCATCTCTTCTCCTAGGGCTACGGAGGTCATTTGTCGGGCTGGAGGGGCTGTCGTTGCGGGTCGTTGGTACATGGGACACTGGGGGTCAGTGGCATAGTGTCCGGTCTGTTGGCAGCGAAAACAGGTGATCTTGACTCGGGGTCCCTGCCTCCCCGGGGGCCCGGTGCTGGCTGGAGGTGGGGCTGGAAAGTGCGGAGGTTGGCCTCTGGGGGGACTGTGCTGGGGGCCCACCTGGGATTCCCTCGGTCTGCCTTGGTTCCCTCTGCCCCTCTGGCGGAAGGGGCCCTGACTGTGGCGACCGTAGTCTCCCACGGGACCCCGGGAGGCCCGGGTGTTCACCCATCGGTCAGCTTCGACCGCCAGTTTCCGAGGGTCAGTGAGCTTGCTGTCCAGGAGGTGCTGGCGTAACTCCACAAAGCAATTTGCAGACAAGTGTTCCCATGCTATTAGGTCAAACAGTTCCTCAAAGGTGGAGACCTTGCTGCCCTTGATCCACCCGTCCAAGGCTCGGCTGTAAAAGTTCACGTATTCTACCCACGTAGTACCGGGTATCTTTTTGCAGTCTCGAAACCGTTGCCGGTACATTTCGGGGGTGAGTCCATATCTGGCTAATAGGGCCTCTTTCATGTGGCTGTAGGAGTTCAGCACCGTGGAGGGCAGGTCCAGCAGGGTATCTCTCCCCTCGCTCAGGAACCGGCCCCACAACCCAGGCCCCCAATCCTTCTGCGGAACTCGGTGGGAGGTCATGGCGACTTCGTAGGCCTTGAACCACTGCTGGATGTCGTCGTTCTTGTAGTACTCCTTCACCACATCCTTGGGGATGTGGACCTTTGGTTCCACGGCGGAGGAGAGTGGTTGATTTCCCGTGGTTCTGGACTCCTCATTTTTGGCCTTGAGTTCGATCTCTTTTAGGCTGCGTTCGTGTTCTAGTTGAAGTTTTCTCTCTTCGTGTTCGCTCTGGCGTTTCTTTTCCTCGAGTTCCCCTTGTAGGCGTAATTATTCTACGGCTAACTTTTTCTCAGCCAGTTTTAGCTCTTCTTCAATTTTTAGTTTGGCTAGTTCTAGTTCGTGGTTGCGGTCCCTCTCTCGGTCCGCTAGCTCTTCCGGGGATAGGCCCCCCTCTGGGGCGCTGCTCCTTACCGGGATGCTTCGTGGTTCGTTTGGCGGCTCTCCTTCGGTTTGGGCCAGGGAAGCTCCTGCCTCGACCCAGGTCTTTAATGCTCCCTGGAAATCTTCTTTAGTGCTTAATCCGGTGGTAGCGATTCCAAGGTCTTTGCAGAACTGTTTTAGTTCTCGGTGCGTGTAATATTCCAACTGGTCCACTCGGAACGTCGGGCTTGTGTTGGTTCCTGCGGTACCTATGGAGGTTTCTCCTTCCATCTCTTTTCGGTAGTGCGTCAGCCGTTTACTGTACGATCTCCAGGTGTCGGCTCGGATCCCGTCATCTGCCACCAAATGTTGGAAGGGCGTTCTCCGGGGGGCTTCGGAATACGTTCCGGACCACCCTTTGACCCACCTCTCCCAGAGTTAGGCCGAGCAAGGGCGGGGAGGCCCTTCCTGGAAGGGTCTCGTTCCTAGGATCGCACACGCTGAGCTTGCACTATCTGACAGAGAGACACCACACAGTAGTTCTTCGTAAGACAGTATACTTTATCGATCGTTTCAGGGGATCTTTATGATCCGAGATACAGTTGTTAAATCAATGCCACAAGCGGCGGCGGTTTCGTGATGGGGGTAGTGGGGTAGCGGGACAGTCTTTGAGTTCAGTGTCTCTGCGGAGTATCCTTCGCACAGCTCCCAATCCTCGAGCTGGGGGATGTTGTTTCACTCGGCAATCACTGCCGATTCTCCTGGAGGGGAGCGCCGCGAGTCACTCAGCAGGCACAGATGGTTTCGGAGTCGGGGAGCCGCGACAGCATCAGCAGGGCTCAGATGGTTCAGAGTTCGGGGAGCCGCGTCAGCGTCAGCAGGGCTCAGATGGTTCAGAGTTCGGGGAGCCGCGACAGCGTCAGCAGGGCTCAGATGGTTCAGAGTTCGGGGAGCCGCGACAGCGTCAGCAGGGCTCAGATGGTTCAGAGTTCGGGGAGCCGCGACAGCGTCAGCAGGGCTCAGATGGTTCAGAAGGTCAGGTAGCGTTCTTGGGTTCAGAGATCGATCGATCGAGCCGCGACCAGGTCAGCAGGGCTCTCGTAGGTCCAGGTCTTCTCTGCCGCCTGTCCCTTCAGCACCCCTTGTTATACTCCCCCTCCTCTTTGAAGTCGGGAGTCCTCGCAGAGAGGGGTCTCCGCGCCTGGGGGCGGTGTGTCGGGATTTCCTGTCGCTCGGCCCTTTGATCTGTTCAGGTGGGTCTGGGAGGGACTCCAGACGCCCAGCATGCGAGGCGCCCGCTCACCGGGGGCCTGGTGGCCGATCGAAACCCTCCTTGGGGAGGAGATCAGGGGTATGATCGAGGCGGCGTCCCTCGGTCTGGCTTGGGGGGGTTTCTCTCTCCCTCGGCCGGGCATGCGTGGTAGTGTCTTGGGTTTGGTTGGGCCTCCGGCCGGCCATCGAGTTTGTTGGGCCATGGTGGCCGGAAGTCTGTGATGCCGGGGATCAGGTGGAGTTGCAGGGTTGCTTACTGGTCGGGAGGGCCCACGCCACAAGGCCGGTCTTACAATTACTTATTAAGTGTTCTGACTTTTCTCCATTTTGTTTTTACAGCCGGGAAGTCCACATTCACGAAGGAACATATGGTGCCGAACGGCTACGTCTCTGCCAACCGGGTATGTATGGGGGGTTTAAGGGCGGGGTGGAGGGGGTGTAGGGTGACGATCGCTGGGGAACAGGTGGAAAGCGACAGGTGTACATCAAAAGACAAGGGTACTGAAAGAATCGGTACACGCAATGAGTTTTGTTACATTTGTCGCATCGGGAGAAATATGCTTTGCATGCTCCTGCCATCTAGTGGTCGGATTACGGAAAGGACCAAAAAAGTAACTGCATGCAAAGTACAATTTGCTTTTTAGGTCTCGCCTGGCTGTCGCGTAAGCGATTGCACAGCGAGACTTATGTAGGGGCTTCAGAAAATGCTCCCAAAGGCTTCCCAGGCGGATCGGGTGGCGGTTACATGCACAACCACGCGTATTCCATTTGCCACCAGCTACTTCCTGCGCGTGCACCGCCTCACGCATTCAGAGAGATTTAGTAAGGGGCACAAGACCTTAGGAATGCGGTTTATGGCCAGTGCATGTGAGGCATTCAAGCACGAAGCTGGCATCTGGCATCGGACTTGAAAGCAGCAGACTGCTTTCGCCAGCGCGCGCTCGGCCTCACTTCCTGCATCCCCTCTTACAACAATTAACTTTCGTTATAACTCACACCCCATATGCTCGTTCCCTCCCACCCTTCCTTTGATGTCCGCTTTTCTTGTTGTTTACAAACCACGCCACACACTGCTGCACGCCACACACTGCTGCACGCCACACACTGCTGCATGCTGCACACTGCTGCACGCCGCACACTACCGCATGCCACACACTGCTGCGCACACTGCTCCATTACATACTGCTGAATTACACACTGCTGCACGCCGCACACTGCTGCACGCCGCACACTGCTGCACGCCTCACACTGCTACACGAAACACTGCTGAACGCCACACACTGCTGCACGCCACACACTGCTGCATGCCACACACTGCTGCATGCCTCACACTGCTGCACACCGCACACTGCTGCACGCCTCACACTGCTGCACGCCACACACTGCTGCACGCCGCACACTGCTGCACGCCGCACACTGCTACACACCACACACTGTTGCACGCCACACACTGCTGCACGCCACACACTGCTGCATGCCGCTACACGCCACACACTGCTGCACGCCACACACTGCTGCACGCCACACGCTGCTGCACGCAGCACACTCCTGCACTCAGCACGCTGCTGCACGCCGCACACTGCTGCATGCCACACACTGCTGCACGCCACACACTGCTGCACGCCACACACTGCTGCACGCCACACACTGCTGCACGCCGCACAATGCTACACGAAACACTGCTGCACGCCACACACTGCTGCATGGAACACACTGCTGCACGTCGCACACTGCTGCACACCACACACTGCTGCACACTGCTGCATTACTCACTGCTGCATGCTGCACGACACTGCTGCACGCAGCACACTGCTGCAGGCCGCACACTGCTGCACGCCGGACACTGCTGCACGCCTCACACTGCTGCACGCCTTATGTAGGGGCTTCAGAAAATGCTCCCAAAGGCTTCCCAGGCAGATCGGGTGGCGCTAACGCACACAACCACGCGCATTCCATTTGCAACCAGCTACTTCCTGCGCGTGCGCCGCCTCACGCATTCAGAGAGATTTAATAAGGGGCACAAGACCTTAGGAATGCAGTTTATGGCCAGTGCATGTGAGGCATTCAAGCGCGAAGCTGGCATCTGGCATCTGGCATCGGACTTGAAAGCAGCAGACTGCTTTTGCCAGTGCGCGCTCGGCCTCACTTCCTGCATCCCCTCTTACAACAATTAACTTTCGTTATAACTCACACCCCATATGCTCGTTCCCTCCCACCCTTCCTTTGATGTCCGCTTTTCTTGTTGTTTACAAACCACGCCACACACTGCTGCACGCCACACACTGCTGCACGCCGCACACTGCTGCACGCCGCACACTACCGCACGCCACACACTGCTGCGCACACTGCTGCATTACACACTGCTGCATTACACACTGCTGCACACCGCACACTGCTGCACGCCTCACACTGCTGCACGGCACACACTGCTGCACGCCACACACTGCTGCACGCAGCACACTGCTGCATGCCACACACTGCTGCACGCCACACACTGCTGCACGCCGCACACTGCTACACGAAACACTGCTGCACGCCACATACTGCTGCACGCCACACACTGCTGCACACCACACACTGCTGCACGCCACACACTACTGCACGCCGCACAATGCTACACAAAACACTGCTGCACGCCACACATTGCTACACGGCACACACTGCTGCACGCCGCACATTGCTGCACGCCACACACTGCTGCACACTGCTGCATGCCACACACTGCTGCACGCCGCACACTGCTGCACGCCGCACACTGCTGCACGCCACACACTGCTGCACGCCACACACTGCTGCATGCCACACACTGCTGCATGCCACTGCACGCCACACACTGCTGCACGCCACACACTGCTGCATGCAGCACACTGCTGCATGCCGCACACTGCTGCACACCGCACACTGCTGCACGCCGCACACTGCTGCATGCCGTACACTGCTACACGAAACACTGCTGCACGCCACACACTGCCGCACGGCACACACTGCTGCATGACGCACACTGCTGCACGCCACCCACTGCTGCACACTGCTGCATTACTCACTGCTGCATGCTGCACGACACTGCTGCACGCAGCACACTGCTGCACCCCGCACACTGCTGCACGCCGCACACTGCTGCACGCCACACAGTGCTGCATGCCTCACACTGCTACACGAAACACTGCTGCACGCCACACACTGCTGCACGCCGCACACTGCTGCACGCCGCACACTGCTGCACGCCGCACACTGCTGCACGCCGCACACTGCTGCATGCCGCACACTGCTGCACGCCACACACTGCTGCACACCACACACTGCTGCACACCGCACACTGCTGCACGCCGGACACTGCTGCACGCCGCACACAGCTGCACTCCACACACTGCTTTTATGCGAGTTTATGCTACTGACATTGTAAATGACAATGCCTTTTATTTGTTTTAAAACCAAAACATAAATAAAAGGCATTGTAATTTTACAATGCCAATAGCTCAAACTCTTATAAATGCGAGACCTATTGCATTGCAAATGCTTTGTATAGATTTTATAGATTAGAATGCATGCGCAAAGCCTGAAATTCCACCACGTTTTTAGGTTTCGCATAGGCAGCGCTTGCGCTGTCTTGAGTCATGCTGTATTCAGGATATGTCGATAGAGCTCCACTTACGCCCTACTCATATTTTTAAATGGCTCCTGTCCCTGTCCTTTGTAAATGGTAGCTTTTCATTGGTCATTAGGCCATTGTAGTCCCGCCTTAGTACCGCCTTGTCTCGTGTTGTAACCTCCCATGAGGACGCCCCCTGTTTCTTAAATGCCTTCAGACAGGACACTCAGTCCTAAATTATATTGGCAGTGATTACTTTACTTGCTAGCACATCTCACATTATATTAGACCTTCTATAAATTTCCATTCATTAGCTCCACATAGAGTACAACCTAATCTGTAATTAATATAATAATTATTTTGTCACATTTCAAAGCGACTAATTGTATTTGTGCTTTGTACTTATAGTTGTTGCTTATGAGAAGCAAGACTGTCAGTGTGCGGAGTTTTCTGCACTGTGAGACTCAACAGTCAGGGCGGAGAACTCTGCACACATAAGTTTAGGGAGTGCAGAGTCGTAAAACTCTGCACATAGTTTGTGAATTGCATTGTGTAGTACGTTTTGTACTACCAAGTGTAGTTTGTGAATTGCATTGTGTAGTACGTTTTGTACTACCAAGTGTAGTTTGTTGATTGCATTGTGTAGTACGTTTTGTACTACCAAGTGTAGTTTGTTGATTGCATTGTGTAGTATGTTTTGTACTACCAAGTGTAATTTGTTGATTGCATTGTGTAGTACGTTTTGTACTACCAAGTGTAGTTTGTGAATTGCATTGTGTAGTACGTTTTGTACTACCAAGTGTAGTGTGTGAATTGCATTGTGTAGTACGTTTCGTACTACCAAGTGTAGTTTGTTGATTGCATTGTGTAGTACGTTTTGTACTACCAAGTGTAGTGTGTGAATTGCATTGTGTAGTACGTTTCATACTACCAAGTGTAGTTTGTTGATTGCATTGTGTAGTATGTTTTGTACTACCAAGTGTAATTTGTTGATTGCATTGTGTAGTACATTTTGTACTACCAAGTGTAGTTTGTGAATTGCATTGTGTAGTACGTTTTGTACTACCAAGTGTAGTGTGTGAATTGCATTGTGTAGTACGTTTCGTACTACCAAGTGTAGTGTGTGAATTGCATTGTGTAGTACGTTTCGTACTACCAAGCGTAGTTTGTTGATTGCAGTGTGTAGTACGTTTTGTACTACCAACTGTAGTGTGTGAATTGCATTGTGTAGTACGTTTCGTACTACCAAGTGTAGTTTGTTGATTGCATTGTGTAGTACGTGTTGTACTACCAAGTGTAGTGTGTGAATTGCATTGTGTTGTATGTTTCATACTACCAAGTGTAGTTTGTTGATTGCATTGTGTAGTACGTTTTGTACTACCAAGTGTAGTGTGTGAATTGCATTGTGTAGTACGTTTCGTACTACCAAGTGTAGTTTGTAAATTGCATTTTGTAGTACGTTTTGTACTGCCAAGTGTAGTTTGTTGATTGCATTGTGTAGTACGTTTTGTACTACCAAGTGCAGTGTGTGAATTGCATTGTGTAGTACGTTTCGTACTACCAAGGTTAGTTTGTTGATTGCATTGTGTAGTACGTTTTGTACTGCCAAGTGTAGTGTGTGAATTGCATTGTGTAGTACGTTCCCTACTACCAAGTGTAGTTTGTGAATTGCTTTGTGTAGTACGTTTCGTACTACCAAGTGTAGTGTGTGAATTGCATTGTGTAGTACGTTTTGCACTACCAAGTGTAGTTTGTGAATTGCATTGTGTAGTATATTTTGTACTACCAAGTGTAGTGTGTGAATTGCATTGTGTAGTACGTTTTGTACTACCAAGTGTAGTTTGTGAATTGCATTGTGTAGTACGTTTTGTACTACCAAGTGTAGTGTGTGAATTGCATTGTGTAGTACGTTTTGTACTACCAAGTGTAGTTTGTTGATTGCATTGTGTTGTAGGTTTTGTACTGCCAAGTGTAGTGTGTGAATTGCATTGTGTAGTAGGTTTTGTACTACCAAGTGTAGTTTGTGAATCAGGCCCAAAGTGTGCATTTGCCCCTATTTTACAATCCGTGTATGAAACCAGAGGGGAGTTTCCAGCCAGTGCAGACAGTTCTGCCTTTATCCACCACTTCTCCCCATCAGAGTGACTGCTCGTTCTGTGTCCTGTGGCTCTATCCACACTGCTCTGGGAGGCTGCCTCAACAGCAGCTTCCAGTTCTCTGCCGTGTTGATGATTGTTGCAGGAACAGAGGGGCGTCTACTAAGAGTACCTTTGCTGTTGGACCTGATCAGCAGGGATTGGAGAGGTGCTCTGTGTACCTTAATGCACCAAGAACACACTGGAGAAATCAGGTGTTCTGATGGCTGGAGCTGTGCTATTTGTGGTCTGGCCCTGCAGACCCTGCTAATGACACAATGTTGGCTTTCTACTTTGAGTTTAACTCCTTAGTATACATTATGAAGCCAGGAATAATGCTGATTTTAAGCCCACAGAAAACGAATGCCTGCCACTGCATGTAGTTAAGGGTGGAAGAAATTGGGCTGGGATATGCACAGGTGGAAGAAATGGCTTTGTCAGGTTTTTATTCCTGAGAGGCTTTTGCTATGGCAAGGCTATTGGTGTATGGGCAGAGTCTGTCGTATGCCAGGCTGGTGCAGCAGGGACACGCCGTTCAGAGAACATATTGTGAACTCCAGTGACTCCAGCCAATCTCTCCTTGTTTGTTTACTATTTCTGTCCTTTTCTTTGTGACCTCAATTGCATTTATTATAGATCATTAGCCGGTTTCACAGATGTTGCGCCTTTACCCTATCCATCTGCTTTTCTTTCTTTCTCAGGACACTGTAGGATCCTGGAAAAAATGTGTGGCAATGTGTGAGCAATCCCTGAAGAGCGGTAAGAGCGTCTTCATCGACAACACCAACCCGGATGTGGATTCTCGCCGCAGGTGAGTGCTCTCGCTCATTCTTTGAGAGAAAATGTATCTTTGAGATAAGCTCCAGGGTACAGAAGAAGACAAACCCAGGGGCTTCTTGAGCACTTCTCCTTCTCAGGCTATTGGTGGGATGTTCTCCAGAGGCAGAAGGTTTTCAGATCGTCTAGAAATAAGTGATACTTTCAGCTCTGGATATCCCACCTATGCCTGGTGCTGATGGCGAGCAGTCAATCACCTTCCCTTTGAGCTGGGTGCAATAGCAAAGGGTCCTCCCTTATGCTGGATCGGCTAATAAGGGTATTCACTGCAGTATGAGTAAATGAGGAGCCTTTCAGTGGCTCCCACTAAGCTGGGTGGACTGACATAGGCATTAAATCTTTTCCGGGTGTATGAAGGAGCAGTCCAAGGCCCTTTGCTGGGTCAACTAGTAATGATATTACACCTAGCTAGGGAGCATTAAGGAGTCCACCACTCTGGGCTGGGTGGACTAACAGAGGTATTTCGCGTACTCTAGTGGATGATTTAACTGACCGTGGCCTCCCCCATATGTTGCGTGAAATAGTAAGAGTATCATACCTGCTCCGGGTGCATGAAGGAGCTATCCATAGTCTCCTCCTTATGCTGTGTATATTAGGAAGGGTATAGTACCTTCTCTGGGTACTTTAAGGGAGCTAGCTGTCCATGGTCTCCTGCCCTTCGACGTCCAATAATAAAGGTATAGTTCTGATCCTGGGTGCTTTAGGAGTTGTCTACGGTCATCCCCTCCAAATGTTGGGTGGAGCATTAAGGATTTTCTATCTGGTCTGGGTGCATGTACAGTCTAAGTCCTTACTCTATGCTGCGTTGAATAGCAAAGCTAGTCTACATACCCAGGGTGCATGAAAGAGTTGTATGAAAGATGAGTATTACTATTAAAGATGGAGAGGAGTTGGACTAACCGGTAGGGCGGTCGACCTCGAATCTGGGGAACCGGGGTCCAGTCTCGGCAATAACGCTGAACATCCTGTGATTCTGGGCAAATCACTTAATCTCCCCGTGCCTAACAAAAATGAATGTGTCCGCATGTAACACAACTGATGCTATGTAAAGCGCTCTGATACCTTATACCGGGTCAAGCTCACGCCGTTTTAAAGTCTGTAAAAGAAAAAAGGTATCCAATCGAGCCTGGGTGTATGAGGTAGCAGTCCAGGGTCTAACTGTATGCTGTCCGAAGGAGGGAGCATTCTGTCGGCATCCTCCTATCATGATCCACCATGTTTGATCTTTCTTCCAGACTTTCCTGGTATCTGCCATCTATCACCTCCTGGCCTGCCTCTTTTCCCCATAACCTTATGCCCATTATCTTTTGACCTAAGCCCACAACTGCCACAAGCTTCTGCCCTCCTACTGATTGACGTGTCAGAAGAAATAATGTCTTCATTGGGGGTCCCACATGAGTCTAATTTGTTACCTCCTATTTTTCAGACTTCATATGAGCCCTTTCTCAAGACTTGCTTAATCTTTTGACTACAGCATTTTCTTATTATCATCCATCTCAACCAGCAAGCCTCTGACTCTATGCTCTTCTTTTATGATTGACCAAAACAGGTTTGGCACTGGACGGTCCATAGCTTATTAAAGCTTGAACGCCTGTAAATGACAAATTCTAATCTTGAGAAGAAATAAAGTGGGATTGGGCCAGTCTCTCTGACCAGGTAACATGGGCCCTCCACCCTCTTTCCCCACTGCACCTAAACCTAAATCCCTAGAGATGTACAGCACTAACCTGCACCAACTTTGGTGGAACACTGCAGTAATATCTCAAGTAAGCATGTATTAAGAACTGCATTTACCATAATGCTAAGAGGCGAACTGTGCTGGGAGGTGAAGCAGTGTGCTCCCACCCCTTCCTAAATCCCTAGGAGTAGCATTAGACTGCAAGCTAATACAAAGCACAAACCAACACAATTTGTAGCTCAAGCTCCACATCCTAAGACATGCTCTTTCTACTTTTCCGGCAGATCTTTGTGCATGATATCAAAGCTTGAGTACCATCGGGCCTCTAAAAATCAGACAAATGTTACCAGACCTGTAGGTATAGTGCCTTGAATAATCTACTCAACCTAACTGTAATGCACTTTACCCGTAAACTTGTTTCAAATTGTATGATCCTAGAAAAATATTTTATTTCATAGTCACCTTTTTCTTCATTATTACATACGAGAACCCCTTCAAATATGCAAGTTTAGCATATCTGCTATACAAAACACTCTTTTGTTTAATTTAATCAACTACATTTAATCCATGTATTATAAAAATCTAGCCCACGTGTAGGGTACACATGACCCCTGACTTGCCTCTTAGTTCCCTAATAGCATTGTCATCAAGGCAGGGGCAGGAATGTTTCTCAGTTCATGTTTAAAAACTAGCACTTTTAATAAATATATTACTAAAGCATGATGTGGTGGTGTTCTGTCATTTGCAGACAAACACTTTTGTTGAAATGGCTACAAAGTTTCCCACTCACATGCAGTTTTACTAATAAAACTATTTAGCGTACAAACAATAATGTTTGGAAAGTGGGTTTCAGTAAATATTTATCATTTGCACATCACCAAGTAAAGTATTCTGATTTGTTTTGATCCTATTAAAATCTTTGTTTCCATCTCATTTCAGAATTACAGGCAAGTGATGTTTCTAAGTACTGAAATATATTTCAAAATATTTGTACTGTTTATTTACAAGTAATTTAAAAAAGTGATGTGTCCAGCACAATTGACACTTACAAAATCCTCTATCTTTGCAGTCAGAGAAAGAAAAGGTAAACATTAATCTTCAGGATAAAATAAGCAGCAATTTGTTAGAAGACCTAAGCTGACTTTTGACCTCTCTCATTATGCATTTGGTGCAGCAAATGCGAAACGATAAAAACAAGATTCAAAGGTATCTTTATTCCTCATTCACTTTCTGAATGAGCAGAACACCTGTTCTTTGACTGCTTGAGCTCTCTTTCAAGAGTGGGCCAGTAGGCACTAAAATAGCTCAGTCTGATACAATCTGACTCGCCATTGCAAGTGGGCTAGTAGATTTTTCTAGGCCTGTCTGTGACCCTATAGATTTAGGCTTATCTGTATCAAGTATGGTTACATTGCAGTGAATGCACAATGCATCAGTGTGACTGGTTTGGCAGATTAGCAAATTTGATCTCATATCTGAGGCTTGAAGGAATCTAAGTTGTCTTGCAGTCCAGCAAAGGATCGATTTCATATGTCTCTGCCTGCTAACCTACTGGCTATCTGCCTTATAAAATGTATAAGATTGGGTAGCAGATCTATCCATCTAGAATCGTCCTACTATTTGGAATGCTCTGCTTCTCTCAGAAGGTTGGAAAAAGATTTGCTAAAGTTCATTAAAGTCATGGCAATGTGTCTTTACTTCCGGTCCTAGGATGCTTGTTTCTGGTCCAGGGAGGACCTGGCTTGGCAGTTCGGGCTGGACTGTTCCCATGAGGCACAGGGTCAAGACTGATTTGCATATGGCCAGGTCTAAACTGGGGTGGCATGGTGAGCAAAAGAATTATGAATTTAACCCAGCTCTCTTGACTGGGGATGAATGTTTTGATATGTTCTGCATTCCGCCCATCAATTGTGTGTCTTTTGCTTTCTCGCCCTAAGTGCGCCGGGTATGCCCAGACGTGGGTCCCAGGCTCACTGTGCCACTGGAATCAAGCTATCCTGGCTGAAGAGGGGTGAAACCCTGAAACCGGGCCTAGGATGCTTGTTTTCGGTCCAGGGAGGACCTGGCTTGGCAGCTCGGGCTGGACTGTTCCCATGAGGCACAGGGTCAAGACTGATTTGCATATGGCCAGGTCTTAACTAGGGTGGCATGGTGAGTAAAAGAATTATGGATTTAACCCAGATCTCTTGACTGGGGGTGAATGTTTTGGTTTGTTCTGCATTCCGTCCATCAATTTCGTGTTTTTTGCTTTCTCGCCCTAAGTGCGCCGGGTATGCCCAGACGTGGGTCCCGGGCTCACTGTGCCACTGGAATCAAGCTATCCTGGCTGAAGAGGGGTGAAACCCCGAAACCGGTCCTAGGATGCTTGTTTCCGGTCCAGGGAGGACCTGGCTTGGCAGTTGGGGCTGGACTGTTCCCATGAGCCACAGGGTCAAGACTGATTTGCATATGGCCAGGTCTAAACTGGGGTGGCATGGTGAGCAAAAGAAAGATGGATTTAACCCAGATCTCCTGACTGGGGGTGAATGTTTTGATTTGTTCTGCATTCCGTCAATCAATTGTGTGTCTTTTGCTTTCTCGCCCTAAGTGTGCCGGGTATGCCCAGACGTAAGTCCCGGGCTCACTGTGCTTCTGTAATTAAGCTATCCTGGCTGAAGAGGGGTGAAACCCCGAAACCGGTCCTAGGATGCTTGTTTCCAGTCCAGGGAGGACCTGGCTTGGCAGTTCGGGCTGGACTGTTCACCGTGAGGCACAGGGTCAAGACTGATTTGCATATGACCAGGTCTAAACTGGGGTGGGATGGTAAGCAAAAGAATGATGGATTTAACCCAGATCTCTTGACTGGGGGTGAATGTTTTGATTTGTTCTGCATTCCGTCCATCAATTGTGTGTGTTTTGCTTTTTCGCCCTAAGTGCGCCGGGTATGCGCAGATGTGGGTCCCGGGCTCACGGTGTCACTGGAATCAAGCTATCCTGGCTGAAGAGGGGTGAAACCCTGAAACCGGTCCTAGGATGCTTGTTTCCGGTCCAGGGAGGACCTGGCTGGACTGTTCCCATTAAGGCACAGGGTCAAGACTGATTTGCATATGGGCAGGTCTAAACTGGGGTGGCATGGTGAGCAAAATAATGATGGATTTAACCCAGATCTCTTGACTGGGGGTGAATGTTTTGATTTGTTCTGGCTGGACTATGCCTGCTTGCTGTATCTGGGAGCAAATAAATCCAAAGTTCAGAGGCTACAGAGAGTCCAGAATGCGGCCGTAAGATCGCTTTTTGGCCTGCGCAGAACTTGTTCAGTGACCAGTGCAATTCGCCGCCTTCACTGGCTGCCTATGGCCAGGCAAATTGAGTTTAAGGCATTGTGTATCGCCTTTAAAATTCTGAAATTGGCATCTCCACAAGTTCTGTCTGACCTTCTTCTACCTTACACTCCTACACGATCACTTCGATCTATGGGACAATGTTTGGTGGTGGTTCCCCGGGTGAGCAGAGTCAGAGCTGGTGGGCGCTCTTTTTGCAATAGAGCTGCTATTCTGTTGAACTCTTTGCCGGCTTGTATTCGTGGGCTCACCAACTACTTTCATTTTAGAAAAGCCATTAAGACATTTTTGTTCCCCTCCTTGTAGGCCTTCAGTGTTATTTGTGTTCGGCTCTTTTGTTGCTTAGCGCTGGGACGCCTCTTAGCTGAGGCAGCTGTCGCGCTCTATAAAACCCATTAACATAACATAACATAACATAACATTCCGTCCATCAATTCTGTCTTTCTCTTTACTTCCAGTGTACAGCCTGATCTACAGTGGCTTAAGATTTGATCCATAACAAGTTTCCTGATTTCACATACTGTCTTCCTATCCCAGGCGATTAAACCCCTAAGACTCCTATTAATCTTAGGACTTTACCACCCAGGCAGACACTCAAGGCAGAGCCACTGCTTAAAAAGTTATGAACTCCACTGCCACTATTGTGTGTCTTTCTTTGTCCTGGAAGCTTTCTGCTGTTTTTCATCAATCTCCCGCGTTTTAAGTAAGCAGAAGCAGGTACATGGGCATGAAGTCAATGTCCAGTCTCCTATGCTAAGAAACCACGGTCCATATGAACTAACACATTTCCTCACAGACACAAAATGGGACAAACCATTTCTTACATCTGGCCACGTGGGCGGTTTTCCAAATCCGTCCCTCTTCATAACCAAAAGTCCTTTCAGGTTCTGATATGAAACTTGAAAGGTTCATCCCTGGTTTTCCCCCAAGCCCTTATTTTTTGACTTGGTGCAACATTATCTCCATGCCATTTGGGCTCTTATACTTAATCTTGGCTTCTTGAAGGTTTACTAATCCTCAGACATGGTGGCTGTAACCCAGATTGCATGCTGGGGTATATATGTATTTTTTAAATGCTACTTACTTTGTGGGGTTCTTTGCTCATAAGTAGGCTTTTCTGATTTCAGTTTCTATTTTTGGTAAATTCTGGTGGGGTTTTTCAGTGATTTCAATACCTTAAAAAAAGATGGTTATCAGTGATTACACATTTCCTTTTCATAAAAGACAACAGAAACAGTGTTTTTTCAGTGTTTATGGAATGTTTTACTTTTATTATTGCTTGCTTTCTGCACTGTTAGTGCATGGCATCTATACCGTGTACTTAGTGTATGTGAGGTCCAAATACAGTTTTGCAAATCAAACTTATTGTACTACACCATACAATACTTCTTCAGTGAGTCTTTGGTCATGCACGATCACTCTTTCCTTCCCAGGTAAACTTTTATCTGTGTAAAGTCCATGGCACTTGAGACGGGCAACGCCAAAACAGCCAGTACACAGCTCTGGCCACCTATATAGCTTTCCATACCAATACTGGTACACTGAAGATTGTGATTCTCTGGGACTCATTCTGTAACAAATGCATTGAACTGGGCACATATGCACTCAGAGTTATTGAAGAGGTAAAAAATGAAGCAGTACTTTTGAAAGTCTGCAGAAAATTCCCCTTCGCGGAAGAGATCTAGAACTTGTGTAGAGTACCACTGTGAGGCTTCAATGACTTCAAATGCCATGGTTGGGGATGTAAATGTAAAAATCTATCAGCTGTGATGCACTCCTGTCAATCCTAGTAATCCTATTTAAAGAAAGGTTGTGTTAGTTAGTCTGTGTGGGTGTGCTGCCTTTGTAGTGGTTCTACCAAACCACTGGTTCAAAAAGAAAAGTATTTTCTAAGACAACCTCTCCTAGACAAAGCCTGCACTACCAAGAAAACTCTGTCACAAGTGTGTTTAGTATCATTTGGTGTAAGAAACAAATCTCAGAAAACTTCATCAAGTAAACAAACTCAACACTCCATGATAAACTGATATACATAAACATGAAAACAAGGTTTCAATCCAACGTAGTTCATTGCTTCTTTTATTCAAAAGCGTGTTTGGTTGATCAATGTTGAACTTCACATTGCATGCATGTAGTAAAAACTCGAAGATTATTGTTCCCAATGCATTTCGGGTGTGTCATACACACTTCGTCAGGGGAAATCTCCAACAAGCATATATACACTAAATTAGTAAATCAAACTACTTCATTGAATTGTGTGGTGACCGGCCTCTCATTTGCCGGGAGAAACGGAAACATTGGCAATGTATACATATAGTTTCTTGCACAAAAACAACTTGATAAGCGATGTCACAGTAAATGCAAAGTTGTAGCCTGACAAACATACCCAGTTGTAGCAACCAAAAATCGCAAAAGTCAAACAAAGATCAGTGAAAGGAGGATATAAAGGGAAGTGAATAAAAGAGTGACCGTTCTGCCCATGCCAGTGAACAAGGTAACAATTAATTGAGTGGGTATAGGAGCAATGTGCACCATTCCTGTGTGAATCACACAAAAGTCCACTCTTAGTGTAGATACCTTTTATCGCTCACGAGTTCAACCGATTCTCTGTTTGCTACTGCTGCTAATCCAATAGATTTAGTGCGGTTGGCACGTGGGATATCTGTAAATTATGACACTAAGAGTCAGGATAATCCAACTGGGATTGTGTAAAAAGGACTATAGGTGGTCTACCAAAGGACTCTAGGCGTACCTATCTGTACTTAAGTCGAATATCAAGACGAGTATTATTCTATATGCAGAAAAACGCCCAAAATTGTCCTGTTAACAAGATGTAAAAAAATGTAAATAAAACCTCGCTTTAATTCTACAATGGGATTCCAAATTACCCTAGTTCTTCACCACCGGTGTGATTCACAACCATGCATCTCGCCTTGTTACTTCTACAACGGCTAGGACATGGAAATGGAAATATACGTGAGCTACATGTCCTCACTGTGCCATAAAATACATAGAGGTAGAGTTAAGTGCGACCAAGATTAAAAACAGGGGTAGATACCCCCCGCTATGCGAGTCTATATAGGTGGCTCTGAACTTACTTGATAAATGGATGAAGGCGGCATACAGTGTAATCTTGATATGCGAACAATTATCCCTCAGTTCTTTCCCGCTTATAAACTTTCCGTCGCTTTCGTGTTCACGCTAGAATTGCTAAGCATCAAGATAGGACTAATGTGTGTGTTGAGCTGACATGCGCGGCGGCCATATTGATTTGTGTGTACATTTAACATTCGTAAGCAGAAAGGTCACACAGACTAAATGAATGTGAATAAAGTGAGAAAAGTGAAGGCAAGAATCAGAAAATCAGATTACACAAATGAATCATAAAGCGCAAGTGACAGTAATTACTGTAACTTGTACTAAATGGAAAATATTGCTGTATTACACACATATTATCTTAACGAACACCTGGAATGATGTGGATCTTAAATACTGTCAGAGCCTGCTCTACTTCCCAATTAGTGAAAACATTCTTTTGTATATACATATGTTAGTGCTGATGCTGAATGACAATTATGTTGAAGCAATTATACAAATGGTTATACACTTATAGAGGCTATTCATCTGGTTACGTAAAACGAATGGCTCACTTAAAAAATCCCTGGTTTTCACCCACATATCTTCCCCTCAACCATGATCCTACCAAAGAGTTTCAGGATTCTTTATGGAATATACTGACATACGCACTAGACATGAAATGGATCACAGAGAAAACACGTGCTTACTTGTACACCAAGTTCCCTCGCAGGCCCACAATTTACATGTTACCTAAGATTCATAAAAATTTGGAAGATCCACCATTTCGACCCATAGTATCAGGATGCAATTCCATTCATGAACCATTGGGGCAGTACATAGACACTTTTTTACAACCGTTTGTACAGTCAGGTACCACATATGTGCAAGATACTACACACTTCCTAAAACTGATTAGGGACCTCCAACTGCCACCAATGAAGGAGATCTGGCTAGGTACTGTGGATGTGGTATCTCTGCATACTTCCATACCACACTCTGAGGGAATTGAGGCCATTGAGTGGGCATTGTTACATCAAGATGATATAGCTGCCAATAAAGTTTTTCTCTTACAATTGCTGCAATTCAGCCTATTTAACAACTACTTTAGCTGGAAAGACAGGTTCTTATTGCAGACCCACGGTACTTCTATGGGTTTTGCAGGAGCACCGAGCTATGCGAACACTTTCATGATGAAATTTGAGCAGGAATATGTTTTGAATGAACCCTCTTGGACTGACCAGTTGATTATGTATCGCAGATACATTGATGACATCTTCATCATCTGGCAGGGTTCTAAACACTCTCTTGAAACCAAACTGAGGGACTTGAACACCAAAAATCAGAGAATTCAATTTACCTACACACTTGATGCCCATAAAATCTCTTATTTGGACGTTTGCTTAGAAGTGGATGGTTTAAACATCAACACCTCGGTTCACAAAAAGTCAACTGACCGCAACAGTACACTACATTACAGTAGTTTTCATCCTGACACTCTCAAAAAACATTTACCCTTTTCACAATTTTTACGAATAAAACGTATCTCATCTAATGAAAATCAATTCACACAAGCATTGGTTGAATCCAAAAAGAACTTTTTGGATCGAGGCTATCCAAGTGAGGTGATTGAAACTTCTGTTAAACGAGTAGAAGAGATTACAAGAGAAGTGCTTTTAGAGAAAAAATCGAAACCACAACTCAAACTGGAGGTCTATGTATCCACATTTTCCACCCAGTCGGCAGCAATTAAGAAGATTATTCTATGACGTTGGGATATATTACAAACAGAACCTGACTTCAAAGAACTTTTTCAAAATCCTCCTATATTTGCGTACAAAAGATCTAATAATCTCCGTTTGATTATTCACATTTAGTAATTGTTACTGTCAAGAAAACGGAATCTTTTGGGCCTGATGTATTTTTTATATATTGTTTACGTACCTAATTATGCACAAAGGATGAGAACTAGGGATTTTTCATGTGAATCATTTGTTTTATAACCAGATGTATAGCTTCAAACAGTTTGTTATTCACAAGGGATGATAATTAAGTTTTTTAATGCGAGCTTATTGTTTGTTGCAACCGAATACAATTAAAAAATATAATTGCTTAACACTCATATTGGCACGAGGGGCATTCTCTATGTGAATCATTGGTTTGACAATCAGATGTATTACTCTGAACTGTTTGACATTCATAAGGGATGAAAACCAGGGATTTTTTAAGTGAGCAATTCGTTTTACGTAACCAGATGAATAGCCTCTATAAGTGTATAACCATTTGTATAATTGTTTCAAAATAATTGTCATTCAGCATCAGCACTAACATATGTATATACAAAAGAATGTTTTCAATAATTGGGAAGTAGAGCAGGCTCTGACAGTATTTAAGATCCACATCATTCCAGGTGTTCGTTAAGATAATATGTGTGTAATACAGCAATATTGTCCATTTAGTACAAGTTACAGTAATTACTGTCACTTGCGCTTTATGATTCATTGGTGTAATCTGATTTTCTGATTCTTGCCTTCACTTTTCTCACTTTATTGACATTCATTTACTTTGTGTGACCTTTCTGCTTACGAATGTTAAATGTACACACAAATCAATATGGCCGCCGCGCATGTCAGCTCAACACACACATTAGTCCTATCTTGATGCTTAGCAATTCTAGCGTGAACACGAAACCAACGGAAAGTTTATAAGCGGGAAAGAACTGAGGGATAATTGTTCGCATATCAAGATTACACTGTATGCTGCCTTCATCCGTTTATCAAGTAAGTTCAGAGCCACCTATATAGACTCGCATAGCGGGGGGTATTTACCTCTGTTTTTAATCTTGGTCGCACTTAACTCTACCTCTATGTATTTTTTGGCGCAGTGAGGACATGTAGCTCACGCATATTTCCATTTCCATGTCCTAGCCATTGTACAAGTAACAAGGTGAGATGCATGGTTTTGAATCACACCGGTGGTGAAGAACTAGGGTAATTTGGAATCCCATTGTAGAATTAAAGCGAGGTTTTATTTACATTTTTTTACATCTTTTTAACAGGACAATTTTGGGTGTTTTTCTGCAGATAGAATAATACTCGTCTTGATATTCGACTTAAGTACAGATAGGTAAGCCTAGAGTCCTTTGGTAGGCCACCTATAGTCCTTTTTACACAATCCCAGTTGGATTATCCTTCCTCTTAGTGTCATAACTTACAGATATCCCACGTGCCAACCGCGCTAAATCTATTGGATTAGCAGCAGTAGCAAACAGAGAATCGGTTGAACTTGTGAACGATAAAAGGTATCTACACTAAGAGTGGACTTTTGTGTTATTCACACAGGAATGGTGCACATTGCTCCTATACCCACTCAATTAATTGTTACCTTGTTCACTGGCATGGGCAGAATGGTCACTCTTTTATTCACTTCCCTTTATATCCTCCTTTCACTGATCTTTGTTTGACTTTTGCGATTTTCGGTTGCTACAACTGGGTATGTTTGTCAGGCTACAACTTTGCATTTACTGTGACATCACTTATCAAGTTGTTTTTGTGCAAGAAACTATATGTATTCATTGCCAATGTTTCTGTTTCTCCCGGCAAATGAGAGGCCGGTCACCACACCATTCAATGAAGTAGTTTGCTTTACTAATTTAGTGTATATATGCTTGTTGTAGATTTCCCCTGACGAAGGGTGTATGACACACCCGAAATGCATTGGGAACAATAATCTTCGAGTTTTTACTACATGCATGCAATGTGAAGTTCAACATTGATCAACCAAACACGCTTTTGAATAAAAGAAGCAATGAACTACGTTGGATTGAAACCTTGTTTTCATGTTTATGTGAATGTATATCAGTTTATCATGGAGTGTTGAGTTTGTTTACTTGATGAAGTTTTCTGAGATTTGTTTCTTACACCAAACGATACTAAACACACTTGTGACAGAGTTTTCTTGGTAGTGCAGGCTTTGTCTAGGACAGATTGTCATAGAAAATACTTTTCCTTATGGTTGGTGATTGGACATTCTATGCATCATGGAAAGCCATTACTCATGCATTGTAAATTTAAATTTCCTGAATTGCTCCTCAACTTTTCTTTGCTTACCAAGTGGCAAGCATTCTAACATGGAACATGTTGCAGTGCCAAAGTCACTAAAAGTGTCAGCCAGCCTTCTCTCAAGGAGATGTTTCACATCTACACCAATTACTCTGAACACTTGGGTGCCGATTACGAACCGGTAAAAAAATTCCCCGTACGACTCGTATCCGGTCTTTTTCCCGTACGAATCGTACAAGTGCCGTACAAACTGCCAATTACGATTCGCATGGGAAAAAGACCATACGAATCGCATTGGGAATAATTCCCCACACGTCCTCGGGTCGGAAAATGTGTCCGACACGTCCCCGGAAGATTTACCGTACAAATGTGAAAAGTGAAGTCCGACCGCGGAATCACGATCCATCCCGTGCGTCCGATGTTACAACCGTATGGAAAAAACACTGTCCGCACCGAACACCCATAGCAACCATGGAGACATGTGCCCGCATACGCGTCGGCCCCCCCCAAGCCCCCGTACGTTCGAGTCGTACCCCCCCCGTGTATGTACACCCGTGTACGTGTCGTACCCCCCGTGTATGTACACCCGTGTACGTTCGAGTCGTAGCCCCACCCGTGTATGTACACCCGTGTACGTTTCGTACCCCCGTGTATGTACACCCGTGTACGTTCGAGTCGTACCCCCACCCGTGTATGTACACCCGTGTACGTGTCGTACCCCCCCTGTATGTACACCCGTGTACGTTCGAGTCGTACCCCCACCCGTGTATGTACACCCGTGTACGTGTCGTACCCCCCGTGTATGTACACCCGTGTACGTTCGAGTCATACCCCCACCCGTGTATGTACACCCGTGTACATGTCGTACCCCCCGTGTATGTACACCCGTGTACGTTTGAGTCGTACCCCCGGCCGTGTATGTACACCCGTGTACGTGTCATACCCCCGTGTATGTACACCCGTGTACGTTTGAGTCGTACCCCCGGCCGTGTATGTACACCCGTGTACGTGTCATACCCCCGTGTATGTACACCCGTGTACGTTCGAGTCGTACCCCCACCCGTGTATGTACACCCGTGTACGTGTCGTACCCCCCGTGTATGTACAACCGTGTACGTTCGAGTCGTACCCCCACCCGTGTATGTACGACCCGTACCCTCACCCGCGTATGTGTGGAGCGTACCCCCACCCCAACCATGTATGTACGACCCGTACCCTCACCCGCGTATGTATGACCCGTACCCCCACCCCAACCGTGTATGTATGACCCGTACCCCCACCCCAACCGTGTATGTACGACCCGTACCCTCACCCGCGTACGTATGGAGCGTACCCCCACCCCAACCGTGTATGTACGGACCGTACCCCCACCCCAACCTTGTATGCACGACGCGTACCCCCACCCGCGTATGCATGGAGCGTACCCCCACCCCAACATTCTAAGTACGGAGCGCACCCCAGGCCCCAACATCACCAACTTCACACAACATCGCACATGTACGAGTCGTACCAAGCCAGACACAAGGACAGCACTGTACAACAAAATGGCCCATGTACACACCGTACACACGCTAAAAACGCACGTACACAACCAGGACAAAGCAAAACAACACAAGAATACACCATTCGAATGGCACAAAGCCACAAAACATGTCCAACAACCACAAAAACAACACATTCACTGACCTGCAACTGCCAAAATCCAAAACAGAGGCCCAAAACACAACCACTCCTTATAACACACCCACCCAAAGTTCAAACACAGCCACACCCACCAATGGACCAATAAAAAGGGCCCACACACACAAACCATGAGCCTTTGCAACAGACTCACTGCTGCCAGACCCCACAGACAACCTACAGCACCATACTAGAACCTTTACTACACCTTACACTTGCACACCTTCACACACACACCTTCACAAACACCCCCTCATCACATTCACACACGCACACCCAAACAACCACACCCACACACCCACAACCATCCACACCCCCCCCCACCATCCACACCCACACCCCTCACCATGCCCACTAACAAGAATCCAAAGTTCACTAGCCGAGAGTTGGAGGTCCTTGTCGATGAAATCCTCAGAGTTGAGCCACACCTCTTTGGAACATTGGTCAGACAGACCAGCATTTCAGAAAAAACAGCTATGTGGCAGACGATCATCGATGCTGTGAATGCTGTTGCGGACACCAGAAGGACCAGGCATGAATGCCAAGCCAGGTGGTACGATCTGCGGAGGAGGGTCCGAGCCAAAATGACCGACGAACACAACCAGGCCAACGTCACTGGAGGAGGGCCGCCCCGCAGACGCGTAGAATACCATCCCTGGGAGGAGAGGGTGATGGCCATACTGCCGGTGGTGGCAGTGGACGGATTGGAAGGACTCCGAGACCCGGGTGAGTACACAAACAACTCACCTCACATGGGGGGAACGTCATCCACAACCAAACTCACAAACAGGCACGCAACCACCCCAAGCTATCGCATGACTCAACCTCACTCCATGAACACGCACATGCCACTGGCGCCACCATGCCCCATGCACCCAGCTGGACAATGCCAAGTCACAGGCCACGGAAAACACCAACACAAGACACGGTAAGCCGGATGGCGGGAGTGTGGGCCACAAAAATCACATAGTGCAACTCAGAAGCAGACAACAATGCCCTCTGCCCATATGGCCTAGGTCACAGCCAGACAAACAGTGTGTCCCCACACAGGAAAGACTTGCCAGCAAATGGCGGACGCCTTGCATTAAGACATGGGGGTGAAGGCACTTTTTGCACATGACAGCAGCTAATGAACAGCCAACACTGTGAAAGAGTGGCAGCACACACCACCACAGCAGCAGCGCACACACAGACACTACACCCAATGGGTGCCTGGAGATCAGAAACAAACTCACATCAACAATCCAAGGGCCATTCAAAGATCTGCTAACAGTGTGTGCCCAGGAAGCTGGGCTGAGGTGACAGAGGGTGACACACAGAGGGAGGGAGAGGGGGACAGAGAGTGAGGGAGACACAGGGAGACGGACAGAGGGAGGAGGCTGACACACAGAGGGAGGGAGAGGGAGACAGAGAGGGAGGGAGACACAGGGAGACGGACAGAGGGAGGAGGCTGACACACAGAGGGAGGGAGAGGGGGACAGAGAGGGAGCGAGAAAGGGACACACAGGGAGAGCAAATCAGCCTTGTGGTGTGTGGGAATGTCTGCTCGTCAGCAGGTGGACTGCGTGCATGTAGACAAGGGTGGCCAGTGCCAGAACCCCCCCTCTTCTCCATGGCAAAACACAGGGCCATGTCACAACCTGTGCACGAGCACAACGACAGCTACCTGCATCATATAAGTGTGTGGAACAACTCCATGTGCACACGTACAGTGCTACACGGAAGGCGCCAATGCATGGCTCGCCACACCTGCCCACTCCACTGCTGACTGCAGTCACAATTGACGCAGCAAGTAAGACTGTGCCACACATAGGTAAAGTCGCAAAAGCTGTGGCCAAGGGACATACCCATGCACAAGTGCACTGTGAGTGGAATGCAAGACATATCCAAATTCCCAGAGGAAATGTGCCAACTTTGAAAACAATGAAACATGGATGTTGCATGGAACAAAATTACCATTGTCTCTCTCACACACAGGTCAACGTCGTGGATCACCCCCCAACACTGGGGGGGAAGACTCACAGGACCTGGCTCGGCGGGATGACGGAGCCACTGGCAGCGACGACTCTCACCACTCTGTGGACGAACCCGACCCGACCAACCTGGCCCCTCTGGTGTCCAACGGCCTGCAGCACCTGCGTCAGGTACAACTGGGCCAACCACCACCCCCACTCCTGCCACATCCCAGGAGACACCCAGGATCCCTGCCCCACCACCACAATGCAGCCAGGCTGGCCAGGAGGGACACGGTGTCCCGGGCACCCAGGAGGAGGCAGGCGACAACGCCAATGCCACCCCTCAGGGGTCCCGGAGACCCGATATGCCCACAAGGGCAGGCCAGGTGCAAGTGGGCAGGGGTGGTGGGAGTGAAGGACGGCGGAGGCGAGAGCCTGACCGGTTGGCTGGGGAACCGGTATATTCCCATGTCCGAAACATCCTGGACACATACCGGCAGGACACCACGGGCATGGCCCAGGTTGTGTCCATCCTCGAGGAGATCAAGACCCAGCAGGCCCAGCAACATGCGGAGCAACATGCCTGTCTACTGCGACACCAACGGCGGATGGAGGACAGACAGGCTGAGCTTGTGACGGTGTTCACGGGAATTCACAGTACACTCCGTCGGATGGCCGACAACATGGGCAACCCTCCCTGTGCCATCAGGCGTAGAACATCACCACCCACGGGGAGGGATCAGGAGGAGGAGACATCCGACGGAGCATCCCAAACATCGTCACGGCCTGCTTCTGAGGGTCCCCGCAGGAGGGCGGGTCGTCCACGGAAAAGACCGTGAGGGTCGGCGCAACAGCACCATCTCCCAGGACACCTGGCCTGGCACCTGGCCCACTGGAGCAACAGCAGCACAGCAGCAAAAGACATTCTCTGCCACATGGACTTTCTGGTCACTGTCTGACCAATGTTGACAAAGACTGTGGCATGGACTCTGAGGATTTCTAATGGCAAGGACACCAACTCCCCTAGTGAACTTTGGATTCCACACAACCGGAAAGCCCCTCATGTCAAACCCCCAAACCCCCCCCCCCCTCCACCCCAACCAAAATAAAAAGTCACACCGTAAAGAGAAGATGCCTACTGATTGCATTATTACCTTACATGTGTCTTGTAAAGTCTAACCATGCCTGAGTTCTCATTTGACTTCAACCATCCACACCCTGGGGCCTGAGTCTGGCACAGGACACACATGGGTCACATTGTATTAGGCAAGACAGACATGGAGCACCATACACACCCGTGATGGGCCCAACCAGCTGAGGGGGTGGCCGCACAACCGTGCCGACAGACATATTGAGTACAGCGACAGCCATGCGCAGAGGTCAGGGATCATGTGGAGTGTCCTGTGGGGCACCCAGGTATGTGTGGACAGGTGGCAGAACCATGTCCTGCAAGCTTGAGTCAGGTGGATGCAGAGAATGGTGGCCTGGCCAACGTTGGATGCATGGGGATGGCACATGTCACAATACCCACACAGTCATGGACATCATGCACAATACACTGTCTAATCCCACACAAACAGCTTGCATCTTGCTACTCTACACATAGACACATAGCCACTATAACGGAAAACCATGCCAGACATGCCGGATGCACCGTGGCAACACACCAGCATTGACTGAGAAGAGGCACCTTGGAGGCATAGGGACACCTTTATTAGTCATGTATTCGGGATTGCAGAGGCAACTCGGAGTACACATGAACGGGTCATGTGGAGTAACATGTGGGTCCAACACTGGCACCCCCCTTCTGCAACACAAATGCGTGGTAGCCATGGAACTGGCACACAAGTGTCGGCTAACAGCTAAACTCCCCCTGCTGCTCACGGAGAGACTGCCATACACCATTGATCGGCTGATGTGGAAGTCCCACACCATGTCAAGCCAATGCAAACCGTATGTGTCCGAGGGCAGTGTAACACACATTGATGCCATCATCACATTCCACAATCCCATCACTGATGACTGTCAACAAGTCTGACCATCTATTCAGGTGTACCCAGCTGCATGTCATGTGTACCATGGTGATGCGACATGTCTGCAGAGGAACCAAACATCGACAGGGGCAGTGTGCATACATCGTAAACAACTGCCACACCCAATACACCCCTGATGCATCCCTTACCCTAAGGAGACTTCCAAACTTGTCCGTGCGTGTAACACTGAGTCAGCACACGATGACGTGTCAATGAGGAATAGCAGTGCCACAACAATGCAATCAGCAGACGGCATGCGCAAGTACCTGGGGAATAGAGACACACAAGAAGTCAGCCACAAAAAGCACAGCCACTTGCATGTGCATGTACTCGACACATGTAAGGATGACAACATGCCAGGTCACAATTATGACTGGGGAAATACACATCACTGCCACCATCACTCAAGTGACACATCCACACACACCTCTGACTCACGTGGCATGCATGCAGATGGACACACACATCGCAACACATGCCACACGGGGACCAATGCGTGCACACACAGACACTGGTACTCACCACTAAGCAAAGAAGTCGCGTCTGAGCCGAGTCCGGATGTCCTCTTGCGGAACCACATCCTCCACATCACGAGCCCCATTGCCAAGACCTTCGTCCTCCACGGGTGGATGGTCCTGATCATCTTGATCCAGGATGAGTGGCACAGCTTTCTCAATGCCATGTTGTGCAGCATGCAGCAGACCATGAAGATTTTGCAGACCTTTGCCGGGGCATATGGGAGGGCGCCGCCGGTCTTGTGGAGGCATCGGAATCGGCTCTTCAGGAGGCCAAATGTCCTCTCTATCACTCGCCTTGTCCGGCCATGGGCGGTGTTGTAGCGGAGCTGGGCCGGCGTGATGGGGTTGCGGAGAGGTGTGATCAGCCATGGCATGTTGGGATAGCCAGCGTCCCCTACATGGAAAGCACATGGACATAAGTAGGACAGGAGAAGCGGTCGTGCTGGAAGTCTACGCAAAATACAGGACAGACAGAGTGTACCCACCAACAACACATGCTCGTTCGTTGCGCAGCTGCGTCATCATTTCAGGCACCCTGCTACGCCTCATGATGTAGGCATCGTGTGCTGATCCTGGAAAACGAGCACAGACATGTGAAATCACCATGTTGGACAGACACACCACAAGGGCATTGATGGAGTGGTAGTGCTTGCGATTCCTGTACGCTACCTCCTGTGCCTGTGGTGGTACCAAAGCCACATGTGTCCCATCTATGGACCCAATGACATGGGGCATCCCTCCCAGGGCATAGAATCCACGCTTGACACCAGTCAACATTTCAGGGGTTGGGAAATGGATGAACTCATCCAGGTGAAGCTACATGGCCTCTAAGAAATCATGCAGCACACGGCAGAACATGCTCTGGGACATGCCACCAACATGAGCTATGGTATTTTGAAAGGTACCCGTGGCAAGAAAATGTAGGGCTGCCATTACCTTCAGCTTGGGTGTCAGTGCCGTAGGATACCTGTGCAGCGGTTGCAGGTGTGGTGCCAGCCTCGCCGTCAACTCCAGAATCAACGGTTGGGGGAAGCGGTAGCACCGGATACAGTCATTCTCCCGCATGTCAGCCAAGTCCGGAATTGCTCGGGGAAGAGGCGGCGCTCTGCAGAAATATGGAAGTGACAAGGAAGAGTGAGTGCACTACAACAACAATTTTTTGGTGCTGAGCACATGTTAATCTGTCAATACACATATGCGACATACGGAGTCAGGTATGTGCCACATGCCCTGGACACGTATGGCTGGCAGGTGACACTCCTACCAAGACCCAGCTACACACGGAGATTGTGAACCTCCACATGCCATGGCATGGGATTAGCTGTGTCCCAGTGTAAGAGAACAGCCAGACGCAACACAGGAGTGACATACATCCACACATCAGCAGAAGTAGGATGTCGATTGCAGAGACTGGTAGCGGAACACTAGAGCCACAGGTAACATGACATTACACTAGGACAGCCCACACACCTTGCCATGAAGGTGTACATGTGATGACTCACCACACATTCATGGAGAGGATGCAGACATGTCCTTGTTACGCTACTCTGTGTCCCATGCATACATACGCACCTCACATCCGATACCACATGTGGCCTGGTGTGCGGAACAGTGTGCCATGTCCATCTACACACAGACACATGTTGGTTGCTGCAACAGCTGATGCTTTTGAGGGAGCTCCAACATCAACCTAATGGGAACCCCCCACACATACATGACATAGTCACATCGTGCACCGTGGGTAGTGACATGTCTGGTGTGGTAACCCCTGTACCGGGCATCAGGGGACACTTGCGTGTGTTGTTGACCGTGCCATGCCAGTGACGCTCATCCCAAGTGTGCAGTACGACATGCACACATGTCAAAGGAGTTAAGGGCATGCCTGGCACACATTGCACCGTCACACATAACATCTGTACACATCTCATCATACATCTGGTGCCTTCTCCACTCAGGAGTAATGTGCCACATCACAGACTTTCACACCTGTGCCCCACACATGTAGTAATGCCCAGACAATGCCTTGATGTCCATCCATGGACAAGTATGTCAGCCCTATTCCTTCCTGTGTGCTGCCTGTCACCAGTGTGATGTGTGAAAGGCACCGTACTTTTGCTAAGAGGGCCTATCACTATGGGAGTGCTGCCGTATGTGTACCCATAGTGATAGTGAGCGTACGCACGCGTGTACGGTCCGTCTCACTATGGGTGTTCTCGCGTATGCGTACTCATAGTGATAGTGAGCGTACAGGCGTGTGTACGGTCCGTCTCACTATGAGTACGCATACGCGAGAACACCCATAGTGATAGTGAGCGTACAGGCGTGTGTACGGTCTGTACCACTATGGGTGTTCTCGCGTATGCGTACTCATAGTGGTACGGACCGTACAGGCGTGTGTACGGTCCGTCTCACTATGAGTACGCATACGCGAGAACACCCATAGTGACAGTGAGCGTACAGGCGTGTGTACGGTCCGTCATGGCATGTTGGGATAGCCAGCGTCCCCTACATGGAAAGCACATGGACATAAGTAGGACAGGAGAAGCGGTCGTGCAGGAAGTCTACGCAAAATACAGGACAGACAGACTGTACCCACCAACAACACATGCTCGTTCGTTGCGCAGCTGCGTCATCATTTCAGGCATCCTGCTACGCCTCATGATGTAGGCATTGTGTGCTGATCCTGGAAAACGAGCACAGACATGTGAAATCACCATGTTGGACAGACACACCACAAGGGCATTGATGGAGTGGTAGTGCTTGCGATTCCTGTACGCTACCTCCTGTGCCTGTGGTGGTACCAAAGCCACATGTGTCCCATCTATGGACCCAATGACATGGGGCATCCCTCCCAGGGCATAGAATCCACGCTTGACACCAGTCAACATTTCAGGGATTGGGAAATGGATGAACTCATCCAGGTGAAGCTACATGGCCTCTAAGAAATCATGCAGCACACGGCAGAACATGCTCTGGGACATGCCACCAACATGAGCTATGGTATTTTGAAAGGTACCCGTGGCAAGAAAATGTAGGGCTGCCATTACCTTCAGCTTGGGTGTCAGTGCCGTAGGATACCTGTGCAGCGGTTGCAGGTGTGGTGCCAGCCTCGCCGTCAACTCCAGAATCAACGGTTGGGGGAAGCGGTAGCACCGGATACAGTCCTTCTCCCGCATGTCAGCCAAGTCCGGAATTGCTCGGGGAGGAGGCGGCGCTCTGCAGAAATATGGAAGTGACAAGGAAGAGTGAGTGCACTACAACAACAATTTTTTGGTGCTGAGCACATGTTAATCTGTCAATACACATATGCGACATACGGAGTCAGGTATGTGCCACATGCCCTGGACACGTATGGCTGGCAGGTGACACTCCTACCAAGACCCAGCTACACACGGAGATTGTGAACCTCCACATGCCATGGCATGGGATTAGCTGTGTCCCAGTGTAAGAGAACAGCCAGACGCAACACAGGAGTGACATACATCCACACATCAGCAGAAGTAGGATGTCGATTGCAGAGACTGGTAGCGGAACACTAGAGCCACAGGTAACATGACATTACACTAGGACAGCCCACACACCTTGCCATGAAGGTGTACATGTGATGACTCACCACACATTCATGGAGAGGATGCAGACATGTCCTTGTTACGCTACTCTGTGTCCCATGCATACATACGCACCTCACATCCGATACCACATGTGGCCTGGTGTGCGGAACAGTGTGCCATGTCCATCTACACACAGACACATGTTGGTTGCTGCAACAGCTGATGCTTTTGAGGGAGCTCCAACATCAACCTAATGGGAACCCCCCACACATACATGACATAGTCACATCGTGCACCGTGGGTAGTGACATGTCTGGTGTGGTAACCCCTGTACCGGGCATCAGGGGACACTTGCGTGTGTTGTTGACCGTGCCATGCCAGTGACGCTCATCCCAAGTGTGCAGTACGACATGCACACATGTCAAAGGAGTTAAGGGCATGCCTGGCACACATTGCACCATCACACATAACATCTGTACACATCTCATCATACATCTGGTGCCTTCTCCACTCAGGAGTAATGTGCCACATCACAGACTTTCACACCTGTGCCCCACACATGTAGTAATGCCCAGACAATGCCTTGATGTCCATCCATAGACAAGTATGTCAGCCCTATTCCTTCCTGTGTGCTGCCTGTCACCACTGTGATGTGTGAAAGGCACCGTACTTTTGCTAAGAGGGCCTATCACTATGGGAGTGCTGCCGTATGTGTACCCATAGTGATAGTGAGCGTACGCACGCGTGTACGGTCCGTCTCACTATGGGTGTTCTCGCGTATGCGTACTCATAGTGATAGTGAGCGTACAGGCGTGTGTACGGTCCATCTCACTATGAGTACGCATACGCGAGAACACCCATAGTGATAGTGAGCGTACAGGCGTGTGTACGGTCTGTACCACTATGGGTGTTCTCGCGTATGCGTACTCATAGTGGTACGGACCGTACAGGCGTGTGTACGGTCCGTCTCACTATGAGTACGCATACGCGAGAACACCCATAGTGACAGTGAGCGTACAGGCGTGTGTACGGTCCGTCTCACTATGGGTGTTCTCGCGTATGCGTACTCATAGTGGTACGGACCGTACAGGCGTCTGTACGGTCCGTCTCACTATGAGTACGCATACGCGAGAACACCCATAGTGACAGTGAGCGTACAGGCGTGTGTACGGTCCGTACCACTATGGGTGTTCTCGCGTATGCGTACTCATAGTGATAGTGAGCGTACAGGCATGTGTACGGTCCTTCTCACTATGGGTGTTCTCGCGTATGCGTACTCATAGTGATAGTGAGCGTACAGGCGTGTGTACGGTCCGTCTCACTATGAGTACGCATACGCGAGAACACCCATAGTGACAGTGAGCGTACAGGCGTGTGTACGGTCCATACCACTATGGGTGTTCTCGCGTATGCGTACTCATAGTGATAGTGAGCGTACAGGCGTGTGTACGGTCCGTCTCACTATGGGTGTTCTCGCGTATGCGTTCTCATAGTGATAGTGAGCGTACAGGCGTGTGTACGGTCCGTGTGTACGGTCCGTCTCACTATGGGTGTTCTCGCGTATGCGTTCTCATAGTGATAGTGAGCGTACAGGCGTGTGTACGGTCCGTCTCACTATGAGTACGCATACGCGAGAACACCCATAGTGATAGTGAGCGTACAGGCGTGTGTACGGTCTGTACCACTATGGGTGTTCTCGCGTATGCGTACTCATAGTGGTACGGACCGTACACACGCCTGTACGCTCACTATCACTATGAGTACGCATACGCGATAACACCCATAGTGAGACGGACCGTACACACGCCTGTACGCTCACTATCACTATGGGTGTTCTCACGTATGCGTACTCATAGTGAGACGGACCGTACACACGCCTGTACGCTCACTATCACTATGAGTACGCATACGCGAGAACACCCATAGTGAGACGGACCGTACACATGCCTGTACGGGCCGTTGATATGCATTTGGGGTGCCCTAGGGCCCCGGGACACACCGTACCTGTGTGTGAAGCTCCAAATCACATAGGGGACACATGAGGGACAAGTATAAAGGCCTACATGCATGCTGGTTGTCATGGAGACCAAGTTTAAAGTTTGAATTTTTTTAAGCAGGTGCACAGCAGTAGTCAGTTTGAATGAATCTACTTTGTTGCAATGTGCTTCTGGAGTTGACATCATGCTGAAGAAAAAAACACAATAAGAACCCACTGACTGTGCTAGGTTTGAAGGGATTGGAGGAAACATAGGATGCAAATGTGAGTGACCAATCACTCTGTACTCCTGTGCATGAAACAGGCCAGCAAGGCAGATATAAGGCAGACAGGTCCCATGAGGGAGCACTTGCCTGCACATCTTTGGATTCGACGACCCAGCTGCTGCTGCTGATTCCCTGGAACCATGTCAAGGTCTGTGGAGAGGTCACAGCCTTTCACCCTGGAGGAGAACCTGGCATTGCTGGATGTGATCCTCCCACAGTACCCCCTGCTGTATGGGCGACCAGGTTATCAGGTGAGTGCAGAGTCCACTAGCACAGACTGTGTCCCTTTTTTGTGACTGTGACTTCTGCCATTGTGTCCAGGTGTGACACACATGCTATGTACTGTAGGGGGGGTCCCGGGGGGGGAATGCCTGATGTCTCCCAGCCAGAGCATGCTGTGGTGCATGTCTGCCGTCCTCACTAGCATTGTGTTTACTGTGACAATCACTGCATGGTGCATGCCACATTCTGCCTGTCTTGTCCTCCTGGGAATGTAGCCTCTACAGTCCTCATGTGATTATGTGGTCAGCCCAGTGTGACAGGTGACTGTACCCACATATGTGTGTTAGTTCTGTGTACCTGTGCGGAGAGTGTCCACATGATGTGTTCGTACCCTGGACATGGGTGTGTGTGTAAGTCCCCTGTCATGTGGGTGGGTGCATATGTGGAGTGTAGCACCCCAGCTGCATGAGGGATGGATATACCCTGCCCATCTGATGTGAGCAGGGAGCAGTGCTGTGTGTCTGACGTGCAGAGCCAGCCCCACACCTGTGAGCCCCCCCCCGTCTAGTGGCACATGTGCAGAGTGATGTTTGTCGCTGCATTTGGCAATGGCAGGTGAATGTCCTGTGCCTGTGTGTGTCTGTGTACTCTGCTGCGGTAGCGTCAGTGGCCTGTGGCATGTGACTGCTTAGAGGTGCTGCACATTATCCTGGTGTAGCTTGTGATGCACAGTGTGAGCCTGGATCATTGATTGTGTAGTTGCCCTCATTCCACCTGTGTACTTTCAATGGCACATACTGATTTTGCCCTTCCCCAGAGGATCATGTCCCTATGACAAAGGTGCAATGCGTTGGATGCATACTATGCCTTGTTGTAAACAGCAAATTTGTTCTAATATGTCTCTCTGTGACATGTGCCTGGTGTAATGATGTAGTGTCACTTGTTCATCCTCACAGGTAGGCGCCTCTGCCAAGAAGCAGATATGGCTGACCGCCGTCAGTGCCGTGAGGAGTGCGGATGGGCGCAAGCGGCGCCTGGCCCAGGTGTGGAAACGCTGGCAGGATATCCGGTGCTGGACGCGGAGGATCGCACGGGTCCTGCTGGGGGACTCACCTGAGACCCATAAGAACCGCGGGCACCGCCGTCTGACCCACATCCACAAGCGTGTGCTGGCGGTGGTATTTCCAGACTTGGAGAGGCGCTTACAGGAGAAGCAGCAGCAGGAAGGGGGTAGGTACATGTGTGTTTGTTGTGTGTCACCAGCATTTGTAAGTGCACAGTTGCATGGATACACTGCCAGGGTTTAAAGGTGCTGTGCAGATCCAGTTACCCACAGTATAGCTGTGCTCTCCTGCCTCCCTTCTCCTCCTTGCAATGTGTTCCCTGGTCTGTGTGTAGTCACTCCTTCACAAGGTAATGTAGGCTGGCGCTTTCTCCACGTGAACTATGCCTGTAGCATCATGTGTGGGGGTGGTGTGTAACAGGTTTGGGGACCTTGCCTGTGCCCTGTCCAGTTCAGTACATGTGGGTTCCATGTCAGTTGGCACTGATGCTGAGTCCAGACATGGGAGTTAGTCTCTCAAGTGTCATGCCTTACAGCGCGCATGTCCTATGTTGTGGCCTGTGACATGATGTGCATGAGTGTGCGATACGCATAGTGCAGGGATGGTGGCGTGTGTTGCAGTCATTCCCATTCAGGACCATGGAGTTGTGTTGCCACTACTGTCCCCTGGGGCATATTTTCATAGGTGTCATGTGTGTCATCACAAAACGTGGACACTCTGTGTCTACAGCATAGGTTGTGCTCTGTGCCATTGTCCCCTGGCACCATGTATATTGACGTGAAATGTAGTACAAGTGTCCACTGTACAGCCTGACCTGATTTTCCTTGTTCATAGTCACAGTGGCCAGTGCCTGTGTGTCTTGTTACAATCATCTGATGATGGCCATTTGTACATGATTATTTGGACAGGCGCACCTTGGGTATTTGGCGTCCAATCTTGCATTTATACAGCCCCTGTGTATTTCACCCAGACTAAGAGATGTAAGTGCCACCTGTGTCTCAACAAATTGTCTCATGTAGGGGGTGGTTGGTGCGGGCCAAGCCTACATGTCAAAACCAGAATTCTCCTTGCTAGGTCTGGCCAGTGTGTGATGTTTGTCTGGACATACACTCAAGGTGCAGTGAGCCAGTCATGGTGGGCATGTTTTCAGTATTACCTATGCAGCATGTGCCTCAAGTTCATGGATATGGTCCCTCCTCATCCCTATTTTCGGCAACGCTGTGTGGTGCTGATGCAGTGCTGGATTGTCCCCAGGGCCTGGTTCCTATGTCAAACTCCATTTCATGTCATTTGCTATTGTGTCATGCTCTCCATGGATTTTCATTGGCATGGTGGGTCAACCAACTGTGTGTTGTTGCATGCCCTACATCTGTACCTTGTTTTGTAGATGTTACTGATCTTTCTTTGCAGGCTATGCACTGTAACCTATGTAGATTGGACTCATGTGACATATGTATACAGGTGTGTGATTAATTGCTGTCTCTTCACCTTGCCCACAGCATCGTCGGGGGACAGGGAGGGAGACATGAGCACAGACGGAGCGGAGGGACCGAGCACCAGTGCCAGCGTTGACATCGTGGCTGGCACATTGAGTGGTACTGAGGCGGAGGAGAGTGAGGCCGAGGACCTGTCCACTGGCACGACAGAATATGAAGCTGACGGGTCCGAGGATGATCTCTCTGAGTGGGCGGAGGCTGCAGCAGCAGCTGACAGCGGCACAACATCGCACCCGCCCCCTCCATTGCCATCAGCCGCCTCCCACTTGCTCGTGTCCCTTCCCAGCGTGCCCGGTCACCACATGTCTCCTTCCTGCCAGGCACCGCACCCCCTGCCCCTGTCTCCACTGCTGCCGCCAATGCCGAGTCTGTGGACATCCAGCGGCAGTTGCAGGTTGGTCAGGCTGCGATCCTTAATGTCCTCCATAGCCACAGCTAAGTGCTGCACAACATGGAGGCATACTTGGAGGGCATTTTTTCATCGCAGGCTGACCAACGCCAGTTGCTGAGGTCCATAGACTCGACACTGACTGCAGCAGTGGGTCTCCTGCAGCGCTACGTCCCACCCCCTACCCCTGCCCCATCCACACTTCCCACTCCCATGCCTGTCCCACGTACACCCAGACGTCAGCATGCACCCACCACAACAGACACAGGCACCACACCAGCAGGGAAGGTCATACGCACACTTCCTGGCACGCACACACAGGGTGAAGTAGGCACATCCACTGGGTCGGGGGGCAAACGTAAGTCATGCAGCCAGAGTGGGAGTCCGCATTCCACCCAATCCACTCCCTCCAAATCCCCTCCCCTCAGCTCTCCTGGCCACATATCCGGCAAGGACTCCTTCATGGCCGCTCTGTCCCTGAACCCCACTGTGACACCACCCCGCAAGCGGTCAAGGGAGTCCCTGGTCAGGGTGGTTGAGTCTCCCCCCCCCCCCCTGTCCACACCCTCCCCCAGTGGCGCTGCGACCCATCCCTCCGCCCCCCCCCCCCCCTCCTTGGGGCCTGTGGTTCCTTGGGGTGCAGGGGAGACGCTGGAGGACCTTGCTAAGGTGTGCAGCGACATCCTGGCCTCCGTCTTTGGCCCTGCCCCACCCCCTGTGGTGGAGTCCTCCATCCCTGCACCCACGACGCCTACCCTTCGCCCTCATGTCCCTGCGGTGCCTGGTCCTTCCCCCCCCACATGATGCCCTCCCCGCTGTGGAAGACGAAGGAGTCTGACTGTGCAGGCAAGCTAGGGGACACGCGTCCCACTGTGCCCCCCATCCAGCTGTGACTCATGGACTGCCCTATGGGCTTTGTAAATATTGAACTTGATCCACACACACATTATTTGGAAATGCTGAATAATGCTTTTTTTTTCTCCTTAGAACACTACTGCTTTTGTGGTGTTGCTGTTGGTGGGGCTGCTACATGATTTTGGGTGGTGATCACCTTTTTTTGGTTGTGTGGGAAATGTAGTAGTGTGCTGGTCATAGGGGGGACCCTGGTATCTGTGTGCCATCACAAGGTGTTAGCTAGGTTTCTCTGTTCATGTAAGCAGTAATACTGCATGGTGAAATTGTCCCAAGGTGTATTCCTTCCTCTGTGTACCCTGACATCTTCCCTGCAGGGTGTTCCCAATATTTAGCGCTGAGCTGTGTGTACATTAGCTGGGTGTGTGACGGACCCCTTCTACTTTGGCCATGCATGCAGAGCGATGTCTCCACCTGCATCATCCGTGGCATCCTTGGTGATCACTGTACTTGTGTATGTAGTCTGTTGACATGACTTCATGTGGACATGTTCCCTTTTAGGCTGTATGCATGTGTGTACTCCCAGCCTCGCACACATGTGTTACATGTACTGCAGGGTCTTTGTGCACCTGACTGACAATTGTGGCAATTGGATCTGTGGGTACTCCACCCTTATGTTTTTCCATGGGCAATGCTGGGGGCCTCTGCACCCACCCCTCCTGTGTCTGGGCACTGCTGGGAGGACTCTACACCCACCCCACCTGCGTCTGGGCACTGCTGGGAGGACTCTACACCCACCCCTCCTGTCTCTGGGCACTGCTGTGAGTGATAGGCACCCACCCCTCCTGTCTCTGGGCACTGCTGTGAGTGATAGGCACCCACCCCTCCTATGTCTGGGCACTGCTGGGAGGACTCTGCACCCACCCCTCCTGTCTCTGGGCTCTGCTGGGAGGACTCTGCACACACCCCTCCTGTCTCTGGGCACTGCTGGGAGGACTCCGCACACACCCCTCCTGTCTCTGGGCACTGCTGGGAGGACTCTACACCCACCCCTCCTGTCTCTGGGCACTGCTGGGAGGACTCTACACCCACCCCTCCTGTCTCTCGGCACTGATGGGAGGACTCTGCACCCACCCCTCCTGTCTCTGGGCACTGCTGGGAGGACTCTGCACCCACCCCTCCTATTTCACGATATGTACGCTTAGAACATACACGGGTGAGGGTTCGCTCCATGCATACGAGGTGGGGGTACGTGTCGTACATACACGGTTGGGGTGGGGGTACGCTCCATACGTCTGCGGGTGAGGCTACGGGTCGTACTTACACTGTTGGGGTGGGGGTACGCACCATACGTCCGCGGGTGAGGGTACGGGTCGTACTTACACTGTTGGGGTGGGGGTACGCTCCATACGTCCGCGGGTGAGGGTACGGGTCGTACTTACACTGTTGGGGTGGGGGTACGCTCCATACGTCCGCGGGTGAGGCTACGGGTCGTACTTACACTGTTGGGGTGGGGGTACGCTCCATACGTCCGCGGGTGAGGGTACGGGTCATACTTACACTGTTGGGGTGGGGGTACGCTCCATACGTCCGCGGGTGAGGGTACGGGTCGTACTTACACTGTTGGGGTGGGGGTACGCTCCATACGTCCGCGGGTGAGGGTACGGGTCGTACTTACACTGTTGGGGTGGGGGTACGCTCCATATGTCCGCGGGTGAGGGTACGGGTCGTACTTACACTGTTGGGGTGGGGGTACACTCCATACGTCTGCAGGTGAGGGTACGGGTCGTACTTACACTGTTGGGGTGGGGGTACGCTCCATACGTCCGCGGGTGAGGGTACGGGTCGTACTTACACTGTTGGGGTGGGGGTACGCTCCATGCATACGCGGGTGGGGGTACGTGTCGTACATACACGGTTGGGGTGGGGGTACGCTCCATACGTCCGCGGGTGAGGGTACGGGTTGTACATACACTGTTGGGGTGGGGGGTACGCTCCATACGTACGCGGGTGAGGGTACGGGTCGTACTTACACTGTTGGGGTGGGGGTACGCTCCATGCATACGCGGGTGGGGGTACGTGTCGTACATACACGGTTGGGGTGGGGGTACGCTCCATACGTCCGCGGGTGGGGGTACGGGTCGTACTTACACTGTTGCGGTTGGGGGTACGCTCCATGCATACGGGGGTGGGGGTACGGTCCGTACATATGCGTCCCCACGCTATGTGATGCTTGTGCGGGCCGTACCCAGGCCTTTGCCACGTGGGTACAGCCGTCCCGCCATTGTTGGGATGACGTAGGTGTGGGCGGGGTACGACTCGTACCCACGCTCTTAAGGCGTGGGTACGGGACGTACCTGTATTGTTGTGTTGCCGGTTCGCGTCGTCAAGCACTTCTGTTGTGGCGGTCGCTGGCTTTGATGGACACGCCCCCACCCCCTCGTAGTGACCATGGCCTGGGGGTCAGGTATGTCCAGGGCATGTGTGCTGTGTGACTTTGGTGGGGGTTTTGTGGCCTGCCCCTGGTCCTGCCCCCCCCCTTTCTCCCCTCCCTTTGTTGTTCTGACCTTCTGCGGCGTCTGCGTCCGAACCTGTAGAGGAGGTCGACTGCTATGAGGGCCGGGATGACACGTAGGTTCGGGTCCATGTCTGTCCGTCGCGTACAGGTACTCCTTGTTCGCGTCGTCCTTATTTCCCGGCAGTTTTTGGCAGCCGGAAAATATTCACCGTGCGGGATGACGTCGGTGCGAATCGTGATTCCTGGTTCGTGAATGGCAGGCTGCGTGCGTCCCGACGTCACGTCGGCGCTTTCCCGGATCACATTTGTATGTTTATTTTCGTCGGTCGGGGTTTTGTACGATTCGTACGGAAATGGTGTTTCCGTGCGAATCGTAATTCCATGTTTGTATATTTTGACGACCGGGTACGCGTCGGACGGAGAATATGCTCCGTCCGACGGTTCGTACCTGGTTTTTACCGGATCGTGATCGGCACCTTGGTAGACAAGGGTGTTTCCAGACTCTAGGTTTTTGATTATGTCCACTACAGCAGTCATATTTTCCTGTAAAAATGTAAGAATGCAATAGAGTGTACTTTTTTTCACATCACTATCAATATGCGACCGACAGTCTTCAATTTTTTTGTCTTTGGCACCATCACTAAGCAAATATTCTGTAAACGGTCACTATATGGTTACAATAGCATTCACAGCCTCTAGGACTGAGAAGCACTGGCTAAATGACACCGTTGGGATGAATCTTTCTTTGATGTCACACGAAGCAAGAAATGAGATATACTTGCATTTTAGTTCCCGTGCATAACGAATCAGTGCACCAGAATTAACTACAAAGTTGATAGCTTTCTTCATTAACTCTGAAGATTGTAAATATGCTTTCAGCATACAATATAGGAAGTGGCAAGGATCTCTTACAGGGAAGCACTTAAGCTCCGGTACCGATTTTGACAGGTCATCGCACAACTTTTTCATATATATAGTTGAATCACCGCAAATACAAACAGTATCACTCCAATCTTTGTTGAATTTGGTAAGAACATTTTACAGCAGCATTCCAAGTGACACTGTGTTCATGTTTTCTAAATGTCTTGTGCCATGTTTTCAACACTACCAAAGATGCTTGGTGACAGCACTCTTTTCACATATACCTGTCACTGCACCTTGCATTGAATGTTTAAAGCGTGGGGTGTTTGGCAATTCACCTACTATCAATACTGACTTGCTAAAAAAGGGGGCTGATGTATCAAAGGGTTGCACCCATTCTCTGTCTGTGGGTAAATGTGATGGTATATATTGGGAATATTCTCATGAAACCAGCCATTTTATCTCTCAGTGAAAGAATCAAACATTGCCAAAATATTAAATATGATTTAGATATTTCCTGATTCTCCACAGTTTATAAAATAATCAAATTTAACCTAAACATGCTTCGAAACCCTGCAACTTTAGACCAACAACCAGAAAACTGACAAATGCAAATGTGACCTCCATAAAAAGCAAAACGCAAGCAGAATAATGTTAGCCCAGACTTTCTTGCTGCTACCTTGTATAACAAAGGTACATTGTGTTGGCCCCTTCAGGAAGAAATAAAAATGACTCTTTCACTCTCCTTTTATTTTCTTCGAATGGCATTTAGTTTGTGGTTCTGCAGGTGTTTTTTCAGTATTTATATGTTTACACCAGTGAGGGCTATAGTGGCTGTGTAGATGTGATGTTCATAATGGTCTTGTGATATGCTTCACACACTTTTTTTGTAAGCAATAGCTGTAGAGAATATCCCTAGCTTGGTCAAGCTATGCCAAGACGTATCCTCTAATTTTCACGATTTAGAATGTGTTGTCTTTTGCTTAACGATTCTATGTGCTTCGATATAATAGTCACTGTTGTAAAGAAAGCAGGTTGGGATACAAAAGCACAAGACAATTTAGAAGAAGACAGAGCTGTACTAGGAGTACAATACTAATTATGTCTGTAACCTGTACTGATTTTAACCCCTGCTATACCTCCTTCAAAACTCCAGTTAATGTAACATTACCACAAGTCATTTAAATAAATTGAGTTTTCTCATCTCTCCCCTCTCTCTTCAGGTATGTTGAGGTTGCGAAGAAAGCTGGAGTCCCCGTCAGGTGTTTCTTGTTCACTGCAACTAAAGAGATGGCAAAACACAACAACACTGTGAGTATTGGGGCGAGTTAAAAAAACAGTGTAGTGCGGGTAGGTGGTGCTGATGACAGGAAGTCGCATGGAGGCAGAGTTAAAAAATGGCCAAGCTCATATATGAGGAAGGCTCTCAGAGTTGTAGAGATCAGAAGGTAGATCTTAGAAACACCTGCGGAATGCACAGGGCTCATCGAAATCTAGTCGATCTGACAGGGCTGAGGCTAGAAGAGTCACTACTTTGTGTTATGATGAGCTACATCATGGACAATTCAAAAGTGGAGGCTGGAGGCAATGACACTTCCGCTCTTCCAGACTCCTACTTGCATACGTCCCACGCATACAGAAAACTCGGTTTGGGGGTCGAGACTTCTACATCGCTCCTAAAACGTAGAATACCCTCTCCCCACATATAAGAGTCCCCTTCTCACTTCTTGAATTCCGCCAGGTCCTGAAGACCTGCCTTTTAGAGTAGTCCCACTAGGCCCTAGGTTTGGCTAGGCTCACAATTGTTCAGCACGGATACTTTATTGGGTGCGTTGTACAAATCTGCACAACATAACATGTCAGGCTACGAAACAAGAATGAAGTATTAGGAGAGTGGGGCTTGAAGTGAGGAGTAAGCGACCTGGAGAGAGCTGTGTAAGGTGAGAAGAGTAAAGGTCCAGGAGAAAACCAAGGTAAAGGGTTGGCTGTAATGGGCAAGAAGTTGTTGGAAAAAGGAGTAAATTGTTAGAAGCAATACTGCGAGGAGAGGGATGTAAGGGGCAATGAGGGTTTTGAGCTAGAGAAAAGTAATGGGCTAGTATGTAGCAAGTAGTAGTTGATGTAAAGGAAATGGTGACCGCTGTGGAGGTGAGAGGGGGAAAGGAAAAGTAAGAGAAAAAAGGACACAGGCAGAGAGGTGAGGATTAAAATTGAAGCTTCAACAAAGTTGCATTGACTGGAATGTGTGCTGTGTATCTGTGCTGTAGACCAAATAACTCATCGCCCAAGAATGTGTACCCCATACTCCCTCATGCCACAAAAAGAAGAACCTTCCTGCAAACCTTGGTTTCTGATGGACTAATCTGTCATTTCTTGTTCTAGTTCCGGGAAATGACGTACACAGGGCAGGGGCACCAACATGTCAATGACATGGCCTTCAACATCTACAAGTGAGTTGGCTGGGAGTGCATGTGACAACTGGTACGGAGTGTCAGTTTCTTGAGTGTGTAATAACCTGTCTTTGCTGTTGCAGGAGCAAGTATGTGGCACCTTCCTTGAACGAGGGCTTCACTGAGATCGTGAAAATCAATTTTGTGCCTAGTTTCAAGGATCCAGAGCTTGAAGCCCAGTACTGCTTATTTTTTAAGGGATGATGCCCTTGAAGTTGCTGGAGCAGCAGTGCTACAGGAGAGGAGAGTGCAGTGTGTAGCAAACCCTGGGGCAGGGGTGTAGGGCTCAACTTGACAGATGGTGCCATATTTTTTATTTGGGTATAAGTCAGCCAACGTCGTGATTCTTGAAGACCTTGTGCAAAGGGTCTCAGATTAACAAAAGAACTGCATGCACCCACAAATGAATTCCACAAACTAACTTTACTACTAACTGTACCTTTCTTACCCATACAATCCATCTTCCATCATTTCATGATATAACACTGTGCCCCTTCGGAGAAGAGTGAGTCCTTCAAAGGGGGGCAGCTGCTGCAGCAGAGCATAGCTTAGGGTTAGACTGCCAAGTGCAAGAACACAATGCTGACCAAACCCAGTGATACTCTGACTGTTGGAAGAAGTACACATAAACTGCATTTCTGTTAGGGGTGACTGAGCGTTGGGCAAAGTTGCACACACCGCAGTGAATGTGGTTGCACGGTGATAGCAGTGTTGACCTACTTAAGGTTGTGTATCAGGAAGATGCTGATTGCTTTGGGCAGTAACACTACACAAGGTAAGTAGTGCAGTGTTAATACACCCCCATTCTTAACTCATGTATCTCGCCTGTTTCCTTGGCCATTCTCCTGATGCTCATAAATGGGGGCGTGGATAGTACCACAAAGCTGGTTCTTTAATTATCGCACTTTACTTGCTTAATGTCTAGTACCCCTAATTTCCCTTTCTCCTGATGTCTATGTGCAGAGGTTTTTTTCTTTTAGTAAAAGTATCTTGTGTATGCATGCACTCTGTAAGAACCAGTGGGAGAGAGAGCAAGGGATCAGTTGGCTGAGATCTAGTATTCCCAAGTATACACACTCCCAGGTCTGTTGCTCAAGGATCACATCTTTTCCATGTGACCCACAGCCTCAATTACTTAGTTCCTGTCTTTCTGTCATTGACTCTCCACTTTGTTGTAAGACTCCAACCATGTGGATGTGATCAGGAATTATGTAATGTCCTGCTTGTCAGATACCCAAGGTAGAGCCCATGCACCAACTGTTGTGACTGCATTTCCCTTATCAGGGCGGTGCCAGCTTGGCTGTTTTGCCCATGTGTAATAAAGAATACTTGACATTTTACCAGTATGGCTTTCTGCAGCCTGATGATTCTTATGCAGCCATGCTGCCTCTTCATTTGTCTTTGTAAAGATTTGATCTAAGCTCTCCCCCATCCAGTTCCTCTCTTTTTATCTGTCTTAAGTTTCTTCTTTTCTCCTTGCCTTCTTTTAAATCAGGTGCGTTACCTCATTTCCTCACTGTATTTGGTACTTGCTGGTAATCTCTCCTTGCTTTCTTTCTGGTTGCCCTCTTGCCTCCTTCCCTAACTTTTCTTTCCTTTGTCCCTTACTAATTCTACATCTGTCAATTTTTTTTGCCTTGCTGTTCTCCTATCACTCTGAGATGGATCCCTTGTGCAATCAGCTGTCTTGGAGCCAGTGGCTGTCAATTTTCCACCATCCGATTCTCAACTGAAGTTGCTAAAGAGAAGAAGCACTCTAGGTTTGCATGGATTATACGCAATTACATCCTGTCTTCTCAGAGTGCAAGGATTTTCTGATGGATACTTCTAATCGCAGATTCATCACCATTAGTATATCCCGAGCACAGTGGATCCGGAAATGTTACATAACCGTGCTCTAGCATACCAGTAGATGATGGCATGCAGACATCACCAGGCGCCAGACTGGATCCCATAACAGTGCTCTTGCACACAGTTGGTGACGCTGTGCGGCGCTACGTTTTGTTTTGGTCAGAAATGACAAACAGGCACACGTATAAGCCCCACACCTGCACGCTGATTTCAGTTCCTTTCTTTCTGTGCCTTTGAACGTAGATCCGGAGCTCGGTTTTTCTTTTTCCTTGTCAGTTTGATGAGATTTTTCCCTTCAAAACATTTTCAACCAGATTGCAAAGGAACTATGTCTCCTCCAAAAACTTCAGGATTTTAACCATGCTAGGACCGATGCAAACAAATGTCTGGGACAGACCTGCACGAGGTATGCCTTTGGTGTATGGGCTTGAGATACAACTCCAAGTTGTGTGAGGAATGCGCCATTCTGAACCAAAGTTGATCCAGGAACTTGAAGCAAAGCTGTCCATCACCAAACATCGGAAAAAAACATGCAAGTGCCACTTGGAGTGAAGAGCGCAGACTGATTCACACTCTTATGGTCGTTCCCATGACAGTTCTTGTCACATTTGAAGTCTTTGGGTAATTGCAAACCGAAATCGAAGAGGAAATACAAGAAAACTAAGCCTGACTCATTCCCATCCGGCCACTCTCTATATGCAGACAAGTCACAGGGGCATTAGCATGGCACTCTGTCTTGCTCCGGATCCTCCGAGGAGCTGATTCCCAATTGATCCCAATGCACCTCTTGTTCCCCGAGTCAACAGCAATGCCACAAAAATTCGAGGCCATTTGGGAAGCCACACTGCGCATTTTTGGCACTCTTTAGGTTCCCTCAACTGTGATTCTGGTGTCTGAAACCGAGCCAAACTCGCCCAGGCCTTGACTGTCCACTTTGATGCACCCAGTCCCCACACAGCCAGATTCAGGTCAGAGTCAGCCAGCCTTCGGAGATGACAATAGAGAGGATGGGGACGACTTGCCCAATCATAATGATGACGACCATCTCTACGTAGACGTATGAAAGTCCAGTAAGCTGGATACTTCCCCTGATACTGGGCTGATTTTTCCATGTAGACCACCAATGGAGGAAAGTGCTTCCTTTGCTGTGGTGATTAGACGTTGAGCTTCGAATTGGGACCTTTGTCTCCGCTCTGTGGAGGTAAAAACTAATGTACTCACAGAGGTGTTACACCCTGGGCAGGCCTCTGGTCTTTTCTACTATTGAACGAATTACTTACTGACACATTGATGGGTCATCCAGTGCCATCCAATGAACAGAGTTTAACAGGCACCAGAGACCGGTACTAGGCTACATGAATTTTCTGACCCGACATCTTACTCCATACAGGCTGGTGCTTGAAGTTTCCACTGGCAAGGTGAACCCCAGTTAATTTCCCATGACCCCTCAGGACGGGGAATCAAAGAGAATTGAGACATTCAGGAAATAGATGTTCTTATCTACCAACCTTGCCTTGAGGTCCTTCAGTGCCTGTTCACTATGTGGCTGATATGCTCATGCCGTGTTGGACATGGCCGGCAAGATCTTGCCGGCAGCCCCTGATGACTTGTAGGTCTCTGTGGCTCAAACCACTCTGGATGATCAGGATGCGGTCAAATTTGTCATGGATGCTGCATCGGAGTCACCGGGGAGCAGGAAGTCAGTAAACCGGATTCTGAAGGTGCGATGACTGGTGACTACAGGGGAGAGTAGTTCCTTTACTCCAAGAGAGTTCTCTGGCAATTAGTAATGGGCTGGAGGTGCTTCGGGGTTCTTGGAGGCCTCACAGCAGCAGGGTGAGAAAGCAACCATGATTGTCAAGTCCTTGAGGCAGCAGGCAGGGTTTCACACCGAAAATATAGCAGCAGGTACTCTGTCCTCGAATCAGCAGCTCTTCTTTGTCTGTTGTCTTCTTAGGTCTGTCATATCTAAAGTTCATGGTCCTGGGCTACCACCTAAATACTAAATAGAGGGACGTTACAAGGGGAGAGAGGAAGTGAGCTATGAGCTACCTACCTTTAGGGTGTCTACACTCTCTATGTGAACACTTACTTTGGGGAGTGGGCACAACACTGACTTAAATTGACTAATTCCCTCTCAAAACAAGATGGAGGGAACTAAAAAGTGGGCTCCACATCTGCCCCACCTTAGGGGTGGTGCTGGCTCAATGCGGACCCACTTCCTGATTTAACTAAGTGGTTTGTCATCCTCCACTATCTAGAGATTCATGGGTTGCATTTTAAAGGCGCTATCGCCTGTGAAGCTTCCCGCCTTGGAATGCCATGCCAGAGTAGTTGTGAAGTACCTCCGCCCAAAGCAGGCTTTGTCCCAGGCCTCCTAGAGCACAGGCTCTCACCCAATGATGTCAGACACATGGCAGGCTGGCTAAGACTAGACAGAGACCACACCAGTGTTTAGTAGGTTTTCTGGGGACCCTCTAAGGTGTCCCCTTGTGCATTTATTAATAAATCCAACACTGGCTCAGTGTGGATTTATTAAGACGAAGTATTTGGTACCAAACATCCCTGGGTACAGGTAAACCAACATGGTGCTGGGGAGCTCATAATGATGGGTGTCCAGCCCATGTACTCTCTATGGTTTCTCTTTGCACTTAAAATATCCAAGAATTGACGTAGATATTGTAGGGGCATATCTGCTCATGCTGATATGCCCACACCTAGGATATAGTGCACCCTGCCTTAGGACTGTAACGCCTACAGTAGGGGTGGCTTACCTATACCTTATGCAGTGCCTGTTGGCATGGCACCCAGGGATGTGTGCCATTTCGCATTTTGCGATGCAGCGCGCGCAACGAAGTTCGTTTTATTTATTTAATTGTTTACTTACCTCTGTTCACCCATATTCCGGTGTTTACTACCCCCCACCCTGTCCCCTCCCCGCCCCACCTCACAGCCCCACAGACCTCCCTCCACGGGCCGCTACTGTTGACCACCTTATCAGTTATGGGGGTTTCATTTGCATGAGCCATCTGAGAGGCCTGTGCTCAATGTGAGCTAGGAAATGAGAACCAACCAAGTATGATCTCAGCTTCTTTAGGGACCAAACCACAGCAAAGGCTTCCCTCTCAATGGAACTCCAACGCTGCTTTCTGGGGAGTAATCTCCTGCTAATGTAAGCAACAGATTAGTCATGGACTTCATCATTGGTCTGGGATAGGACCGCTCCTATCCCATGTTCAGAGCCATCTGTCTGCACTCTGAGCTGCTTGGTACAATCTGGCGCTTTCAGAAAGGGTGCTGAGCACATTGCCTCCTTCAGAGTGTCAAAAGCCTTTTGACAGCTCACTGCCCAGTTAATCTTCTTGGTAATTATTTTGGAGGTCAGCTCTGTGAGGGGGGGGGGGCACAATGGACCCATATGCCTTTACCAACCTCCTGTAGTACCCAGTGAAGCCAAGGAATGACTTGACTTGGGTTTGGGCTGTTGGAGCTACCCAGTCCAGAATTTTCTGGCTCTTGGGTTGTAAGGGCTGTACTTGACCTCCATTTACAAGGTGGCCCAAGTACTCAACTGTGCCCTGCCCTTATCTGGCACTTGCTTACCTTGATAGTGAGGCTTGCACTTCTCATAGCCTCAACAACCTTGCCAAGGGGGATCAGGTGATCCTGCCAAGTAGAGCTAATGATGGCAATATCATCAAGATAAGCTACACTTAAGGATTCCAACCCAGCCAGGACTTTATTCACCAACCTTTGGAAGGTGGCAGCGGCATTCTTTAATCCAAAGGGCATCACAGTACTCTGATAATACCCATCTGGGATTCAGAAAGCTGATTTCTATTTTGCTCCAGGGGTCAGATTTATCTGCCAGTAGTTTGATGTGAGATCAAACATACTGAGATATTTAGATGCCCCTAACCTGTCAATTAATTCATCAGCCAAAGGAATTGGATGTGCATCTCTTTTGGTCACAGCATTGAGGCCCCTATAGTCCACACAAAACCTCATCTCTTTTCCACCCTGGTGTGAGGTTTGGGGACTAAAACAACTGGGCTGGCCCAGGAACTCTCAGATGGCTCAATGACTTCCAATTCCAGCATCTTGCTTACTTCAGCTTTGATGCTCTCCTTTACATGAACAGACTGCCTGTAGATTTTGTTTTTGACGGGTAGGCTGTCTCCAGTTTCTACATCATGGGCACACCAGTTAGTCTGACTAGGGGTCAAGGAGAAGAGCTCAGCAAACTGATTTAGGACTTGCCTGCAGTCAGTCTGCTCTTGGGCAGTGGGAGGAGTGACGTGACCAGTCCATCCACTAACCCATTTTTAGGGATGTTTGAGAGGAGGTCAGGGAGCGGATCACTCTCTGCTTCTTGATCCTCATCTGTGACCATCAGCATGGTCACATCAGCCCTGTCATTATAGATGTTAAGGTGGTTTATATTGATGACCTTCTTGGGGCTCCTGTAAGTGCCAATGGCCACCAGATAGGTAACCTCCCCTTTTTTCTCAAGGATAGGGTAGGGCCCTGTCCATTGGTCCTGGAGGGCCCTAGAAGCCACAGGCTCCAAAGCCAAACTTCTGCCCTGGTTTGAACTACACCATGGCAGTCTTTTGATCATACCAAGATTGAGAACTCCGTGCAGGCAGTGGCATAACAAAGGCCCCCATAGCTCCTGTGGTGCAGGGGGGGCCTAAGCTGTAGGGGGCCACCAGTGCACAATACCCTTGCCTGAGTGAGGCCATGTACTTTGCAGGGGGGGGCCTTCAAGTTTTGTTACGCCACTGCATGCCGGCACGAAGTAACTGCTGTAACCATTGAGGAAAAAGCTATGGTTATTTTCCCAGGACTCCTGTAGACAGATGATTTGAAAACTCCTTAGGAAGGAAAACCAGAAAGGGTCATACCTAAGACCCGCAACACCTGTAATATTCCAAGAAAAAATACCAAGCATATGTGGAGCATTAGCACATGTCCTGATTTCTAAAGGGGATAGTTCCTGAGAACTGCAGTCAAGGTAGAGTCAATCAATGACGTTCAAGGTGCTCAAAGGTTCAACAGAATTCAAACTGGGTACTTTTGAACAGTCTGCTTCAGACTTGAGCTGGGGAAACACAGGTATTAATGTTATGAGAAGCAACAGCTGTACAATGACCTCCGGTAGATGAATAGAGACAATTATTTTTAAAAAAATCCAATGATACTGGGGTAATGCCAGTATCGGAGCTACGCTGCAAGTGTAATGCCCTGAAAATGTTCCTTGCACACATTGAGTTGTTGAAGTTAATGACTGTGCAGTCTCCAGCCAAGGACTTTGTTGAACCTAGAAACACCGCTGTCCATGTTGATGTGATTAAATCAGTACAGTGTGGCGCCCAACTGACCATGAAGTCAATGAATGACCTTATTTCTGAGTCGGTGACAATCTTTAGTAGAATCAGCCTTGAGTTTGGGGACATTGGTCAAAACTACAACAAACGGTGTAGTTGCTGGAGAGAGTTCTATACAATATACTTTATAGAATCATGATCAGACATGAAGGCCCTGTTGCCTAAGCTATGCTCGCCACCGGACAAGGTACTCTCCGGACTGGTTTGTGACAACAAAGGATGATCGCACACCAGGGGGACCAGACAATTGCACATTAGGGAAGCCAGGTATAGGGGCTTTAGCCTTAATATTTGGGCCATCGCTCTGCTATACAAAAAAGAAATTCCTTAGAAAGCGGCTTGGAGGCCAATGTGGAACATAGATCACGAGTACTTGCAGCAACGGAGCAACAGAAACTACTGGAATTTAGGCCGCAAATTACTAATGGAGGAGGTGGATGAAGCAACTGGAAGGCCACTGCGAACCCTTTTGATGCTAGAGTCTATTGTGACATTCCTTAAAGGATTTTGTGATAAGTTGTTCAGTGTTCTTAAATATCTAGCCCAGTTGAGAACTGCATGAAACACAAGAATCGCTATCAGGCCGAGCTTTATGTGATGGAACCTTGCCCGGTTTGTGGCCTTCAATCTACTCTTTCTTCTTGGTAAGGCACCAGGGTCTTAGATAGTAATATCCCACTGCTGGTGAACAAGCCCGTCAGTAGTAAGCTGGTATAGGAGAGAAGGGCACTTGATGTTTCAGGAATAGGATCTGTTGATGAATTAGTAAGGTTCCTTAGTTGAGAGTCAATGGGGGAAACAAAAGAGCCCTGTGGTCTGGCCCCCTCCCAGGGCCTAAAACTGACCCTCGTCTTCTAGTAGTACTGTAGGAGCAGCTAGGTTTGTTTTGGGCGTATTTTTATTAATGGTATAGACAAGGTCCGAACAGAGGCAACTGAGACCTTCAGTCAAAATTAAAGGAACAAAGAAAAGAAACTAAAGTCCTCCAGGAAGTTAAGTGGCTGAAGCCCCAGGTCCGGTGGTCACTTCCTCGGGTCCCTCTTCTTCCGTCCGCTTTCCGTCAGCTTCTTAGGGGTTCTCTTGTTAGTGTGGCGTCCCCGGGAGACAAAGGAAACACAAAACAACCTCCCGTCAGTAACAGGACTTTCATGGGGTGTGATAAACCCTCCACCTGCTTGTACTATCACCACGGTCTGTGAGGGCGGGGAGTCGTGAGGGACAGGTCGGTCCTGACTAGTGCCCTGTTTCCAGTGTCCTCCCTGCTTTCCCCCTCCCAGTCAAGCGCTTTAATTAATTCAGGAAAGGCACTGACCTGAAGCTACAGTCCTCCAGGACTGTAGCATGGGGTGTCTCGGCGTCCTGGTTCTCCGAGGGACAACTGGACACGAGAGCGGTGTCGGATGGAACCCCACGGCCCTTCTGCTCTTCCTCTCCGGTGCTCCCTCGCTGCTGTCCGCTACACAGGACTCTCCCTGGGGCTGCTCCGCGTCCTCCTGCTTCTCCGTTCTCCGCCTTGCCTCTTGACTCTCCCTCTGCTTGCCTGGATGTCTCCTCCATTTCGTCCGTCCTCGCCTCTCTTGTCCCGGCGCGTGATGTCAGCTCCGCGCCGGCCGGGAGGACTAGAGCACTTCCTTCCTCAGGGTGAGACTCCGACGCCGCCATCTTGAAGGGCACGGAAGACGAGTCTTCCGCATCGCCCGTATTACACTGCCTTTCTCCTCGGGATGGACGATCGGGCCATTCAGAGATAGGACAACGGGAGAGGTAGTCCACATTACTTTGCAACCGCCCTGGGAGGTGTGTAGTCTGAAAGGAAAAAGGTTGCAGTGCTAAGAACCATCTCAGTATTTTGGAGTTGGTGTTCTTATTCGTGGCCAACCAGGTTAAGGGTGCATGGTCCGTTAGCAGAAAGAAATGTCTCCCCGATAGGTAATATTGCAGGGATTCCACGGCCCACTTAATGGCTAAGCATTCTTTTTCCATGGTGGCATATCTGGTTTCTCTAGGGAACAATTTCCGACTTAGGAATAGCACAGGTCGTAGAAGCCCTTGGGTATCAGGTTGGGATAGGACAGCCCCTAGCCCTCTATCTGAGGCGTCCGTTTGTAGTACAAAAGATTTCTTAAAGTCCGGACAGGACAAAACAGGGGCACTGCATAGGGCAGTTTTTAGGGAACTAAAACTGTCGTCTTGCCTTTGTCCCCAGTCTACTTCGATCTTTGTAGTTGTGTGTCTAAGCAGGTCCGTGAGGGGACTGGCCAGTTCGGAAAACCTTGGAATAAATCTACGATAATACCCCACTAGCCCCAAAAAGGCCCTAACGTCTTTCTTGGTAGAGGGACGTGGAATTTTCTGTATGGCTTCCAGTTTATTGTGTTGTGGTAGAATCGTACCATCCCTGATGGTGTATCCCAGATATTCAATTTGGTGTGTCCCAAGGGTGGTTTTCTTTGGATTCAGAGTAAGACCAGCGTCTCTCAAGGTTTTAAAGATCTGGTTAAGATGAGTTAAGTGAGTTTCCCTATCGGGATTATATACCACTATGTCGTCCAGGTAGGCGACAGCATAGTCCTGATGGGCCTTTAACAGAACGTCCATAAGTCTTTGAAATTTTGCAGGCGCTCCGTGGAGTCCAAACGGCATTACCTTAAACTGGTATAGCCCGGAGGGTGTGGAAAACGCTGTCTTTTCCTTGGCTGACTTTGTCAAAGGAATTTGCCAATATCCTTTTGTTAAGTCGATTGTTGACATGACTCTAGCCTCTCCTAATCTCTCAACTAACTCGTCCACCCGGGGCATTGGGTAGTTGTCAAATTTGGAGCGTGCGTTCACCTGGCGGAAGTCTATGCAAAAACGAAGACTCCCGTCTGGTTTGGGTACTAGCACAATGGGTGAGCGCCAGGGGCTGTGAGAGGGTTCGATTATGTCAGCCTTGAGCATTGATTCTACCTCTGCTTCTACAGCCCCTCTCCTAGCCTGGGGTATCCTATATGGTTTGAGGTTCACCACTATTCCCTCTGGGGTAATGATGTCGTGAGCTACTATAGAGGTACGTCCGGGTTTCCCAGAACTCAATCCTGAGTATTGAGTCAGCAGATTGTGAACTTGTACCCTTTGTTCGGGGGACAGCCTGGATCCCAACTGGGGTATTTCCTCCTTGGATATCCCTTCGTGCTTCATGCATATATCCAAGGGTTTATTGAGGGTCACTTGGCATACAGGCCGTATCCCACTCCCACCCCCGTTACTGATCTCTCTCTCCTCCCACTTCTTTAAAAGGTTTATGTGGTATGTCTGTCCTTGATCATTGGTGTGAGGAACCGCTATTCGGTAAGAGACCGGAGTGACCCTCTGGGTTACGGTATACGGTCCTTGCCACGTTGCCAGCAGTTTCTTTTCCGAAGAGGGCAACAGAATCAATACTTTATCCCCTACGTTCAACTCTCTCATTCTGCTGTTCCGGTCATACTGTTCTTTTTGGTTAGCCTTGGCTTTCTCCATGTTTAGATGAACCGTGTCCCACAAGGTTGCTAGGGTTTCCTTCAATGTGGATACATAACCTAACAGGGGTTTCCCTTCGTCCTCCTCTTCCGTCCACTGTTCCGCGGCCATCTCTAATAAGGTGCGAGGAGTACGTCCAAACAGGAGTTCGAAAGGGCTGAATCCTGTGGACTTTTGTTCGTGCGTTCTAATGGCAAAGAGGACCAGAGGCAACTTCCGGTCCCAGTCTTTTCCTGTATCTCCAATTAGCTTCTTCAGGATGGTCTTGATGGTTCGGTTATACCTTTCCACCAGTTCATCTGTTTGGGGGTGATATACCGAGGTTCGGATCTGGCGTACCCCTAGGATCTTACAGATGTCTTTCATTAATTTGGCCATGAAAGGGGTTCCCTGATCTGTTAAGAGTTCTAATGGGAATCCCACTCGGGAGAAGAAGGAGATCATAGCCTGGGCTACGGCTACCGTGGTCATGCTAGTGAGGGGAATCGCCTCGGGATAACGAGTAGCATAGTCCACCAGGACTAAAATGTATTGGTGTCCCCTTGCTGACTTTATTAGGGGACCCACCAAATCCATGCCTACCCTCTGGAAGGGAACATCAATGATGGGTAACAGGCACAGATGTACCTTTCGGTCTTTGGAAGGATTGATCATTTGGCACTTGGGGCAAGCTGCACAGTATCTGGCTGTCTCCCGATACACTCCTGGCCAATAAAACCTGTCCAGTAGGTATTTTAATGTATGTTCTTGTCCATAGTGCCCCCCCCCGTTTGGTTGTGAGCAAGCTGTAGGGCCTGTTCTCTAAATGCTACCGGGATAAGCAATTGTTCAGACCTCCCTCCTGGACCATTAACGGCCCTGTACAGGAGACCTTTTTTTACAAAAAAATAAGGGCCTACCTTGTTGGGGTCAACTTCCTGAACTTGCTTCCAGGCCTGTAACAAGGTGCTGTCATCTTTCTGGTCCGCTCGAAAGCTGCGGGCGGGAGTATTGTCGGTGTCTGAGAAAGAAAACATACATGAAGATACACCAGAGCAGGCCTGCGCGCAGTGTTCCTTATCCCTTCTTTTCTCACTACGGGACTTCTTTTCCCTGTCTTGGGGCCTAGATATGGGTTCGGTACAGAACGGAGCCTCTTGTAGCCAGTCTGCCTCTGCCTGCATGAGTCCGGTTAAATATTCATGAAAGTGGGGAAGATCCGTGCCTAACAAAACTCTTTCAGGCAGTCCCGGTACTATCCCCACCTTTCTCACTTGAGGATATCCGTCTATCTCTAGTAAGATCTCAGCTAAGGGACAGGACCTAACATCGCCATGTACACAGGACACTAACACCGTCTCCCCCTCACACTCTTTGTCCTCTTGAAGTATCTCCCTGGCTATGACGGTATGGTGACACCCTGTATCCAATAAAGCCTCTATAGGTTTCCCATTTATCCTGACAGTTTTCTTATACCTTTGGCTAGGGCTTCCTGTCACTAACACCCTTCCTCGGGACCACCCGACCTCCATGGGCTCTGTGTTGTCAGTGTTTAAAGGGCAATTCCTAGCTATGTGTCCCCATTCAGCGCAACGAAAACACTGGGGCACCAGGTGGGCTGGAGGCTGTTTTGAGAGGGGTTTGGGGATTGGTTTTGATACGGATAAGGGTCTCCTGTCCCCGTCACTGGATGGTTTGGGAAGAGTCTTGAGAGAGGATAGCGGGACTCTTGCTGGCTGAGCTTTAAAGTCCGGAGATCGATGATATGCACAAGCTAAGTCGATGGCTGTCTGTTGAGTCAACCCCGGGTGCTGTTTTACCCAAGCTCTAGTATTGTATGGTAGAGCTTCCAAATATTGTTCTAAGAACACTTTCTCCACTACTTCCTCCACGGAGGTGGTACTGGGTTGAAGCCAGCGGGTTCCTAAATCTTTAATGCGGTAGAACAACGCTCTAGGGTTATCTCCGGTCACCCACTTTTCTTTACGAAACCTAGTTCTATAATACTCGTGATCACAACCCAGTCTTTCCAAAATAGCCTTCTTGATTTCCTGGTAGGGTGTGGCGCCAGCGGGGTTGGCAGCTTGGTAGGCGGCTTGTAATTCCCCCGACAAAAGCGGTGCGATATACTGTCCCCACCGTTCCGGGGGCCAAGCAGCGGTGGTAGCCACTCTTTCAAAGTTCGTAAAGAAATAATCAGGGTCCTCTCCCTCTTGGAATTTTTGTAGCATGCTCCCTGGGACGTGTGGGTGCACCCGTGTATTGGCTATCACATCCGTGAGTCTCAGTATGGCCGTGTCCTGTACCTGTTGGTTGTTGGTTAGTAGGGATGCCTGTTCGGTCATAGCCTTATGGAATGACTCCCTGTCCTTCTGGGCGTTTTGGTTTTGTTGTTCCAGGACTATTTGCAAATGTCGCTGTCCCTCAGCTAGTTGGGTGATTATGTCCTGTAGGGTCACGGGTTGTGTCATCTTCAAGCCTCAGATGACAATCCCACTTCTGACACCACTGTGGTCTGGCCCCCTCCCAGGGCCTACAACTGACCCTCGTCTTCTAGTAGTACTGTAGGAGCAGCTAGGTTTGTTTTGGATGTATTTTTATTAATGGTATAGACAAGGTCCGAACAGAGGCAACTGAGACCTTCAGTCAAAATTAAAGGAACAAAGAAAAGAAACTAAAGTCCTCCAGGAAGTTAAGTGGCCGAAGCCCCAGGTCCGGTGGTCACTTCCTCGGGTCCCTCTCCTTCCGTCCGCTTTCTGTCAGCTTCTTAGGGGTTCTCTTGTTAGTGTGGCGTCCCCGGGAGACAAAGGAAACACAAAACAACCTCTCGTCAGTAACAGGACTTTCATGGTGTGTGATAAACCCTCCACCTGCTTGTACTATCACCACGGTCTGTGAGGGCGGGGAGTCGTGAGGGACAGGTCGGTCCTGACTAGTGCCCTGTTTCCGGTGTCCTCCCTGCTTTCCCCCTCCCAGTCAAGCGCTTTAAATAATTCAGGAAAGGCACTGACCTGAAGCTACAGTCCTCCAGGACTGTAGCATGGGGTGTCTCGGCGTCCTGGTTCTCCGAGGGACGACTGGACACGAGAGCGGTGTCGGCTGGAACCCCACGGCCCTTCTGCTCTTCCTCTCCGGTGCTCCCTCGCTGCTGTCCGCTAACCAGGACTCTCCCTGGGGCTGCTCCGGGTCCTCCTGCTTCTCCGTTCTCCGCCTTGCCTCTTGACTCTCCCTCTGCTTCCTTGGATGTCTCCTCCATTTCGTCCGTCCTCGCCTCTCTAGTCCCGGCGCGTGACGTCAGCTCCGCGCCGGCCGGGAGGACTAGAGCGCTTCCTTCCTCAGGGTGGGACTCCGACGCCGCCATCTTGAAGGGCACGGAAGACGAGTCTTCCTCATCGCCCGTATTACAAGCCCACAGCAGGGGGACTGGTAACTAGGCCTAGTTCATTCTCCACCATGGTGGTGATCTCGATAATGGCTCCCACCACTGAATAAGGTTAAGATGTTCGGCCCATTGCAGGCCCTTTTATTGGGGTGGGCGGAATTTGTGTAGTCGCTCTACGCAAAGCTCAGCAAAACGGTAAAAAATCTCCGCGAGCACGCAAAAGTTCTATGAACAAGCAGAATTGCTTGTTCCGCCCGTTCGCGATGCTTTTTTCCTGTTCGCAACCGCTGTTTGCATGCTTGGGGAGAAATATCTCACAAACACGCATTTTGAAATTGCGAACAAGCAAAAAATTCCACGGACCGTGGGATTTTTGGCAATTTCGCGTTCTCCCCAGAACGGGAAATTACCCAAATTCCGTGAGCAGAAAGGAATTTACCTCCCAGGCCTACCCTTTTATGAGAGGTGTGAGCCGGTGAAGATTAACACTTACCCATGATGATAATGAAGGTGAGCGTAGCGATCGAGAGATGTGGCCCCGTCAGATCTCGACCGGGCACGGACAGGCCCGCTTTTGGCTCTGTCTTCACCTGAGCCAAAACCCAGGCACACCCTGTGCACGTCCCTTGCATCAGGACAGCTACAGTGCTTAATAGCACATTCTCAGCCCCACCCTCTCCCCATGTAAGGAATTCTGATGGTTGAAGTCTGGCCGAGCAGCGAATGATCTGTGGTGGTCTGCACAGCAGGACAGCTGCAGCACTTAAGAGAGCATTCACTCTGGCCCTGCCCTCTCCTCAGTCAAGAAAAGCTGGTGAGTGGAGTCCAGATCAGCTGCAATGGATCTGTGTTGTCCCACGCAGCGTGACAGCTGCTGCTCATAAGAGCGTGTCCTCCGGGCCCCCGCCCTCTCCTTAGGCAAGGAATGCTGGTGGTTGGAGTCCAGCCAAGCAGCAAAGGATCTGTATGTAGAAATGACCTATATCCAGGGTGGGTATTATATAACAATGTCATTCATATGTAACCCTCCTGCCCCTCACTGATCTGAATACCATAAAACTCAGTTGCTGCATAATAACTCCCTTATACTACTTTTCGGTCTTACACTCACATAAGCTGGAACCACTATGGCTTAGGTCCATCACCAGTCCTGTACAGTCCACCGCAATAAAAACCACCATTCAGAACAGAACTAACATAGAATAACTGAAGAAATCTGCCACAAACTGCTGTTCGATGAGGGACTCTAATTTAGTCCACCACTGAGTGTGCCAATTAGCTACATACTGGGGCCGCGTCTTGACATCTCACAATGACAATCGTATATGGGATGATATTGACAAAGTCTATCCCAGCAGATCACCCCATCATCTGTCCCAGCAATCTATGCCTGGTCAGAACCAAAAAAAAGCTCAGGATAGACAACCCAGTGAGGTAAGCAGCTTGGTGGTCTATAATCATATGAATTACCAAAAAGATCTGTAGAGCTGTTTGAATCAGCCAGCTTACTGTCCCATAACATGACAACCTCTATGGTCATAATGCGTGACATGGAGATGCTTCCCACTTATGATCTAAACAAAGACAACAGACTTCCAACAGCACACCCTACACAATGTAGCATGTTACCTGCTCCGCTCTGTAGAGCAAAGATTTTTTCCTCGTTGCGCTTATCAACATCAAGTTGGCGAGTGCAAGCGAGGAATATTCACCTCCCGGCGAGATTTTTTCCTCATTTGTGCGCATCAACGTCAAGTTGGCGAACTTGAGGGAGGGAATTCAACCGCCTGGCGAGATTTCTCAATGCGGGCGGTCGGATTTCTCAATGCGAGTGGCCCGTATGCTTGGGACTGCTCGTGTTGAGAAACCGTCTAATCGCGTTGTGAAAGCTGCCGAATAGTGGCAGAAAGGAAGCAGTGCCCGCTTGCGCTCTGCATGGTGTTATTGCGAACAGCATTTTTTCTAACCCACTCTGCCGCTTGCGGACCTCCGCGTAGCGCGGCGGAGTTTTTATTGTACTTCGCGAACTCCACCCAGGCTTAATCAGTATATCAGAAATTTAGGAGCAGTTAAAGCTGTAGCATTAGGGATAAAATTGAGCAGGAAAGTAATTTGCTTACCTCTAAACTGGAGAGCTGTGGATCTGTCTGGATTTGTATGCAACTTTGCTGCCAAACCCAACGTGTCAAAGAAAAATGGATTTACATTTAGTGATAGAAATTACCAATCCTTCAGGGGGCGCCAGAGAACCAGCTAGCAAGATGGCCGCACCGAGTGAGCCTCTTGCCGCCCAGGACAACAATCCTGCAAAATACTGCCCTGTATGGGATCTACTGCAACTCGAATTTGTTCCCAAATGATGCCTAAAGTGTTCTGCTGCTGAGACGTAGCGGCAGGAGAGCACTAGTGTTGCTGGTGAAGAGATACTTGCTGGGGCCCTACATGCGCTGCGACAGGCCCTACAAGATGGCAGCCAGGAATTAGTAGAAGAGGAGATATGGAGCAGTACCATCCTTGCAGACAACAAGATTTGTGACACGATGCGGCATGCGCTCACTGCGCTTGGCCTGGGGATGGCTGCCTCCGCACCCTGTCACTCCAGGACACGAAGGTGAGTCGGAGCGTGCGTGCTGCATGCTGTGCCTGGAGTAGTGAGGCCTGACTCTAGTTGGGGCCGGGCTGTGCTGGCGCTGCGGGCCGCAGAGGACTCGTGGCGCTGATCGGGGTTTCCCCATTCACACCAGCCGGCAATTGTGCGGAGGCGCAGGAGCACTGCACTACTGGAGACTGACCCTGAGGGGTTGGCCCGATACTGGACCGCGGTGGCTGACATGATGTAGTGGGCATCTGTCGGCGGGCTTTGTGGGCCTGCCCAGGGGACGCGCAGACTGAAGCCTATCCTCTGGCAGGAGCGTGGGTGAGTTGGAAGCGAGGGCTGCGGCGGCCTAGGCGATAGTGCTGCTTGTGGGGGGCATTAAAGGAGGCAGCTGCACATGTTTGAGGGGGGAGACATCCAGTTCCAGCATAGAACCTCTCAGGATCCACTACATTAGCAAAATCTGACTATCATCTGCTGCCTGCGAGACGGGCTACATCCAGGCACTCTGCCTCTTGCCCTGATTCGCTCGCATTGGCCTACATCTGTGCTGTTCCCTGTTGATGGTACTCAACCGTGGCTATGGGCAGAGCGGAGGGCAAGCAGGCCAAACTGCCCTTTGAACCCTGAAAATCGGCACTCGCCCCAGCTGGAGACACAGACACAGGTATGGCCGAAGGGCATCAATCGCAACCACAGCCTTAACATACTGATGTGTGCTCCCTATTGCTCACCAAGAGACAAAGCCTTATATCCATTGAAGCCAAGATGGACTCAATGAGTATGCGCATAAACTTTATTACAAAGCGGCTAGAGAAGCATGACAGGCACATTAGCAAAACTGAGATCTCAAATCTGGAGGATGAGTTCTTGACGAGGGGGGTGCAAAATTCTTAACATTAAGGGCATTGGCGGCAAAGCCCTCTCGTGGTTGTCCAGCTTTTTATCCAATAGGACATCCAGGTCTTCTCCCACACAGCCTCTTCCCTGACTCACTCATCCCCTTATGGAGTCCCTCAGGGCTCCATTCTCAGTCCACTACTTTTCAATATATATGTTAGTCCTTTGGCAAGTATAGCAGAACAAGCTGGTCTAACTATCTATTCCTACGCTGATGACACTCAACTTATTGTCTCACTCTCTCCCAAAGAAACCTCCAACCCAACCTCCTTGCAAACAGGATTATCTAAGATAGCCGATTGGATGCACATTAACAAACTCAAATTAAATGGAGGTAGGACAGAACTCCTCATTTTCGGAAACAAAAAATCACTCTGGGGCCCCCAACATTGGCCCTCTGAGATGGGTGACCCCCCCGTCCCATCTCTTTCAGCACGTAACCTGGGAATCATCATTGATGACCAGCTGACTATGAAACAACAGGTGATCAAAGTAGCTTCTACCTGCTTTGCTATCCTGAAGCGGCTTTGTAAAATCCTTTGGATGCTTCCAGCAGCTACCCAAAGAACCGTTGTCCAGGCGCTGGTTATTTCCAGACTAGACTACGGAAACGTGCTCTATCTGGGTGCGAAAAAAGAAGTGCTTCATAAACTTCAAGTAGTCCAGAATTCTGCGGCCAGGCTTCTCTGCCAACTTCCCAGAATCGCTCCTACCTCTGGTGCACTTCGTGAACTTCATTGGCTGAGAATTGAGAACCCCACCAAATTCAAAGCCCTATGCTACATGCATAGAATTAATACGGGCCTAGCTCCCAACTACCTTAGAATCTTGGTCCAGCACTATCGGCCCTCTCGATCACTACGCTCCTCCAATCAATTAAAATTCCAGGTGCCCAGAATCAGACGTGCCAGAATGGGGGGACGTTCTTTTGCCTTCCTAGCTCCTTCTCTCTGGAATTCTCTTCCTTCTTACCTACGTCACGAAAGGGTGTTGATTAGATTTCGTAAGGAGCTTAAGACATGGCTCTTTAATCAGTAATCTTCCAGGTTGATCTCCTGATCCTGCCTTGTCTTGTATTGTCCTAGGCGCCGGGAAACCTCCGGGTAGCTGTGCGCTATATAAATCCAATAAATAAATAAAATATCAGCAAACACAAAGGGGCCGATTCCGATCTCGTTCTGAAGGGCTCCAAACACGAGCCGGACGGAAAACGCACGAGCCGTGCGCGTGTTTCTGACTGACTCGTAAAGCTGTACGAGCGGGCAAGTACGATGCGAGAAACGTGAAATCGCCGACCAAATCGTTTCCGGGTCTGAACCGCTCCATACGCAAGCAAACCGTGCCGTGCAATGGAGGCGATTTCCGACTGAGCCAGTACGATGCACGATTCGGACAGCCGTATTGAGTCGGAGCCTCCGACACGTAAACGCTCCGGGGAGCAGACTGCGGGGGTCCACGCCGGACCCCCCTTCACCCGTAGTCTTACGAGTCGATCACAGGGGGGACCCAAGGGTCACCCCAAAACAGTCTGCACAAGGGGACTTGCAGGTAAGTCTGGGGGACCCCACTTGAGAGATTGGGTCGCAAGGGCCTCAGCACCACGGGAGCACAGCTGGTTTGTCGATACCCAGGCTAGGCGGGCTGGGTGCAGAGCTAATAGGTCAGTCGGGCTCTGGGAGTCAAGATGCTCTTTGCGGTCAGGGGCAGGCAGGTTGCAGGGACGATTTTCAGACCGCTGGACCACTCACTACTAAGTGGGTCTCAGGGTCTCGAAGTCCCTCAACAAGTGCTTGCTTCCTGGGCAGTAGGAGTCCGGATTGGACTCAGTTTTGGTTGCCGCTGGTCAGGTACTTTGGGTATTGCTACAGCACGACTCCGGTAGGTCCTGCTGCCCTATCACTTGGTGGGGGAGGGGAGGCAGATCTGACCCTCCGGAGCTGGTATACCTGTTCTTGCTTGGGTGCTGCGTCATAGTCGCGGGGGAGCAGCAAGTTGGTAAAACCAGACTCTGCAGGTTTGGTGCCTGCTTACTGCAGGGGAGTAGTTCCTCTACTCCAAGTGAATTCTCTGGCAATTGGCAAAGGGCTGGAGGTGCTCTGGCATTCTTAGAGGCCTCATAGCAGCAGCATGAGACAGCACACCACGATGGTTGAGTCCTAGAGGCAGCAGGCAGGGTTTAGCACCAAACATTCTGCATCAGGTACTCTTTTCTCGGGTCAGCAGCTGTTCTTTGTTCATTGTCTTCTGTGGTTCGACCAATCTAAGTTTCAGGGTCCAGGTGTGCCACCTAAATACTAAATGTAGGGGAGCGTTACAAGGCGAGACCGGTATTAGCCAATGTGTTACCAACCTTTGGAGAGTGCACAACCCTGACTGTAATTGGCAAGTTCGGTCTCAAAACAAGATGGAGGAAACTGAAAAGTGGGCTCCACATCACTTACCCCACCTTTGGGATAGTACTTGCTGAATGTGGACCCACCTCCTGATTTAACTAATTTTCCCGCCTTTCCTCCCACCAAATGTGGAGCAGGATAGTGGGGTTGGCATCCTTCGCTATCTGGAGAGGCTTGGCTTGCATTTCAAAGGCGGCATCTCCTTTGAAGTTCCCACCTTGGACCATCATCCCAGCAAAGCACCTCTTCCCAGAGCAGGCTTTGTTCCTGGCCACTGAAAATGCAGGCTCTCACCCCATGATGTGAGAAACATGTCTTGTGCTGGCAGGCCGGCTAAGACTACTCAGCGACCACACCAGTGTTTGGTAGGTTTTCAGGGGGACCCTGTAAGGTGTCACCAGTGTACATTTATTAATAAATTCAACACTGGCATCAGTGTGGATTTATAAAGACAAGATGTCTGGTACAAAACATCCCTGGGTACAATGAAGCCATCATGGTGCTGGCAAACACTTAATGATTGTTGTCCAGCCCATGTACTCTTTATGGTTTCTCTGTGCACTTACAATATCAAAGAATGGACTTAGATATTGTATGGGCATATCTGCCCATACAGATATGTCCATACATGGGATATAGTGCACCCTCCTTTAGGACTGCAAGGTCAGCAGAAGGGGTGGCTTACCTAGTGCTCAGGCAGTGTCTGTTGACATGGCACACAGAGATGTGTATAAAGAAAGAGTATGCAGTTCCTAAGGGCATGGAGATATATAGAGTCAGAAGTATACTAGGTTCTGTGTGCAGGGTCAAGATGTATATCCTGCGATAGGAGGCGAGAGGGGGAAACCCCTCTTCAAAACTAGAGCCCTCACACACCCAGCCAGCTAGGTGTCATGCTTCATCATATGGGCCTGTTCCTCATCGGGCTGGCGCTGCAATGCCCGACGGGCACCCAATATGGGGCTCTTTGTCGGAGATCTTTTGTTTCTGCCATTGGGTGCAGTGGGGGTGAGGGGCCTAGTAGTGTAGATGTTGTGTCAGTGAGTTAAAACAGGTCAGTTAGTCCTTGAATTGACTTTATTCTGGAAGGTAAACTGCCTGATTAAAAATATATGGAGCGGCGGATATCTAGGAGCTATGTGCCTAGATGTCTACGCCCTACTCTCAATAGGTCGACATGTTTCTTGCCTTTATTGTCAGGAGGATCGTTGGCAATTATTCAGGACCAGAGTAAAGAATGCTATCTACACACAGTGGGAAGGGAAACCTACCTCCCACGTCGTAGTACAGTGGGTAATGTTCCACCGTCATCAGGGAACCTAGGTTGAGACGAAGTAACAGAGATTATATACATTACATACATCATCATCGTATATCTCATTGCCTTATAAAGAAGCACACAAAGGTGTTCAAAATGGTGTGCATTCCATAGTGAAATTTCACGCAGTTACTGTGTCTAGGTGCTGCATACAGTGATAAGAACCAAGCACAGGTATCTATAAATTATTTAGGCCCTTAGGTGAACACCATACTACACAATGCTCGACTACTGCTTTTTAATCCTAGTTTTTAAAGATACCTGTGTCAATTACCTTTTGAAATTTGATGTATTTCTGCCTTCCAATCGTAAGACAATGTGTAAAAAAGAAGTCACTTTGAAAAGTGTCCTATAATTCACATGCTAGTATGGGTACCCACAATTTCAGAGATGTGCAAATAGCTACGGTTTCTAAACTCTATATTTTGTCCCCATTTCGGAAATACATAGGTGTCTTTGATACCTATTTTTCACTCTTTATATTTTACCAAATGAATTGCTATATATCTGGTACAAAATGAAAACCATTGCATGGCGCTGCTCAGTTATTGACTCTGGGTTCCTCAGTTTCTTGGTAAACCTACAAGTCCCATATATATCCCCACAGCCAAGAGGGTTCAGCGGATGTAGCGGTATATTGTTTTAATAAATCTTAGAAGAAGTCACAGGTGAAAACGTTGGCACAAATGGCAGTTTTTTTCAACTTATTTTCAATTTTTCTTATTTTCAACTGTTATTTTCTGTAAGATTTACACAAATTGCCCCTTGCTGAATTCAGAATTTGTCTACTTTTCTGAAATGTATAGCTTTCCAGGATCCATTATTGCTTTCATACCCTTTTCTACCACTAACTGAAAGAAGGTTGAAAGTACAAAAAATAACAAAAATAGGCTATGTCCCAGTAAAATACCAGTGTAAAACATGTTGGTTTTCTGACAAAAGTCTGTCAGTCCCTGAAAGATGGGAAGATGGTGATTTTAGTACCACAAACCCTATGTTGATACCATTTGCAGGGTAAAAAAGATGCTTCATTCTGCAGCACTTTTTCCCATTTTTCCAAATAAAACAAAAATGTAGGTGTATTTTGGCAAATTTCTGGGTCCCCTTTAGGGGAATCAACAAACCCTGGGCACCTTTGAAATCCCCAACGATGTTGGAAAAAAAGGACGCAAATTTGATGTTGGTATCTTATGTGGTCAAAACATTACAGGGGCCTAAGCGAGAACTACCCCAAATAGCCCAAAAAAGGCTTAGCACAGGGGGGGGGGGGGCGTGGGGGGGAAACCAGGCCTAGCAACAAAAGGGTTAAAGCCTTTATGTAGGATTTTTGTTACATGGAATCACATAGATTACCTTAGTAGGCAAGGATTTAAGTGTTGGTTGCCCATTCATACACACACTACGAGTATAGAAGACTTGCACTGTGGGAATCCTTGCTAGTATCTCTATATATATATCTATCTATCTATATTTATGTATGTATGTGTATTTTCACTCTCGCTCTCTCTCTCTCTCTCTCTCTCTCTCTCTCTCTCTCTCTCTCTCTCTCTCTCTCTCTCTCTCTCTCTCTCTCTCTCTCTCTCTCTCCCCCTCTCTCCCCCCACCCCCCCCTTTTCTGCCATTGCTCTGTCTGGCTCTTATTTACACTGCTTCTATCCATTAAAAACCATTACAAAGTTCATTTAAGATGGTAAAAGCCACAAAATCATTGATTAATTCATTTACTTATTGTGCTTCAATCAATGTCCGGGCTGGTTGGTCAGTCCTTTAGTTTTACATTTTCTCCCTTACAGTTTGTCTTACATTCCTTTTCTCTTTTTGTTTTACTATTTCTTAAAAGGACTTTACATCTGTCCAGGCAGTGCTAACAAGTTGCTTGCTTGCCACTCATTTAATCTGCAGTGAGCTGCATCTCACGTGGCCATTTCTTCTAAACCAGGAGACCCTTATCGAATGCTGTTGTTCATAGTGTACCATTGTTTACCGTTCGGAGATAATCAACACATTGTTTCTTATTGTGCTGGCCATGCTTGAACTTTAATACAACTATATACTATGTAAAATACATCTGCAAGATGGACCCTCCTGCTATGTTTAGTTTTGCTATTGCATGCTTGTACCCACTAGCACCGTTTAGATAGCAGTATAATTTCTTTTTTCTACTTGTATTTTTGTAATACTTTTACTCTTTTAATTAACTTGCATATGTTGTTGAGCTTGTGCATTTTATTACGGTTGTGAAAGAGGGTGGATACAGGAATGAGTCAGCGGATAGATGAATGGATGGATGAGTGTAAAGATGAGTGACGGAGTGTGTGTACGATGACTTACATCTGACTTACTTGGTTGCTGAAACCCATCAATGATACAAAAGGCACTTGCTTTTATAAGCAAGACCCGTGGCATTATCAATACCAGTTAGATATACACTATCCCCCCATGCATTTAAATAGAAGCATTGGGTGGAATGATGCACCAAAACAATCGTGGCACGAAATGAGAGAGAAACTTTTTGAGGGGAGCTAAGTCCACTCTGTGTCTATCTTAACGAAATAGTAACCGTAGTTATAAGTTACAATTGCAAAACAGAAAGTTGCATAGCAGTCTGTATGTCTTTCTGAAAAGGAAATTAGAACAAACAAAATTAAAGCACCTACTTTATTGTGTTCATATAGTCGCGGAAGCCCAGCTTTTATTGTAATTACATTTATATAGTGCTTATTACCCCTAACGGGTATTGAAGCACTTTTCTTTTTGGAACTCCGGTTTAGTGTATTCTTATATTGGCACTGCTATTGCACACCCTGTGTTCCCTATAAAGGAGGATGCCACTGCTGCTGCCTACGCTATTCCTGGTTTGTTGTTTGATATTGGGATTGTTAGTGTAATTACTATTAATATTAGTATTATTTTTGTTACCACTTTCACTCGTGGTTGGAATCCACTATGTTTTAGTACTGTGCATTTGAGATGCATTGCATGCCTAGATTCTTGGTAGAATGAGATTGGTTCGTTAGTGCGACAAGGAGGAGTTTGAAACTCGGTGCAGTTAGTAGTTTTGGGTCGAACATGCAAATGCACAGTGCGATGAACATGAAGAGGAAATGTTAAGTTCTATAGAGCGATAAAGGCTGTTCGATTGAACGTTTGGTGGTTAACAAGAGGCAGTGCATGCAGAAGAATGGGTGATGGAAGAAAAAGAAATTGATAGGTGGTGTCAAGGTTGTTACATGTGGACAGGTGCTCTGTGTTGTAGTATCTTTGTTTACTGTTTGGCTGCACTTTGATCGACAACATTAATAGCAAAGCTTAGTCCCATTCTTCTTGACTTTGTACTAAGCTCGTCTAATGCGAGGTACCTTTGTTGGGTTGACCTACAACTGGCCAAAATCTTCACTAGGAAAAGGATGTCTGTCACAGGGCGGAATTTGTAAGGGACTTCATGGTTGGCTCCTGCTTTTTAAGTCTCTCCTGAGACAGCACATGTGCTGTCGCATGCAAGCCATTTTGTTAACTATCAGGGGACTTGAAGCTAACCTCTGGTACCAATGGGAGGGCTCCATTGACATTCTTACTTTCTGGCTCCTGATTGGTCAGTGTATGCTGGTGATGGAGCAAGTAAAGAAAAATATGTATACCTTCTCTATTTTTGCATGAAATATTAATTATGTAATCATTCTAAATATTAACTTGTGCTAATAGTGTGAAGTGGTATAATTAATCAACCCTTGCACCTTAATAAACGCAAGATACACGTGGGAATAAAATGTAAATTGCATGGCTAATAAATAAATGATTAACTATGGTACGCAAACTAACTGTAGGATGTGTTGAAATAGATAATTGCATGATTCATGTTGCGTTTGTGATGGTTTGTGCTTCCAGTGCTGCAGAATGGTGAGTATTATTGCTTTAAATGTTGCTCCACGCTAGGAAAATACTAATATATATTGGGATTAGTGTGGGTTTTAACATTAGAATCTTCATTTCCATATATTAATCACTGCTATGTTTGTTTTTGCTTAAGTTGGCATTCGGGCCCACTAGGACGCAGTACACAAAATGGAGTTCGGAAGTGGCCACCGTCATGTGAGCGCGATGTCGACTGCACAGACTCGGATGGCTCTGAAGATCTCCAAGCGACCTCCGATGAGAAACAAAATGTTCTTTGTCAAGGATAGGAGCATGGAGGACTGCCAAGACCCAGGCTAGTGTGAATGACTGAGGGGACAATGAACAACCTGTATAAGAAGGTTTACATGTTGTTACTTCGGAACTTTCGCCTGTGAAACTACGAAAAGAATACAATTGGGAAGATGTCATGCCCGGTCTCATGGGAAACAGGCAAACCTGGGAATATTGAATAGACTTACAATTTTCGAAGGGTTTAGCCAATCAGAACACTTTCCACCCCTAAATTGTTGCACATTGTCCTAAAAGTAAGGAGAAAAAGAGTATAAAAGGGGGGTTTAGAAGTATATCTCCATCATAATCCTTATTGCTGTTAGGCTGTTGGTGTGGAGAGTCGATTTTCTGGATTGTTGGTTCGTTGGTGCAATCGCCTGGTCCCTTGGCTAAATCGTGGAGACTGCGTCGTGCTGAGGGAGATTTCCTGGACTTACCTGGGGTTTTCTTTGATGATAAGAGGACGATTCCATATGAAGGGATTTGCTTATTGCTGTGGGTTGACGGGTTCTTCTGGAGGTGGTCGCCAATGTCCAAATTTAGGTAAATATATATGTTATGTCAATTTATGTTAGAGATCAAAGACTGGAAATCGCTCAAAAGAGAAATTGTTGAACTGTAATCCTGAATATGTCAACACAAAGTGACTTAATTAGTTAAACTAACTTTGATTAATAAGAAACTAGTTTGTGATTCTTTAATAAGGTATTGAAAAGCTAATCAACAGGTTCCGAAGCTTTAAATGTGTTTTAGCTGGTTCTAAATCACCATCAACCAGTCCAACTAATTGGTCCATCGACCAAGTGGTGGAGTGCCTTGATGTTAAAGTTAGGATTCTATAGGTGCAGATGTATATAATGTATATAATGTAAAGGAATTTCTCTGGATAGGTAACAAGGTACCCCCCCACATGTCCAGTGCTTCTTTTCCTCCTGTGTGCAGATTCGAGTGAGACGTATGAATGTTGGTGTTATGGGCCCCACCAATGAATGTGTGTGTGAATGTGCTAGTGTGGTGACGAGTCTGTGACATAGGGAGGATAGGTAAATTTGCCCTTTTCCGCTGGGGCAGTTTTTCTGGTAGCCGAGTTATAGTTTTATTGCATTGGTTTGGTGATTATTGATTTATGTTCTAACATTCCATGTCGAGTCGTGTTGCGTTTTATGTTGTCAATTGGTTTGAAGACTTCCGGGACGTAGGAAGTTGGTTTCCCTGTATGAAGACGGGGAAAACGTGTGGCAAGTGAAGTCGCATGGAGTATTGTCTGGTTGCCCTGTATGTACACAGGGAAATGTGTGGCAAGTGAAGTCTCACAACGCATTGCCTGGTTTCGAGTTGGTAACATCGTCGTGTGTTATCGTTAGGGACATTTCTGTGTGAATGTGTGTGAGTGCAATAGCAACAGGTTCTCTCCTGAAACTCTGGCCTTAATTCTCAAGAGTATTGTAGTCTCCACATGTGTTTTATCCCCAGAGAAACAGTTAGCCTTTTTGCTTGTTAGAAGGGTAAGGTAGAGGGAAGTGCTACTTTATCGGCGAAACAGAATAATTCTGTTGTAGGGTAGAGGTAAGCGCTGCCTACTGGAAATACAGAATTCTTGTATAAATGAGCAAAACTATCTCTTTGGTTTAGCGAAACAAGCAATGGTGGTGTTTTTATGTTGTTACAGATTTTGATTAAAGAAAACGTAGTTAAAGTTTGCCAATAAAAATTTGTAAAGGAGGGGTCAGCAGAAACAGGAGTAGCGAGAAAAGCTGACGTCAAAAAGACCGCGCTGGGATTTGGCCAGCCGTAGAGAGACAAAGCTTTCACTGATTGGTGCGTTGGTGTGAGCCGTGCTAGGAGTGGAGAGAATACGGAATAGTCCCAAGGGAAGTGATTTGAAAAGTCTAGTGATTCAGAACTAGGGAAAAAATTAAAATGATGTATTACGATCCACCTGAGAAAGAGGAAAAAGTCATGGTTTGGGAAAATTAAAAGTCAATTTAAAAAGGATAAGCCGATTGTAACTAGGGAAGGACAGATACTTCCTCCACCAAAATCGCCTGCATCTTTTATGGTAGCGAAATATGGGTACCATACATGTATTTGGCTAGAGAATTGGGCAAAGTATACAAAAGAAGATTGAGTCCTAGCATTTCCAGAAAGTGGTTCATTTAGTTTAGCTGTATTAAGGAACTTGAGAGAAAGAATGATGAAGTTAGAACCGAGACCTAGACCTACTCAGTTCGAGGCTTTGACGGAGTGGGAAGAAGAGATGTATGAAAGGGAACGACATCGGAGTGGAAGAAGGTATAATTACATGTTTGGTAGACAGTGTGGGCAGGAAAGTCATTATGACAGAATGGGGAGATGGCGGAATGCAAACATGACTGATGGTATGTTTCCTTTGAGAAATACTGAAGAGACAAGTGGCAGAAAGGAGAAACAATAAAGGGTCAGAAGGTTATTAGTATGCTGTGAATGAATCGGAGGACGCCAAGTGCGCCGGTAAAAGAAACCCTGCTAAATAAAAAATTTGAGCAAACACCACCTGATTTAGGGAAAAATATTCCATTTAGAGACTCTGAAATGGCACAACCTGTTCGGACTGGAAATTATAATTTGGCTGAACTAGCTAGAACTACTCTGGAATTAACTGAGAAAATTAGAGAATTAACTAAAAATATGGAATCAGTAACTGTACCTGTAACACTAGGGCCAGTGATGCCTGTCGTTGATAAACAGAAAGATAGTGAGCATTGTTTAACAGTTCCCTACAATAGTAATAAACAAATCGAGACAGAAAGAAGTGGATCGGGAGAAAATGCATGGGGGGAAATGGCAGGAACATCAGGTTTAAGTACTCCTAAAAATCTGACTATAAATCAAAGTCCAGCAAGTAAGACGCTGATGACAACAGAATCGACACCAGAAACCCCAGAGAGAAATACGGATAGAATAAAAAGCGAGACAATCCCTGTAGGACCCACTTCTGAGGAATTAAGCGATTGGTTAAGAAGTTTACAGCGCAAAGATACAGAACCTCAACCTTTAGATGTGGCAAAATTGAAAGTAACTTTTATTGAATTAATAGTAGGGACCATTCCAACTGAAAAATTAAAAGCATATCAGGACGAGGAGCTAATGTTTCTCTGCAAAAGTATAACTTGGAGAGCGAGGAGTTTGTATGAGAAACTTGAAGAAACAGCAGGTGAAATGGGCATAGACTTTGAGAAAATAAGATCATTACAGAAACCATATAGAGTGGATTTTTCTGAGAAAGATATTGAAAATCTGAATACTGCAGGGAGATTGACTCAAATTAAAGAACTGATTGCCTTGTTAAGGAAATGGGGTGATGTAGACAGATGGAAAAGTAGGTGGTTTCGAAAGAGAGAGGATACGACAGATGAGACCTTTTCGGCATGTCCGGTAAGAGAAAAGGAGCCAGTAGTAACTGAATGTCCCATGAGGGAGATCCCAGGAGGGGGTTATGTACATGTTCCCTGGACATTTTGTCATTTACCAATGATTTCCCGAGGTTAAGAGAAAAACCAGTTGAGTGGTACCGACAGGTAGAAAGGTTTGTTAAATTATCAAAAGTGTTGTGGATAGATTTGAATGGTCTTTTTGATATAATTGTACTGGCAGAATGTCAGATTACAATAGGTTGGCCAACTCAAGAGTACCCTAGGGATCCTAAGACGGGAGCCCCTGATCCGGAAGTAATGAGAAAATATGAATAGGTAATTACTTTTTTGAAAAATAAAGTGCCGCCAAAGGAAACCAATTGGGTAAAAATTGATAGAGCTCACCAGGAGGTTAAAGAATCTGTTCATGCCTATTATGAAAGGTTACTATTAGCTTTTAAGCAATACAGTGGTGATGAGAAGTTGAGTGAGAAGAATTTGAGTCATTTTGTATATCGATTTGTTTATGGATTAAGACCTGAGGTAAGCGAAATGATCAAACAGCATACTGTGGATTGGCAAAATAAAAAGATAGATAAAGTGTTACGCCATGCAAAATATTTTAGTGATGAAATCGAAGCAAAACAATGCAAACTGAAAGAGAAGGCAATGTGGGCACAAGTTAAGGTAGCGGAGAGGCAAGAAGCCCAGTTGATTGAGCAGGCTAATGGCATGGGCCAAGTTAGACAAAAGCCTAATATTGGAAAAGGAAAGGGACAAATCAGCTTAGAGGAAGCAAAAAAGAAATGGCCATGTCATAATTGCGGAAAATTAGGGCATTGGAAATCCGAATGTAAATTGCCCCTGAGTGCTAATGGTGATAATGCTTCATTGAATCCACAGGTGCAGAATGAGGTGAGTTGTCAACCGCCGCGACAGCAGCAGGTTGTTACCCAAAAGTGTCAGGTGCCAAAGCCAACTTTTCCTCAGAGATACAGTAATGAGCCAGGATACTACACCGAGGAACAGGTAACAAAGCTACCGCGCGCTAGTGCTGTTTCGCAGTATTGGCTGCAGCGTGATGAGAGTGAGTCAGAAGAGAGTTATTGACGGTGCCTAGGAGAGGAAGAGGAGTGTGTACTTGGCGCAGCTCTAGAGGAAGACCACACAGGATCCTTTGTGGATGGAAAGGTAAATTATGAAAAAATTACTTTCCTGGTAGATACTGGTGCTACTCGTTCCCCTGTTAGATCAGCTGACGTTAAAAATCTTCCTCTCTCTGGTGACACAATCCAAGTAGTAGGAGTCTCAAATAGACAGATAAAGACTTATCTTACTGATCCTGTTAAAGTTAAAATAGGGAAATTCACCGACATGCATCGATTTGTCGTGTGCGATACTAGTCCTGTGAATTTGTTAGGGAGGGATTTGTTGTGTAAAATGAATTGCACTATCTTCTGTACCCCTGATGGCATAGCTTTTCAAACTCCTGATGAAGATGTACTGTATAGAATGACAATGGCAAATTCGGAACTTGAAACTACTGAGACATTTGTTGTATTTGATCCGGAGCAATTGCCTCAGGAATTGAAGAAGACAGTGAAACCCGAGGTATGGGATTTCACGGGAGAAGATATGGGATTGATGAAAAAAGTAGATCCTGTGAAAATAACAGTAAAAGAAGGAGTAAGCTACCCGAATATTCCCCAGTATAAATTGATACCAGAAATAATTGCAGGAGTGACGCCTATAATAGACAAGATGATTGAACAGGGAATTTTGAAAGAAATAATGAGTAGTCCATGTAATTCACCAATCATGGGTTTAAAGAAGCCTAACGGAACTTTCAGGATAGTGCAAGATTTGAGAAAGGTGAATACAATTGTTGTACCCTGCTGTCCCATTGTACCGAACCCTTCGGTAATCCTATATCAGATTCCCCATGATGCAGAGTGGTACACAGTCAACCTGTGTCATGCTTTCTTTTCTATCCCATTGCACCCCAATAGCCAACAAATTTTTGCGTTTCAGTTCGGCAAACGTACTTTGGCATGGTGCCGTATCCCACAGGGGTATACAGAAAGTCCATCGATATTTAATCAGATTCTCAAGAAGTCCTTAGAAGATTTGAAATGCTCGAAAGTTCAGTGTTCGTGCAATACACCGATGACCTATTGGTGGCATCGAAGTCGCGAGAGGCATGTGTGGTGGACACAGTTGCGTTGTTGAACCATTTGGTGGATGGAGGACTTAAGGTATTCCCATCGAAATTACAATTTTGTAAGAAGGAGGTACAATACTTAGGTCATAAGATTGAGAAAGGTCTGAGGAAAGTGACTACAGACAGGATCAGGATAATAAAAGGAATGAGAGCACCCATGACTCAGAGAGAAGTGAGAATGTTTCTTGGAATGGTGGGATATTGTCGCCAGTGGATCAGCAACTTTTCACTGATTGCGAAACCTCTGGTACGCTTGACAAAAAGTGATGTGAAAGACCCCCTTGAACTGAATAAAGAGGAGATGAAGACTTTTAGACGACTGAGAGACAGCTTGTGTGAAGCACCAGCTCTTGGAATGCCTGATTACGAAAAATAATTCGAGTTTTATTGCAGTGAGCGAGATGGATGTGCACTCTCTGTGTTAGTACAGAGGCATGGAAAATGAAGACGACCGGTTGCATACTTTTCAGCTGTACTACATCCTGTAGCTTTGCCTGGTTGTTTGAAAGCAGTGGCTGCTGCCTGTAAGAGTTTGGAGCAGAGTGAAGGAATTGTGATGGGATATTCTGTGAGAGTGTTTGTTCCCCATGATGTTGCAATCCTTTTGACAAGAAGCCGAACACAGTTTATGACGCATAGTCGTCTAACTAAATATGAGAAGGTCATTCTGGGTGCTACAAATGTGAGCCTTGTGAGGTGCCTTAATGTAAATCCGTCAACATTGCTACCTGATGCTGTGAATGTGGAAGTGAAGGATGACGTGGATCATGATTGTTTGGAAGTGCTTGATTTTTGCACTAAGCCACGTCCGGACATAAAGGATGTGCCTCTGAAAGAAAGTGACTATGTGATGTTTGTGGATGGGTCATGTCTGAGAACAGAAGAAGGAATTCTGAGTGCTGCGTATGCAGTATGTACTGTAGCGGCTGTGTTGGAAGCGTCTTGCCTGAAAGGAGTAAAATCAGCTCAGGTTGCGGAATTGTTTGCATTGACCAGAGCGTGTAAGTTGGGAAAGAATGTGCGAGTCACCGTGGTTACCGATAGTCAGTATGGATTTGGAGTGGTGCATGATTTTGGACAGATTTGATCTCAAAGAGGGTTCTTGACGTCGAGTGGAACTCCGATCAGGAATGCAGAAGTAGTTGGAAAATTGCTTGAGGCGATACAGCTGCCTAAGCAAATCGCAATTGTAAAATGCGCAGCCCACTCGAAGGGTACAGACTATGTGTCTGCGGGCAACAAATTTGCGAATGGCATAGCGCAGTATTGTGCGCAAAACCAAAACTCTTTGAATCGGAATCGGGAAAAGGAAATGAACTCCTGTCCCTTGCTTTTTACTAACACTGTGAATACCTGGGATGAGGTGAGGCAGTTACAGGGAGAGGCAGGAGAGGAGGAAAAGAAACAGTGGATAAAATCAGAATGTGCACCAAGCGAGGTAGATAAGGTTTGGGTTTATCGGGATGGAAGACCAGTAATGCCGGATAGCATGATCTCTACCATGGCACGGATGTACCATGGACAGGCACATGTAGGTAGGGATGCCATGATTAGAGTTTTCAGGCACACCTGGTGTAACGCCAAGTTCCGGCTTGTAGCTGAGAGCCTGTGTCAAAGATGCCTTATATGTCAACAATACAATCCAGAAAGGAAAACAGCGGTGAGTTTGGGAACAATAGGATGGGAGGGAGGTCCTTTCACTAGAATGCAGATTGATTTCATTAAAATGCCCCTGTGTAATCGACTAAGATATGTCCTAGTAGTTGTCTGCCTGTTTTCAGGTTGGGTGGAAGCTTACCCGACTAGAAGGAGTGATGGAGTTACTGTAGCGAAACTCCTATTGAGAGAGTTCATTCCTAGATTTGGTTTCCCAGTAACGATTGAATCAGATCGAGGAAAGCATTTTCAGAACGAAATTATATATATATGTCAAGCATTGAATGAACAACAGAAACTACATTGTGCCTATCGCCCAGAGGCTTCTGGAGTAGTGGAACAAATGAATGGCACCATTAAAAACAGATTGGCCACAGGTCTAAAATGGCCGGATGTCTTGCCTCATGACTATTAGGTCGATTCCTGATAGGAACACTGGCCTGAGCTCCCATTAAATTGTTATGGGTAGAGCAATGAGACATGTTTTCATTCCTGTCAACAAACTACTGCCTTTATCTGATGACTTCGTTTTGGATTATTGCAAGGGCTTGGCTGATTCCGTTCATTCTGTGTTTCATCAGGTTGGACCGGATGCAACCACCCTTCAAAAGAAGCTAGCTCATGATTTGAGTCCTGGAGACTTGGTGCGGATCAAAGTGCATAGAAGGAGAAATTGTCTGGTCCCACGCTGGGGGAAACCACATCAAGTGATTCTGACCACGCCGACTGCTGTGAAGTGTGCCAGAGTAAAGAATTGGATTCATGCTAGTCGTACTCTTCGAATCCCTAGTCCCATAAATAGACCTGAGGAAGAGTATTTGGAAGAGTCTGATACCAGTTCTGAGTTAGAATCAGTAGAAACAAGAACAAGACAAAACTCAAGAGCGGGAGAAGTGGAGTTGAGCCAAGTTGCGGAGCCGGAGAACATACCACTAAGGAGACGACTGGAAATTTCCGACACTAGCTCCGAATCAGAGACTGAACATGTGGGAATACAAGAAAGGATAAAAGAGATTATTGAAGAAACTGAACAAGAAATTCTTGATAAAGAAGCACCAAGTGCAAGCACGAGAAATTCCGCCTGAAATTGTAGAAATAGAAGGTGAGGAATTAGATACAGAGAGTGAGGGTAAGATTATTGCGGAAGACCCCCGAGGAGGGGTAGGGACAACACACATCCAGGTAGAGGAAGGGACAGTTAGTCAGTAGGAAGATTGCGTGGAAGAAACACGAGGAGGGAAAACCGTAGATAGTGAACCTGAGGTCTTGAGAATAAATTCCAAAGAAAGTAAAAGTCAAACCGATACAGAATCTGAAGAAAGAAGGAGAAGGCCAAGGAGGACGAATCTTGAGGAAAAGAGCTTGGAAAACAGAGCGAGGTGAGAAGGGGAACAGGTTGAAAAGACCATCGAAAGAGGAAATTTGGCCTAATAAACTTCAGAGATTGAGATACCGACTGACGAGAGTAAGATCTCCTAACGCTGAACAAGTGAATGAAGTGTCCAGTCAAGAGAAATCAGAAGACACTGATCAGGCACACTTGAAAAGAGAGAAGAGAATCAAGAAACCCAACCAGAAGTACAAGTCACCGAAGTGGACGTATGTGGCACTTCCTGATATACAAGAGGAAGCAGACAGCCAAGGAAGTCTAGGAGTGACTGTACCGGAAGTGGTTGAAGAAGAAGAAGATTCAGAAACCCTGATAATTATCTTATCTGATATCAGAGAGGAGACGGATGATCAGGAAGTTCTGAACCGAGATTGTGAAAACCGAGACAAAGACGATCAATGCCCGGATTGAAGTGACGAAGAAAGATGCAGAGAATTAAAAATACTGGACAAGACACGTAAACCGAAAGAACCAAGTAGGCACTTAAAAGCCTTGGGTTTAGACAAAAATTAATTTGTGAATAAAAGAGGCTAAGTCAAAAGACACTGATCATTTCTGAAATGGCAAACACAGAATGTAGAAAACCTACATGTGGGTTTCTCCGAAGATGGTGCAAAGTGTGTTGTTGTTTTACATTATTACTAATGCTTCTATGGATCATATTAGCAATAACAATTTTGTTTAAAGTGACATTCGTAGAAAACCACACTGAGAACAAGACTAATAGAGAAGAGGTTTATGATACTCATGCGACTAAACTGGTAGATAGAAAAGATTTCCATAAGGATAGATCTATAACTGATTTTTCTAATAATGTTTTTTCAAAGTTACTGTATGAATATGTAAAGACTATGGAAGTTAGAGATTGCTATGTTTGTATGCAGTTACCTGCATCGGTGTCAGAGGGTGTCACCTATCATCATCTTCCTTTGACATATGGAATAACCTGTAGTGTATTAGCGAGCTTGTTCTATAAAACAGGGAAATTAGAATATTATTATACAGATAATGTTTTCTCGCAGGTACCTGTAGTTCTTGAACTAAATAAGGTGATTCCTGGTAGAACTTTAGAAACTAGAGAATTAACTTTAGAAGAAGTGTTTAAGAACAATCTTACTTGTAGTCTGAGAAAAGAAAAGAAGACTTTCTTGGACTTGGTAGAAGAGAGGAGAATTAAGATGCAAAGAAAGGTGTCTGGGGAAAAGATGGAAACAACATTTTGGGATGCTGAAAGGGAAAACCATTTAAAGGGAGAAACAAATCCTGCAATGGCTTTGGATTGGCCTCAGAGAGGGAAATTGTGCATCAGTAGAGATAACACTGTTTATGATAATTATTTTGTAGGTGCCAGTGAATGCCATGATGTATATAAGATCATGGGAGGATGGGGATTTAAAGGAGGAAATGATCCGGTATTCCCTGGAATATATTACATCTATGGCAACAGGGCTTTTTAAAGGTTACCGGACCACTGGTATGGTACATGCTACCTAGGCCTGGTCTTCTCAAAAATATTTCATGTGGGAAGGGGAGAGGACGGTTTGCACGAAATAGGTAGACAACTAACACGTAGGAGGAGGGAGAGTTGGTCAGAAACTGTAGGGATAACTTTGGAGCACTGATACGAGCTGTTGGAATATCTCTGAATGCACATAAAATTAGAAAATTGTCTACAGTTGTGGATCGCTTATCGACAAGCACCGTTGGAGGTTTCTTAATGGTAAATACCGAAATGATTGCCATGAGAGCCATGATTATGCAAAATCGACTTGCCCTTGATATTATATTAGCCAAAGAGGGAGGAGTCTGTGGAATGCTGAAGGTACAACATTGCTGTATCTATATTCCTGACGAGAGTACAAATTTAAAGAAATACATTAAGAATATAACAGATTTGCATGAGGAAATTGTTCCATTGGAGGTTGAAAGTGTTTGGGAGAAGCTTGGAAATGGTTTTTCTACTATAAAGGGTTTATTAACAAAATTAGGTAGTTCATTTGTAGGTATAATACTAATATCAGTGACTTGTGTGGTAATACTAATACTGATCTTAAGATTAGGATGTGTATGTATAAAAAGAAGAAAATGACAAAATAGAATAAAAAGAGAAGTTGCGAAAAGACAGGAGAAGGAAATAAGATAAAGAGAAGTAGGAGATATAGAACTAGAAGAATGGAAAGAGAACATGTACAAGAAAACAAGAGAACATGAGATGGGAAATACTATGATGTAACGTAACCAAGTGTAAGGGAACTGAGTAATCATTTCTGGGGATTTTTTTTTTTTTACATTTAGTGGGATTTGTGGTGATGTTAAAAATCACCAAAGGGGGGGATTGATGGAGCAGGTAAAGAAAAATGTGTATACCTTCTCTATTTTTGCATGAAATATTATTTACGTAATCATTCTAAATATTAACTTGTACTAATTGTGTGAAGTGGTATAATTAATCAACCCTTGCACCTTAATAAACACAAGATACATGTGGGACTAAAATGCAAATTGCATGGCTAATAATTAAATGATTAACTATGGTACGCAAACTAACTATAGGATGTGTTGAAATAGAGAATTACATGATTCATGTTGCTTTTGTGATGGTTTGTGCTTCCAGTGCTGCAGAATGGTGAGTATTATTGCTTTAAATGTTGCTCCACGCTAGGAAAATACTAATATATATTGGGATTAGTGTGGGTTTTAACATTAGAATCTTCATTTCCATATATTAATTACTGCTATGTTTGTTTTTGCTTAAGTTGGCATTCGGGCCTACTAGGACGCAGTATACAAAATGGAGTTCGGAAGTGGCCACCGTCATGTGAGCGCGATGTCTACTGCGCAGACTCGGATGGCTCTGAAGATCTCCAAGCAACCTCCGATGAGAAACAAAATGTTCCTTGTCAAGGATAGGAACGTGGTTGACTGCAAAGACCCAGGCTGGTGTGAATGACTGAGGGGACAATGAACGACCTGTATAAGAAGGTTTACATATTGTTACTTCAGAACTTTCGCCTGTGAAACTACGAAAAGAATACAATTGGGAAGATGTCATGCCAGGTCTCATGGGAAACAGGCAAACCTGGGAATATTGAATAGACTTACAATTTTCGGAGGGTTTAGCCAATCAGAACACTTTCCACCCCTAAATTGTTGCACATTGTCCTAATAGTAAGGAGAAAAAGAGTATAAAAGGGGGGGTTTAGAAGTATATCTTCATCAATATCCTTATTGCTGTTAGGGTGTTGGTGTAAAGTCGATTTGCTGGATTGTTGGTTCGTTGGTGCGATCGCCTGGTCCCTTGGCTAAATCGTGGGGACTGCGTCGTGCTGAGGGAGATTTCCTGGACTTACCTGGTGTTTTCTTTGATGATAAGAGGACAATTCCATCTGAAGGTATTTGCTTATTGCTGTGGGTTGACAGGTTCTTCTGGAGGTGGTCGCCAATGTCCAAATTTAGGTAAATATATATGTTATGTCAATTTATGTTAGAGATCAAAGACTGGAAATCGTTCAAAAGAGAGATTGGTGAACTGTAATCCTGAATATTCCAACACAAAGTGACTTAATTAGATAAACTAAATTTGATTAATAAGAAATGAGTTTGTGATTCTTTAATAAGGTATTGAAAAGTTCCGAAGCTTTAAATGTGTTTTAGCTGGTTCTAAATCACCATCAGCCAGTCCAACTAATTGGTCCATCGACCAAGTGGTGGAGTGCCTTGATGTTAAAGTTAGGATTCTATAGGTGCAGATGTATATAATGTATATAATGTAAAGGAATTACACAATGAATGTGTGTATGAATGAGCTAGTGTGGTGACGAGTCTGTGACATAGGGAGGATATGTAAATTTACCCTTTTCCGCTGGAGCACTGGTTTCACTTTCACTTCATTTGTTTCTCCCTTCCTTTGGGCACTGACCAAGTACTGATAGCTTCTTTTTAATTAGTGTCTTTCCTCTGCTCACAATTTCGGAAGTACTTTTTTTTCATTTAGTTGCATTTTACAGTTCTCGATAAGAGTTCATGTGTTTGCTTGCCCCATTTTTGTAGCTAGCCAACCTGACCGGAAGCTGTAAGCGTAATCCCCATTAGTGGAATGAGAGACTGTTAGGATGAGTGCACTGCTATTTATAGTGATAGGATGGAAGGATATTGGGATATAATTCCAATAGTGTAATGGACATCGATGTGTGCTTAATCGGCAATGCCTTATGTCACGTGATGGAAGATGGCTGTATTGTTTACCTGTACTGTAATTGTTGACTCTGAAACACAATGAAAAAAGCTGTAAAAAAAAAAGCATAATTCCCATTTGTCGCGCAGGACCTTCCTGGGTTCCACACGACTTGCTGTTATAAGCTGCTTTGTGCTTTTCTCAAGGCTTGACTCTTTTTATGGTATTACATATGTGCCACACGTCTTCTCTAATCAAGATATAAATATGTTCATGAAGCCTACATGAAATCCTTGTTTAGTCTTAAAATTTCACATTGATTTTCTGCCAGCCCTACTTCCTATTTAATTAACAGAATGACACCTTTTAAGTTCCGAAAAAGCATACAGCAGTGGCTGCTTCTTGCTTACCTATAGTTGTTAAAGTACTTCCGATAGCGCCTTGAAGACATAAGACAAATTATTGTAAGGATTTCTAGTAGCAACCGTTGCTGAAGTAGTGCAGGGACTAATCGTAAAATAAATATTTATAAATATAATATTCTTAGGCGTTCTGAATTCCTTTCCTGCTATTTTGTGTTTATGCAACACTTCCATTTGCCCAGGGGCTTGTCTTTGTCTAATGAACTCTAAAACAAGTTGTTAAACTTCAGGACAGTTAGATTTGTTCTTTGATGTTTTTATAAGACTCTTTAATTTAGAGAAAGAATTCACTGAATTTGGTACCCTCCCCCCACCCCTTAATATGGCGGCCGCGCGCAGTGGGCGCGCCGCTGGCATGCCAAGGGCACGCCTAAGGCAAGACCGTCGGCGCCCGTTGGCGCCTGGATTGCGCCCAGTGCCAGAACCGCTGGCCCCCGCGAACGCCACGACACCCGACGCCGCTACGATGCCAGCACCCTTCACGCACTCAACGCCGGCCGATTACACACCTGCGTCTGGGCCACCCTGAAGCACACCCATGGACTGTTCTCCTGCCGGAACTGCAACTATACCAGCCTACAAACCACCACCACACCCACCGGTGTAGGCCACAACAGCCTCCGATGCCTCCTGCTCAACACCTGCTCCGCCCGCAAACACGCAATTGAACTCTGGGACCCTCTCAAATCCACCTTCCCGGACGTCGCCTTCCTGACGGAGACCTGGATGAACCCCTCCTCGGCACCCGACATCGCCATAGCCATCCCGGACGTCTACAAGATCACCCCAAGGGACTGCACCAATGGAACAGGAGGAGGAATCGCCATCGTCCACAGGAACACCCTCAGAATCTCGACCAGCACTGATGACACACCTATCCCCGCCGAACACATGCACTTTCAGATCCACACCGACCCCAACACCACCCTCAGAGGAACCGTCATCTACAGTCCTCCAGGCCTGACCGCAGTTCAGCGACTCCATCGCCGACTTCGTCAGCACGCACGCCCTTGCATCCACGAACTACATCCTCCTCGGAGACCTGAACTTCCACCTCGAGAACAACAAGAACAGCAACTCCACCACCCTGCTCGCCAACCTCGGACTCAAACAGCTCGTCACGACTCCCACCCACTCCGCCGGACACACGCTCGACCCCATCTTCTCAGCCAGCAACCACGTCACCTTCAGCCACACCACTGAACACCACTGGACCGACCACCACGGCGTCCACTTCTCCTTCAAGAAGCCCACCACGCACCATTACACACAACTGGCCCCCCACCGCAGCTGGAGCAAAGTCACCGAAGACCAACTAGTCGCCACCCTCACCCAAAACCCACCAACAGACATTACCGACACAGACTCCGCCGCCCTCAACCGCAGGCAATGGATCGACGACTGCGCCAACACGCTCGCCCCGATCAAAAAACCCTCGAATAGACGCACTGGCAGAAAAGCCATCTGGTTCACCGCCGACCTCCAAGCATCCAAGCAGGCCTGCCGCAGGCTCAAAAAGAAGTGGCACCACGAACAGAAACCGGAGAGCAACACAGCCTACAAGAGCGCCATCTGCAGACACCACTAACTCATCTGAACTGCCAAAATGACCTCTTTCAAAGAACGCATAGACAACAACGCCCATAACAGCAAAGATCTCTTCAACATCGTGAAGGAACTCTCCAACCCCAGCTCTAACTCCAACGACATCCCGCCATCAAACGACCTCTGCGACTTCCTAGCCACCTTCTTCCACCGCAAGATTGCAGACATCCACGACAGCTTCAGCAACCAGGCCCCCCGACAGACACAGAGACCTCAGACACCTCAGACTCACCGCCCCCCAGCCACACCGACCCCCTGCTCTCCTGGACCCACGTCAACGGCGAAGACACCATCAAAATCATGAACACCATCTACTCCGGTTCTCCATCTGACCCCTGCCCGCACCACAACTTCAACAAATCAAGCTCCACCATCGCACCCCATCTCCGCAAGCTCATCAGCAGCTCTTTCGAGACTGCGACCCTCCCAGAGAGCCGGAAGCACGCAGAGTTCAACACCCTACTCAAGAAACCCAAAGCTGACCCCAAGGACCTCAAGAACTTCCGACCCGTCTCCGGCGAAAGTCATCGAGAAGATCGTCAACAGGCAAATGACCTTCTTCCTCGAAAAGAACAACATCCTGGACCCATCCCAATCCGGATTTCGCAGCAACCACAGCACCGTAACAGCGCTCATCGCCGCCACCAACGACATCAGAGCCATGACGGACAATGGAAAAACCGCGGCCCTCATCCTCCTGGACCTCTTGGCCGCCTTTGACACTGTCTGCCACCACACCCTCCGCACATGCCTCCACAACGCAGGGATCCGCGACAAAGCACTGGACTGGACCACCTCCTTCCTCACCGGCAGAGCCCAAAGTGTCCGCCTCCCCCCTTTCCGCTCTGAAGACACCAAGATCATCTGCGGCGCATCCCAGGGATCGTCCCTCAGCCCGACACTCTTCAACAGCTACATGGCACCGCTCGCCAACATCACCAGATCACACGACCTCAACATCGTCTCATACGCCGACGACATCCAGCTCATCCACTCCCACACCAAGGCCCCCACCACCGCCAAATCCAACCTCCACGAAGGATTGAAGGCCATCGCCGGTTGGATGACGAACAGCCGCCTGAAACTCAACTCGGACAAGATGGAGGTCCTCATCATCGGATCCACCCCCTCCACCTGGGACGACTCATGGTGGCCGACTGCACTTGGAGCTGCTCCGACGCCCACTAACCACGCACGCAACCTGGGTGTCATCCTGGACTCCGCGTTGTCAATGACCCAGCAAGTGAACGCCGTCTCCTCCTGCGTCAACACCCTCCGCATGCTCCGCAAGATCTACAGATGGATCCCCACCGGTACCAGAAAGACAGTTACCCAGGCCCTCGTCAGCAGCAGACTGGACTACGACAACGCCCTCTACGCAGGAACCTCAGCCAAACTCCAGAAACGACTACAACGCATACAGAACGCCTCTGCATGCCTCATCCTCGACATCCCCCACCACAGCCACCTCTCCGCCCACCTGAAAGACCTGCACTGGCTCCCCGTCAACAAGAGGATCACCTTCAAGCCCCTCACCCACGCTCACAAAGCTCTTCACAACACCGGACCAGAGTAACTCAATGAACGACTCACCTTCTACACCCCGAACCGCCAGCTTCGCTCCGCTGATCTCGCCACCGTCCCCCGCATCCGCCGAGCGACCGCCGGCGGCAGATCATGCTCCCACCTCGCTGCCAAAACCTGGAACACCCTCCCCAACCACCTACGACAGACCCAGGACCTGCTGGCCTTCAGGAGACTCCTCAAGACCTGGCTGTTAGAGCAGTAGCAACACCCCCCCCCCCCCCTCCAGCGCCTTGAGACCCTCACGGGTAAGTAGTGCGCTCTACAAATGGATTGATTGATTTATATATGTTTTTTTTTTTTGTTTTTTTTTAAAGCTTTATTTAGTTTTGAAAAACATAACATTGTGAAAATATCGGCTGTGCAGACAGTGAAGAGCAAGTGCGGAGATACAACTTTACATTCCCCCCTCGTATACAAAAAGCAGTTCGACATCAGGGCAGCGGTCCATAGAAAAACCTCCATCTAGAGCCCATCAGTCTCATCAGCCCGTGCCCACTAAAGGGAAAGGACGCAGTCAGGACACACCAAGCATGTTCAGCGGACATCACCATCTTCGGCCCAAATCCCCCAATGTAACCCGCCCCGAGAGAGTGCAGCCCCCCAACATCCAACAGGGAGGAATACCAGAACTACCCTACTCCCGTGGGCACTATTCCGGAATTGGCACGCGGTGGGGAAGAGCTCGGGAGGGAAGAGATATAGGTCTTGTAGGGGCCCCAAATATCTTTGGGACGCGCCACTGTAGGGAGGAGACTGGCGTAGATCTCGCTGTTTGTGCTGCAATAAGCCATAGACGTGAGCCATGTCCCGGCCGTGGGGGCCGTTCTACCGCCCCAATGTTTTGCCACCTCCCGCTTGGCGAGTAGCAGGCCCAGGGAGGCAAGCCTGCGGACATTCTTTGGGAAATTGACTGTGTAGCCCAATAAAGCGACCTCCGGAGTGGGAACCAGCGTGAGCCCCAACATAACGCCAAGAATCTCATGTATCTGCGTCCAGTATGATTGCAGTCTGGGGCATGTCCAGGACAGGTGCGCAAAGTCAGCGTGTGGTGCAGCGCATTTCCAGCATGTGTGTGGGCGCGCGGGGTCAATGGCGTGGAGCCTGTCAGGGGTCATGTAGCAGCGGCGAAGAAATTTATAATAGAGGAGTTTATGTCGACTATTGAGTGATATCGCGTTAGTGACTTTGCAACAAGCGGTCCATTGGTCATCTGTAATCGGCCTACCCAAATTTGCCTCCCAAGCTGCCCTCAATCGGCCATCCTCACATGGAACCAGCGCTGCGCAAGCCTTATAAAGCTTAGAAACCAAATGGGCGCCAGAGTCTTTATCAATGAGGAGCGTTAGGGGGTCGAAAGACTCGGGCTCGAGAGGGAATCCCGCAATGTCTGAACGAGCAGCACAATAAAGCCGGCGCAGGGCAAATTCATCCATGAACGTGGCCTCACTGAAGCGCTCCTCCTCCGAGACAGAAAATATGTGGCCCCCAGGGTAGAGGTCTCCGATCTTAGTAAGATGAAACTTGGCCAAAGTGCGCTGCACCAATGCCTCCCCCGTGCCAGGCAGCAACCCGGGGTTGAGAGTCTACAGATCCCGCATTAAGCGCGAAGTAGTCTTCTATCGCCTCGGAAATCTCGTGGACAAATAAGTCGTCCAGCAGTGCTCTGCCAGGGAATCGCCACTGTCGCTCAAAACCCTCAGGGCGCGGAACATCCAAGCAAAGGGACACAGGGGAGTGGTCTGAGTACGTTCTAGGGAGTGTAAGTAGCCCACGAAACCATGGGGACAGGCCCGGGGACAGCAGCCAATAGTCAATTCTGGTCCAAGTGTTGTGTTGCCCCGAGAAATGTGTGTAGTCAGTGGTGTTCGGGTTGCACCTGCGCCAAATGTCGACAAGGGAGAACTGGTGACAAAGGTCCAAAAGTGCGCGCCGTGCCCTAGGCTTGGAAGGAGCAGCCCCAGACGTGCTATCCAAGCCAGCATCGAGCAATAAGTTAAAGTCGCCGCCAAGCATGAGGCCCGCTGGTTCAAGCGTCGCAAGTTGGGCAGCCAGCGCATGAAAAAAATCCGGGGAATCAGTATTAGGGGCGTACACACATACCAGGATGACCGCATGACCCATTAACACCCCCCGTACTATGCAGTAGCGTCCCTCCGGATCCCCCCGGAACAGCTGGCAGTGAAACGGGACTCTCTTGTGAATCAGCACCGCGGTGCCTCGGGCATAATTGCTAAAATTGGAGAAGTATCTATGGGCGCCCCAGGAAGCTGCAAAGCGCGCAGGAACAGAGGTGTGTAAATGCGTTTCTTGCAGAAAGGCAATGTCAACCCTGTGTCGATTCAGATAGTGCAGTACCTGCCTGCATTTTCGTTGATTGTTCAGGCCTCTGACGTTCCAAGACATGAGAGATAGGCCAAGGGGGGCTTTGTGTAAGCCTATGTGTACCGTCGCTGCCATACCACTAGCAACAAGAGCAGGAAATCAGCAGCGTCTCCGTGTATCCGCAAAGTTACAATCTTACCAGCCATGTCAAGAATATCAAAACTCCCCATCCCATCCCCCCACCCGCCACCCAGCCACATCACGCAAACGTGAGGCAAACCCCAACCTGTGGAAAAAAAACAAAGTTCCAAATAACAATACCAATGATATACAATTAGACAAAAAATAAGCATTTTAAGCCAAAAGTGCTCCCGGCGGTGTCAACCAAAGGGGAATGGCTACGACCCGCCGCCGACCCAGCACCACAGAAAAATCAAGGGCATAACAAAGTGTCTCTAACTTCCCCAGTGCAAACAGTCAGAAAACGCAGTCTAAAGCTGGGATGCGGGCACTGCCTCAGCCAGGCCCAGAGCCGGAAAACAGGTCTTGGCTAATCGCAGAACCACTGCGCGGAGGAGAGTGTCCATCTTCATCGCCCCCCGTAGGGCCCCTGCGTGGTTTATATGTTCGGCAGAACTCCTGTACCGCAGTAGGATTGTCAAAAATCCGCGGTCGGCCATCGATGTCAACCCTCAGCCGGGCCGGATACAGCATACCATATTTGAGGCCTAGGTTGTGGAGCGCCGCTTTCGCCCCAACATATTTACGCCTGGCCTCCTGTACCATGACGGTAAAGTCTGGGTAGAACGAGAGTCTCGAGCCCTGCCAGGTGATCCCGCCCTTCTCCCTGGCCAGCCGCAGGGCCGTGTCCCGGTCTCGGAAGTTCATGATCCGGGCGATCAGAGGGCGAGGCGGGAGCCCCGGGTTAGGTCGTGGCCCCAGGGAGCGGTGCGCCCTCTCGACTACAAAGCCTGGTGTGAAGGAGTCTCTCCCAAAAATGTCTGACAACAGTTGCTCAACAAAAACATCCAGCCTGCCGGTAGCCGTGGACTCCGGAACCCCAGTGATTCGAACGTTATTGCGCCGACTGCGCGCTTCCAAGTCCTCGTTCTTGATGGCCACGTCCTTTAGAATGCGCTCCAGCCGATCTAGGCGCTTGGTGTCCTGCACTGCGCCATCTTCCACCGCTGATATTCGAGCCTCAGCCTCCACCAAACGCTGATCGTGGGCCTGAATCTTCGCCCCCATCGTTTCTAGCGTTTTGTTCAGGGCATCAAAGCGTCCATCGAGGGCCCTGAATCCCGCACGCATCTCTTGCAGCCAGTCAGGGGATGGAGCAACGGCCGCCGGGCCTGAGGACTGGCCCCCAGCAGGGTCCGGCATGTCCGGGCGACGGTCCGCCGGCGGATCGGGGAGCCTTTCAAAGGGCAGAGTCTTTTGCTTGGGGTCCTTCCGTCCCATGCCCCCACACGGCCAGACTGCGAGTCGCGGGCAGGGGGCCAGAAGGCAGCTTCAAGGCGCTGCGATGAAGGCTCAGGGGGAGGAACGGCTCCGTCACTTCTTTGGCCCGCAGCGTGGGCGATGTAGCGATCCCCCGCAGTCTCCGGCCACGCGGCACACCAGACCCAGGCACCAGCACCGGCCGCCCCGCTACAGGGCGGTTTCTCCACGCCCAAGACCAGGGAGCGTTGCCTTGGGGCTCAGGGCCCCGGACCAAGCAGAGCGGGCGGCCGGAGGGGCGCCAGCAGATGTCGCCAGGCGACCCAGGGCCGGGGAGCGGGAGACCGGATGGCGCAGGCCGTAAACCCCAGGGGCCGCCGAACAAGGTCCCAGGGAAGGGGGGGCAGAGGCGGCCCGGGTGCTAGGGTCAGCTCGGATCCCCTCCAGCCCACCCCCACTGCCAGCCAGCCGTTCCGTCGCCCCCCCAGACCCTCAGACCGAAACAGCCCGGGGATCCCGAGTGGGGCCCGCGAGCGAGGCCGCGACCGCGGCGCCGAGCAACGGCCCAACGCCCGGACCGCACCTGGCCAGCGGCGGTGAAGGGGGCGAAGCAGACCCACACCAGCCCGCGCCCCAGCGCTCAGAACCCCCCCCCCGGTTCCCCTCCGGCCCCCCGCATCACAACCGGCAGCCGCCGCCGCACCAACCTCCCCGGCCGTCGAGTCAGGCCGCCATCTTGGGCATCAGGTCTGCTCGGCCCTGGCGTTCGTCGGTCACTCCGGGCGCAGTCGGGGCCAGATCGCCACTCCGGGTCGCTGCCGGGGAACAGGGGAGTCAGCGCCGGGTCCGGGCAGCCATCGCCCGCATCAGGGGGTCGGGAAAGACAGGTTTAGCGCTGAGTCGGCTACGGAGCTTCAACACCGCGCGGCCATCTCAGCCCGCGGCTTGGCCACGCCCCCCGATTTATATATGTATTCATGTTGTGTAACCAACAGTTCAAATTCTTCATTTGTATGTCCCTTACTTACAGAATAAGTATTCATGTTATACCCCTATGTAATGTATACCATGGTTGTGGAGCACGGATGTGCAATGTTCAGACATAACCGATGAGCTGCTGCCCATTTTATTCACAACACAACTCGGCTTTCTTTTCCTATCTTATCTTCTATTCTTATATTTTTCTGTATCGGGAACATTATATTTTTGCATATCTCGAATATGCTCAAAATAATTGATTAAGCAACACGCACCATAGCCGTTGTTTTCTTTTAAAATAATGATTCATCGACTAAATTATTGTTGTCTTTGTTGTGGTACGCCGTTATCAGTTATTTTATAAATAAACAATTGAAACTTGATCTGTGTCATCCTCCCTGCAGAGAACGCTTTGTAATACTTCAGGCTTTGTTTTTCTATTTATCATTTTTTTTAATTTTATATTTTCATGCAAACTTTTTCCGCTGGGGTTGCGGGTCCAAAGAAGATGTAGCATTATGGCCAGAGCTGCCAACTTGGGGTCGGCTCAGCATCCTGTGATTCGGGACAAATCACTTAATTTCTCCAAGTCTGAGAAAAAAACAAATAAAAAACGTTGGCAAAACCAATAGGACTATTGGCTTTGTCAAGGGTTTTTTTAGCCTTGTTGTTCAGCAGCGCAACTGCTGTGCAGCATGCCTGAAAGTAAAAAAACTATTGGCATGACCTGGCCAGCTCTGACCGCATCATTGCACTTTTTTCTTTACTTTGTCATTCTACACAGCTGCTCTACAACATGACTAAAACAAAGATTGTCAAAGCCAATAGCTCTCTTGTAGGAGAGACCTTTTGGCTGTGCCATTGCATGTTTTAGGAGTTTGGTAACCTATTCTATTTTCAGGCCGTCAGGAACTTTGCCTTGGGTTCAATCCTGGTTTCTCGTGAGACTTTGCCTCTATTCCCTCTGCGGTATGTGCTCAAAATCTGAATCCAGCAGGTTGGTTGAGCATTGAGTTTAACTGATGCAAAGGCCTCTGGACTGTAAATCAGCACCTTCTAGTAATGTGCAGCATAGTAGACACAGCATCCCAAATGAAAACACACGCACTAGAGGTTCAAAGTACCCAGATCAGGTTGAATTGGAGCCTCACTGCAGTTTAGCAAGCATGAAATCTCTCCCCCTCTGTGCACTTTAAGCCGCTTTATACACATGTGAAGGACAGGCAGCCCCCTAGCACGTCCAGCCTTCTTATACTTCTGTCTCTATTTCCAGGCTATGTCGAGCAGAAATTGCAACCCTATGAGGTAATCCAACAAAGCTGCTAGAGAAGCAGAAGTACTTTAATTGTCTTTGTTGTATCCTTCTGTGTGCAAGAGAGGATGTTGTCCGTTCAGCCAAGAGTACATGTTCCAGCCAACTCTGTCCTCTTCTCTGATTTTTGGCTTTAGGTTGTGCAGGGTGAGAACTGACCTGGTGACCATAGCAGAATCTGGAAGATCAAGAATACTCTTGTTGTGCTACTTCTCCGACCGAGATACTTCGGGTGACTGTGTTCTTACAGCATTTGACATACAGACTACAGTGACAATAGAACATGATGAACACAGAGAGGGGTGCCAGTTGGCTTGTTTGTAGAGAATCTTCACTTGTTGCCTTTACACATGCTGGATTCCATGTTCTAATTCAGTCCACATGGGTCAGCAAGGGATTGATTGCTGTCATTTAGCAACGGAGGATGCGACTGCTGATCTTTTTGATTCGTCCATTGTGTTGGCCAAGGTTTAGTCAAGAGTCCGGCTTGTACAGACCTGTGTCAGGTTGTTGTTACTTAGACAGGCGCTCTGTTGTATTACCTGAGAATCTCTAGTGACGTCCTAGTGGAGTTGGAATTCTCCCAAAAAAGCATCTGAAACATTTGGGTTAGATTGAGTTTCTGTGAGTAACTAAGATCCCTCCACTGCATCGCCTCGAACGGTCTCATCATTTGATGGTGAAGTTGAGAGGCAGCCAGTATACCGATCGGAGGGGCGGAAAAGGCATTTATCCTTGTCAATGTCATAAGTGTCAATAGACTCCGCAGTCTCTGTGCAGTGTTTCACAGCAGGTCTGCAGGTATGTAGCATGCATTTCAAACTTGGATGAGATGGTTTGGGTGTGCTTTTTTTCTAGTTGGCGAGGCCTGCACATTCTTTAACTTCTATAACCTGGATCCTCCAGGAATCAGTTCATGAGTGAGTGGATTATTACCTTATAGTGTGCTTTGAGCTCTCTCTTAGTTGGATCTTTGTTATTTCTAGAGATGGAGTGCCATGGATGGCATGGAATTCTGATCTCTTTGCCTTGTGGCATGAAAGAAGAGGAGCTTTCCAATTTATTTTATTTATTTATTTTTATAAGTTTTTCATAGCGCTAGCTAGACCCGAAGGTATCAGAGCGCTTTACATATAATGCGAGATCATTAGATTTAAGTACATGCAGCGGTAGTTGCAGTATGCATACATAGGAACCACTTGAGCTAAAAAACGTACAAGAAATAGTGGACCACTGAAACACTAATTTAGCCGCTATAACTGGTCAAGGCAGAGTGGGTGTGAGCTTTGGGAGGACATAGCTCAGTTAGGGTGTGTGTTAAAGTACTTGTTGAGCAGTAGGTGTTTAAGGTCCTGTTTGAAACTGGAAAATGAGGGGTTACAGCGCAGGCCACTAGGGAGTGAGTTCCATATTGGGGGAGTATTTCCAGAGAAAGAACGGGCCTGGGAGGATTTCTTTTTCAGTTTGGGAGGTATGAGAAGTGCGTTAGAGCTCCTTAGAGATCTGGCTCTACCAGCTTTTGAAAGTTTGTTCTCCAGATAGTTGGGGTTATGTGTGTGAAGGGCTTTGTGGGTGATGCAAGTAGTCTTGTAGAAACATCTTCCTTCGATTGGGAGCCAATTGAGGCTCTTGAGGGCCGGTATGATGTGCTCAAACCGATTGCAACCTGTTATTAGCTGGGCTGCCATGTTGAGAACTGAACTTAAGGGGGCCGGGTGAGTTTTCGGAGTTCCTGTGAAGGTGACATTACCATAATCCAGTTTTGAGAGGACTAGTGATTGCACTACCGTCTTAAAATCTTCAGGGGGAATGAAAGGTTGGATTTTCTTGAGGTGTTTTAGTATGAGGAGTGCTCCTTTGGCTGAGTTGTTGATGTGGGCTTTCAATGACATGTTTCTGTCCAGGGTGATACCTAAGGACTTAACGGTGTTGGACAGTTTTAGAGAACAGTTTAGAGCGTCCAAATTCTTGAGCCATACCTGGATTGGTAGCAGGTTCTTTTTCGGGGAGAAAAGTAGTAGTTGTTTTGTTGGGGTTCAGCTTTTCCTATAGAGGTCTGTGGAGTTTAGATTACCCTATGTAGGTTTTCAGTTGGTTTAGTCTTTCCTCTTTTTGGAGGATGGCAAGGATTCATTCTGAGAGTTCAGATAGGAGGGCATGGACAGTTCTGTATTTGCTGCCATGGGTCTTGGCAGGATGAGGGTAATTAGCTGAGGCAGGCTCACACAGGTCAAGGAGAGAGCCATCTGTGGGTGTTTATTGATTAGAAGGGGGCACAGTAACTTGAGAACTATGAAGGGAGATAAGATAAGACTCCTAAAAACTGATTCGGCATGCAGCGACTCGTGTCATCACAAATACTAAAAGATTTGAGCACATCTCACCTGTCTTACTGCCCCTCAATTCGCTTCCACTTGAACTCCTTCTGGATATAAAACAGCGTGCATCACTTACAAGCCAGCCCATCATAACAATCAATCATTTGTAGAGCGCACTACATATCCGCAAGGGTCTCAAGGCGCTGGGAGCTGGGGGGCCGCTACTGGTCAAACAGCCAGGTCTTGAGTATCCTCCTGAAGGTCAGCAGGTCTTGGGTCTGTCATAGGCTCAGTGGGAGGGTGTTCCATGTCTTGGCGGCGAGGTGGGAGAAGGATCTCCCGCCGGTGGTTGTTCTTCGGATGCATGGGACGGTGGCGAATGAGAGGTCGGTGGAGCGTAGCTGGCGGTTGGGGATGTAGAAGGAGAGCCGTTTGTTGAGGTAGGCTGGGCCGGTCTTGTGGAGTGCCTTGTGTGCATGGGTGAGGAGCTTGAAGGATATCCTCTTGCTGACGGGGCGTCATTGCAGGTCCCTCAGGTGGGGGGGTGATGTGGCCGTGGCGTGGTACATCGAGGATCAGTCGTGCCGAGGCGTTTTGGATGTGTTGTAGTCGTTTGATGAGCTTGGTCGGGGCTCCTGTGTAGAGGGCGTTTCCGTAGTCGAGTCTGCTGCTGACGAGGGCCTGGGTGACTGTCTTTCTTGTATCTGTCGGGATCCATCTGTAGATCTTGCGGAGCATGTGGAGGGTGTTGAAGCAGGAGGAGACGGCGTTGACCTGCTTGGTCATTGAGAGCGTTGAGTCGAGGATGATTCCCAGGTTGCGTGCGTGGTCGGTGGGTGTCGGGGCTGCTCCCAGTGCCATCGGCCACCAGGAGTCGTCCCAGGCTGAAGGGTTGGAGCCGAGGATGAGGACCTCCGTCTTGTCCGAGTTCAGCTTCAGGCGGCTGGTCTTCATCCAGTCGGCGACGGCCTTCATTCCTTCGTGGAGGTTGGCTTTGGCGGTGATAGGGTCCTTGGTGAGGGAGAGGATCAGTTGAGTGTCGTCGGCATAGGAGATTATATTGAGGTCGTGCTGTCGGGCGACGTGTGAGAGCGGGGCCATGTAAATGTTGAACAGTGTCGGGCTGAGGAAGGATCCCTGGGGTACGCCACAGATGATCTCGGAGGCTTCGGACCGGAATGGGGGGAGGCAGACGCTCTGGGTTCTACCGGAGAGGAAGGAGGTGGTCCATTCCAGAGCCTTGTCTCGGATCTCTGCGGCTTGGAGGCGTGCACATAGTGTGCGGTGGCAGACAGTGTCGAAGGCGGCGGAGAGGTCTAGGAGGATGAGTGCTGCGATCTCGCCGTTGTCCATCAGGGTCCTGATGTCGTCGGTGGCGGCGATGAGGGCAGTCTCGGTGCTGTGGTTGCTGCGGAACCCTGACTGGGAAGGGTCCAGGATTCTGTTTTCTTCGAGGTATCTGGTTAGCTGTCTGTTGACGATTTTCTCGATGACCTTGGCTGGGAAGGGGAGCAGAGAGATGGGCCGGAAGTTCTTGAGGTCTCTTGGGTCAGCCTTGGGTTTTTTCAGTAGGGCGTTGATCTCGGCGTGTTTTCAGCTCTCTGGGAAGGTCACGGCCTCGCGTGAGAGATTGATGACGTTGCACAGGTGGGGTGCGATGGAGCTGCTTGCTTTGTTGAAGACGTGGTGCGGGAAGGGATCTGACGGAGAGCCGGAGTGGATTGTGCTCATGGTCTTGATGGTGTCATCGATGCTCACGCTGACCCAGGCTAGCAGGAGGTCGTGGTCGATGGTGTGCGGAGGGTCTGTTGTGTTGCTGTCTGTTGGATCTGTCTGGGTGTTAAAGCTGTCGTGGATGTCTGCTATCTTGCGGTGGAAGAAGGTGGCGAGGGAGTCGCACAGGGCTTGTGACGGCGGGATGTCGTTGGTGATGGAGAGTTCCTTCACAATGTTGAAGGGCTCCTTGCTATTCTGTGTGTTGTTGTCGAGGCGGTTTTAAACAAGGTTCTCTTTGCGCCCCTGATGAAGTGGGGGTGGTTGCGGATGGCGTCCTGGTGTGCTCCGCGGTTGTCCGGAGTTTGTTCGCTGTGCCATTTCTTCTCTAGTTTCCGGCAGGCTTGCTTGGAGGCTAGGAGTTCTGGGGTGAACCAGCTGGCCCCCTTGCTGGTGTCTCTGTGGGGGGGGGTTTCTTCAGCGTGGCGAGGGTGTTGGCGCAGTCTTCGATCCAGCGTCTGAGGCTGTGGGCAGCATCGTCGGTGTTGGAGAGTTCGGTGGGTGGGCTGAGAGCGAGGTTTGCATGTAGTTGGTCTTCGGTGATTTTGCTCCAGCAGCGGCGGGGGATCTGTTGGGTGCAGTGGTGTGTGGTGGGTTTCTGGAAGGTGAAGTGGATGCAGCAGTGGTCGGTCCAGAGGAGTTTGGTGGTGTGGCTGACGGAGACATGCGGGTTTGAGGAGAAGACTGGGTCGAGCGTGTGGCCGGCGGAGAGGGTGGGCGTTGTGACGAGTTGCTTTAGTGTGAGGTTATCGATCAGGGTTGTGGAGTTGTTGTCGTTGTTGTTCTCAAGGTGAAAGTTCAGGTCTCCGAGGAGGATGTAGTCAGTGGAGGTCAGGGCGTGCTGATGAAGTCGGCGATAGAGTCGCTGAACCGGGGGTAGGGACCGGGGGGTCGGTAGACGAGGGTGCCTCTGAGGGTGGAGTTGGGGTCTGTGTGGATCTGGAAGTGCATGTGTTCGGCGGTGCTGATTGCGTCGTCGGTGCTAGTCGAGACCCTGATGCTGTTCTTGTGGTCAATGGTGATTCCTCCTCCGACTCCATTGGTGCGGTCTCTGCGGGTGATCTTGTAGACATCAGGGATGGCTATGGCGATGTCGGGTGCGGAGGAGTCGTTCCACCAGGCCTCTGTCAGGAAGGCGACATCCGGGGATTTTGTGTCGAGCAAGTCCCAGAGCTCGACGGCGTGTTTGCGCGCGGAACGGGTGTTCAGTAGTATGCATCACAGGTGGGTGCAGTCTTTCTTGGCGGGTGGTTCGTCGGTTTTGAGGCTGGTGTAGCTGCAGTTCCGGCAGTTGAAGGGATCATGTGTGCGTTTCGGGGCGGCCTTGAAGCAAGTGTGGATCCGTCTGGGGTTGAGGGCGTGGAGCGCGCTGGCATCGTAGCGGCGGCGGTCGTCGTGGCGGGAGCGGGGGTCAGGGGTTCTGGCGCTGGGCGCGGTCCATGCGCGGACTGGCGCAGACGGGCTTGCCTTAGGCGCGGCCGCACAGCGGCTGGCATATATGGGGAGGTGGGAGGGAGGAGCAACTGGGAGGCGGAAGGTGTGGGCAGCGAATGGGCAGTCAGGGGGGCAGGGTCGCAGGGGACACAGTCGGGGAGTGGTGAGGGACGACGGAGGGAACAGAAGGAAAAAGGCACAAAAAACGAGGGAAAAACGAGTGGAACAGAATGCAAAAAGGGCACAAAATCAGTGGAAAAACGAGTGACACAGAAGGCAAAAAGGGCACAAAATCAGTGAAAAAACGAGTGGCATAGAAGGCAAAAAGGGCACAAAATCAGTGAAAAAACGAGTGTCACAGAAGGCAAAAAGGGCACAGAAATACAGGGGCAGTTAAGAATTAGAAGGCAAAAACCGTGCAGAAAGGCACGGGGGCAGCAAGGGGAACAGAAGGGAAAACCAGGCAGAGAGACACGGGGGCAGCGAGGGGAACAGAAGGGAAAACCGGGCAGAGACACACGGGGGCAGCGAGGGGTACAGAAGGAAAGAAAACGGGCAAGGACCACGTACAGGCAGTGGGGGAAGACAGACAGCAGCAGTCACAAGCACAACAATAAAAATACAGGCAATACAGTAAAACAATAAGGCGGAAGATGAACAAACTTTCGGCTTACCACTGGCCACCAGGGATGAGGCGCAGGTGGTAGCCTGCGGGTGGAGGAGGGCCTCGAACTTCCGCAGCTGGGGCAGGGACACACAGGCGGAGCTGTGCGGAGGGGGAGCGACCTACCTGGAGGGTCAAGGGTCGCCACTGAATAGCAGTCAGTGGAACTTCACATCTGTGATAGAAACGGAGTCCTAAGAAGTCTTGTCCTGATTAAGATTGACGCAGACAAATGCAAGAAGACATCCACACAGAAACGTTCCTGTGAGGATGATGCATCCAAGATCTGAAATGCTTGTTCCTTTCGCATCGGAAAAACCTTGTCGACCTTATGATTGAAAAGAGGCCTTGCTTAACACGACCTAAGTCAGCGTAGCCATCGTACGCAAGTCCATCACCGAGCTATGGAAACAGCTTATGTCCCCCCGGTTGTCTGATAGAATGTTGATGACAAAAATAGCGTGTGGATGGAATATCGCATAAAAAATATCAAGGAGCTAAATATTGCGGAGGTAAGTGCAAATAGGTAAGTATAGATGTAGTAAATTCACAACATTCTATTCCCAATAACTTTGGCGCCGACTGACGAATCTTCGCGAAATTTTCAAAACTTGTGGGGCGCTCCGGTCCGCTCCTATCTTGAAAGTTTCGGGGTGATTCGTCAAGCGGGGGATGAGAAAAAAGGGGGTCCCAAAACTTGTTTTCCCCATGCAATTTTCCTTAGGAAACTTTAGATACGGCTACAGCCCGAACTGCTGAACCGTATTACACCAAATTTGGCAAAGAGGTAGTTCTTGGTTCAGAAGGAACCCTTTCTTGTTAAATGGTGTAAATCCGTTCAGTAGTTGCTGAGAAAATCAAAAGTAAAAAACACATATAAATCTAGGGCCGCGGATCCTCCCGAGCATGAGCTTTATGCTAATCGGCTGTCAACACTCCAAACCAGGGTAGAAACACCCTGACCCCTTAGGCCTGCTCAGGGGGTCCCTCAAGGACCCCCAGGGCCCAAAAAGTATTTTTTTTTTTAAATCGACGAGATTCGTGCACCTAGTGCGAATTTCGGCCGAAATTTAAAAAAAAACGAAGTGCGGGTTCCCGCTCTTCATTAATATTTAGCCCCCGGGTGGGATTTTCAAACACAATTGCGGGGGGGGGGGGGGCTCACTGCCAACCCCGCAGCCCACGGGGACCGCTACCCCCGGGGCTTCTTAGTTTAATGTTGGGGGCTCTAAGGCCGCCCCGGGGACCACCACCCCAGGGGCTCTACTTAATTGTTATTGCAGGGGGCACACTGCCCCCCCCTGGGGACCGCCACCCCCTGGGGCTTTTAAAATAAAAATAACCTGTGTGGGGGGGCTGAATCCCCCCCACACGCCCCGGGGACCATATTATACTGTCAACTTGTGCATTAGAATTAAAGCAATTCATATGCATTTTTCTATTGTGTTTCAAGTACATTTTGTCACAAGTGATATTCCGCAAGACAGAAAGGTGCATTCTTTTCTTACTATAAATAACTAAATGATGTATATTAACATGTTGTTCATAAATACATTCTTGCATTTCATCATATAATTATAACTAATTTCATATTATTCACAAGCTATGAAATTAGTTATAATTATCTGATAAAATGAAAGAATGTATTTATGAACAGGATATTAATACATCTCTTTTATTCTCAAATAAACTAGATATGAGTACCTTAGGACTAAGCAAAAATTGGGAAATGAAATGCCTTGCATATGATTTATCTTTAGATCATTTTGAGATTATTATTTTTGTGATTATTACTAGTAAGAAAATAATGCACCTATTGGCTTTGCCAATGCTTGTTGGTTTAGCCGTCTGTAGGTCTGTAATTCTTCCGACACTGTACGCAGGATTGCAACCAGAGCCACGCTTAAACAGCATGTTTGCTGCGTTTCAGTGCCACCCACTGGCCACTTGAAAAACAGCAGCAGACATGTGGAAGATACATCGATCCTGACAGACTGCTTGCTATAAACTAAAGGAGCATTGGCATTGCCAGTCGCTCTCAATTGTGTGCAAAAGTAAGAAAGATCAATTGGCATTGCCAATGCTTGTTCTTAAAGCAGTTATAGCTACTGTTAACTGAGCAGGAAGGTTCCCCATATGTAGAGTTTGCCTTTGGGTGTTTGGAGCTCTAGATGTCAAAGGCTCGGAATGAAGCGGAGTCCAGACATTAACAAGCATTGGCATAGCCAATAGGTCTCGCCTTTGGGACCTTATAAAGTGTTTAGTCAGAGCTATTGACTTCGCCAATTTCTTTAATCCGTTGCGTGCTTCTGGCGGCCAATGGCCGTCACGCGCACTACCTCCATAGTGCTGCGCACGTCCGTTGGCCGACGCGACCCCGCCTACTCATCAAAGGTGCCGCACCGCAGCAAAATTTCTGCTGCGGTAAAAGGGTTAAGCTATGTTGTGGAGCAGTGTGGCTGCTGTGCAGCATGTTGAAAATTTACAATAAAGTGATAAGCATTTTTTTACTTTATATATAACAAAGTAGACATCATGTACTAATGAACAACCCTATTAAAAAACAGAATTGACATATACTATGTCTTCTAGTTTTTCTGTCCTTGCAATGTTGGCAACTTCTTCTTGCTGTTCTAATGCTTGCTTGTTATAGTTTTTTTTTATATGGCGGGGGTGGGGGGTGGTGGACATAAATAACAATAAGGTGGAGGTTGCGAAAAAGTACCTGAATTACAACATGACCAGCATACGGACACGGGGGGAGAATCCACAGATGCCAGATTCCAAGGGTGGACTGAGATGATGTTGAGGTGGTGGTGTGCTAGTGCGGAGGTGATGCTGAATGATACTTACGTGGTGCTGAGTGATGCTGGGGTTGTGGTGGGCTGGTACGGAGGACATGCTAAGGTGGTGTTGAGTGATGATGAGGTGTGCTGAGTGATGCTGAGGTGGTGTGCTGAGTAATGCTAAGGTGGTGGTGCTGCGCTGGTGCTCAGGGAGTGCTGAGCTGATGCTGAGTTGGTGCTGCGCTGAGCTGATGCTGAGGTGGTGCTGCGCTGATGTTGAAGTGGTGCTGAATCGCTGCTGAGATAGGCCTGCACTGGTGGTGGAGCACTTATGTGCAGGTGGTGCTGTGCTGTGCTGAGGTAGTGTTGCATTGATTCACTGGTGGTGAGTTGGCTTTGTGCTGATGCAATGGTGGTGCTAAAGTGGTGCTGCTCTGGTGCTATGTGGTGCTGAGGTGGTGCTGCACTTGGGCTGAGTGATGCGTAGGTGGTGTTGTGGTGGTATCAGGTCCTGCTGAGTGATGCACAGGTGGTGCTGATGTAGTGGTGCTGAGGAAAGCTGACTGGTGCTGAAGTGGTACTGAGCTGATGCTCAGGTGGTGCTGCAGAGGTGTTGCACTGTTTCCGGGGTAGTGCTTTGCTTATGCTACGATTGTGCTAAAGTGGTGCTGTGCTGGTGCTGAGTGATGCTGAGGTGGTGGTGCTGTGCTGGTGTGTAGGTGGTGCTGAGGTGGTGTTGTGATGCTGAGGTGGTGGTGCTGTGCTGGTGTGTAGGTAGTGTTGAGTGATGCCGAGTTGGTGCTAAGGTGATGCTGCACTGGTGCTGAGGTGGCGCTTCACTGATGCAGCGGTGGTGCTAAAGTGGTTCTGCGCTGGTGCGGTGTGATGCTGTGCTGGTGCTGAGGTGGTGCTACACTTGGGCTGAGTTATGCGTAGGTGGTGCTGTGCTGGTGTTGTGGTGGTATCCGGTCCTGCTGAGTGATGCTCAGGTGGTGCTTCTGTAGTAGTGCTGAGCGAAGCTGACTGGTGCTGAAGTGATACTGCGCTGATGCTCAGGTGGTGCTGCGGTGGTGTTGCACTGATGCTGAGATGGTGCTATGCTTATGCTGCGGTGGTGCTGAGTCATGCTGAGGTGGTGGTGGTACTGTGCTGGTGCGTAGGTGGTGCTCAGGTGGTGTTGAGTAATGCTGAGTTGGTGCTGTGCTGAAGTGATGCTGAATGGATGCTGAGGTGGTGCTGAGCTGATGCTAATGCAGTGGTGCAATGTTGCTAAGTTGCTGCTGATGTGGGGTTTGCGCTGGTCCTGAGGTGCGGCTGCGCTGGTTGGGGTGCACTGATGTGGAGGTAGTGCTGCGCTGATGCGGAGATGGTACACAGTTCTCAGGTGACTTACTGCACTATTTGCATTTTTCTGCATTTTATAATCTGACATTTCTTGTCTGAAATTCGGTCTTCATTATGTCGTTGGACTTCTTTTTCTGTTTCCTTGTTTTTAATCATAACCAGCTCTTCACGCACGTTGGCGCATTTCCGTTCATCAGCACGGCACCCCAATTCATGTTTAAATTGCACGGCATGTTTGCAGCACATGGGGAGAGCTCAGTGTGTGCGAGAAACAACGCTGAATGTTTCAAATGGAAGTTGGTATATTGATGCAATCGATTGCACACGTGTGTAAGTAAAAATATAATTTGTGTTACCCATCCATAATTTTGATAGCAAGCTTGTCAGTTAAACAGGTTACATGATGCTAAGGCAGACCACGCTCTTCACCTTGGAATATTTATGCTCGCGGTCCACCACGGAGCCCTTTCTCCCCATAAAACACAGCTTGTTCATTTTTATGGGCGAACCTGGTCAGTGATAGATTTTAATATTGTAGGGTGATACAGGTCAGGGATCGTAGATCTGAAGCCGCCAAACCACCACCAATACCACCACCACCACCACCACCAATACCAGTACCACCACCACCAATACCACCACCAATACTAATACCACCACCAATACCACCACAAATACCACCAATACCACCACCACCAATAGCAACAAAACCACCACCAATACTAATATCCCCACTACCACCAATACCACCACCACCAATGCCACCACCACCAATACTAGTACCACCAATACCACCACTACCACCTCCATCAATACCAATATTGCCAATACCGCCACCACCAGTACCACCACCACCAATACCACCACCAATACCACCACCACGAATACCAATACCACCACCTCAGCGCCTCTCTCTCACTAGTAATATCAGTGGCACTGTATGAGCCCAGAGCTGCAGCCGAGACCATCCCTCCCTCACTCCCTACCTCCATGCCTGGAGCACAGCCCGTCCTGCACCAGGTGGTGAAGCCAGGGCCCTACTACATCTGGAGGGCTTTTATTAAGCCAAAGATAGCAATGACATTACACAATGCCACAGTGCACACTCAAATCACGGAGAGGGCAGGAAATATCCCCCTCCTCCCGCTCTTCCTCCTGAGCCGCGACAGTGTAATCACAGAGCGAAAGATGATGGAGCGCTTTGTTAGTGTTTATAGCTTGGATCATATGTAACTCTCACTTCACACTTTGTGTCTGTGTAATCTACAATACTTACACATCTTCTTCATTGCACTATTAATCACTACTTTGGAAGACGTGGCAGGCCGGTCTCTTCCTCTTATAATTATAATCTAACAAGCGGTCGAGAAGGCCCTTTATTGCAATGTCATATGTCTCGCATTTGCAAGAGTTTAAGCTATAAGTATTGTAAATGACAATACCTTTTATTTATGTTTTAAAACCCAATAAAAGGCATTGTCATTTACAATGCCAATAACTCAAACTCGAGTGAATGCTAGACCTATTGCATTGCAAATGCTTGTTTGTTTTTATGGCAGGCGAAGGTCAAATCCAAGTGCCGGGTCAACTTCCTGTGATACTGGGCTAATTACTAAATGCCCCTGTGCCATAAAAAGAGAAAAATATACTTTCAAGTGTAAAAGTTCGGCTTCACGTGTAAAATGCTTTTAATGCTCTCGGGCTAAGTTTGCTCTATGTAAAGTTGCAAAACACATACTAAGTACATACGCGCTTTACATGGTAGGAGAAAATGACGATTTAAATGTCTGCCTCACAGCCACGCTCTCAAAGCAAATGCTATCTTTTATATTATAAATAACGTACAAGGGTCTGTTTGTAAAAAAAAAAAAAAAGATAAATGATCACCTTAGGTTCAAGCTACTTAACTCAAAACATGCGGTGGTTTCAGGTGCTTCATATAGAGGGCATTACTGCTGCTGCTGGCGTTCCTTCGTCAACGCACGAACGTACTTGAAGAGCTGTTCACAATTTTTTTAAACTGAAAAAGAAGTCCAACGACGTAATGAAATCAAACCGAAGAGAAATACTACACGTAACAGGCCAGTTGCCAGGGAGGGGAACCACCCACCGAAAGACGGGACAAACAATACAATTAACCACTGATAGGAAGGGAATTTTTAAAAGCATACAAAGGATCCAATGGGAAGCCAGAGGTGTGATCAATGCCCATAGATGAGATACAGCATGTCTCGCAGAGCAACGCATGCGCGCTGTCTCAGGCTCGATCTAAAAATGGACCTGTGCCAGAGTCCTCTATTGCAAATAAGACTGACTTGGAAGGCTGAACCAAACCCAAGCCTTTCCTCCATTACAGAAGAGGCTGGCTTAGAAGGATAAACCGCAACGGCATGGAGATCCTGCCCTGGGATCACATATTTGAAATGTATTTTCACTGGACACACTTTCCTACGCGAAGCCTTCGTGGTAGAGTTGGCAAATCGGTGCATGTAAGCAGGGCTCCAGGGCTCCAGTCGTCGCCTTATACAAATCATTTTATCAAGTGACTGACGGCTCCATGTACTACACGTTACATGTTTCGAGTTTCGAGGTCTGCGTCAAGTCCGATAACGTGAAGATGCTCCGCTTATATTGTTCAGGTTTCTTTAAACTTTTTAACTGCCTTAGCACATTACCTCTGGTAATGATTATAAGGTTGAAGATCATATTATGATTGTCTTCTGAGTCCTAAATAGGCCACACATCAATCTCAAGTTCAACCAAGTTCTCCCCGAAGCCTTTTGCCTCGTACAAGTACATTTATGGGACAAGTGCCCTCACTGAGGGGTTTAGAACGGATTGTGTTGTTATTGCGGTTTACATAGACAACGACCAATTAGGAAGCTATGTTATATCATTTCCAGATATACCTTCTTACCCAGCTTTTTCAGAGCAAGTGGTAACCTGCTTTGCGATGATAGGGTGTTATCTTCAGAGGCAGTAAATGGCAATTTTCTCCAATTCTTGTCTCTTAAAATGCCAAACTATCCTTGTTGTATTTCTGTGCCTCTTTCTCCCCATCTGTGCTATAGGCCTTTACGTTGCAAATTTAACATATAAATGTGCTCCTAGAAAAATTGTTTAGTTTAATAATACCATTACTAGAGAGTTGTTTCTGTGGGTGCAACACGAAGGGACAAAAATATATTTTTTTAAAGCGCTATGACGTGGCCAGCATTAATTTACTTGTTTTTTTATCAGTTTTAGCCACGCTGCAACTCAGACGCACTGGTGTACAACATGACTCCAAAACATTGCCAAAGCGAATCGCTGTTGTAGATAAGACCTATTGATTTTGCCAATGCTTGTGGCAGACCCGGTTCTAGCGGGTGGGCCGGGTGGGCCAGGCCCACCCAAACATGAGCCTGGCCCACCCAAACATAAACCTTGGCCCTGGCCGTGACATCAGCAAGGCCAACAGAAAATGGCCACTGCAATTTAAACCGTTCTCTGAACGTTATTTTTCTTCTTTCTTTAGGAGTTGCGTGTTTGGGCTGGGCTCGCACCCCAATCACACATCTCCTATTAGAAAGGTGGGCTGTGTCCCCGCCCACTCGTGCAGGTACAATAGGGGCATGGCGAAGGGTACAAATCCTTTCGTTGGCACTGGATTTGTGTACCGTCCTGCTGCGTGGATATTTCATTCTTTTCAGCTGGTGAAGAGGAGTTTGTTTTTGCCGATTCATTTTCCTGACCTTCCTGACCCCTTGAGCTGTTTATCAGATCAGGCTGTGACAGAGTTCCTAAGGAGCAGGTAAGAGAATGTGTGGCTATTGTTGCGTTTTTTAGGTCTCGCCTGACCCAGCGCATGCGCTGGTCTGGCGAGACTTTTTGAGAGGGCTCCAAAAAGTGCTACCAGGCCAGCCTAGACCTACAGTGCATGTGCGCGGCCGCGCTTGACGTGAGTACTTTCACTTTCGCGTCCGCACGGCCACTTTGATGTTTGATCGCGATCACTTTCGCGGCCGCACAGCCGCTTGGCATAGCCAATAGGTCTCGCTTTTGAGACCTTATAAGTATTTATCTATGCAACTGTTGCATGGCTAAACACTTATAAGGTCCCAAAGGCGAGACCTATTGGCTATGCCAATGCTTGTTTTAATCTGCGAGCAAGACACATACTTTGTGTGCCGTGTATATTTCATTTAAATCGTTTGTTTAAATCGTTTGTATCATTATCATGACTGGTTCTGCCAAGGATGCACGACAACTAAATGTCCAGATAACTCTGGGGATTAATGATCCTACTGGAGAGCAATCTTTTGTCTGTTTGTGGTTTTTAAATGCAGATAAACTGTAGTTAACGTGGATAGCTCAGTGGGTTACTGCCTTTGTCACAGAGATCCTTTGATTACTTGCAGTTTAGAAGTTACAATCCTAACATAGGACAGTGACCTATGGACTGTCATCAAAGACCTGCATACAAACCAGAATGGTATAATTAATTTTTTTTTTTTTATTGCTAGTTAGTTCGAATTTTCCCAGTCTTTCATTATTCTAATGTTGCAATAAAGAGTTTGGGCAGCTATACATTCTAATCAGTAAAGCCAACCACTGGGGTATTCTTTAAATACTGTGTGTGCGCGCTTCTCCAGACCCAACCCTCTTAAAACATATTGCCCAGCAGCATGGATGACATGGGATTGCTACACCTGGTAATCCTCATTAGTTTATGTGACATTCCTTATAGGCTGATTTATCTACTTGTATGATTCATTGTCTCTGCATAATGTGTGCGTGATGTACAGTACTGTGACACCCTACACTACGAGTAGCGCTATACAACAAATAAAATGCATATGAGAGAGGGGCTACGGACAGATGATGGGCACTGTTGGAGGGTGGCAATGAGGGAATCCGAGGGGGACATCATGGGGGAGGGGCTATGGAGCGATGAGGGGCACTGGTGGAGGGTGGCAATGAAGTAATCCGAGGAGGAGGTCATGGGGGTTGGAGATACGGAGAGATGAGGGGCACTGGTGGAGGTTGTTTGTGAGGGAGTCTGTGGAGGAGGTCATGGGGTAGAGGCGTTGGAGTGATGAGAGGCACTGGTGGAGGGTGGTAGGGAGGGAGTCTGAGGAGGAGGTAATGTGGAGGGGCTACGAAGAGATGAGGGGCACTGGTGGAGGGTGGTAGTGAGGTAGTATGGGAGGAGGGTGGCAATGAGGGAATCCGATGAGGTCATGAGGGGGAGGTGCTTTGGAGCGATGAGGGGCACTGGTGGACGGTGGCAGTGAGGGAATCAGAGGAGGAGGTCAATGGGGGAGGGCTATGGAGCGATGAGGGGCACTGGTGGAGGGTATTTGTGAGGGAGTCTGAGGAGGTGGTCATGGGGGAGGGGATATGGAGCAATTAGGGGCACTGGTGGAGGGTATTTGTGAGGGAGTCTGAGGAGGAGGTCATGCGGGGGAGGGGCTTTGGAGCGATGAGGTGCACTGGTGGAAGGTGGTAGGGCGGGAGTCTTGAGGAGGAGGTCATGAGGGGAAGAGGCTACTGAGAGATGAAGGGCAGTGTTGGAGGATGGCAATGAGGGAATATGAGGAGGAGGTCATGAGGGGGAGGTCATGGGGAGGAGCTACGGAGAGATGAGGGGCACTGGTGGAGGGTATTTGTGAGCGAGTCTGAGGAGGAGGTCATGGGGGGCTTTGGAGTGATGAGGTGCACTGGTGGATGGTGGTAGGGAGGGAGTGTGAGGAGGAGGTCATGTGGAGGGGATACGAAGAGATGAGGGGCACTGGTGGAGGGTGGTAGTGGGGGAGTATGGGTGGAGGGTGCAATGAGGGAATCCGATGAGGTCATGAGGGGGAGGTGATTTGGAGCGATGAGGGGCCCTGGTGGACGGTGGCAGTGAGGGAATCAGAGGAGGAGGTCAATGGGGGGAGGGCTATGGAGCGATGAGGGGAACTGGTGGAGGGTATTCGTGAGGGAGTCTGAGGAGGAGGTCATGGGGAGGGGCTTTGGAATGATGAGGGGCACTGGTGGAGGGTGGTAGGGAGGGAGTCTGAGGAGGAGGTCATGAGTGAAAGTGGCTACGGAGAGATGAAGTGCACTATTGGATGGTGGTAGTAAAGGTGTCTACCGAGAAAGAGGTCAGTGGTGGGACGCCAATAAATACTTTCGCACCAGCGCTAAAATGGACCCTGTAATGGCCTTTCTGTTTTTGCTTATTTAATTAGCAGTTGGGTCATTAGGGCCACTGTGTAACATATTTCAAAGTGTGTGCTAATTATATTTACTATTATATTCAGGGTTTTGAGTTTGAAGGTGATTTTGCTAATGTTTTTTTAGTGGGAATAAAGATAATGAAGCCGGGTGGTGGCTGATATGGGGCTGGGGCCCAATGTCAGCTGTGAGATAAGGTGCACGGTAGAGGGATGGTAGACAATTGATAATCAGGCCTGGAAGGGAGTGTGCTGCAGAGTCCGGGGTCCGTTGGAGGTATTAATGAAGAGAGATTCTCTCTGAAGGCTGGCAACGAGGGAGGCTGAGTAGTGTTACTTGCCTGATACTCCCACCTTAGAAACCTCCTCTTCCCAGCAAAGGGACCTTACATGGGGAACGAAACACTTTTTGAGAGTGTTAACGATTAGAAAGAGATTTGGAAAATAATGTGTTTTACTGGGCCTTGTAAGACTGAGGAGAGATACAGGAGGGCCCTGAAGTAGGCCTTGCTAGATATATGAGCCCATCTCTAGGGGTGGGTGGGACAACAAATTAACAGGAATAGCCGAGGCAGTTGAGCCATCTGTTTGGCTTGGTTCAAAGACCCTGGCAACAAGCCGAGAACTTTCTCATCAGCAAGTGCTCAGGCAGCCCATCTTGAACATTCTGGACAGAGCAATAGCTGAAATGGATACCAGATTCTCCCAGAAGAACATTGAACCTATCGAAGCCATTTCTATCTTGGTTCCCTCATCACCTCATTTTCTTGATATGAACAAGTGTGAACCCCTCCTTGACGTAACTAATGTAATCAAAGCTACTCTTGCAGCAGAACTAACTGTTGCAAAACCATTGTTAGAAAAAAAGGTCACAGGTGGTGCAGCTGTTGCCACCATTTGTGAACTGGTACGCGATTATGCTGAAGCTTTCCCAGCACTTCATGAAATGTATGCATCTGCGCTGGTTATACGGGTTTCAACCGCAGCCTGTGAGAGCTCCTTTTCAACCCTATCCCACGTACTCACACCTTTCCAACGCACAACGAATCATGATCGGAAACAGAATTTGACAATTTTAGCACATGAGAAAGAGCTCACGGCAAACCTATGTATGGATGATTTTTTAAGGGAGTTTTCAAAGAACAATAGAAGGTTACCTCTATGACTGGAACTGCTAGTTTTGAAATGATTGGTGTGAAAACTGCTGGCAGTTTTCAAAAATCCTCCTTTCTCTTTTTTCAGATATGTTACTGTTTTTCAAGATTTGTTATCCATGAAAGTACTTTGCAAAAAAATTACAAGAAAATAAAATATTTAAAGTTGCATTTGTGCAGAGAAATAAGTGTTGGGCAAATTGCAACGAGTAAATAGCCAGCCTTTCTAGTGCAATGGTGTCAACGCTTTCATGTAGTAATAGGGACTTCCTTAATCTTGAATGCTTTATAATAGGCTTAGCATTCAAGTACTTGTGTTGAAGCCGGGGCGATGGAATTCGAGGGTTTGCAGTTAGGTCCAGACATTGCTCTTACTGCCTGGCCAGCTGGAATTCGAGGGTTTGCAGTTAGGTCCAGACATTGCTCTTCCTGCCTGGCCAGCTGGAATTCGAGGGTTTGCAGTTAGGTCCAGACATTGCTCTTCCTGCCTGGCCAGCTGGAATTCGAGGGTTTGCAGTTAGGTCCAGACATTGCTCTTCCTGCCTGGCCGGCTGGAATTCGAGGGTTTGCAGTTAGGTCCAGACATTGCTCTTCCTGCCTGGCCAGCTGGAATTCGAGGGTTTGCAGTTAGGTCCAGACATTGCTCTTCCTGCCTGGCCGGCTGGAATTCGAGGGTTTGCAGTTAGGTCCAGACATTGCTCTTCCTGCCTGGCCGGCTGGAATTCGAGGGTTTGCAGTTAGGTCCAGACATTGCTCTTCCTGCCTGGCCAGCTGGAATTCGAGGGTTTGCAGTTAGGTCCAGACATTGCTCTTCCTGCCTGGCCAGCTGGAATTCGAGGGTTTGCAGTTAGGTCCAGACATTGCTCTTCCTGCCTGGCCGGCTGGAATTTGAGGGTTTGCAGTTAGGTCCAGACATTGCTCTTCCTGCCTGGCCGGCTGGAATTCGAGGGTTTGCAGTTAGGTCCAGACATTGCTCTTCCTGCCTGGCCGGCTGGAATTCGAGGGTTTGCAGTTAGGTCCAGACATTGCTCTTCCTGCCTGGCCAGCTGGAATTCGAGGGTTTGCAGTTAGGTCCAGACATTGCTCTTCCTGCCTGGCCAGCTGGAATTCGAGGGTTTGCAGTTAGGTCCAGACATTGTTCTTACTTCCTGGCCAGCTGGAATTCGAGAATTTGCAGTTAGGTCCAGACATTGCTCGTACTGCCTGGCCAGCTGGAATTCGAGGGTTTGCAGTTAGGTCCCGACATTGCTCTTACTGCCTGGCCAGCTGGAATTCGAGGGTTTGCAGTTAGGTCCAGACATTGCTCTTCCTGTCTGGCCAGCTGGAATTCGAGGGTTTGCAGTTAGGTCCAGACATTGTTCTTACTTCCTGGCCAGCTGGAATTCGAGAATTTGCAGTTAGGTCCAGACATTGCTCGTACTGCCTGGCCAGCTGGAATTCGAGGGTTTGCAGTTAGGTCCCGACATTGCTCTTACTGCCTGGCCAGCTGGAATTCGAGGGTTTGCAGTTAGGTCCAGACATTGCTCTTACTGCCTGGCCAGCTGGAATTCGAGGGTTTGCAGTTAGGTCCAGACATTGCTCTTCCTGCCTGGCCGGCTGGAATTCGAGGGTTTGCAGTTAGGTCCAGACATTGCTCTTCCTGCCTGGCCGGCTGGAATTCAAGGGTTTGCAGTTAGGTCCCGACATTGCTCTTACTGCCTGGCCAGCTGGAATTCGAGGGTTTGCAGTTAGGTCCAGACATTGCTCTTCCTGCCTGGCCAGCTGGAATTCGAGGGTTTGCAGTTAGGTCCAGACATTGTTCTTACTTCCTGGCCAGCTGGAATTCGAGAATTTGCAGTTAGGTCCAGACATTGCTCGTACTGCCTGGCCAGCTGGAATTCGAGGGTTTGCAGTTAGGTCCCGACATTGCTCTTACTGCCTGGCCAGCTGGAATTCGAGGGTTTGCAGTTAGGTCCAGACATTGCTCTTACTGCCTGGCCAGCTGGAATTCGAGGGTTTGCAGTTAGGTCCAGGCATTGCTCTTACTGCCTGGCCGGCTGGAATTCGAGGGTTTGCAGTTAGGTCCAGACATTGCTCTTCCTGCCTGGCCGGCTGGAATTCGAGGGTTTGCAGTTAGGTCCAGACATTGCTCTTCCTGCCTGGCCGGCTGGAATTCGAGGGTTTGCAGTTAGGTCCAGACATTGCTCTTACTGCCTGGCCAGCTGGAATTCGAGGGTTTGCAGTTAGGTCCAGACATTGCTCTTACTTTCAAATAACTCTCCACATGCGCAGTGTACACACAGAAGCAATCTGTTGTATCATGCTGCCTGTTTGCAAGTACATATGGTGTAATCTAGGGCTTGTAGGCTACCTCCAGAAGCGACAAATTGGGCCCGCAGTGGCCCACCCGAATGCGCCCTTGGCCCACCCAAATAAAAATTCCCGGAGCCGGGCCTGTCTTGTGCCAAAACTTGGAATACTCCCCCGCTCTCCCTCCATCTGACCAGTGCTCATGTTGCCTTTCGAAAGGCTTTAAAGATCTTCCACTTTTCTAATTCTTCGTAATTTCTCTCCTCTTTTTATCTTTTACCCACCTAGCCCCAAGAGGTCCTTTTTGGTGTCATTGCGCTCTGTCTTTCTATCCATCATTGTTATATGCCCTGCTCTTAGGAATCCTAGAACTCTATTTTTCGGTATTTGTTTTGTAGCAAGACAATGTTGATCTGCATCCAAAACTCTTCGGATTTTGTAGAATATTCTTTGAAAGCATTTTTTTCACTACGTTTTGGTCACAGAATGAGATCTATACTGCAGAAGACTTGAACATATGTAATATCCTATAGTTATGAGTGAACATATCCTCGCCATATATGCAGGATACACTCGTATCAATCAATATACCCCCAGGCCGTGATACTCTGTGCAGCATTGAAGCATGTGTGTTTGCATCTCTAGAATCTGTTTTTAAATCATTTTCATCTGCATATTGTTCTTTAAGTTGGAGGAATGCATATCCGCTTCTGTTGAGGATTATAGTTCAAATATAACAAAGACTTAAAAAATGACATCATAAAAAGGCGTTTTAGTAAATAATAAAGGAGCGCTATTCCGCCAGATGGCGCCTGTGAGACGGCGATATTCCGAAGAGATACGAGCCTCGTACATTCGATTCACTCTTGACTACCTCTGCCGTCTCTCAGAGGACCCAGGCTATATGACAATTGGCCGCTTTCCAATTGTTTCTCTGTGTTAGGGTTATTTACTTAGCGCCTGCTTTGCCCAGAGGGTCATAGGGCGCTTTAAATAAAATGAGGAAGCACTGGGCAAACAAGGGCTACACCTCACGTGGTATGCAAATCAGTTTACACAGCTCCGTGAAGTCCACGCATGAAGGGAAGGAAGTAGCTTTTACTGCAGGGTTGAATAGAGGGTGGGGCAGGGCGGAACGAGAAGGCGGCTGTTCCGACCAGTGCGTGCCAAGGTCAGTTGGCTGCCGGTAGGTGCGGGGTGAAGAGGTAGGTCTCTGCTCCTTCGTGGAGTGTTGTACCGGTGTGAGAAATGAAGTGCTTGTTCCGCTTCGCTGCCACTTCAAAGCGCTCATAGCGTGAGTGTGATGAGACTGTCCTTCCCTGCCTGGTTTGCTGCACCTGATGCTCTAGCGCCTCGAAGTATGCCATGGGGCGGATAGAGCTGCCGCAGTGCCGTGGACACTGACGGATTCTTGATCTTCAGTTCTGTCGGTCCCCCGGACGGACAGTCGTAAGATGCAGGGACTCAGGGCAGTGACAACATGATATATATTCACTATTAGAACTCAAGATTTGCATATGTTTACCCTTCTTTGGAGGCGCTAGACTGAGACTAACCACTATTTATTGCCCTAGGTTTGACAGAGTTGGTGTCGATGGAGTGTTTTCTACTGAGCCAGGATGGGGTCCACGACCCTATACTGCTTCCTGATGGCAAGGCTGTGGTGCTTGGCCGGGGCCCCGAGACCAGCATCAAGGATTCCAACTGCTCAAGAAGGCAAGGTATGGCGAGTCCCCCCCCCCCCCCCCACCCCAACAGCACAACCTAAACAGATTTACCTGCCACCTCACTTCAAGCGTTGTAGTAGGTTTGGAACTCGGATGCAGTGTGGCACAATGCTCAAAGTCCCTTCAGTAGCATCACTATTGGAACAAGTATGTCTTCAATTACTGATAGGTGAAGTAGGACATTTACAAATATGAAGGCTAGAGATTTGCTTGAAAAGTTGAGAAACAAAAAGCAGCCACACTCGCCGTGAAGTGGAAAACGCCAAATTTTCCATTATTCGTTTTTCAGATTGATAAAACCTTAACTGTAATTGAGCAAGGGAGGCCTGCGTCACCACACGCCAATCTTTTAGTGGCTGGCTTTTTGCTGAGGCAGGGCGAGCATTTGCCACTCAGTTGGGTAAAAGATTGTTGCCAGTTTCACTCATTTCATATGTATCTTGGCAAGTTCTCCCCGTGATCACATTTGAGACCGAAAGCCCTCTCCATGCTGTAGTTTGGTGTTAAGGACCGAGTGGCCCAAGTGCCAGAGTAGGGGAGGAGCCATGTTTTTAGAGCTCCTTCGAAGAAGAGGTGGTCATGACATTTTCACAGGTGGAGTGAATGAAAACCGAGTGCCTCAAGTATTGGAGGAAATGAACATTCCAGTCTTTAGGGCCGTTTTGAAGGAGACTTAGTCGAGTATTTTTCAGTTGTGCATCAAGAGGGATTTTGAAGTTTTCATGCGGGCTGGACCGAGAAGGAGGTACCTCCTAGACGACATTTGTATTATCGAGGCATCTCATTCCAGAGCTGTCTTTAGGTATTGCGTAGTCTGGGATTAGAGCTTCACAACTTTATTGTGTAATGGCCCTCTTCCATGAATTTCTTTGTGTGCAATTCAGCAGGCTTCAAATAAGATCTTTTGAGCCACTGGCAGCGAGCGAATTGTTTCAAGGTCTGAGAGATGTGATCCAAAGGTCGAGATTCAAATCGAGCTTTCAAGCTGTATTATAAATCTGTTGGAGTTTGCACAGAATTTACTACAGTGTAGTGAGTAGAAGTAGACCCATTGGGTATGAGTAAAGTTTGGGATGGCTTGCTTTCGAGGCTGGAATCCCAGGAAGGAACAATTCAATTTTTGAGTCAGAGAAGGTGCAAAGAAGTTGTTAAGTCCATGTCTAAATCCCAAATGGCTTGGGAGATGTGATAAGTCTGCACTTTTGGCCAAGGGTGATAAGGGGGTGTTTGAGGGGGAGACCAGTAATAATGCGTCAGGATTTCTGTCTTGCTAGATGGTCCTTGGTTCCGCTGACGTTATTTATTAAGAAGCAAGATCCGAGCATGCAAGCACTGGTAGTTGGCCAAGTGTAGTATTGTCAAGACAATCTGACATTGGCCTCCTTTGTTATTCGAACACAGGCCTCGACAGTGGAGGTGGGCTAGTACAGTGTAGAGAGAGACGTGGGAAGAGGTGAGGCAGATGGGGCAATGTTGAGGGATGGATGATTTGAAGTTTTACTGAGAGGGAAGCGAGGTCCAGTCCAGTGAGAGAATCGGCGAATGAAGTGGGATGGTATACTTTGTCCAAATCTGGAATCTTGCTCAGGGAAAACGTAAAGTTAGTCACTTTCTCTCTGCTTGAGGTTTTTAGGTCATCCCAGGTTCTGGTGAGAGCTCATTCCAAAGTGTGGCACAGATGGCAGACAGCTTGGGCAGCAGTGAGGAAGTTACTGTTTTTGATTAACCCTATCAGCTGATGGTTGTCAGTCCTTTTGTCAACGGAGCGTGCCTAGCTGGTGGATCGTAATAACTGGCATCATTGACATAGATTCTCGTTTCTTCAGGACACGTTTGATGTAGTAGAAATGAGGTCCTTCAGAAAGACTCAATATCAGAAAATGCTTTCAGAGTGGTTCTCTCTGGTGCTGCCGCAGCTGTGCAGTTCAGATTTTCATGAATAGGATGGGTGGTCAAGGTTAATTAATTGCCTTAGATGTTTGGTACAGAGCAATATCTTGGAACCTTAAAGGCAAAATGAGTGGGTAAAGGTGACCTGTGGGAATTCTCGGATGGAGGGCTATGGTGGGCATGGAGGTTTTGGACAATGGACTGATGAAACAATAATAGCGTATGATATAGAACAGTTGGTCCTAGGACTTATTTAGCCGCGCAGCAAGTAAAAAAACATTTATAATATGGCTTTCATGCCGTATCTGTGACGGATGGTCGCTTGAGATTCTTCTCGCCGACTCACGGAAAGAGTAAATAGTGTGATTGATTCACCATTTACCGGATAATTCTCCAGGCTGATTTGATCATCCTGCACCACCCCTCCCTTACCGCAAAAGTGATGCGGACTACCTGTCCCTGGGAGCTGTCATCAGGGCCTTTCAATGCCAGGCGCCTGCAATAGGTTGCCCCTCCTTCACCCATGTCCTGAGGAAGACCCGCAAGCGGAGGTTGAAAAAACCCCCTTCGCCATAAGTCGGGTTGAAACGTCGACATCTACCCTTTACCAAGGGCCTGTACCATATGACAACACCATCCCATCCTTTGAACAGATGATATTTCTCTGCAACATTCCTTGTGAATTATTTTTAATTAATGAAAAATTATGTTTTTTTGGACAGGCCACAATCAACTGGTGCTAATGTTACAACCAGTTGTATATGCAAAACCATTGTAACTTTTCATGAACCATTCTCATTCTATGCCTTTTCTCAGCTTTACTACACACAAGAGCACCCCTTTTTTCACCTCATTTTTCTTGGAGCAACCTCTTGACGAATAAATAAATAAAATACACGTTTGGTAATGTCTTTACCTTCAGGATTGGTACTATGAATAAAATAGACCGTCTTTCTTAAATACAGCGGGTATCTATTTTCTTTCTCGTAAGGTGCATAATTGTATTAATTACTATTTTCTGAATATATTTCTGCTTGCAAAATATTTTTGAATTATAAATGTTTTTTTACTTGATGCACGGCTAAATGAGTCCTAGGACCAACTGTTCTATATCATACGATACCCAGGTCCATGGACAGTGATCGGGTTACCCCATTAGTTTATAATGGAAACCGTAACAGCAGCCGGTGTACCTTGAGGCCCTGGACTTTTCCCCTAAGAGTCACAGGTGTTAAGAGAAAACTGTTTCTTTGGAGCGTGAATGGTTTTGGGATTCTGAGATGATGATGAATATTTCTTTCAAAGGGCTTGGGGCATAGGTGCGATGGGTAATATAGCAACTCTTCTTAGCTTTCTGCATTGTTTCCTACAGAGTCTCAGCAGCATTGGAAGCATTGTTTGCTGACAGGCTGTGTTCTGTTCCTCTTTTTGCCCTGGAGGTGCCTGTTTGTTACTGCTGAGCTTTAATCAGATCCTGATTTCCTCTCAGAGATGAGGTTCTTCAAGGATGAGAAATGAGACTGCAGTTGTTTGGCTGCTGAAGTTATTGCGCACTATAGTGGTCAAAGGGCTTTAACCAAGGCAGGATTATGTATCTTCTGTCTGGCACACGTCCAGCAGACATTGACCCACAATGATTGGTTCGGGGATGGAGTGGCGATGGAAGATGGGATTGGTTGGTGGTCACTCTGTGGAAATGGGTGTGACCCATAGGCTATTTTCTATACCATGGCAGTAGAAGAGGTCACTGATAGTATGCCATGCTGATTTTGTAGCCTCTTGGTGGGCTGGTGTAACCACTGTGCTTCCATGTTGGAGATTAGGGCTCAAGGTGAAGCCATGCTTCTGAACCACATGTTGAAATCACCAAGTGTGGCTAGCATCTATTCATAGAAGATGCTGGAGCAAATGAATTTGCTGAACGCTTCAGCAAAAATGGTGTTATCTGGAAGTTGTCTGTATAAGTGCAGGAAAGAGTGGCAGGAGTTGGGGGTGAGATATGATTGTATTTATTTATTTCTTCATATTAAAATCATGAAATAATTCACACTTGTTTTAAAGTCCAGAGGTCTTTGGAGAGCATGATTTCGGTTTTTTAGGGTTTAGGGAGGTAAAGGTCAAGGGATGTAAGGGGTTTTGAGGTTTCATGGGCAGGCAGAGATAAAAGGAAAGGGGTATTAGTGTTCAGGGGCGGGTAGAAGTAAAGGGAGGTAAGGGATTTTTAGTGTGAAAAGGAGAGACATAATTTGCTTACGGAAGATTGAGCGTGGGTCAGTGTTATAAGGTTGAGGAGTTCATGAATTCCAGGTTGCAGTGGCGACACCAGAGAAAGATTGTTTCTATGCTGTGGCTGCTCCGAAGTTGTGAGGTGAATGGAGAAGGGTTCTGTGATTTCTCAGACCCATGCACTACAAGATATATTGAATAGATCTGTTTGGTATGCAAGTATATTTTCTTGTATGTCTCTATGTTCGTGGCACCTCATTTTCAGTAATTGTGGCTGGAATGGTGGCTGGCGGCAAAGAATGGGTGTGGTGTGGTCATGTCTGCCTGTGCAGTGAACCAGTCTCACACAAAAGTTTAGGACTGCTTTGAATGAGGTAATTGATGTTTGGCGAAAATCCTGCTCAAACGGCATTGCAGAAGCACGGTTTTGAGATGACTAAATCGCGAACCACGATTTTGAGATGTTAGTGGAAGATGACATGTTGGGTTTCAACAGCAAGAAAAACAGATCAAAAGAGAAAATAGGGAAAGATCTGTAGAGCACTGTCTAAATCACAACCTGGATTTGGGAGGTTATTTGGGGAATGCTTCAGAGAACAAAACATTAAGAACTTTGTCGGCTAAGAGCTAGATGGCCCATCATCTTGCACAGCCCGGGCGGTGGGAGACTTATGAGAGCTTTCATGGTTATTTATTGGGTGTGCTGGATTCATTTCTCATCAGACCTGAAGTCAGGTGGTTGATCCTTGTTGGATGTCATGGTCCTTTTGTCTAAGAGCTGCATTTGGTTGAAATACATTGTGTATGGGACTGTAGGTTGAGCTGTATTTGGGGGATTCACTTTGTTTATGGGAGTTATGCCGCAATCCCTTGGATGCATTGACTGGTGAGCGTGGCTTGGGTTGATGTAGTGTGGTGTTGTTGTGGTGTTGTATAGTAGTGTGTATGTTATAGTGGAATGATTGCTGCTGGACATTGATGCACTATTATATATGCTGTGGTTCAATGTTTGGGTAGTACAGTGTTATATACGCTGTTGTCGGATGCATGTTGTTGGGTGTGGTACAGGAATGTGTGCACTGAGGGTAAGTGATCATTGTTGGGTGTGGACATTAGATACACTTTGCTTCTGGTTCTATAGAGACGTGTAAGCTTCAGGCTGTGAAACTTGTTTGGGCACTCTTGAGTTACATGCGAGCTGCAGTTGAATGACGTTTTTAGGTGCAGTAGTCACGTCGCCTACAATAAGGTGAAGTTTAGTGATCTTGTAAGCACCTCATCATTCAGGTGCCCAGAGTGAGCCCCCACTTGAGTCATTGGCACGCATTTGAAAATCGAGATCTCTCTTTATCAGCAAATGTTTTCAGGGTGAGTCAGCCAATCTAAAGCAGTGGCGAACATGACCAGAATTACTATAAAGTTACTCGGAAATAATTCTGTAAACTACTGTAGAAGACTACAAACCATTCAGAACTCTGCAGCCAGACTCATCCTGAACCTCCCACACAGAACTCCCATCACACCACACCTCCGGGAGCTCCACTGGCTACCGATACACAAATGTGCTTAAACTCCTCGCACATTCATACGTCTTTTTCCCTTGCAGGAAAGAATGGTGACCCTTTGTGTATTCAATGTTCTTAATCATATTTTGGAATAGAAATCATGCTGTATTGATTCTGTTTACAGTCCTGAAGAAGTTCCACAGCCAGAAGGAACGAAACGCATTGCCTGTTTTGTTTTTATCATTAATCACTAATCAAGACTATAGAAAGAATATTGGAATTGGCCTGGGATGTTTTCTGTTAATTGGTTGCATCAAAGAGTACGCTCTTTCCCATTGTGAATCAACACCAACATTTTTAGCTAATATCCTTTATATGTAAACCTGGGACACAACGTTGTTGTATCAATCAGATGGAAAGGTGTATTTGTATTAATTGACTCAATCATAACCCTGTTCGCAAGGGGGTCGGTGCATAGGATCCCCTGTTAGTAGTTCCACTTCCTGCTTTCCATCATCCTTTATCCTCCCCAGTTTCTGACTGAAACAAGTGCTGATTGAATTGTTAGGTTAAAACGAATTTTCTCTTTGTGCTAGGATAAAGACTTATGATACACAAACAAACCTATTATCAGTCATCCACTTACACACTATCAGATAAGGTTGGGACCGCCTACCGTGTAATGTTGGAAAATTATCAGTAAAGAGACTCTTTCATTGATAAAAAAAGCATTGATTGAAATTTATTAACAAATTAAAAAGAGCTATCACATGATCACAATGCATAAAAATAGAATAGTCAAAAGCAAGTGACAAAAAGACAAACCTCACTTATGACAATAAGATAAAAAAATGTATATGCACATTATGTCAAAAGACACACATAGTTAAGAAATATAACCCTCAAAACAAATAAAAAGGGACAATAAGACATACATATAATTTCGTAATAGGAGGAACAACAGCAGACATCAGAGTTATGTCTTGAATGTGTGGATTTGTAATTACAGTGAACAGAAACAATCTGGTGACAATGCACCCTAATTGGGGTTCAGTTCCGCAACAAATTCCACCCACAATCTATGCGTCGACGCGTTTCGGTGGTGTGTAATGATAAAGGCCACCTTCTTCAGGACTGACAGAAATAAAGTCCTCCACAGAATAATTTTGTCAATAATCCCTAAACAGAAAACATAATATGAACATTAGAAAAGAGCAAAAATGCGAAAAAATAACATACATATGCATGTTTTAATCACATAATTAAAAAAAAAATTTTTGTATTCTATTTTCTCTTTCACTAAAACTCAAACAATGCCCTATAGAGAGTCTAACCATATCTTCATTAGAAACAGATTAACTTCAAAATTTCCAACATTGCACTGAAAGGACTACATAATAGGCAAAGAGAGGAAAACAAATCTCATTCGTCACTCATACCTTATTTAATTTTTGTAATTGATTGAATTGTTACCCATCATGCTTGTAACTATCTCAGTGTGCCGCAGTTGGATAGAAATACAAACGTGATGAGTGGAATGCTTGAATGAATCTCAGCCGCTTGTAAGTATTCTGGGCCACATTCCAATCCATCATTTTGTTTTGCTCACTGTGCTGCTACAGATCTCAAATCAGCCATGATCCTGCACCTCTAGGAGCAGCGGAGCCTGAACTCCAAGGCCACATCCTTTCTGAATGGAAGCACTAGCAGCTCCAGGCTGGGCTTGGCCCTATCAGTGAGGTGCAGGTTGAGACCTATGGCACTGTTGCAGTAGCGGCATCACCAGCGCTGATTGGCATTAGGTGCATCTCTGTCTGGAGTGGCAGAGTGAGCACTTATTGAGAGCATTCAACGTTCTGAAAGTAACCATGCATCTGAAAAAGCCAAGGAACACTTGTTAAATTGAGAGGACCTGAACCAGGGAAACAGCCTGTGTTCTAATGAGTAAACTATGGACAGGGATGCAGGCCAGAGTCATTTCAGTGTCTGCGATTCTCAAGAATTGCGCCCTTCACTTTTTTTCTCTCAGTTTGATTAGTAACCACATAATGCCCAGCTCTTGCAGTGCAAACTTATCTGACCTGAAAAGTCCAGTATGGTCTGGTGGAGTAAACTGAAGATCTAATTTCTGGAGGAGTGTTGGTAGATTGCAGTTGGATGGAACACAAATACAGTGCAACACGTATATATAATTAGCTAAAATCACTGGCGTCAATGTATAATGAGGAGCACCATTTGAAATTGCTTATAATATACAGCCGTCAAATTATACCCACACCCTTAGTAGATGGTAACCACTGCTCCCTCACACCAGCTACTAGGGTGACCAACTGCCATGGGTGCAAATTCAGGACGGTAAGTTTAAAAATTCAGGACAGAGGGTCAAAATTCAGGACAAAACTTTGTGAAAAAATGTACATTTTACAGACACATCAGAGCAACTTGCGCGATAGTATAAAAGTAAGAAAATAGACAACCACTTAAGTTCAAGTCAAAATAAGTTTATATTAGGTTGAGACAATCGCGCACTTCACGTTTATTTAGTATGTGTGCAGCTTTGCGCAACTGTGCAGGTCTTTTTGTGGTATTTATATGATAATTTACATTCTGTGATCCAATAATTCTTTCATCCATCACTACGTCTTTCACCATTCATTCTGTCCTTCCATCTGTGTGCCCATCCATATCCAAACCTTTTCAATCATTTGCAAACCTATCCATAATCTATCTTTCCATACATCATTTCACTCATCCATCCCTTCTTCCACCCTTTCACTCATCCATCCATCATCCATCCATCCATCCATACATCCATCCATCCATCCATCCACCCTTTTACCCAATCCATCCTTTCACTTCCTCCCATCCATCCATCTACTCATCCATCCAACCATTTACCCTTTTGCCCAAGATATCCTTTCACTCATCCATCCAGTCTTCCACCCATCCACTCATCCACCCAACCTTTTACCCATCCAGCCATTCTTTTACTTACTCATCCATCCACCCAGTCACTCATCCGTCCACCCTTTCCTGGTCTCCACCCTCCCTTTCACTCATTATGCATTCTTTCACTCATCCATCTTTACATTCTTCTTTTCACTCATCAACACACTCATTTGCCCATCTATTCTGCCAATCATTCATTCATGCTTTTACTCATCCATCCTTCCATCCATCCATCCTCCCTTTCTCTCTCTAGTCCCCTTTCACTTAGACACCCATCCTTCCAGCCACACTTCACCCATACACCCACCAACCCATCCATCCACCCACCCATCCAGTTGCAGACAGAAGAGGCCCATCAAGAACTTCACCCTCGCTGTAGTTCCTAAAGCTAGGGCTGGGGTGTGGGAGGGTTGACTATGCACCTGCACATAGGCAATCTGAAAACTTGGAAGTCATGAGTCATGCATGATGCACAGTGCCAAGACGTGAGGTGACTGTGACATGGTGTTGTTTCCAGGGCTTTACTTGCGATGAAAAAACTGGTGGTCTCTCCAAGGGGTGTGTCTGTTGTAATTAAGGGCTTGGCTTAAGACACCTAAGTTAAAAATATGTGCTGAGCATAGTGTGCCTCCCGACTGGTATTTTGCAGTTTCTATCATTGCATCCAGTAAGATTAGACCTACAACAAGCCATGACTATTGGCTTTGTCAATGGATGTTAGTTGCATAAATAAATAAAGAAGCAGCAACTATGGCTTAGTTGTATATAATATTAACAATGCTTCAGCTCTGAAACGATGGGACCGTGAACGGACTATAAGATCTTCTTTTTTACTTTTTTACTTTGTACACTGCAATCGTGGTTCTGCTCTTCTACATATTATTTTTGTTTGCCTGCTTGGTGTATCTTCTCCTCCTGTAGCAATAGTGTCATGGAAGAATGCCTTGTAAGGAAAAGAGTCTGGGTCACGGTAAGTAATGGGAATCCTACAGTTTGTGTACTGTGGTCCCCTTAAGTGCAGTAGGGCCCCATTAAAAACAAGAGCTAATCCCAATTCGTCCGCCACCTGCAGGAGATGTGGGAATTTGAGTAAGGCATGGATTGTGCACCCCTCAGGTATTTATTTGCCTGCCTGATTTTCCCCAGTCAAATCCTGGCTCAAATCATACACAGAAAAGTGCGAAATCTGAGTTTCTGCCCTTGCAATCGGGGAAAAATATTCACAGGTAAACAGTTATTCCTTATTCTGGGGGTCAAAACGTCAATACTGAATGAAGTGCAACATGCCACCCATAAAATGCTGTACCCTGTGTCACTGGTGTTTACTAAATGCTCAGCTCACACCTAGATTTGTGTGAGAATCAAAATGGGGTTCCACGTTATGAAATTTCAAGTCAGCCTTGTACTGCTGTAGGTTATTTAGACTAGTGTTCAGTGTCACGCTCCATAACACCGCCTAAGAGGAGTCTTAAATTCAAATGTCGTCCATCTAACCCTAAGAGAATGAATGCCCTGCCCTAGCCCGAGACTGGAGGAGACCACCACATGCTTTCACAGCCCAGAATGGTTCAGTGTCATTCTGGATGTGGCAATCAGCCGCAGACAGAATGACAATGGGCGGGGTGGGGCTGCTCTTGTGCTTCAAAGATGAGTGTGAGGCGTCCCCATCAAGGAGCTGAGGCCCCTCACAGGGAACACCTCTGTTCCCTGCAAGGCCTAAAATTACGGACAAAAGGCGTCCGTAAAAGGGATCCTCACGGACAACGGACGTGAGGTCCAATTTACGGACGGTCCGTGAAATTTACGGACGGTTGGTCACCCTACCAGCTACATGGAGGCTGAGAGTTGCTGGTGGCTGATTCTAGCTTAGGAGTGCAGTCCTATTTTCCTGCGCCCTTGAAGTGGCAAGCATTGGCGTCACTTGGGTTTGTGTCACCCGGTGCGGGTAACTCATGGTGTCACCCCCTCACGACTTACCTCATGGACCTCCTCCGCCCCGAGTCCGGCTTCCCCCTCCTTTCAGGGCGTGCCTGGCGGTTTAACCAGATTTAACAGGTGGATGCGTTTCTGCCAGGCAGCTCTCCACCATGGTGGAGTCGTGTGACAATGACACCGTAGTTGAGCCTCCCACCCAGGCATGGACATCGGGGGGAGGTGCTCCTACAAGCTATTCCAATTAAATGTCTCAGTTCAATAGCACATAAATGCCCAATAAAGGGCAGCCAAATATAGCCCCCGCCCCCCTTCCTGTACTCTTATGGGAGTGACAGAAGTAAATGGTCGGTCTGAAAAATGATAGCGCCACAGATTCACTCCTTGTGTCGTCTTCACATTTCAAATTACAGATGGCTGCCAGGTCTCATGATAGTGAATTTTACAGCACATTTTTCATTACATATTCAAATTGTATCAACTTTCAAAGCACAGTAAATAGTAGATGATGACCTTAAAGAACATCAGGTTACCCACCCAGTCATACGTACCCATAGACATTCTTTCAGAGAGCACCAAAAATAGACACAAGTAGTGAACCAGAGGGAACAAAGTAAAAGTGAGACCAGCCCCCACATGGTGTGTAGCGAGCAAGCGCAGTGAGCAACCACTACTAGGGGGAGTTTGGGGGGTTGAACTTCTCCACCCCAAGAAAATTTGGGAGAAAGGAAGTCCAAAACAAAGCATTTTTCAACACATTGATCATTACACATTAGATTGTATTCACTTTTAAAGCATAGTAAATGATTACCTTATAGAGCACCAGGATATCCAGTCATAAATCACAGACATTCCTACAGAGAACACTAAAAAATGAAATGTCGAGCATGAAACATGAATTTAAATATAACCAATTTATTCTTCTACCACCCAAATCTGTGTAGACAGTGAGCGCCCAGCCGTGCCTCTGCAGACAGAGACCCCTATGCTTGTTAACAACAGTGTGATAATGACTCATTAATCAGGTTGTACAGTGGGCTACCTGCTAGTCAACAGTTTATTGGAATTTATAATATCATAGGTATGGTACTTTATACTGGTGTGGTGTTCCCACTATCCGGCAACATGATATATCAGTGGTCGAAGAGGGGGAACAAAAGTAGGGGAACTGTGTGTGGAGAATCAGAGGGCGGGAATAACCCAAGGATTGGATCAGTGGGTGGAGCCAGAGGTGTGGCCAGAATGCGCAAACATCCCTATTTTTTGTATTTGGTTTGACTGCCCAGTTTAATCAACCAATGGATACACATGATTATTTAAGGTTATAATGAGTTATTGACAGTAAAATGTAGTCACAAAGTGGGATATACTTCTAATCACAGAATGTCCCCAAATACGATAAAAAGCACAAGCCATTTGTCTCCGAGCCATGGAGTTTCTGTCATCAGCACATCTCCCTTTTCCACAACAGCAGTTCAAACATGAATGGCTAAAAATCCTAGTTTGCAAATGTTTTCAAAATAATAATGGCTCTGCCATATTTGCCTCATAATGCAAGATCTGCAGCATGATCTGACCATTTAAACGAATACATTGTTTGTAGCTCAAACGTATCAAAAGTTAATAAAAAATGTGACTTGTGTTGCTGCGGAGTAGATGACAGTTAATAGCTCACTGTTCTATGTTAGGATTTTAACTTATAAACTGCAAGTAACAAAAGGATCTCTCTGACAAAAGCAGTAGCCCACTGGCCTATTTACATTATGTGCACTTTGTGATCTGCATGGTACATGTTCTTTGCAGCAGATACATTAACCCTCTGAGCTACCTTTCCATGAGTCAAATTTTCCATTAGACAAAATTCCGATCTCTCTACTTAGAACATTAATCACCAGAGTCATCATGACATTTTTATTGTTACCGAAAATTACTGGAGGCCAGGAAGGAGGCAGCAAGCGCTTTTAAAACCATAATATACTTGCAAAAATGATGCCTCCGCCTAAAGTCAGCACCTGGTGCGGTCACCACCCTAGAGCTGGCCCTTCTCAAGGGTCCTGTGATCTCAGTGACAGGGTCACTGTTGTTCTAGGGTGTGCTGCTTCATAGGCCTGCCCTCAAGACTGGAGGTGAACTTCAGTATGAATAGTGGTGGACAAGCCTTGAAAGTTAACCTACACTTGTCATGCTACGGTCCCCCTGCTGGTGCTACGACACCGGGGCTTCTAATATAAGGTCTAGCATGAGATAGTGCTCTCTCAGTAGAGTGGTCTGATGGACTGGTCATGAAGGCTGAAACTGGTTCCCCAGTTCCAAATTCAGCAGCTCTGGCCATTGTGCCACATCCTCTCCCCCACACTGAACACCATTCTGCCCCACTGAGAAAAACTCAGACTGCCTTCAACTACAACCCAATTGTTGCCAGCTATAAACACCTGGATGCGGCTCAATTGAAATTACACACTGGGCAAGAGCAATATGTGGCCTATATTTACAACAAAAAAAAGTGACAGCATCCTGGAAAAAGCAAAGGGGATGCAAAATTTCACAAACCATGTGAAATGTAAGCAGGAACAACATGGTTACCTTAACGCTTTTACACTCACTGTTCAGAAATCAGTGAGTGCTTTTGTCTGAAAAGTTAAGGACATGACTACAGGGCCCTGAATGGACCTATTTCAATGGCCATTGCTTATATCCTTACAAAACGTAAGCAGTATGGTAAAAAAAGACAACATCCCTAGATACAGAGCAGCAGTACAAATTTTGTTTTTCAATCCTCACATTGCAGTACCTCCAGGATTGGTGAACTAGTTCCAAGCCCAGGGAAAACAAAGCCAAGACAACAAAAATAGCGCTTCACTGGCAAACTCTGTAAAAGTGGCGCTAATGTGTTTGGGTGTGAATACAATAAATCTGGCCAGTTTGCTACCACTCTGTCTTACATTATTTAGTTATTCATTTTTCATATTTTTAAACTTTTATTCACGATGCTGCCCTTTGGAAATAAATGCCAGAAAAATACGACATTGATTTCCAGCAAAAGTGATTTTCTTTTTTGGATTCATTTCACAGGGGTGCAAATAAAAGAAAGGAGAGGAAAGAGAGTGAGAACCCCGTCTTGCAGGCAGCCACTGTTTTCAGTAAGAGTCAGACTCAGAGAAGAACTGCCACGCTAGCAGGTGAGACTGAGGCCTGAAGTTATTTACAAGAAGAGATACACACAGTATAACACCCTTCGAGGTACAGACACGAGCGGAGATCCGCATAACCGCGGCTTGAGCACCACCCACCGCCACCTGCACGGATGAGCTGCACTCTCTCCTCTAAAATTTGCACTACACACCATAACTAAGGTCCGTACTCCATTTCCATTCCAGGGCGTGTTTTGAGCAGTGTGATATGCGTAGCATGGTTTAAGTGCATATGAGGGTCAATGCTATCCAATGGCTTTGCATGCCATGTATCGATCAGAAGGAATGCACCAAACGCTTGACTAGCTTATAGCAGTTGCTTCCTTGCATTCCGCTCCTCTGTAAATACACAGGGTGGTACACTCATGTCTGATTGGCAGTGCTGAAAAAGTCTAAGAAAATTCATCTTTAGGTTGACCCTGGCTTTCTTCCAGTACCCTAAAACACAGTTTTATACATTCCTTTTTCAGCCAGTAGCCATGCTACGGCTGGTATTCTAGGAAGCTAGCACTGGTCCAGGAAGACATCTTACCAGGGCATTACATCCGCTGTCCACCTGGAAGCATTTGGACCAGCACTATGCATTCTCTAGAAACCTTCTACTACAACTTGGAGAGGAAGGAGCTGCACTGCCTTATGTAAAGAAAGGATCCATTCCCAACTAGGAACACAGGAGCTTTCAAAGAGGGACAAAGAGCTTTTCCTCTGTGGCCCAGATGTGGAGTAATGCCCCCTTGACTCCACCAGTTCTGCTTTTTATGGAAGCACTTGAGCGTTCTCTCTAGCCCTTTACATTCAGAAGTTCATTTTATTTAATTTAAACTGTGGTTGTCTCCTCACCCACAGTCCTGCTTCCATGTCTCGAGTGGCAAAGCTTATGGCCCAGTGAGTGTCTCCACTTTCATAGGATCCTCTACCAACCAGACAGCTTATGCACAGTTGGCTGGTGGTACCCCATGGGGATCTTGCTATAGGTGCCTACTTCAGTTCAACACCAAGCCCACTGCATTGACTTGAAACAAGTTGAATTGCTAATTAGACTCTCCCTTGAACTGTGTCTAGTGTAGATCCTGACCTCTCCCCCCCTTAAATAGCCCCATGAACTGGGCATCCAGTCTGTGTTATGAAACAGCTTTTGCATCAGCAATACTTTATAGACTTGCGTCTGATCCCTGTTTAATAGAGGTGGTAATTTCTTGAGCTTAATTATCTTTGGGCTTATTTTAGTGAAAATTCACCAACATGCACTTCAATCCGCTGACATGCCTGGTCCTGATCTCAGTATTGGTAAGAAAGTAGGGCAGAGGGCGATACTTCAAGGTGATTTGAGAGAGGATTTAAAACGTGTCAAGCCAGTTAGGAGACTGTAGCTTATTTAGCTTGATTAAGTTAGAGTGCTCAATTTAAAGCAGTTTGTAGTGAGTTTTAACAACAGCAGCATGTTTGAGTAATCTATCAATTGACAATATATTTATTCTAAACATTTACAGTGAATGACGGTGTTAGAAAACCGGGCAACCGGGTTAGCAGTCACCCGGCCTTTCCAGCATAAGGGGTAGCTTGGCTCGAGCGGTCGGGGGTCAGGCACCGTGCTAAGCGTACGTCACACCCTCACAATAACCATGCGTTCATCCGTTCCAAAAACGACACTACACCGTAAAAATTATGAAAGAATCTCTTTGTGTTTATCTTAATTTTCTCTTAGTTGCAGGGTTATGTCACAAATACAATACAAAAGGATTTTCTTCAGAAATAGCAGGTCAATTAAATAATAACACTTTACAGGTGCAATAAATAGGTTTAGGTCATAAATACACAAGGAATAAATAGAGGTGCGATAAATACATAGGGCAAATAAATACTGTCAGACAATAAATACCAGGCAGGAATAAATACAGTCAGACAATAAATAACACTCCTTCAATAAATAATATAAGCAGTCAAACAATTGCAAATCAGATCACATTTATGAGGTAGATTGATTTTACCATGCCCAAGTACAGCTTGTGGTCACTGGGGTGGCCTGGGGACGTCCCACCTAGAGTGGTCAAGGCTGGGGCCTAAGTTGAGGTAAAATGAGGGTACTCTAAGGTTCTGGCTCACCAACTACACAGTCCCTCACACAGGTCCCTGCACCAGTCTCAGTTCACCCCCCCTAGCACCTAGAATTGTCTTAACACCCCACTAGCCCCTAGAATGGTCTTTTAGGGCTCCACAGGGCCTCAGATGCCCTTTCTACCACTTACTGCCCTTTTCTCGGTGTTCGGCTCCACTCGGCGCCGGGTCGACGTCGATGGGCGGCTCCGGTTCGATGACGAGTCGATCGGTTCCGCTTGACGCCGTGTCGATGCCGTCGGCCGGTTCCGGTTCGATGTCGCTGGGCGGCCTCAGTTCGATGTCGGGTCGATCCGCTTTACCTGACGCCGGGTCGATGCCGTGAGGCGGCTCCGGATCGATGACGCTGGGCGGCCTCGGCTCGATGTCGGGTTCCGGCGTCACAGGGTCACGGTCTCCCCGCTTCTGGGCGACTCCGGAGTGCGACCTCCACTCCCGACCTCCGTCGGCTCCACTTCGGGTTCCGGCGACTCCGGAGTGCGATCTCCACTCCCGACCTCCTGCGCGCTTCGCCTCGACATCAGGCGACTCCGGAGTGCGATCTCCACTCCCAACCTCCTGCGCGCTTCACCTCGACCTCAGGCGACTCCGGAATGCGATCTCCACTCCCGACCTCCTGCGCGCTTCACTTCAGCTTCCGGCGACTCCGGAGGGCGGACTTCACTCCCCCGTCGACGCCTCACCTCAGGTGACTTCTACTTGACCTCCGGTGTCTCTCCACGACCTCCGTCGGCGCCCTCACTCGACCTCTAGCAGCTCCGGGTACGACGTCTGCCTTCTGTCAGCGCCGCTTCTCCACCTCGGGCTCCAGGTCTCCAGGCTTCTCGACGTTGGGTCTCCAGGAGGATTCCACCAAACAGGTCAGGAACTTGCTGTTCTTCTCCTTTAAGGCCTGTTCCGGCTGTTCAGGTCCTTAAGATGATTTTCTGGTCTTTATCCCACACAGGGCACTAGGCTGGGCTTGGTCAGTAGGGACTAGCATCAAGGGTGGGTTTCTGAACCCCACTCCAAGCACTGGTTTCCACCCCTGCTGCCTCACTCCTTCCTCCTTCTGAATCTCTGTCCTCTCCCTTCACTAGTCAGGTGCCAACTGCCAATTCCAACTGCCAACTCTGAGCTGGCTTCCCAACATTCCAAACCTGCCTCACACTGTCACAGGGTTCTAGAATGTTCTGGAAGGTACTAGTAGGTTCCAGTGATGTCACAGGTGACAATGGGTGGCCACCATTTTGTATCTCAGGCCCTCAGACAGAAGTTCCAGGGGTAGGGAAAATGGCTCCCTGACACTGCATCAACACTAAAAAGTCTGGTGGTTCCCAAAAAGGAAAAATCTTAACAGGGTTTGAGGCAAAAGTGGGACAAAATAAATAATGATGAGGAGGGACCACCCAAAGGGCTGACAGGTCTAACAGATGGCATTTATTGTAGGTTTATAGCGCTCCCTTCCCTGAGATTTTAACATGAGAAGTGTTTACAGATGTTGGTAGTTGTTTACAGCAATGATATAGTGTGTGTTTCCATATGTAGCTGTTCAATATAAACTTGTTAAAATATACAAGCAAGGACTGTAAACTAGTGCTAAGCTTGCAGCTCTGGGGAGGAAGGGACGCTGCCATGGACGGTAGCCCGAGAATCATGGACAGAGGTGACATCGGGGCCCTTACCCTACTCGATCTTTCTGCAGTCTCCAACACCGTCTCACACCCCATCCTTATCCAACGAAGCTGGCATCCAAGGTCCCGCACTGCGCTGGATTTGCTGCTTCCTGGCAGGCTGCACCCAGTCAGTCATCCTGGCCTCTTCACCTCGGACGCCGCCACCCTCCTCTTCACCTCGGATGCCGCCACCCTCCTCTTCACCTCGAACGCCGCCACCCTCCTCTGCGGAGTTCCACAAGGATAGTCCCTCAGCACTCAAACTCCTACAGGACCCCACTCTCAAGCATCCTCCACGCCTGTGGAATCCATATCATTTCATAAGCTGACGACAACAGCTCATACTCTCCCTCTACAAGATGCCAAACCCCCAGACTCATTTCTCTGACTACATGACTGAAGTTGCCAGATGGATGAAAACCAGCTGCATCAAGCTCCACAAAGACAAGACGGAAGCAATAATCTCCGGCAGACTCTTCACTCTGAGACTCTATCTGGTGCTCCACCGAACCTGGACCCACACCCCTCCCAGCAACCCACGCAAAAAAAAACAAAATAGTGATCGACAACCAACTCTACATGACTGACCAAGTAAACACAGTCTCCGTCTCCTGCTTCTACACACTCAAGATTTTTAAATGGCTCCCCACCAACACTCGTAGAACCATCACCCAAGCCTCGTCACCAGCAAGCTGTACTATGGCAATACACTCCATGCTGGAATCAACACTCAACTGACCAGCAGACTCCAGACCATGACAAATTCAGAGACCAAGCTCACCCTCAACCTCTCACTCATATCACCCCACACCTCAAAGAGCTCCACTGGCTCCCAATCCACAAACAAGCACTCTTCATACTTCTCACACACACAGAACGTTACACAGCCTTGGCCACATGCACCCCAACAACCAAATAAACGTCCACAAACCCTCCAGACTCCTCTACTCAGCTGGACTCTTACTTGCCCAAGTCCCCTGCATAAGCAGAACAAGATCCAGCGGTTGTGCCTTCTACTTCACTCCTAAGCCTGGAATGACCTACCCCTGCACATCAGAGTCTCCACCTCAGTTTCTGAATTCTGCAAGAAACTGAAGACCTGGCTCTTCTCCCAGCCCAAATAGCTCCTGCTTCAGCGCCAGGATACTCTCCCGGGTGAGTTGTGTGCAATACAAATACACATAACACAACGTGCCATATAGGAGCTGCTGTGCAAGATCATGCCTCTTCCTACCACAGATGAACAGCGCTAGCAGCTTATTTGTATATATAGTTTGCTAAAGGCTTTTGCAGAATGTAGTGCAAGGAGGTAGACAGAAGTATTCTCAGGAGTGTTTAGGACTCACTGCTGGGGAGTTGTTTGTAAGATCATAGCAGAGCCAGAGAGCAGACGTATAAGCACCAGCTCTGATCTGCACGTGGCAGGGCCAGTCTTTGATATCTGCCAGGTAGTGCTTAGCAGTGCTCATGCTGAGACACAGGAGACATAGCGTTAGAACAGAAAATGCATGGTGAAACAGAATTATGAGTGAAGTCTTTTCAAATGTACTCCAGTAAAGGAGCAGAGTAAAGTTTGAGTTTTGTATAATGTGCCTCAGAGTTTGGGACAGGGATATTCAAGCAGTTTGGTTCAGTGAACTCTGTTGGTCGTGGAAAAGTAATATGCTATTTGCAACTGGTAGACCATCATAGGGTGGCGTGTAGTATAGCGATTTGTTGAACTCATGGATGTGTTGTAGCTATAGCTCTCCTGCTGAGTCTTGATTTGCAATGGGTGTGTTACAGTAATACATGAACTGCACTTGTTGAGCTATGTCGGGTGTGGTACAGCAGCATGTGAGCTGCAGTTTCCTGGGCTGTATTGGAGGTGGTATAGAAGCATGTGGATGCAGGTTGAGCTATATAAGGTGTGGTATGAACTGTGTGAGGTGTAATTGAGAAATGTAATGTGAAATACAGTAATATGTGAACCACATTTGTTGTAATGTGCTTGGCGGTAGTACAGTAATATGCAAGCTGCAGTTTGTTGCCATATGTTGGGTGACTGTAAGCCCACTGGAGGTGTGCCATGGACCTTCTTGATAGACAATCTACCAAGGTTCTAGTGGTACGGAAGTGTATCCGCAGTGTACCCCTCATAGATGAGCATGGTGTTTGCCAACTCAAGATTTTTCTGCTGATCCCAGATTTAGCATTATGGGCCATTGGCTGAACCTTTTTGGCCTGATTACAGAACCAGTAGAATTGGGTCATCACCCTACGTTCCGGATATGTTCATATATAAAGATATTTTGGCTTCTGATGCTTCATTATGTTTCTCTGTTTCAGCTGGTGTAGCGCTGTGGTCTAGTGGTGGGTGCCTACAGCCCGTTTGGTGCCCCGCCAACTGAAATCTTGACAGCAGACAGCTAGTTTGCAGATATGGGCCCATAAAATTTAGAAATGCATTTATATGAGCTAACCTACAGCAGCATTTGTTGTCCTCTGAGAAACTTTTACCTAGTGTCATCAGGTGGGCCATTAATTGGCCTCTGTCTTCAACTATGCTTCTCTGGCCACCATCTTGTAGCCCTGTGCAACCTGAAGTGGATGCTCTAAAGGCGTTCATTGTACCCTGAATACTCTATCTTTGGACTTGAGAGTGACTCCTGGTCTGGCATGTCGAAGGGGTTTGGACTGCTTTTCTGGAAGCCCAGTTGCAGGGCTTCGAATCTTTCAAAATTATGTATTTATTTAGAGTTTTTGTAAAGCACTCAAATTGAAAATTACTGCCTCAGATGTCGGGTGAAGGGAATGAGACATTGGAATAACGCAGCAGGGTAAAGTGTGAGTGAGGCAGAATCGACACTGTCCAAAATTGAATCCTGCAGTGTGAGTCAAATGTGTCTCGTTTTGATGAAAAAACATTCAGCGTCAAGGATGAACAATCATATTCAAGACTTGGGCGTCTTACTGGCTTTCAATGTAGATGCTCTACAGTGGATCAAGCAGTGGAAAGGCGGTCCACGTCTGCAGAGGCCAGGCGAATTAGGAGTCTTTTGTCATCTTCTCAGTTTAAGGAAGTCATTTTACAATCTCAGTAGTTGAAGAAATTTGTTCAATAAAAAGGTACCCTGAAAGTGGAGATATTTGCCCACAAATCTTAGAAGCTTAGGGATGTGCAGCCAGGAGGTTGTCAAAGGAGAATTCCAAATTCTGTGAAGGATGGTAGAACTGAAGAAGCTTAATTAGGAGGCCTGGTGCTTGACTATGAATGGATTTATTTACAGTGCACAGTGTTTTAAGCAGGATCTTGTTTCAACAGATACCAGTTTAGGGATCTGAGAGCAGGGTAATGTGGCCTTTTCGCCAAAATATTCAGATGTCCAGCATCCATTTTAGAACATCCTTAATTTCTCACTCCTCGGCCCTACTTCTCAACTCTACTTCCCATCTCATGATGGATGAGAAATATGGATGAGAAGTAGGGAGTATGGTGAGAAATAGGGATTATGGGTGACAAGTAAATAGATGGATGAGATGTAAGAATGATGGATGAGAAGCAGAGATGAGAAGTATGGGTGACACGGATGAAGGATGAGAAACAGGGATGAGAAGTAAGGATGACTGAGAAGCAGGGATGAGATTTAGGGATGATGAATGAGAAGTAGCGATTCTTTTTTTTAATTATTTTTATTAAAGACAAGCTTATACAATGTACACACTTTACAAACATTGGCAACCGAGGTTAGATTACGGGTTTGAAATTGTACCACAGACCTTGAGACATTTCAATGTCATGACAATATTAGCTAGACCCAAATTACAATTAAACTACCCCTAATCTTGCCTCTGGATAATCTGTTGGGGCTCACATATGCCTCCCCTATATCCGTTCCATTTTTCCCAAATCTGCGACCATTTCTTAGGACACCCTCTAGATTCGTACACTGTCCTCTCTGTCCACATGCACCAATCCATGTCCTTCTCCCACGCTGTAAGTGTCGGTGTTTCCAGCGCCCTCCACAATTTAGCAATGTTCCATTTAGCAATTATCATACCAAGTGTCACCCGTATCCTTTCTGTGCTGTTTAGGTCTGTAGGGCCCCATATATTCAGGATACACAACTTTATACTATACTCAATCTTGTAACCCATCACTTCCTCCATGCACTACGTCACTGCAGACCAATACTTCTGTATACCCCTACATTCCCAAAGTGTATGTACGAAAGTTCTCTCCTGCCCACATCCCCTCATGCATTCTGGCTCAGATCTATAGCCCATCCTTACCAGTGCCGGGCCGGCAAGGTACGTTCTGTGAAGTATTTTCAATTGTACAAGTCTAATCCTAGAGGAGATAGCAGCCTCCTTGGGATAGGTAAATGCTTCAATCCATTCCTCATCCTTCAATTCCGGCACATCGTGCTCTCACCTGACTCGGAGCCTGAGGAGGGAGTCAGACATATTATTGATTAGTTTCTTTTAAGTCAGTGAAATGGACTTTCCCGGCATATATATGTCCAGAACCCTGTCTTTTAACAGGGAGGACTTTGGCGGCGTCTCGCTGTTCGCTATACCAGCTTGTAGTGCGTGCCTGATCTGAAGGAACCTAAAGTACTCAGTATTTGCAAAGTCGTACTCAGTTTGCAGTTGGGCAAAAGTGACTATCCCTCCTCCCCTCCATAAGTCTCCAACTTTAGAAATCCCATTGGGTTGGGTCAATAGGATTACCGAGACGCGGTACTCCGTGGAGGTCACAAACTCGTGATTTCTGTTTGCGTGAATTACTCGTGTTGGACTTAGAACTTTAGAACAGTATTTACATCATAATCATTTTAATATAGATACTATACAACGTAGAAAAATTCGGAGATTGGGAATATGGCTTTCCTTTCAGGTTAAGGACTTGTGATTCTCTTGTGTCCCCCACACTCGTGCCCTAAATGAGTGTTGGAGAAGTTGCTTGTTGAATTATCTCATTTATGACTTATTCGTGCACAATTTAGTATTTGGACAAGCCTTTTTGGGTCATATTACTTGTTGAATATTGAATACAGGAATCTGAAGATAATAGCAAGATTTATGACTTTATTTGATTGACTTATCGCGTACAAACAAATAAGAATCGTTTATATCAGCCCTGAAGAAGTCATGTGTGCATTAGATGGCACGACGAAACACGTGTTGGCTGTGAACTGAAGATCTAGCTGTGTCTAGAAAAGTTACCTACTTTCATTTGAGAATTGGAAAGACAGAATAAAAATTGGGACATTGGCTTGAAAACTACTGGACTTACTTGATACTTCATGGACTCCTGATTTTACTTATGTGTGCTCGGGGTGGATTTTGAATGTTATAATATATCCAGAATATCTCCCAAATACGATAAAAATGTCCATCGCTCTATTCAGGGAAGGAACGGGGGAGGTCACATACAACAATATGTCATCGGCACATAAAGAAATACGGTCTTCCCAGTCCTCAGCTCACTTGCTTATGATGGGGTCTTTCCGTATCCGCATCGCCAGTGGCTCCAGCATGAGGGCAAAAAGCAGCGGGGAGAGATGGCAACCTTGCCTGGTGCCCCTCCCTAGCAGAAATATTGGGGACTTACGATTGTTAACTACTATTTGGGCCAGTGTAGCCTTATATAAAGCTGAATCCATTTCAATAAGCCCGGGACAAATCCCAATTTCTTTAAAACTGAAACATATAGGACCATTCAATTGTGTCAAACGCCATGGCTGCATCAAGGGATACTACCACTGCGTCTTGCAAAGTAGGGATTTTTGATAAGCAGTAGGAATGATAGATGTGAAACAGGGATTAGAAGCAGGGGTGATGGATGAGAAGTGGAAATGATGGATGAGAAGTAGGGATGAGGAAGCAGGATGTCCTAAAATTTGCTCCATGTTTTTTAATTTTCTGCAGTTTGCCATTCAGATTGCTAGGGATAGCAGTAAAGATGCTTTTGGAGGCGAGATTTTACCCCTGGGGTGGGATACTGACATCTTTTTAGATAATTAGAACAGCACCCACATTGGGAAATACATTAATCAGCTGTAATTAAACAACTGTCTTTAACATTTTGTTTGCGCTCCGATCCACTTTTTCATGGTTGAGCACAAGAATTGCATAGTCGGTTTCCAGTTGCATAATTAAATAGCCAACTTCGACAGCTGTTCAGTTATGGCTGGTGATATTTTCTTTCGGCTACTGATTAGTGTATCTCCCTATTATGTGTTCATCATAAATGCAGACAACGGATATTGTGGAAGTGGTCACTGCCGATGTTAAAATCTTTAGACTCAAGTAGTAGTTCCCTTGAACACTATGCATCACAGTCCCATATATATTCTCTTTGTGATTTATTAAAAGAAGAGATTCTTAAAGTTAAGAGAGTTTAAGTTTTTGATTGTAACAAGGGGTGCCACTCGAGTGCTTCTTGAGAGTGACAGTGGAACCCAAGTTGTAGTAAGTGGGTGACGTCTTTACTATATTCTGGACCATTATTCTTTCTAAATTACACCCACCATACGCAAATATAAACAAACTGTCTATACAGGCTCTTCTAAAGCTAGCGGAGAACATAAAAGTACATTGGCCGTCCTGTGTTCTAACAATCTGGTGTATAAAAACTGTAAAACTGATAGCAGTCGTATCTTGTGCAGTTTATCATTTTAACTGCCATATTTTAATCACCAGTAAATAGTAAATGTTCTTATGAACATTTATGTTCATAAGGACTTATGTTCTTGCGGCTTTTTGGTTATATTCTCGGAACTTTCCATATCCAATCACAATATCCATGGATGGATCTTTTTGAAATTGATTGATTCACTGGAAATAACCATTATATGATGATTTGAATGTTCTTCACATGTTTTACTGTCTCTTGTGTATTGTATTTTTTAATTGCGAAAATTTATTATCACATCATTGTGTTTATTTTTATATGTTTCAAGAAGTAATTCTTTTTAATAAAATCATATTTTTATAAACTCTTATAGTTGTTTATGAATGTGCTTGTAATTGTTCCTTGGGGCCCATACTTGGGGGTATGCGAGATCTTTGAACAAGTGTATGTTTTTAAAAAAGATTTGAGTGTAAATGAATGATATCTGGTAAATCCTATTAGCTCCAAGAGAGTTTCTCTTTATTTTGTACAGTAGAACGTGAACTGTAGTTTGTTCACTGTGGTGTATTACATTACGTTGCTATCTCAGTCTGATTGAAGTTTGTGGGGTGTTGGATTACACGTTGACGTGAGCTGCTTTTGGATGGCCTTCATTGGTGTGCCCCACTACCATCACCTCCTGCTTGCTGAACTTTGATGTGGTGGCACAGTGATATGGATGAATTGCATTTGGGGCAATAACTAAGCTGTGAGTGAGGGTGTTGTCTCCTGCTGGTATCATGAGATGTGGGTGAATGAATGGTGTGGTCTGCTGTGAAAAGTGATTTTTCGTTTCTTTACCAGCTTTGTCTAGTTAAACGGTGTTGTCTGCTGTACTAATGTGCTGTTGTCCTATTTCTGTCATTGTAGTGGAGCTTTTGGCCGACTGGCAGCATCAGACGGTCCGCATCACGCAGGTGAGGCTGAGACTTTGTCCCATTTCCCCTCTGCCTTAGTTTCTTTGCTGTGATCTCTTCCCACTAAACCCCAGTACTCTGTAGTCTGCTTTCCATTTTGCATGCCTGCAGGCAAGAACACTCCCTTTTGACCACGAGCTGACAGCTACTTCTCTGCCCCTTTTCTGGCTGACTGTAGGCTGGGCCTCCTCTCACCTTTAGATGATTGTAGGCTGAGACCTCTAACCTTTGCCCACATTCTCACCGGGACCCCCTCCCAACATTGGCCAACATGTAGGCTTCCCCCAATTTCATTGAGCCATAGGTAAGTTGTAAATCTCTGGCTTTCTCCAAGGTCACCCCTGGACCAACCACCCCCTCTATCTACCCAGCTGTAGGTTGAGTCCCTTACCCCTTGGTTTCCTATAGTCTGAAGCCTTCACAATCGCCACTTATAGGTGGTGGCCCTCACACTTTGGTCGCCTTCAGAATGAGGTCCTCACCTTTTAGCTACCTGTAGCCTGAGGCCCTCACCCTTTGGCCTACTACAGCCTGAGATATCACCTCACCACTTGGCCACCTGTAGTCTGCAGTCCTCTGCCAATTAATGCCTTTAGAATGATTCCCTTATCCTTTGCCCACATATGGGTTGAGACCCTCGCCTTTTGGCTGCCAGTAGGCTGAGGCCTTCGCACTTTGGCTACTGCTAGAGTGAGGGCCTCGCCCTTTGGCCACCGGTCGATTGAAAATTACACCCTTTGCCTACCTGTAGGCTGAGGCACTCGCTCTTTGGCTGACTGTTGGCCAAGGCACTCACCCTTTGACTGTCTGTAGACCGAGACCCTCACCCTCTGGTTGCCTGTAGGCCGAGGCCCTCACTCTTTGGTCATGTGTAGTCCAAGGCTCTCACCCTTTAGCCGGCTGTAGCCTGAGGCCCTCGCCCTTTGGCCACTTATAGGCAGCTTTTAACTAAGAACAAAAACCTCCAGAGCGCGCCGTCTGATATTCCATGCTGGTAAACTGTTGCTGTCTTCCCTCTATGAAAGCCTATGTGGCTTTGCCATACTGTTGTGCGTAATATTTTGTGGGATGGCCAGTTGGCACTGACTTACCTGCGCTGGTGCTTAGTGGTAAATGTGGTGCTGCCAGGGTGGGCGGTTGAGTGGTTGTTTTGCACCATTTCTTCTAATAATTTTGTGGGAGGGGAGTTGTAAGGTCCCTCAAATGGAGTAATTCATCCAATAAATATCATATACACTTTTTGCGTCTTTGCAGCTTGGGGATAAACCAACTTCAGTAGAGGAGTTGGAGCTGAAGAAGGGGGAGAGCACTACGATAAAGGAAGGGGAGACCTTATGCTTGGTGAACGGCCTCTATCCCCATACTATTCGCTTCACTGGCTCCAAGCCCAGCCGACCCCCCTCAGCTTCTGAGACCAAGGCTGATGTCTCAGCCCGGCCCAGAGACACAGTACCAAAGAGAACCGTCAAGGACTTCCTCTGTGCACATCGCCCTGAAATCTCGAAGAAGAGCTCCAGCAACAGGGCGGCACAGGCAGAGCCCAGCAGCAAAAGGCCCAAGGGGGAGAGCCCCATGGAACATGGGTCAGGCTCAGACTCTGAAGAGGAGGCCAATCGCAAGCTGAACCACCTCCAAGAGACCGCAGCCCATGCCCATCAGGCAAACAGCACAGCCGTTCCGCGGGCTGGTTCTACAGAGGTCCACAGAGGAGATACCTGCCCCAGAGACTCCTGGGAGGAACATGGCAAGCTGCTAGTCTTCAACAAGAAAGGGGTGCAGGCCAGCTCCAAGGTACGAGATGTTTCCCAGCGCACTCATGTACACACACATACATCTATGACACACAAACCTTGCATAAGGTGCTCTGTGGAGAACTGACACCTACACCTATTGCAGTCAGTCTTCCACACTTCTCTTCCTGTATGAAATATTGTGCAGCACAAAATGTAGACCTGTCGCAGACAGTAGTTTCGCCCTTCGTTTGAGATATTGTTCTGTGCACTGATACACCTATTGTAGAATAACCTATGTTTCTTTAGTTATATAAGATTTGTAGAGCTCAGCACTCACTATACATAGAACCCACTTGTGCATGCCATTACATAGTGCCTCAACATTGTCATCATGTCTATCACTGTGAGCCGTATGGCTCACTTCCTGAGAAGACAGCTGGGCATGGAGTTGTCACCCATTGGCTTTGTCATGCATAGGGGTTTCCTCAAATGTTCAATATTCTTTTCTTTCTTGTTTACTTCTGTTCTTGTCTGAGATGGTCTGCACTTTTTCAAACCATCCTTCTTACATCAGTTCCACCCTGCACCGGTCCGCTGTTAAAGTAGGTCTACTTTGCTCACCTAAATAAACTTTTCATTTTTATTAAATTTCAGTTTACAAAATGATATAAAATCCCACATAAATATGCAACAATTCTTAAAATTAAATTGACCCTTGTGGTTAGACATTCTGTTTCTCATACAACACCCTCCAAGCTCTTGTTTGACCTCCCTGATGCATAGGGCCCCCACCCGTGCAACTCGCTGCCCTCCCCCACTGAAAAGACTCTTAACAGATAGACAAATGCAATTAGTGTGGTTTAACCAAGGGCGTAGCCTTTTATTCACATAGTCACATTGCATCAGTGAGGAATGATAATTCTAGTTGAGCATACATTATTATTATAAGTCAACAAGCCAAAGATCAGCCAAAGACATTGTTATGAAAATGCAGATCGTAAGTTCAGCAAACCAGCTCAAAGGGTAATGGGTAGTTGTCTCTACCCATTACAGTTCAACACTTTGGAATGCAAAAGTGCCAGCAGGCCCCTTTTCCATATCCATTGGCCACGCCCTCAACCACGGGCATTCGGGGCATAACTTAGTGGCAACTTTCCCTCCATCCCTCCGAGGGATGGGCAATACCAGCAGCTCCACAGACATCAGGGCACCGCATAGCGCTCCGTCCCTGTCACCAGGTAAAAAAACAAAAAAACTTTCAACTTCAGGCAACCCCGGGGTAGGACAAGAAGGTTCAGGGCCACCAGCAGGCCAGTCCCCCCTCCTGCCTGCCCAGTGCCCGCACCAAACAACACCCCTCCAATGTGTACGTTCAGTAAATCAGTCCAAATTTTGGGTACCCCCCTTATTCTACTGCAAGAAATTCAATCAATTCCTCCTTCCTCCAGGAGTTGTTTGCTGGGGCATGTTGGGGGGTGCGCGGTGGAGGGAAAAGAGGCCGACCCCTGACCTTGGGATACCTTATATCGTGCAGCACTGAGGCGCCTCCAGATGATGTCATAAGTGCCGCCCCTCTCCATGGTGAAACCGCTGAAGGACTCCCCGCCTTGGCTCGCTCCTGCCCGTGGAGCGACTAAGAGGCACCCCACTTCAGTTTGCAGGTGGCACCTGATCATTGTGGACAGGCTCCGTATTTGCTTCCGTTCTGTGGTCCTTTAGCCCCAATTGCACACAAGCATGTAGGTGTGCTTCTCCACATGGAGTGTATTCAGTGCCATTTCCAGACAAAGGCTACTGTTGAACTCAGGCCTTCATAGGAGGGGATGTTGCTGAGAACCCACAGTGCACCACTGTTGCTTTCAAGATGGCGACAAGCAAAGACTGCTTCCACTGCTGAAACTGAGCTGTGGGGAGATCACTTAGAGTACTGGGACACACTTTGGTGGATATACTACCTCTCGATCTCAAAAAAGTAAAAAATGAAAACTTTCAGGAGAGCACCAAAGAGCCATTTATTTTGTTAGCTCTATCTGTGGGTCCAGGAGGAATGCTCAGCCTGCAGCATCACAAAGCCTTCTCTGGTGTCAGTGCACTTTATAAGCTCCTTCAATACTCAGTATTTTAGAAATGTGACAGGCCAATCTAATTGTAGATGTTATTTTGGGGGGCTCTCTCTTGCTGGCAATATTTGATCCGTGGTCATCAGAGGGTTTCTTGAGACCCTGATCAGAACCTTGCCTATCTTCCAGATCGCCGGCTTTGACATCGACGGTACGATCATCACCACGAAGTCTGGAAAGGTCTTTTCTGTTGGTCCCGATGACTGGAGGTGAGTTGGTTCCTCGCAGGCACGGGTTCACTTTGTGTCACTTGGAATAATCCATTAGAAAAGCAGAGTGGGCTGGAGGTGCTGTTGCCAGAGCTTTCAGTATTAGAATAGCTGAGGGTGCTTGAAGTCCATATTGAGGTACATTGGTGGAGCTGTGTATGTGTTTCAATGCTTGGAGAATAGAGCCTTCTGCAGGTCAGGATGGAGTTCTCTGTATGGAACAGCATAGACACCACAGGTTCACCTTGTGAATTCTGCATGGGACACAATGTTGGAAGAGCAGCCACTGCTGCAGATCAGGATTGATGTACAGTAGGTGATTTGTGTCCCACCACCCTGTGCTGGCAGTGCCTAGGGTGCTGTAGGCTTGGATTGAGACACACGGGCAGAGCTATGTTTGGGCCTTAGTACTGGAACAGCAGGGAGTGCTGCATTTACACATTTAGAACTTTCCATTGTTAGGGTAGCGTATTGGTCCTGGAAATAAACCTTCATGGTGTTTTACACTAATATGTCTGTCTTTGTCTACAGAATTTTATACCCAGAGATTCCCCAAAAATTAAAGCAGCTTTTAAGTGAAGGCTACAAGGTAATTTCTATCCTCTAATGCAATTTCTAGCCTCTAATGCCTCCCTCCTCCTGCACCTCACTCTTTTTAGCCCTTTAAGTTGATTTTATCCTTTTTTCTGTTGCTCTTTGCAGATTGTCTTTATCACCAACCAGCTGGGGATCAGTCGTGGCAAACTGAAGCCGGAAGTGTTCAAAGCCAAGGCGGAAGCCATAATCGAACAGCTGGCACTACCTGTGCAGGTGAACATTGGTGGGGCGTGGATTATCTGTGGAGGTGGGCCAGATGAGGCTGAAATAAAGAGGGGTGTACTCGTGTAGTTGGAAGTATGAGGCACTGGGGTACCTGTACAGGTGAACATTGGCGGGCGTGAATTATCTGTGGAGGTGGGAGTATGAGACACCGGGGTAGCTGTACAGGTGAACATTGGCGGGCGTGGATTATCTGTGGAGGTGTGAGTAGGAGGCACCGGGGTAGCTGTACAGGTGAACATTGGCAGGCGTGGATTATCTGTGGAGGTGGGAGTATGAGACACCGGGGTAGCTGTACAGGTGAACATTGGCGGGCGTGGATTATCTGTGGAGGTGGGAGTAGGAGGCACCGGGGTACCTGTGCAGGTGAACATTGGTGGGGCGGGGATTATCTGTGGAGGTGGGCCAGATGAGGCTGAAATAAAGAGGGGTGTACTTGTGGAGGTCGGAGTATGAGGCATTGGGGTACCTGCACAGGCGAACATTGGTGGAGGGTGGATTGCCTCTTGAGGTGGGCCAGATGAGGCTGAAATAAACAGGGGTGTACTTGTGCAGGTCGGAGTATGAGGCATTGGGGTACCTGCACAGGCGAACATTGGTGGGGGTGGATTGCCTCTTGAGGTGGGCCAGATGAGGCTGAAATAAAGAGGGGTGTACTCGTGTAGTTGGAAGTATGAGGCACCAGGGTACCTGTACAGGTGAACATTGGCGGGGCGTGGATTGTCTGTGGAGGTGGGAGTATGAGACACCGGGGTACCTGTACAGGTGAACATTGGCGGGGCGTGGATTATCTCTGGAGGTGAGCCGGATGACGCTAAAAGAAAGAGGGGTGTAAATGTGCAGGTGGGAGTATGAGGCACTGGGGTACCTGTGCAGGTGAACATTGGCGTCAGGTGAGACTGGAGGAAAGAAGGCCCTATCTGTTCAGAGGGACTACGGTACCTATTAAGGTGATCAGAGATGAGGGGATTGTAGTGTCCTGAGAGATAGGGCACTAGGGCACTAGGACCTCGGAGGAGGGCAGAGGGCAGGACAGGTCACCGGACACCAGTTCCGGTCAGGGAAGCGAGGGGGCAGAACACAGGAAGCAGGGGACGAGGCAGGACGTGCAGCATGCTGGCTGTAGATGATATGCAATAAAGAAGTAACAACTCACGTGGTGTGGTGGTGATCTTTGTAGCTGAAGCGACGCGACAACTGGCGACGAGGCGGGATCGAAATCCACGCGTCGCGGTGACTGTCGGAGCCCACCCGGTCGCGGAAGTAAAGTCGGAGCCAGGAGCCCACCCTGGTCCGAAGTGCCCAGCAGAAAAAAAAACATCGTTGCGGGAGCCCACCCCGGCGCTGCTAACGCAAGTAAGAGCAGCAAGAAACTGAAATTGACGAGGAAGCCGAGAAAAGATTGAAATCCCTCCCGCGCGTGAGTTTCAACGAACTCTCGCGAGAGGAGGCGGCCGTTTTAAAGTCAGGCGAATTGGGCCAATAAGCGTCCAAGATAGACGGCGGCCATTTTAAAGGGTTAGGCAAAGTCCCGGACAGCGCGAAATCGTGCGAGAGTGCGGCGGCCATCTTGGAGTCAGGCAAATTGGGCCAATAGCAGCACAGGAAGGCCGGGAGGCCATTTTAAGGTCAGGCAAAAAGGAAAAGAGACTAGAAAAGGTCCAAATTAAAGGAGAAACAAAAGAAAAAGGTGCCAAAGAAAGAAAATAGCACTAGAGGAACAAGGAAAAAGAGGAAAGGAAAGAAATAAACAAAATAAAATATAATAAAGGAAGGATATGGGTGACGAAGAGGCAAGAAGCACACAAGCTGTGTTCCGCAGGCCACTGCCATTTAATATATCGGAACCGCAAGCAGGCATCAGATGGGAGCGATGGCTATGACAGTTTGAACGCTACATGCGCGCAACGGACGTCGTAGAGACCAAACAACTAGATTTGCTGGTCAACCTTGCGGGAGACGAGATAGAAGACTTAATGATGACACTCCGAGTGAAAAAACGGCGGATTACAAGACGCGAAAGCGTGTCTCACGGAGAAATTCGACCCCCAATGCAACATCGATTTTGAAAGGTACACGTTCCACACAGCATGCCAACAACTAGAAGAGAGCATGGATGACTTCGCGACAAGATTGCGGAAGTTCGTGACATACTGCGAATTCGATAAATTTGACAATGAAGAAGCAATACGATCGCGTCTCATCGTAGGATGTCTGTCAGTAGTGTTCAGAGCACGCATTCTAAAAGAGCCAACAACACTTGAGAAAATACTGACGATGGCCCGCACAGAAGCACGGGCCACGGAACATGCCAAACAAATACAAATAGGCAAAGAAAAAGGAACAGCGATGGCACATCGGATGATGGAAAATTTCAAAAGGAAGGACAACAGGGAGCAACAACATCCCAGGAAACAAGCGGTCACATGCTACAGACTTTGATTTCCCACACGTTGGCACCTGCCCAGCAATGGGCCAGAAATGCAGAAAATGCAACAGGAACAACCATTTCGCAAGCACCTGCATGGGCCGGCAATTCAGGAACGAGAGGGGACGAACAGCCAGACCAAGGACGACAGGCACAAGACATGCCCGACACATGGAGACAGCAGAGAGAGGCTCGTCCGAAGAGTCGGATGAACAGACGACGGCCGGGAGGGAAGCACGGCTATACCTCATGTCCGACACACCAAAAGAAGTAAGACAGCAGGAACACATCCAGCTGGTGGAGAAACAGCAAATAAAAAAGACGGCCACAGTAGACATTGACGTCGGGCGCCACAGAACAAAATTTGTGTTAGACTGTGGCGCAACATGCAACATAATGTGCATCTCAGAATACATGAAGATGAGAATAAAGCCAACATTATTGCCATCAAAAGTAGATGTGTTCACGTGGGGATCAAAGACACCCGTCGAAAACATGGGCAAGTTCACTGAAACTCTGACATATCAGGATATGACATGTCAAGAAGAGATACACGTGCTGAAAGGGGACATCCCAGCACCGTGCCTGCTAAGCAACGTCACAGCACGAGTCATGGGGCTGCTGGCTATGACATATCACATGACAGAAAAAGAGAACATACTGCAAGAATATCAAGAAATACAGCAGGGACTGGGAAAACTTAAAGACAAACCGATTACCCTACACATAAACGAAGCTGTAAGACCAGTGGCACAGCATCACAGGAGAGTGCCGATTCATTTACAACCACAGGTGGAAGAAGAAATAAACAACCTGCTGCAGCAAGACATAATTGAGCCTGCAGACGGGCCAACACCATGGGTATCACCAATTGTAGACGTCCCGAAGAAGAACACATCCAAAATACGGATCTGTGTAGACATGAGAATACCGAACACTGTAATATCGAGGGAACGTCATCCAGGACCCCATCTGAACGACATGATCAGCAGACTGACAGGGGTGTGCCGATTCTCAAAGCTAGATCTGTGCAAAGGGTATCACCAACTAGAGCTGGACCCACAGTATAGGTACATAACGACATTCTCCACACACCTAGGACTATTCAGATACAAAAGGCTCAGTTTTGGTATCTCGTCAGCAGCCGAAATATTTCAGGAGACAATAAGACAGGTGAGACGACCGGTGCATAACAGTTTCAACCACAGTGACGACATCCTAGTGTTTGGGAAATCGGACGAAGAACACGATAGCGGCCTAAGGCAAGTGTGCAAACAACTAAAGCAGGCCGGACTAACACTGAATGGAGAAAAGTGCGAGCTAGGGAGAACAGAACTGGTATTCTTCGGGCATATATTCTCGAAAAAAGGGATGAGGCCTGATCCCAGCAAAGTGGAGACGCTGAAGAACACAAAGCCACCGTGAGATGTGGCAGAAATAAGATCATTCCTAGGCCTGGCAAGCTACTGTGCCAAATACACACAAGACTTTGCCACGGTGAGCACGCCGCTGAGAGAACTAATGAAACAAGGCCAGAAATTTGTCTCGTCTCAACAATGCAATGAATCGTTCGAAGAGATCAGGAAGGCCGTGATGACTGTGGAGCACCTCGCATACTTCGACCCTCTGCTATGCACCGAGCTGACGGTTGATACCAGCCCAGTGGGGCTAGGAGCGATATTAGCACAACACTTGCCAGGAAAGGAGTCACCAAGGAAGATTGTCTCATATGCCAGCAAAAGCTTGACAGACATTGAGAAAGCGTACTCCCAGCCGGAGAAAGAAAGCTTGGCGGTGGTATGGGCATGCGAGCATTACCACATGTTTGTGTACGGGAAGCCGTTCACCATCATCACAGACCACCAAGCACTAGTAACAATTTACGGCAACCCAGCGACAAAGATGCCGCCCCGCATCGAGCGCTGGGGCATCAGACTAATGGATTACGATTTCAAAATTGTCCACAAACCTGGGAAAGAACATAATCCAGCAGACTACATGTCACGGCATCCACTACCGCATGCTGAAAACAAGGCCTCAATGGTAGAAGAATACTTAAACTTCGTGTTAAAGCAAAGCACGCCTGCACCAGTAACTTTAACAGAAATAGAGAGAGAAACGGAAAAAGATGACACTCTCCGAGCGGCCAGAGAAACGATGAGACAGCAAAGGTGGAGACATGTAAACAACAACTGCACATGGAAGGGAGGAGTAAACAAGGAGGAGATGCTGGCTCTACAGAAAATAAGCGGAGAACTCTCGGAGACAAATAGTGGAATTGTAATGCGGGGCACCAGGATTGTCATTCCGAGCTCACTACGCCGACAAGTGGTCAGCATTGCACACGAGTCACACAGGGGCATTGTGGCGACAAAGAAGCTGTTGAGAGAAAAAGTGTGGTTCCCTGGGTTAGACCGTCTAGTCGAAGATACGATTGCGGCCTGTCACCTCTGTCAAACGACAGGTCCGCCTGCAAGACAAGAACCATTACACATGTTGGAACTGCCAAGGGCTGTATGGACAACAATGGCTGCCGATTTCTATGGACCTCTAGACGCGGGAACTTACCTACTGGTCATCATAAATGAATACTCAAGATTCCCCATTGTGAGATCAGTCTCCTCAACGTCAGCAGCCGCAACGTTACCTGTTCTGGACGACATATTCGCAGCATGGGGCTCGCCAGAGACATTGAAAACAGATAATGGTCCTCCGTTCTCAGGAGAGGAATTTCGAAGGTTCATGGCCTACCTCGGAATAGAGCACAGAAAGATAACACCACTATGGCTGCAAGCAAATGGCATGGTCGAAAGGTTCATGGGAAATATCAAGAAGGCAGTTCAGAGGGCGAAGCTGTCACAGATTTCCCTAGGCCAAGCACTATGCCAAATACTGAGAGACTACAGAAACACGCCTCATGGGTCTACAGGGAAATGCCCAGCGGAGCTAGTACTAGGGAGGACAAGCAGAATGAGGCTGCCGCAGGTAGAAGGACTGACCGTGCCAGGGCACGAGAGCATGGCAGCAAAAGATGAGGCGGCCAAGAGGAAAATGAAAGAATATGCTGACGGAAGAAGACATGCCACCAAATCACACCTCAATGAAGGAGATACTGTAATAGTATGACAGAGACAACAACGGAAGTCGGACAGTCCATTCGCCCAAGACCCGTTGACGATAACACAAGTGAAAGGAACAATGATAACAGCAGAATCAGACAGCAGACGAATAACAAGGAACAGCTCACATTTCAAAGGCCTAAAAGAAGAAAAGGACGAAGAGCAAGTGACAGGCATCGAAGAGACAACAAAAAGGGAGTGCAACGGAGCAGGTGCGGCAGAAGCCACCAGGCCAAAGGAAGGCCAAGGACTTGTGACGAGGCCGAGGAGAGACATTGTGAGACCAAAGAGACTAATAGAAGAAATGTGAGATGCCGCTCTAGGCAGCATCTCAGTCACGAGGCACATCCATCGACACCTTCACATCTTGCAACAGACTCTACCAAAGAAACTGTCCCATTTCTGATTACTAACTAATGCTACTGTCGTAACGTCTTTGTGACAAAGGGGGGAGATGTAGTGTCCTGAGAGATGGGGCACTAGGGCACTAGGACCTCGGAGGAGGGCAGAGGGCAGGACAGGTCACCGGACACCAGTTCCGGTCAGGGAAGCGAGGGGGCAGAACACAGGAAGCAGGGGACGAGGCAGGACTTGCAGCATGCTGGCAGTAGATGATATGCAATAGAGAAGTAACAACTCACGTGGTGTGGTGGTGATCTTTGTAGCTGAAGCTGAACCAGTGGATGTAAGCGGGGTGAGTTTTCAAGTGATATCGGGTATATTCTTAGGTGAGCAATGAGGTGGGCGCAGTGACCTGTGTAAATGAACCAGGACAGCAGGGGAGTAGAAAGGATGATGTGAATGTTGACCTGAGAACTGAGAGCAAATGCAGGCGTAGTGGTGGGACTTGCGTAGGATAGAAAGCTTCCATCCACTACCCTAGACTCTTCAGTGTGAGAAGTGACTGAACACACTTAAGAGGTTGGCCACTTTGGCAACTGTGTTGTACCTCGTTTTGTTTTCCTTTTGTTTATAACATTCTGCATAGAAGTGTGTCGAAATGACAATATTTTAAGTGCAGTTTCACACCTGCTGCCTTTGCCCTCCCTTTTCCATATCATTATTTCATTTTTTATTTTCCTTTTCACTGAGATGGTTCGAGAGCTGCTTTGTTTTTATGTATTCTCGAGGCTTCTTCCTATGAAGCTCATTCTCTAGAAAGCTTCCACTTTGTCTCCTGCCTTTCTCTCCTCTTTCTTCACCACCCCCCAGTTTCCCAAGAAACTAAACTAGCAGCATATGTCTGTACCCTAGACATTCACATGCATTAACCTAGCCCGCTGATCGAACGACCATCCCTCAACATGTTTCGTTGTGACATTGAACAGTGATTATTACAGTACATCAGACTCGGTTTTATTTCTGCTAGAGAGGTTTGTTTGCAGTTATATCTGATGCATGCAGACCAGGTCTCCTGCTTCATACAAGTATGCCCAGGCCCTGGGCAAGGCTAGTTAGCACTCACACAAATCACACTCTTTATGCAAACTTTACCACTAACATTGCTCTCATCATTGAGCACTCTTCGGACTCACACAGAGACCTATTCATAAACTATATTTTGTAGTATGTAAGTTGTACTACTGAAGTATTGTGCTATTCACAAACCGACAGTCCTGTCTTGTGTCTTTCCCACTCACACATAGGTGTGCATTTCTGTACTTAATGTGTGAGGGAGAAGGGGGAGTGGCTGGAAAAAGGAGGGGTTTAGAGAATCACACGCTAATACAAACCACCACCCTCACAAAGTATGCTATGCCTATTAATCTATACTTCTAAAATTACTACTGCCATATAGGTGTCAGAACAGGTTTAAATGTACAGTCCAGCCTTTGAGTAAGTTAATGCCTTGTGCCAATTTATGCAAACCCAGACATTCACAAATGCTCTTAATGTGCATTAGCCTATTGGCTTTTCTATTTCTTGTACTACTGATGCATGTTGGTGTGGCCTTGGCCTGCAAGGCTGGTGTAGGATTGGGAAAAGGCGGCATTGTGGCATGTGTCTTTGTCTGATTTGGTGTGTGTGTGTCTTGGCTGCTGCTGTCCTGCCCTTAGGTCAGCACAGCCCTGTTACCAATGGCTGACTGTGCTCTGTCAAACCATCACTCGGCAGTGATTTCTCACTCCTTCTCTGCCTGCAGGTGCTGGTGGCCACTGGAATGGGAATCTACCGGAAGCCGGCGCTGGGCATGTGGCATCACTTGTGCGACAAGGTTTGTAGATTGCTTTCAGGACATCAGCTTGTATTGATATCAGGCACAGAGCCCTGCATCCCCAGAACAAAAGTAACCAGCCTTCCTCTTCCCTTCATGTTCTGCATGTAACCTTCTGCACTGGTGTGGCCATTATTTCAGGGAAATGCTAACTATGCCTCTCAGGGCTCGGTGCTCACGCATGTACCTCAGCAGCACACACTGCCACATAAAGAAAGCCTGAAATAAACATCATTGAATCAGCCAGGCTGACCATTTAGTAACAAATGAATCTTTTTTTCACAGTTTGAACTCTTCTGCATTCGTATATAATATGATATAAGTATTTGCTAAAGACCCATGTTGCGCACAACCGTACTTCATTTTAAACAAACCAAGGTAAAGCAAATAGGTCTGGCCTTTATAAAGCGAGGGCCGAGCTTTTGGCTTCGCCAAGGCTTGTCTTTAAAATATTCTTTAAAATAAGTTTAAAAAAAACAAAAATCAAAGAACTCGAGGAAAAGCAAACAAATATCTTCAGGCAAATATCCTAAGGTATTTCAAAACTGTACATTGAATTCAGTGTTTTCAATCTTTATAAATGGCACAGTTTTTCTGTTCAAATACTTTTGACTCATCAAACTCTAATCAGAATTTGAAAAGAAAAACGAAATGTCAGAATGTGAAGGCATAGCTTGCCAAGACCTAATTTATGTTCTACAGGATTCAGCCATTGGCCCTCCCTCGGTTGCAGCCCAGGAAACATATTCATGGGCCTCCAGGAGAAGTCTTGTGCTAAGTACACCTTCTTCACCAGACACCAGCTGAGGGAGTGCAGCAGATGGCACTTCACCAGTACCATGGAATCCTTGTGTGCTACCTTGTGCTTACATACAGCATGTGGGAGATAAAACAAACACAACCCTTAAAGTCTGCTCTTCATCCACCCATTGCTGTGCTTTCTCAGAGAAGCTGGCAGAGTTGGGGAGCAAAAAAGGATGGGGAGGTGTGGGTAGTTTTATGGAAGGAAGTAGTACATGAGTGCAAGAACTAGGCAGCACGTGGACTCTTGGAGTGCTGAATAAAAATGAAAATTAGATCCTAAATGTGGGCAGCAGAATGATAAAAGACAGCCAATCAAAACGCTTGTAAAGAGGCTGCGCACCATGGGAGTGACAAACAAAAGAAGAGGACGGCAAGCCATCAAATATCAAGTATGCAAATGAGATGCACAATAAAGCCAACCAGTGGTAAGCAATGGGCAGGTTTAAGCCTAAAGTGAGTTTACCTTAAGCCTTTGTAACCACATAGCTTGCGCCGTCTGGCAGATGAGACCTAAAAACAATACTGAAGCAATCCGATTTGAAGGATTCATTAGATTGCCATCGGTATCCATTGATTACCGCTAACGTTTCGTTTTTGTGCCTTGTTGGAGTTGCAAAATGTCAGTGGAATGGGTTTGACGCTTGCCCAGATAACTGTTTTGTCTGCACTTGACAAGTGTATGCTTATTTCCCCGTGCACTTAGAAATATTGGTATGCTTACGACCAGTGAGGTCACTGGTGGACACAAAAGATCTCCCTACTGTCTACAACAACTCAATACCAGCGGCGGCTCATCCGCAATGGCGGAGGAGCTTCGCCCCACTGGTTCAGATCCAGCAGCTGAAAAATAAAACAATATCTTACTGTATTTTCATTTTTTAGCTGCTGGCTCTTTGCTTTCTCAAACCCAGCTATAATAGACAGTGGGTTGGAGAAACAGCACAGACTTCCTGTGCCTGAGCGAGCTTCTTGTCAGCCCGCTCAGGCCAATCCCGGCGCTGCTCTCATTATGGAGAGCAGCACGGATATTGGATGGGGAGTCTGTGATGCGGCCCCAGGAACTGCTGGGCACAGCAGAGCAGAGATGCAGCAAGAGGCGAGGTATCATGAGGTAAGTTTTAAGTTTCGATTTATTAATCGGCTGCGCTCCCCCTCCCCCCCCCCTTGTGCTCTCTCGTGCTACCTCGGACCCCCCCCCCCCCCATCTTAAATGATATCGGGAGCCACTGCTCAATACCTTCTGTCACCATTACACACCAGCTTTGGCACGTGCGTCAGAGCCCGGCGTTTTTACATCGCAATGGCATTCGAGATCATCTTTGTTGCTGCACAGCCTTTTTACTGAACAACAAGAGATGAACTACTAGAAGTGGAAACTACCCTCAGCCAGGGACTCTCTAGTGGACATGCTAAGGGTGTATAGCTTATGTTTCGACCTAAAGTCTCATGAGTAGTTACTTGATGCTCCATAAGCCAGACCTAACCAGTTTTGTAGTTTGTTAGTGAACGGAGGAATCCTCTTTTTCCCATTTCTCCAAATGTTGACATCCACTGCCACACCATATCTCCCCGATCCTGATCCTTCTCAAACTCTGCCTCTTTTAACACTGCCAACCATGGCATACTCTGAACACACGCTGTGTGATTGGTGTTCGATAAGCCCTTGGATGTCTGTGGATAGAAGGCAGTATGCAAGTTTTTTAAAATTGTTTTTCTCTTTTTCACAGGCCAATGCAGGAATTAAAGTGGACGTGGAGGGAAGTGTGTACGTTGGAGGTAAGCAAACCCTGTTGGTTGAGAGCGCCCTAGTGGATGAATGGACACGGTCTAGCATGCGTTAGCCGCTCTCTCATCTGCCTTCCACTTACCCCCAGACCTCAACCGCACAAACCCCTTATTAGAATCTCAACCAAATACTCGCATCTTCTAATGCCCATGTAAGTAATTACCACACTCCATTGCTTCTCCATCTAAGCATGTTAATATTTTTAATATTATATTTTCATTTATTTTTGGCATATTTGGGTGCTGTTGTGAGTGCAGACACACCAGTTGTAAAGACTGTGGTGTATTTGTCTGATACCATCAGTTTCTTCTGGATGCTCCTGTAGGGTGGTGGGACCGAGAGTGCACCTCACCGTGCAGACGCATGAGCATCCCATAGGGCAATACGTATAATGTGGCCACACCATTCGTCTCTAAGCGGGCAGGGACAGACTCCGGCGGGAGGAATGAGGGCAAGAGCAGATAAGCTAAAGGTTAGTTGCGTATTGTTGCTTTCTGCTCCTCTTTCTTGCCCATGTGAACCCCGATGATGAAGAACATGGTTGGTTCAGATTACTGACTTTGTGTTGCTCCGGAGATATGATCGCTACTATCCTTTTAGAAGATCTTTCCTCTCGTGTTTTTAATATATCTTTATTGAATTACTTTGGTTGTGTCTGAAAAACAGACTCCAAGAAACATGAAATCTCAGGCTCACCCCACCCCATTGAACCCATTGACACACACTTGGTACAGTGACAATCAGTACAGTCCCCCACCCCTCAATCTGCCTCTTGTCCAAACCACTGGACTGCAATCTCTGTCTCCCCCTCGGGTTCAACAAGTGTATTCAGCAAGTTTTTCTACAGCTGCAAGTCGTTCTCGTTTTTTAAGAGTACGCCAGCACCCATAAAGAAACAAGTTCCTATTTTGTCTGTACTATCTATATTACACAAAAGTATTTTGAAAAAGCTAGTTGTTGTCAACCAGACCAGTGGACAGTGACGTTTGCTGGTTGTCTGTTCTGGGCTAATACTGCTTTGTTTGACTATATCTGCGGAGTGCCCACACAGACGCTGCGTTCCCTCTTAATTCCCTTTTTTTGATCCTTCTCCATCTAAGCTCTCAGGATCTCGAGCAAATTCCCACTAACCTAAGAACTGCTCCTACACTCTTGCAACTCAGAAAGAAAGTGAAGACTCCTCTCTTCAGAGATCACTAGCACTCTGTACTTTAGGACCTCCTGTGTAACCTGCCTCTTGTAGGTGTTCAAGACTCATACTTTCGGGCTAACGGACTCTGTTAAGCTCTTCGTTGCTCCCTCGTTGGGTTTGCACATTGCTGGCATAATGCAGCACTTGCTGTCTATTCCGTGTCACTTTTTTCTGGCTTGCTCTCTGTTGCATTTACTTTGTAGTTCCTCCTCAGCTTATGGCACTCACTTTTTGGTTTATGGTCTCTGGAGTTTGTCCAAGCCAGGCTTCCTCTTGGGTATTGTAGGAAAGGGCCTCTTTTGGACATTGTTAGCCCCCAGTTCCTGCCTGGAAAATGATGTAGGTTCGAAAGGAAGTGCACAGGGTCCCCGCCAACCAGGTCTTTTGTGCCAGTTCTCCTTACCTAAACTGTACCTTTTGTTTCCACAATTGGTACCCCTTTACCTCACATATAAGTCCCTCGCAAACTGTACCCCTGATACCAAGGACCTTGTGGTTAAAGAGGGCCCCTAAGGGCTGCAGCAATTAATTGTGCCACTCTAAGGGTCTCCGTCACCAAGCACATGCACACTGTCACTGCAGCATGCGTGTCTTGGTGCAGACAAACCTGAAGAGTCAACATGGCACACATCTCTGTGTGCCAAGCCCATAGACACTGCATGAGATATAGATAAAACACCCCTCTAGCAGGCCTTAGCCCCAAGGCACAGGTGCAGTGTATCTCCTGTGAGGGCATATCTGCATGAGCAGATATGCCACTGCCTTATCCTTGTCAATTCTTGGATATTATAAGTGACCAGGGAAGCCATAGTAAGTACATGGTCTGGACACACGTTATGATGGCTGCATATGAATGTTTTGTACCAAACATCTCAGCATAATAAACCTGCACTGATTCCAGTGTCAGATTTATTAAACAATGCACACAGAGGACCCCTTAGAGGGCTCCCTGAAACCTACCAAACATTAATGAGCCAGCCTTCTACCACGAGTGTTCTGACCTCATGGGAAGAGTGCATGCGCACTCTGAGGCCGAGAACAATCTCTTTCCTTGGTGGAGGTCTTCATCCCTTCCCCATGTCAGGAAGAGCCATCCGTGGCAGGGAGCTTAAAAGGTCTTGCTTCCTTTGAAATGTGACCCCAGCCTCTCCTCTTAGAGGGGGCAGGCCCCCCTTCCTGTCCTCACCCCCTTTTTTTGCAGGAGGACATGCGGGAAAACATATAAAGAATAGGAGGTGTACCCCCCTCTACCAACTCAACCCCTTAGGTGCTGGAGGCGAGGTGAAGTACACTTTTCCGTGCCCACCATCTTGCAGATGGTGGGACTCCTCTAATCAGGATCAGGGATGTGCTCAGCCCCGACATGGGATGAGCATTTAGAGGGCATAGTCACCCTTAAGGTAGGTAGCCCATTGGCTACTGCCTGGCACTCCCTTTAAATGCCCCTAAATGCAGTATTTAGCTGGCTCAGATGAGGAACTTGCTCACAAACGACTAGCCAGGAGGGCAGCTTTAGAAGCCCGACTCCTAGCTATAGAAAGAAAGAGAAAAGAGATTGGCCTACGACCCATCTCTGGTGGCAGCACATTCATAAATAGGGAGAGAGTAGATTCTTTTGACCCTAAAATCCCCAAAGGGATTGTCCTGAAACTCTTTGAGGGTGATGATATCACCTTGTGTTTCATTGCTTATGAGAGGGCCTGTCTTGGCAGACAGGTCCACAGAAGCTGTGGAGTGCTATCCTGTGGGAAATCTTCTCAGGAAAGTGCAGAGATAGACTCCTGCCACTCAATGAGAACAAGGCTGACTCCTGTGACCTCATGAAGGGTGCCCTAATTAAGGGCTTTATATTCCCCACTGAGGCGTAAAGGATCAGATTCAGGGAGGCTTGAAAAACCTAGAGCCAGACCTGGATGGATTTTGTAGACTACTCAGTGAAGTCACTAGGAGGTTGGTTAGAAGGTAATATTGTGCATGACTTTGAATGGGCTTTATAATTTGAAAATGAAGTAGCATCTTTTAAGTAATTGTTACCAAGAAAGGCTACATTAATTCCTGGTAGACCTAGGTCCACTTTCTCCTCAAGAGTTGGGTAAGAAGGCTGACCACTGATGACCAAGACTACCACTGGTGGAGGGAGACCACAAGAAAGAGGCCAAAAAGCCTGAGTAGACTCTAGTAGGGAATGTGGACATAGCCACCTTAGCTGTCTGGCCCACTAACATGCAAAACATACAGACAGCATCCTGTTATTAATGGGGTTATGATGAAAGCCTTGATAGACATTGGTGCCAGAATTAGCATGAAACACATGTGGAAGGTGTGTGGAGTGACCCACAGGTTCACTATCCCCTACCACCCACCGTGTACTGGCCTTGTTGAAAGATTTAACAAGACCATGAAAGGCATGATTGGTGGACTCCTGAAAAACACAAAAGGAGATGTATGTCTTCCAAGCCTGCTTCTTGCCTACAGGCAAGTGGCCCAGAAGGGAGTGGGGTCCTCCCCATTTGACATTGTATTTGGTCATCCTGTCTGGGGACCACTGTGCCTTGTGAAGGAGAGATGGAAGAAACCTCTTGTTGAGCCGAAGCAAGATATAGTGGACTATGTGCTTGGCCTCCGCTCCAGGATCGCAGAATATATGGAGAAAGCAAGTAAAAAGCTTGAGGCCAGATTAGCGCTCTATAAGCAACGGTATGACCAAAAGGCTGCTATGGTTGAGTTCCAGCTAGGGCAGAAGGTGTGGGTTTTGGAGCCAGTGGCTCCTAGGGCTCTCCAAGACAAGTGGAGTGGACCCTACCCTATCCTAGAAAGAAAAGGAGATGTCACCTATCTGGTGGACCTTGGCTCTGAAAGGAACCCCAAGAGAGTCATCCACGTCAACCCTTAACCCCTACTATGACAGGGCAGATATGACCATGCTCATGGTTACAAATGAGCACCAGGAAGCAGAGAGGGAACCTCTCCCCGGCCTCCTGTCCTACAAAGATGGGTCAGTGAAAGAAGTGGTCTTATCAGACACCCTCACTTCCCACCAGCAGACTGATTTCAGGCAAGTCCTAAATCAGTTTGCTGAGCGCTTCTATTTGGCCCCTGTGCAGGCTACCTGGTGTAACCATGATTTGGACACAGGTGAAAGCCTACCTGTCAAGAATAAAATGTACAGGCAGTCTGATCATGTGAAAGAGAGCATCAAAGCTGAAGTAAGCATGATGCTGGAATCTGTAGTCATAGAGCCATCTGAGAGCCCCTGTGCCAGCCAAGTTGTCTTAGTACCCAAACCTCATACCCAGGGTGGGAGGAAAACACATTAGGTAATGGGTGAACTATAGGGGTCTCAATGCTGTCACCAAACCAGCGCACACCCAATTCCAGGGACAGATGAACTTATTGACAGGTTGGGAGCTGCCAAGAATCTGAGTACCTTTGATCTCACATCAGGGTACTGGCAGATAGGTCTGAACCCCAGGAGCAAAATAAACATCTGCATTTTTAACCCCAGATAGGCATTATCAGTTCACTGTGATGCCCTTTGGTTTGAAAAATACGCCTGCCACTTCTCAAAGGTTGGTGAACAAAGTCCTTGCTGGATTGGAATCCTTTCGTGCTGTAGATCTAGATGATATTGCTCTCTTTACCTCCACATTGCAGGTCACCTGATTCTCCTTGGGAAAATGCTAGAGACTAGAGGGTCTGAGAAGTGCGGGCTTCACTACCAAGACAAGCAAGTGCAGATAGGACAGGGAAAGGTATACTTGGGTCACCTTGTTAGTGGAGGCCAAGTTCTACCTTTACAGCCCACGATCCAGACCATTCTAGACTGGGTGGCTCCAACTATCCAGACTCAAGTCTTGGCCTTCCTTGGCTTGACTAGGTACTATTGGAGGTTTGTGAGAGATTATAGCACCATTGTGGCACCCCTCAGAGAACTGACCTCCAAAAGAATGCCCAAAAAGGTGATCTGGACAGAGAGCTGTCAAAAAGCTTTTGAAACTAGAAAGGAAGCAACATGCTCTGCACCTGTTCTGAGAGCTCCAGATAATGCCAAGCAATTCATTCTGCAGACTGACGCCTCTCAACATGGGATAGGAGCGGTCCTATCCCAAATAAATGACCACGGTGAAGACCAGCCAGTGACATTCATTAGTAGAAGGCTACTCCTCACGAAACAGCATTGGAGTGCCATTGAGAGGGCGGCCTTTCCTGAGGTTTGGTCCCTGAAGAAGTTGAGGCCACACATGTGTGGCTTTCACTTCCTTGTTCAAACTCACCACAGGCTTCTTAGATGGCTAATGCAAATGAAAGTTGAAAATCCCAAACTGCTACGGTAGTCCATATCCCTACAGGGAATAGACTTTGAAGAGGAACACAGACCTGGAACTGCCCATGCCAATGCAGATGGACTTTCCAGCTTTTTCCACTTAGATGATGAAGACTCTCTGGGGGAAGATGAGTCTTATCCTCTTTTGTTTGGGGGGGGGGAGGGGTGGGGTCATGTAGGAATCTCCTTCCCTAAACTGTACCTTTTATTTCCACAATTGGCACCCCTTTAGCTCACATATAAGTCCCACGTATAAGGTATACCTGGTCTCACATACCTTGCGGTTAAAGAGGGTCTTATAGGGCTGCAGCACAAATTGTGCTACCATAAGGGACCCCTCACCAAGCACATGCACACTGCCACTGCAGCCTGCGTGACTTGATGCAGACAAAACTGAAGAGTCGACATGGCACACATCCCTGTGTGCCATGCCCATAGACACTGAATGAGATATAGGTAAGACACCCCTCTAACAGGCCTTAGCCCTAAGGCAGGGTGCACTAGATCTCCTGTGAGGGCATATCTGCATGAGCAGATATTCCCCTGCAATATACTTGTCAATTCCTGGATAGTGTAAGTGACCAGGGAAGCCATAGTAAGTACATGGGCTGGACACTCGTCATTACGAGTTTCCCAGCTCCTTGGTGGCTTCACTGAAATATGGGTTGGTACCAAACATCTCAGCATAATAAACCTGCACTGATTCCAGTGTCAGGTTTATCAAAAAGTGCACACACAGGACCCCGTAGAGAGTTCGGTTCTCTGAAACCCACCAATCCTTAGTGTGGTCACAGTCTGGCCTGTGCCAGCCTGCTACCACCAGACAGTGTTCTGACCTCATGGGGAAAGTGCCTGCGCACTCTGAGACCGAGAACAATGCCTTTCCTGGGTGGAGGTGTTCATGCCTTGCCCTGGTCAGTAAGAGCCATCCGTTGCTGGGAGCTTCAAAGGCCTTGCCGCCTTTTTAATGCAACCCCAGCCTCTTCTATTAAAAGAAGCGGGCCCCCTTCCTGTCCTCACCTCCTATTTGTCGGAAGGACAGGTGGGTAAACATAGAAGGAATTGGAGGATTGCCCCCTCAGGTGCTGTAAGCGAGGTGAAGTACACTTTTCAGTGCCCACCACTTTGAAGATGGTGGGACTCCTCTAATCAGGGATATGCCCATCCCCTACATTGGGTGAGCATTTAGAGGGCGTAGTTGCCCTTAAGGTAAGTAGTCAATTGGCTACTACACAGCACTCCCTTTAAATGCCCCATAAAGGTAGTATTTAAGTGACCCCCCTGAACTTCAGTTCTTAATGACCTAGGAAGAGCCAGGCACCACAGAGTCGCACCAGCAGAGAAGGCTGCAGAGACCAACTAACTTGGCCCCAGCCCTAATTTCCTGTCTTCAGCCCTCGTCGATCCTGCACCAAAAGGTGACTCATCCTGCAGCCCGGCGCCCTCCAAAAACCTGGGAGGACTGAACTGACTTCAACAAAGATCAAGACTACTGAGAAAAGTGGACCTGTTCACCAAGCGACCATCTTCAAATTAAAGACCCTGTGACGTAAAGAACCGCAAAGCCTGCCCCTGGTTCCACCTCTGCACCCGAAGCCTCCAGCCCGAGTCCAAGTGGCCCAATGGTTCCATCAAGATTCCCCAGCATTCCAGAGCCTGAGTCCACTGTGATCTGACCTCTTCTGGACTCTTCAACATCAACTGCAGCCTGGGCAGCGAGACCCTCCCCCGCCGCGACCTGCTCCGGTAAGCTGTTTCAACGCCTGAAGACTGACCCCCCAAAGCCGCTGCTTCTCACCTGTAATCAGCCTCTGAACGATTGCCCTAATCCCCATTGATTTGTATTGGGCACCCGACCTTGAACTTGCACCATGCAACCGGGTGCCCCTGTGCTGCTGGTGGTGCACTGTTGCCGCTGAACCAAACCTTTCCCAATACTTACCTCAACTTCCGAAGGCTGGTCTTGTAAGTCAATGTTATCTCTATGTATGCTGAATGTTTTCTTCCTCCCATAGGTTAACATTGCAAAGTCTGAAAATTGCACTGTGTCCATTTTTTAAAGTGAAATGTATTTCTATTGCAAAAACATTTTTACCTATGATGAAATTCTGGGGTTATACAAAATAAAAAACTAAATATTATTTCTATAAATTGGTCTGGGATTTATTAATTGAGTGGTTTCTCATTTATTGCCACTGTGTGAACAACAAATGCTTAACACTATCCTCTGATAAGCCTATCTGCTCGCCCACACTACCACAAAAGAGAGCATTAGTATTATCTACTTTAGCCTCAGCAAAACCTCTGGGGATCCACTGGACTCTCTGCACACTTTACATCATGTTGGTATAGTATATAGAGAGCCAGCTTCCTACAGTCATGTTCACTCCTATTTGCGATCTTTTGATGTTTGCTCTCATGCTTTATGCATTTCACTTTGTGGTTCCACACTTATTTCCATTGAATATGTTTCATTTTCTCAATTTCTGTTTTCCAGATGCTGCTGGACGCCCAGCCAACTGGGCCCCCGGCCAGAAGAAAAAGGATTTCTCCTGCAGTGACCGACTGGTAAGAGCCAATCAAGCGGTGTGGAGAAACCATACCTTGCATTGGTGGATATTTTCAGAAGCGTGCGAAAGCTCATGGATAGTCTGGGTATATGAAGATTGATTCCGTTCCTTCTCCAAATGTGGTGAGATTTAGGGGCTGTGTCCAGGTTCTGAAGGGAATACAGTGTTTGGGTCCAAGTTAAGGAGAGATACAGGGGCTTGTGTTTAGGTTACGGGGAGATCCGTGTGCTGTGTCCAGAGTTCAGAAAGATTGAGGTGCCATGTCCAGAGAACTACAGGGGCTATGTCCGGAGAACGGTGAGATACAGGTGCCGGATACAGAGAGATATAGGGGCTGTGTCCAGAGTACGGTGAGATACAGGTGCCGGATATAGGGGCTGTGTCCAGAGTACAGAGAGATACTCGGCTGGGCCCAGGGCAGGGAGAGATACAGTGCTGTGTTCATTGGCCTGTCTGTGTGTTCAGTGCCCACTCAGTTTTGGCAAAGCCCTAATGCTTTATGTTTGGCCTTATTATTGGTCGAAAGGTATGTAAACAGGTCAGTTGCTGCAAGGTAAGTATCTCCTGTTTAACACTGCAGGGATGGACAGTCAGGGTGGTGACAGGCCCTCCAGGTCTTAAGTTTGGGGGTCCCATAAAGTTTACGATCTGATGAAGGTGCAATGTCCGCAGTTCAGGAGAGGGTTCGCGGAGGGATGGTGGGATTCACGAGCGAGCTTCAGACAGTTTGTTTTACTGATTCTCTCTTCTAGTAATATCATTGCAGTTACTGCATTTATTTTAACAAAACCTCAAAGATAAAGTCCTGAATATTGGAGGCCCCTTGAGCACTAGGAATGAATACTGTCTCAACTTGGAGATCCCACCGTGCATGAAAAGCTATGCCTGAAAAAGAACATCTCCTTCAGCAGTGAAACGTTCAGCCTGTGCCCAGTTACATCTGTCTGGCTTCCTGTTTCACCTTCTTTTGCAAGACCCCAGGACTTACATCTTATCAACCCTCTTCCTGAACAGCTCAACTTCCCCATCCCTTTATAGCCGTAATATACCATTATGTATTCATGATTACAGCAACAAGAGTACATGTTGTGTTCTTCTCATTTCTCCATAAAGGATATCCCTACCTTTATGGTGAGGTACTTGTTTTTTAAGTACCCCTTCGCAAAAGTGATAACTTAATAAATTCCATAATGCTTCTTTAACCAAGTGTAGTTTCTGCTCGTAGACCCACCTACATTCCATGTTGAATCTGCAGCTGCAAAATGATTATTATTCTTACTTGATCCAGATCTCCACATCAATTTCCGTGGTGGTGTCTGTACAGTTGCCACTGGTGATTGTAAGTGTTCCTGTGGTCCAAGACACATAAGGGACATATACATTATGGAGCAGGGGTATACCAAATTCTAGCCCCCTAATGTGATTCCTGTATTTTACTCCTTCCTTTGTGATTGGGTGATAGATTGTAGTTTGTGTGATTGAGGGATATTTCACAGCTTCATGTATGAGCAAGCGGCACTGTTCAGATTCCTCTGTTAGTCAAAAATATTTATCAGTGGCTTGTGTGGGACTGTAGTAGTTTACACCCTTCTCTGTGTGAGAGATAAAAGTTTAAAATGTGTGTGTGTGTGTAAGCAATTTTTAAAGCTTCTTGTGAGCAATTCCTTTTCAGCTATTGTTTGAAAGTAGTAGAACCTAACACTTTATTTTGTGAGTGACACCAGCACATGTGTGAACTTTACAGTGTCTTGTGCCACTGAGAGATACTTTACAGCTTTATGAGTAAGCGAGCGAAAACTTGCAACTTACTTTATATCTTCCTTTATGAGTGACACACACACACTTTACAAATTCCAGTGTCATCGAGGGATAGTTTACAGGTTCATGTGTAAGGAGCAATTCCCAATGTGCACAGTTAATACTTTTTAGCTTCCTATATGAGTGAGACACACACTTTGCAGGTTCCAGTGTCACTGAGGGATAGTTTACAGGTTCATGTGTGAGGAGCAATTTCCAATGTGCACAGTTAATACTTTTTAGCTTCCTATATGAGTGAGACACACACTTTGCAGGTTCCAGTGTCACCGAGGGATAGTTTACAGGTTTATGTGTACGTTGGGCCATTTTACATCATCACGTCGAGGAGAAAAACATTACACCGTCTTTTAAGAGCAAAGGTAGTTCAAAACGGGTTGCACGAACCACGGGTTGTTTCCAGTGCCTTTTGTGACCAGAGAATAATTTATATCTTTCCTTGGGAGTGATGGCGTGTGGCTACCTAGTGAGTAGTGGATGCTTTAAAACTTACTGTATGTGTGAAGGATGCTTTACAACTTTCTGTGTGAGTGAAGTATGCTTTACAATTTCCTGTGTGAGTGAGGAATGCTTTACAAATTCCTGTACAAGTGAATGAATGCTTTACAAATCCTGTGTCAGTGAGGGATCACTTACAAATTCCTGTGGGAGTGAAGGATGCTTTACAAATCATGTGTGAGTGTGGCACGCTTTACAAATTCCTATGTGAGTGAGGGATCCTTTTCAAATTCCTGGGTGAGTGGGGCATCCTGTACACATTCCTGTGTGAGTGAAGGATGTTTTACATTTTCATCTGTGCGTGGAGGAGCTCATATACTTTACTTTGTAGGGGTCCTGAAATTGCTGTGTGAGTGAAGGTTGCTTTAAAATGTCCTATGTTGGTGGAGGATTATTTTTCCGCTTGCTGTATACGGACTTGACCTCAATGTCTGTCTTTCTAAGCCTTCTTCCATTCCTTTCATCTAGTTTGCCTTGAATATCGGCTTGAAATTCGCCACTCCGGAGGAGTTTTTCCTTGGATGGAAAAAAGCGGAGTTCCATCTTCCCACTTTTGACCCTGTAAGTAAGCTATCAGTCTCAGTCCCAGGTTACCAAGTCATCTACAACTGTTTGACCAGACATCTGAATCCAGGCTGATGGACAAAAGCAATAATGTGATAACCGAGTTTGGTGGTACTGGGAAAGGTAGAGATAAGTCAAGGAGAGAGACAGAATGAGCACAAGTGTCCTGCACCATTAGGGCCAGTATGTCCTTCCTGAGACTGGCCATCAGGGGGCAGAGTGGCATTGCTCGGTGTAGAATCTGTCAGAAAAGAATGGAGGCACTTACTCCTAAGGCTGTGCCAGGGCATCGAGAGACCACTGCCATGGAGACCACTGGAGCACCGTTTTAAGAGAGAGTGAGACTGTAGGCCGAGAGTTAGACCTTGGAGATGGAAAGAGACTAAAGAGAGATAGAGAGAGTGACATATGCAAGAAAGAGAATAGCAAGCAAGGGAGAGTTAGAGGAGGGAGGAATGAATCGAGACTGTGAATTGAGATAGACAGGGAGGAGAGTGACAGATGTGAGGGAGACTGGCTTTTCCAAACAAGAACACAGTCCCCTACTTCTCTAACTAACATTCTGCTACAGGGTAATAGGGTGGATATCCCCTGGGTAGATTGTTAAAGGTGGGACATCCTGTCTAGTGGCCTTTTTCTCATTAACTCTGTTTATTTTCCTTTGGTGGCTCCTGGAGCCTGCTGGAGGTGCCGATTCTTTCTTGGTTTTGTTTGTCAGAGCTTTGCACTGATGACTGCAGGAGTCTGGGGAAAACCAAACAAGTAGCTTTGTTTTGAGTTAGGGTAGCTACTGCCTCCTCCACTCATGCAGTGACTGGCAATTATAGCAGCAAATTACAGTCCAGGTGCAAAGACTTTTTAACGGTATCCCTGTAGGGAGAATTCCTACCGCCTCTCCCCAATAAAAGGTCTCCCAGATTTCTTTAGTTGAACTTCCCTCCCCTCCTCATGTGCAGAACATGTATGAAGGGTGAATCTTAGTCTGAAGGGTGTGATTCAGGGAATGCTCTGAATGGTGAGGTCCTGTTTTCCTCCCCAAAACCTGTTGTACCTGGTGGGTCGGAGAGGCACCAGCCCCATTCCTTTATGCAGAGTAGGTTTGCCCAGGCTTGAGTGAACCGCCTCCTGCCCCCATTCACTTCCCTGTGCTGTTGGCATCTCCTGTGGCAACAGTAACAGATACTTATGTCTGAACCCAAACCACATCTCACTGGAGACCAGTTCCAGCTGGCATGTCAGTGGATTAATGTCCAAAAGCCTGTGAAATCTGGACTTCCCTAGGAAGATGCACAGCTAGACGACTGGAGGAGTTGTCAAGTTTGTGAACATAGCAGGTCCTCTGGTTGGCCCTGCTTCCTGCTTTGACCATCAGAGGGATGTATGTGCTACGCTTGTCTGTACAAAAGGGGGTGGTGATGGACGGAGCATCAGAACCAATCAAACACTCACATCCAGTCAACAGATCTGGGTTTGATCCATCACCGTTCTTTAGCCCACTCTGTCACCCCAGTTCAGACATGGCCATATGCAAATCAGTCTGACCCTGTGCCTCATGGGAACAGTCCAGCCCGAACTGCCAAGCCATGCCTTCCCTGGACCGGAAACAAGCTTCCTAGGACCGGTTTCTGGCATTTCAGCCGTCTTCAGCCAGTGATGGATCAAACCCAGATCTGTTGACTGGGTGTGAGTGTTTGATTGGTTCTGATGCTCCGTCCATCACCACCCCCATTTGTACCGCTTTGTTCGCCATAAGTTGGCAGGGTATGCTCAGACGTGAGTCGCTTGCTCACTTTGCCACTGGATTCAAGCAAGCCTGGCTGAAGACGGCTGAAATGCCAGAAACCGGTCCTAGGAAGCTTGCCAGGAACCGTTACATAAAAATAGTATTTATTATTTAAGCAGAAGTGCTGATAAATTGGTTCCCCTAGTGTTAAAACAGTTAAAATACGAACTGGTTGCGATTATCATGATCTTTAGAACACAATGTTCGAAAGGTGTTAGGATTTCAAGTTTTAAAGTGCTGGGTGCTTGTTAGGAGACTCCTGGAACCTCCTGCTGTTGCGGTCCCTGCAGGTGGTGGTTGCGGGCATCTGACGCCACTATCGATCTCTTGTGATAGTGGAGCGTGGGATGGTCTGTGTCCGCTGTGGGCTTCTTGATGCAACTTCTAGGGCTACTCACGACGCGTCTCCGCGACGTTGTAAGGGCGGAGTGCTTGTAGCGTGTTTGTTAATATTCCTCCTGTCTGGAATACTCCAAACGGCCTTCAGATCAGCGTGGGATGATTACATTTCGACTGGTGAAGGGTCCCAACTCACAGGTTTATATGTTTCCTTGGAGGGTGGTGGCTCCGGGTCTGTGTCCAGTTGGCACGCTTCCCATGGCTTCACCAGGCGGGGACGTATCTATGGCCTATTTGGAGGATGCGGGTCTGTGCGGTTGGGGCGTACATGGTGGCGGCTCCAGTGAGTACGTTTCGGATGGTGCTAGTAAATTTCCCTAGTCTATCCAGAGTTTGAGGGTAGTTTTTGCTGAAGCACATCTGATGCCTCTCTGCAGAGGTTAATACCTTTCAGCGTAACAGGGGCAGGAGCAGGCAATGCCGTTCCTGCCAGTTTGGGGCAGCAGCACAGTAAGGGCAGCCAGGATTCGTTGCAGTATTTACAAAGCCTGCAGGGTATTGCCTCCTCGTGGTTAACCCAAGCCAGGTTGAGGTAGGCAATAGTCAAGGCGATTAGCTTATATAGAGGATTTTTGTGCAGGCCTGGACAGAGAGAGGTCATTGAAAATATGACTGTGCCTTTCCTGGGCTGTATGATTCATCCAGTGCCTCTGTCAATGGGTTATGTCGAAGACTCCCCATGTTTTGTTCAAAGGATGCTAGAAGGGTTCTCTTGTTCACAGATTTTTTCCAAACTGATAGTGGGATGTCTTGCATGAGCAGACTTTCAGGCCTGAATTTCAATTAACTTATTGCTTTTGCCAGCTGTAGCTGCCACGGGGAACCTACTTCTACGAGAATTGCCCTCAGATGGTACTTGAGCGAGGACTCGGGGGCCCGTGTGACCCTAAGATAGTATTTTAAAAGGTCCCCTGTCCTGCAAGAAGCTTATACGAACAGAAGCTCATGCCGAATTTCTGATCGAATACGTAAAATCGGGCACAATCCCAATTGGGTTACAGGTTCGCAATGAACCAGGCCTTTTCATAGAGAATAAAAAATTCCTTGAAACATGGGCCATGATATCCAACAGATGCAGCTGTGATCGGATGCTCCTCATTATTGAGACTGCCCAAGAGTTGATCGTTATAGAAAAAGAGGCAATAGACAAGTTAGAGATTGAACTAAAAAGTTGTCCCGCTCTTGAGGAAGCAAAGAAAAAACTAGATGATATAAATAGAGATGTAGATGGATATAGAGATTATCTGCTCAATAAAAAAACTAATAAACTAAGAAAAGATGTGGATCGTTTCTCCGAGGAAAAGATTTATCCTTTTCTGAGAGAAAATTACTTTCAACTCAGAAATGAAAGTAACTGGGAAAGACCCCCACAAAGACAAATTTACAACAGAGGTGGGAGAAAACAAGTTACTTTCTCAGAGACCTCTGGATCTAGCAGTGAGGATGACAATGGAATGAGAGAAGAGCCCACAAATAGGGTAAATACAAGAGATTATATACCTTTTTTAGACTCGCGCCCGAGGAGAGCACAGCGCTTCAATGGGAACTCGGGGAGGGGTCAAATGAACAGGGGCCCTCCACAGCAACAGGAGTACATGCGCACAAGGAGTCAACGGTACTGGCGACAGACCGAGCACCAGTAATCAACCTGTCAGACAAATCTCTAAGTGATATGGAGATGAGTATCCTTAGTAAGGGTTTTAGCTTTGTTCCATCCACCACCATAGATAGATTTCAGTTAGAGAAAGATCTACGTTCATTCTTCAGAAAAATAAGACAGGAGATTTTTTGAAAACCGGGAAAGTCTCGAACGGATTAATTGATGCTCTAATATAAGGAAATCGTTCAAAATCTGTAATGACAATGGTTTTGTGCCATATATATTGTGATTGAACTGTATTGTGGTCAGAACTGATTTATCTGTGAGTTAACGATTTCCTTTGTCTGAGTTGGATTATTTGTCCTGTTCTCTTTCTTTTTCCCAATTTTTTGTCTTGTATGTATATTGATGATGATTCATTTCATTCTCTGTGTATGAATTTCAAGAAAGTTTTAATTCTTGTTTTAACATTTGGTAAATTGTTTCCCTTTTTTATGTATGTGTACAACATTTTATATTTTGTGACATTTTTCGATTAATTTGAAATAAATTTGCTATCAAGTAATTGGTTTACTTCATTGATGCCATATCTCATCCTGTTAATGTGAAATCTGTATGTTTGAATGACGATTGATATTTATAGATCAAAGGGAGATCTTTCTTTTTGACTACGGTCTGGCCTACAGAGGCCCAGTTCCAGCCGCAATCTAGAGCTGGTGGCCTGCCGGGGAGCGAGTAGTGTGGTCTTGTAGGCCTTGATCTGGGAATCTGTTAAGGAAGTTGTCAAGGGCTCCAGGGACGGCCATGTGGCCGTAATTGAAGGCCGGGATCCACTTTGCTCTTAATACTGTCGGCATGGGTTCCGCTGTGGGGCTTTGTAGGCGGCCACCAAGGCGCTTTAGTAGATGGACATCTGGTGCGCCCTTGTGTTGAAGATGCCTTAGGTGGGCTGCTGCATTGGCCCTTTCCGATATTTTGCCCAGTGTTGTTCCCTAGGATGACCCTGGACCAGAATGTGGTAGTAGATGACCACCTTAACCCATTTCCCCACTCCCTGTTTGTGAGAGAAGCTTTTGCAAAAGACTAGAGAGTATATTGTTTCTGAATGTCTAAGTAAGTAACATAGGCCTTGAGATCAGTGTTATGACAATGTTAGCTCCTAGAAGCATTAGTAATACTTGGGTTTGTTTTGGGCTCCAGCTGTGGCAGCATCTTCTGGTTGTCGCTGTTTCTACCCTCCTCCGCCTCTCCCTTGACTGCCCGCCCTTGCTACATAATGCCCAAAGGGTAACTTGTCTATGTAACTGGATTGCATTCGCTTTCAGGCCCTAGAACACCAATGGTAAACAGCAGCCCCCAGGCAGGATACTGCCCTGTAACCACTGACTGCCCCAAGGGAAGGCCTCGCACTTGGGTTAAGGATTGCCTGCTCTTTAATGGCTTTGTTAAATTAGTTTTAGAAAGATGACTATTTTCTAACGTGTATCCTCTGCCCTCTCTACGGTTAGCGGAAGCTGGACCCAGCAGCTCCCCTCTACGACCCTCCGACTGCCCAGCTGGTCTCTCGCTCCCAGGAGGTGGTGGTCACCGTTGGTTTACCTGCAGGTAAGGGGGAGCCGCCTGCATTAGCTCAGTGTTGTTACCTCTGCTCTGCCAGCGCCAAGCAGTGACCGCGCGGGGACCTGTAGTGTCTGTGGTGCGGTCAGATCTGAGCATCTCTGCAGCCTGCCTTCTGAATGAAATCTGGGCCTATTTGGGCTCTCACCACCCCGGTCTCCAAAACCAGCAGGATGCCAGCTCCCTCACCACCCCTGACTCCACAGCAGGGAGCTATGCCAGCTCCCTCACCACCCCTGACTTCACAGCAGGGTGCCAGCTCTCTCACCACCCCTGCTTTCACAGCAGGGCACCAGCTCCCTCACCACCCCTGACTCCACAGCAGGGTGCCAGCTCCCTCACCACCCCAGACTCCACAGCACGGTGCCAGTTCCCTCACCACCCGTCTCCACAGTTTGCAGGGCGCCCGCTCCCTCACCACCCCTGACTCCACAGCAGGGTGCCAGCCCCCTCACCACCCCTGACTCCACAGCAGGGTGCCAGCCCCCTCACCACCCCTGACTCCACAGCAGGGTGCCAGCTCCCTCACCACCCCTGACTCAACAGCAGGGTGCCAGCTCCCTCACCACTCCAGACTCCAAAACACGGTGCCAGCTCCCTCACCACCCCAGACTCCAAAACACAGTGCCAACTCCCTCACCACTCGTCTCCACACTTAGCAGGGCGCCAGCCTTCTCACCACCCGTCTCCACAGCAGGGTGCCAGCTCCCCCACCACCCCCGTCTCCACAGCTAGCAGGGCGCCAGCTCCCCCACCACCCCCGTCTCCACAGCTAGCAGGGTGCCCGCCTTCTCACCACCCCTGTCTCCAAAGCAGGGTGCCAGCCCCCTCACCACCCCTGACTCCACAGTAGGGTGCCAGCTCCCTCACCACCCCTGACTCCACAGCAGGGTGCCAGCTCCCTCACCACTCCAGACTCCAAAACACGGTGCCAACTCCCTCACCACCCGTCTCCACACTTAGCAGGGCGCCAGCCTTCTCACCACCCGTCTCCACAGCAGTGTGCCAGCTCCCTCACCACCCCTGACTCCACCGCAGGGTGCCAGCTCCTGTGTAGTAGGGCGGTGCCTCCTCTGTGCAGTAGTAGGCAGCCACCCCATTCCCCCTGTACTTTAGCAGGGTGCCATCGACCTCAGTCCAGGCCTAGCACTACTACACCCGCAGGGTCACTCCTATCCACGACGCTCTAGCCTCAGTGGGAGCAGGGCGGCGACACCTCCTCTCCCACAGTGCAGTAACCGGGTGTCGTCCCAATCTCGAAGGTCAGTAGCAAGGTGCCACCCCGACCTCAGGTGCCCCATCCCCTGCAGTGCAGTAGCAGGGCGCACGACTCTTCACCCGCCAGTGTCACCCCCTATTACCACAAAGTGCTCTGACTTTTCTCCATTTTGTTTTTACAGCCGGGAAGTCCACATTCACTAAGGAACATATGGTGCCGAACGGCTACGTCTCTGCCAACCGGGTATGCACGGGGGGTTTAAGGGCGGGGGGGTGAGGGGTTTAAGGGCGGGGTGGAGGGGGCGTAGGGTGACGATCGCTGGGGAACAGGTGGAAAGCGACAGGCGTACATCAAAAGACAAGGTTACTGAAAGAATAAACAACCAGTACACGCAATGAGTTTTGTTACATTTGTCGCATCGGGAGAAATGTGCTTTGCATGCTCCTGCCATCTAGTGGTCGGATTGCGGACAAGGACCAAGGGCCAAAGAAGTAACTGCATGCAAAGTATAATTTGCCTTATATAGATTGGAATGCATGCGCAAAGCTTGAAATTCCAATACGTGTTTAGGTCTCGCATAGGCAGCGCTTGCGCTGTCTTGAGTCATGCTGTATTCAGGATATGTGGATAGAGCTCCACATACGCCCTACTCATATTTTTAAATGGCTCCTGTCCTTTGTAAATGGTGGCTTTTCATTGGTCATTAGGCCATTGTAGTCCCGCGTTAGTACCGCCTTGTCTCCTGTTGTAACCTTCCATGAGGACGCCCCCTGTTAAATGTGTTGTTACTCCTAGGTTTTAATGACAGCCTCAAGGCACTTCTTTCTTTTTTTTTTTTTTTTTTTTGTTTTTTTTTAAAAAACCTTTATTTTCAAAAGTCTGGACACAGCTATTCAGCCGACAACCCGGAGGTTCGGCAGCTTCGGTAAAGAGGAACAGTGACGCGTCCACAGTACAGTGAAGGAGGAGTGCAAAGATTCCATTTTTTAAATAAACACAAAACACACAACAACCCCCAGCAAGGCAAGAACACTGAATGCCCATGGTGATAGCCCCCCCAGGGGAGGCAGGACCCCAATCGTCTACCATTTACAGTACCGTGAAAAGAGGAAGAAGGGGGACAGCAGAGGCCAAAGAAGTCCATTAACCATACTGAGCTGGAAAGAAGGTTAGGAGGAAAGCTGTTCCTCGGGGGGATCCAGATCAGGGGCAAGACAAATTCCCCCCCTGTATTGGTTCCACCGCCCCCAGATGGCGTGCCACTTCCGAGGGCGGCCTCTAGCGCAATATACCGTCTTCTCCCTTAGCATACTCCAGTCCATATTTTCTTTCCACGCGGTCAATGTGGGGGGGCCCACGGATCCCCACAATCGCGCTATATCTCTCTTAGCGACCATGTTACCCAGAGTCACCCATTGGGTCTGCGCCGCATTGTGATCAGTGGGCCCCCAGACATTCAGGAGACAACACCGCGCTTCCGGCTGCATAGCAATGCCCGTCACCTCCCCCATTACTGCATGGACTCTCCGCCAGAATTCCGTGATGACACCACATTCCCAAATGATATGCAGGAAAGTACCCACCATACCACATCCCCTCCTGCATAGGCCGTCCTCCGAGAATCCCATGTGAACCAGCCTTGGCCCCGTCACGTACACTCGATGCAGTATTTTAAGCTGCACCAGCCTCAGACGCGACGGGATCGCAACCTCCTTAGGAGAGGAAACAGCAGACTGCCAATCCTCGTCATCCAGCTCGAGGCCATCCCTAGACCACTGGTCCCTCAACCCCAGAAGCATATCCGCTCGGACGTTGATCAGTTTCTTATAGATGAGCGAGATCGTGCTCTCAGGCATATGACCATCAAGGACCCGGTCCTCCAAAGGAGAGGACTCAGGCACCTTCTCACCCTCTATGAGGACTTATCGGAGGGCGTGACGCACCTGGATATAGCGGAAAATCTCAGATGGCCCCAGCTCATACTCCTTCTGCAACTCTTCAAAGGACTTCACCCTCCCCTTAATCAGGACATCTCCGACCCTGGAGATGCCGATCAAGTCCCATTTGTCAAAGCCTTTTGTGTGCCAAAGCCTACCCAATCTCTCAGATTCAAACAGCGGGGTAGCGAGGGTGAGCCTATCCTTCCAGCCCAGCGAGTCAGTTGCCATCTTCCACACACGCACCGCCACACCGGTGGGCCCCGTGAGGGACGAGTCCAGGGACCGCGAATACAACGCCCTGTAATAGTTACCACCACGCAGCAACCACCTGTCCATGGCATACCCAGGGCTGAGGGCCGGGCCATAAAACCCATGATTAATCGCACTCAGCTGGGTGGCCCAATAGTACCGTCGGATGTCTGGAAGCGCAATACCCCCGTCGTACCATGGGAGCGTCAACTTTGCAATAGCTATTCGCGGCCGCCCGTCCCACAGCAACGCTCGTTGGAGGCCTTCGACCTCCCGAAAGTAGTTGGCCGGTACCCAATCCAAAGTATTCTGCAGTGCGTAAAGGAACCGGGGAAGAGACATCATTTTGAACAGGGCCGCACGCCCAACGAGGGAGAGCGGCAGCCTCCACCAGCCCTCCACATCCCGCCTCAGGCGCGCTAGGGGGGGGAGCAGGTTCCTCTCATATCGCACGGCAGAATCCATGGAGATAAAGATCCCCAGATACACGAAGCCCTGCTGAGCAACCTGGATCGAACAAGTTCGAGGGATCGGTGGAACCTCGCCACTAAGAACATATAGATACGATTTACTCCAGTTGATAACGAGACCCGAGTTCCTACCGAAAGATGTGAGTACGTCACAGACCACTATAAGTGATTTCTTGGGTGAAGCAAGATACAACAGGATGTCATCAGCATAGAGCGATATACGGTCCTCGTGCTCAGGCGACCATCTAAGTCCCCGTATATCCGGGTGCCAGCGTATCCACGCAGCCAGCGGCTCAAGGGCGAGGGCAAACAACAATGGCGACAGGGGACAACCTTGCCGAGTACCCCTCCCAAGCTGAAACGGAGTCGACGCCCGGCCATTTACCACCACACTCGCGAGAGGGCCCTCATACAGCAACCTCACCCAGCTCACAAAACCGTGACCAAAGCCGAACTTGGTCAACACGGCCCACAAATATGCCCATTCCACCGTGTCAAAGGCCATCGTGGCATCGAGAGACGCCACAATGGCTGGTTCACGCAGCGTGCCCGCCCTGGCGATTACACCATGAAGGCGCCGAAGATTTAACGCTGTGTTACTGTGCGGGATAGATCCGGATTGATCCGGATGGACCAAGTCACCGAGTACCCTAATCAACCGGGCCGCCAGGATTTTAGCCAGAATTTTCGGCTCTGCGTTAAGGAGTGAGATAGGCCTATATGAGGCGCACTTATCTCGGGGTTTGCCCTCTTTGTGTATAACCACAATCGTCGCCAGTCGCTGATCCAACGGGGGGGCCCCACTCCCCCGCGCCTCCACGAACATGGCGCGCAGGTGAGGGGCAACCCTATCCGGAAATAGCTTGTACAGGTCGACCGGCAAGCCGTTCGGACCCGAGGCCTTGCCCGAGTTCAACGCGCGGATAGCCCCCGCCACCTCATCGACCGTTATGTCACCATCTAGATCGTCCCTATCTATATCAGAGAGACAGGGCAATGCAATATCACGCAGGAGGTCACGCGAGTCCTCGGGCGGCCTGTCCGACACTGAGGCATAAACCATACGGAAATAGTCCGAGAAACACTGCACAATCCTCTCAGGTTCCACAATCACCTCTCCCCCCTCTCCCGTCAACTCCGGCACTACTCTATTGACCCGTTCTTTTTTGTCCAGCCAAGCCAGGAGTTTCCCGGCCTTGTCACCAACATCATACAGACGGCCCTGCTGTTCCCTACCGAGGATCTTAGCGGCATTCGTCACCAGGTCCTTATACTCGGATTGCTTCAAGCACAGCTCATGCAGTGAGGCCTCTGTAACCTCCTCCTCCAGCGCTCCCTCCAAAGCCGCGATCTCCTCCTCAACCTGCAAAACCTCGCCATCTCTCCGCCGCTTGGCAGCCACTACAAGGGAGAGGGCTTCCCCTCTCAGCACGGTCTTCAATGCTTCCCACAGCGACACTGCCGAGTCCACGGATCCCTGATTGTCCTTGAAAAAATTATCTACTGTCTTTACCAGCGCGCTGCGCATCTTGGGGTCTCGGAAATACCAAGGGTTGATAGGGGCCACCCTTCCCCCTCCCTCTCGACCCAGATCCAGCCTGACCCACACCGGCGAATGGTCAGATATACCACGCGCCATGTGCCTGGCCTCAGACACCAATGAGGCATGCGCAGCCAGAGTGAGTAGGTAGTCAATCCTAGAAAGGCTACCATGCGCCCCGGAGTGGAAAGTGTATTGGCTCTGTGTGGGGTGCCGGAGCCTCCAGCAGTCTATCAGGCCAAGCGTATCTAGAAAGTCTGGAAGCCACTTCTGAGCCCCCCCCGTGTCTCTGGGCGGGTATCTATCCAGCAGGCCGGAGCCAACAGCGTTGAAATCACCTCCCACTACAAGCATACCCCCCGGGAGATCCAGCAGGGCCCTACCCAGATCTGTGAAAGTGGAGGCCTGCAGGGCCGGCGGGACATAAACCGAAACTAAAACCAAAGTTCTTCCTTCCCACCGCCCCGCCACCGCCACAAACCTCCCCCTATCATCAACAATGGTGGAGTCCACCTCAAATGGTAGCGAGGCTCTGACTAGGATGCCCACACCCCTGGACCCAGAGGAGAATCCCGAATGAGCTATGAATTTATAACCCTTCCTATTCAGGGCATAGCACGTATTACCTATAAGATGCGTCTCCTGCAGCAGGGCGACATCCGGCAATGACCGTTTCAAGAATTGCAAAACAATCCCACGCTTAATGCGATCCCCCAAACCATTCACATTCCAGCTTATAACACTTAAACCCCTACCCCCCATCCCCAAGCGTAAAGAGGCCCACCCCACACCCGAAGAGCCCCCATGGAACAGTCCTGGAAATAATCACTATGCCTTGCTGAAACAAACCCCCCAACAACAACCCCAAAATCCCGAAACCCCCCCCCACCCTGCACCCCTGCTGCAGCTTACAAAGCCCCCCCAACTTGCAGTGTGCCTGTCGCCCTACCAAACCCAAAATCTACAAAAAGTACCCTGAGGGAGGAAAGAGCTCCCCTCGTCCTCCCACAACCTCCGTGTTTACTGAAAGTCATTATCTAAAGTCAGTCCGAGTCAGTCCGGTTCCGAATACATCAACCTTGTTCATCCCGGCCACTGTCCCCGTCTACGGCAGTGTCCTCTTCCGTGCGTCATCAAGGCAGAGCGTCCAGCCATTCATCCGCCATGGCAGGTGACTCAAAGAAGAATGTTCGGTCTTCAAACACCACACGTAGTCTGGCAGGGAAGAGCATGGCGTATTTCAGATCCCTCTCCCGAAGCCTCCTCTTCACCCCCAGGAAGCCCTGCCACTGCCTCTGTACCTGCTGGGTGAAGTCAGGATAGAAATTCACAGACACGTTCTGGAAGGGGACCGGGCCCGTTACCCTCGAGGCCTGCAGGATAGCGTCCCGGTCTCGAAAATGAAAGAGCCGGGCGACGATCTGCCTCGGTGTGGCTCCCACCTTGGGCCGCCCACCAGGCACTCTATGGGCCCGCTCAACTGCGAAGAACTTCCCTAGACCCTTAGGCTGCAGATGATTGAGCACCAAGTCCTCCATGAGCAGGTCCACTGAAATCTCGTCCGAGGACTCCGGGACCCCGATAACGCGCACGTTGTTGCGCCTGGCCCGGCTCTCGAAGTCCTCCAGCCGACGGGCTGCGAGATCATGCTCGGTCCGCAACTTACGGACCTCGGTCTGCAGGTCCGAGACATCATCGGCGAGGCCCGTGGTCTTGATGTCCAGGGATTTGACCCGTTCATTTGTTTTGCCCAAATCCGCGCGGATCAGATAACATCCACCAAGATGGTATCCACTTTGTGCGCCAGGGCATCAAACTGTCTCCCAATCGAAGTCTGCAGCCCGTCAAGTGCACCCATGACATCCTGCAGTGAGAGCTCCGGGGCCAAGGGCGAAGCAGTCTTCTGTGTATCCGGGGACTGGCTCGGTGCACCCGGTGACCCCTTCTGCTGGGCATAGCGGTCCATGTTATTGGCTTGAGTGTAGGCTCCCCGCCTGGTGGCCTTGGGCTTCGGCCGATCCACCTCTGCTTTGCCCGACATGGTGGGCTCGAGCAAGTCGGGTCAAACAGGACTGCCCTCTCTCAGCGAGAGAGAGCAGGAGTGCTCCGTCTTACGATGGGTCGCCAGTGTGGCATGCAGAGCGTCCAAATGATGATAAAGCAGACGCGAGCACTCCCTGGGCTGGGCAGACAAAGGGCGAGAAAGTGAAAGTGAAAGGATAGGGACCTCCGTCCGGCAGTTCACACCTCGCCTGGCCGCTGTTGTTCAATTAGAGGTCGGGCATCCTGCCAACACGAGCCCCTGGCATCCCTCGGAGATGGGCCTCAATCTTCCGCCATGCATAACTCCGGTTCCCGGTGGGCGATTCGACCTCGGGTGGCATCGATCGCCTCCCTGACCAATCATCTACACGGTGCCATGCATACAAACAGGATTATGTACAGGATAGACGACGGAGGGCACGAGGGTCTCGGGAGCTCAAAGCTCACGCGGCCATCTTGGTCAAGCGCTAGGCTCCTCCCCTAAGGCACTTCTTTCTTAAAGGCCTTCAGACAGGACACTCAGTCCTGAATTATATTGGCAGTGATTACTTTACTCACTAGCACATCTCACATTATATTAGACCTTCTATAAATTTCTCTTCATCAGCTCCACATAGAGTACAACCTAATCTGGAATTAATATAATAATTATTTGATCACATTTCAAAGTTACTAATTGTATACATGAACATAGGTATTTGAATGTACTCGTGGTACTGTCTTGCATGCAATGCATTATGGGTTGGGTAGATTTACCATAACTTCAAAGTTTATGATGCTCACTAGGGACCTCTAGGCACAGCTTGTGCTACTGCACCTAGACAAGCAGTGCTGGTGCCTTGCCCACTAGGGACATCTAGGCGCAGCTTGCTGTACTGCACCTACCACATCTCATTCATATTAGACCTTCTATAAATTTCCATTCATCAACTCCACATAGAGGACAACCTAATCTGTAATTAATATAATAATTATTTTGTCACATTTCAAAGCGACTAATTGTATTTGTACTTATAGTCGTTGCTTATGAGAAGCAAGGCTGGCAGTAACTGCGCCTCTTTTACTGCCAGCCTTGCTGTTGATAAGCAACTACTATAAGCACAAAGTGTGTGTTTAGGTACCGCTTGCCGGTTTTCAAAACGCATAAATAAAAGACATTGTCATTTACAATGGCAATAGCTCAAAATCTCAAAATGCAAGACCTATTGCCTTGCAAATGCTTGTTTATTTTATTGCTTTTTTATTTTTATCTATATTAATGTTATGCTTTTAAAATATATACATTTTACTTTATTAACAAATATCACTTACAAAGCTTAATGTAGAAATGGCAACCATGATGCGTTTTGCAATATTTTCGTTATATACATTTTAAGTGTAATACTTCCATAAAAGTTTCCAATCCTGATTAAAATATTTTAAAAACTCACTTAGCGATCATAGAAATAGAGACTCCTGAAAGTAAATCACCAGGCACCGAAGTACTTTCAAGGGACAATTGGATCTTTTTTCATTCCAGTGGATTCACCATTAATGGAACATTAATCAATATCCCAGCTGAGCTATTTCCATGCTAATAACCCAAGTGGGAGAGCTGCACCTGCTTCTGTTCTCTGTCTAGTCTTTAGCCTTCATGGTCCACCCCTTCACCCCCTTGTACTCTCTCTTATACACTTCTGTTTCTGCCCTATCCCTACTCTGCTGCTTCTCATCTGTGTTTTCACGTCCCTTGCTATGTTGATCCCCTTCTCTGCTAGTCACCAGTCTTTGGAACGTGTTGCTTTTCTTCGTTTCTTCGCCTGTGCATCTTCCTTCGCTAGCATCAGCCTGCTTTCAGAAGCCTTTTCTGGTAGTTTTCCACGTTACCAAATTTTTTTTCTATATCTTTTCATGGCACAGTTTGTGCTGTATGATTAATCGATTGCTCTTTGCTGATTATTTGATCAGCTTTTTCAGTGGGTGCTGAGGTACAGTTACCGTATGAGCACTTTTAAAATCCAATCAAATAACTTGATATTGCTGGTGCGTGGTACCACGTTCCCATTGCATTCTTTTACCACAGGAGCCCGGGAACTACACCTCCAACCCAAATTCACATGTGTTAAAGCATCATTCCTCAAATATTTACACATATTGCTATACTTGTAGTAGGACAGCAATTCTATTCAGAAAGTAAATATTTAGAGTGATTAAGTGACTCATATCACCCCTTGTTGAAATGATTAAACATACAAATAATATAGTATAATGATCTAATGAAATACAAATGTTAAAATGTTCCATACCAGAGTTCATAGTTCTAGAGCAGGCTTGAAGCATGCAGGTAACTTTACACTTGGTAGTAAATTTACTATCTTCTCGAAATTCACAAACTACTTTTGAAATGTTATGACTACGCACTCCCTATACTTATGTGTGCAGAGTTTTCTGCACCCTGAGACTCAGCAGTCAGGGCGGAGAACTCTGCACACATAAGTTTAGGGAATGCAGAGTCGTAAAACTCTGCACATAGTTTGTTGATTGCATTGTGTAGTATGTTTTGTACTACCGAGTGTAGTGTGTGAATTGCATTGTGTAGTACGTTTGTTACTACCAAGTGTAGTTTGTGAATTGCATTGTGTAGTACGTTTTGTACTACCAAGTGTAGTTTGTGAATTGCATTGTGTAGTACGTTTTGTACTACCAAGTGTAGTGTGTGAATTGCATTGTGTAGTACGTTTTGTACTACCAAGTGTAGTTTGTTGATTGCATTGTGTAGTACGTTTTGTACTACCAAGTGTAGTTTGTTGATTGCATTGTGTATTACATTTTGTACTACCAAGTGTAGTTTGTGAATTGCATTTTGTAGTACGTTTTGTACTACCAAGTGTAGTTTGTGAATTGCATTTTGTAGTATGTTTTGTACTACCAAGTGTAGTGTGTGAATTGCATTGTGTAGTACGTTTTGTACTACCAAGTGTAGTGTGTGAATTGCATTGTGTAGTACATTTTGTTCTACCAAGTGTAGTTTGTGAATTGCATTGTGTAGTACGTTTTGTACTACCAAGTGTAGTTTGTTGATTGCATTGTTTAGTACATTTTTACTACCAAGTGTAGTTTGTGAATTGCATTGTGTAGTACGTTTTGTACTAGCAAGTGTAGTTTGTTGATTACATTGTGTAGTACGTTTTGTACTACCAAGTGTAGTGTGTGAATTGAATTGTGTAGTACGTTTTGTACTACCAAGTGTAGTTTGTGAATTTCATTGTGTAGTACGTTTTGTACTACCAAGTGTAGTGTGTGAATTGCATTGTGTAGTACGTTTCGTATTACCAAGTGTAGTTTGTTGATTGCATTGTTTAGTACATTTTTACTACCAAGTGTAGTTTGTGAATTGAATTGTGTAGTACGTTTTGTACTAGCAAGTGTAGTTTGTTGATTACATTGTGTAGTACGTTTTGTACTACCAAGTGTAGTGTGTGAATTGCATTGTGTAGTACGTTTTGTACTACCAAGTGTAGTGTGTGAATTGCATTGTGTAGTACGTTTTGTACTACCAAGTGTAGTGTGTGAATTGCATTGTGTAGTACATTTTATTCTACCAAGTGTAGTGTGTGAATTGCATTGTGTAGTACGTTTTGTACTACCAAGTGTAGTTTGTTGATTGCATTGTGTAGTACATTTTCTACTACCAAGTGTAGTGTGTGAATTGCATTGTGTAGTACATTTTGTACTACCAAGTGTAGTTTGTGAATTGCATTGTGTAGTACGTTTTGTACTACCAAGTGTAGTTTGTTGATTGCATTGTTTAGTACATTTTTACTACCAAGTGTAGTTTGTGAATTGCATTGTGTAGTACGTTTTGTACTAGCAAGTGTAGTTTGTTGATTACATTGTGTAGTACGTTTTGTACTACCAAGTGTAGTGTGTGAATTGAATTGTGTAGTACGTTTTGTACTACCAAGTGTAGTTTGTGAATTGCATTGTGTAGTACGTTTTGTACTACCAAGTGTAGTGTGTGAATTGCATTGTGTAGTACGTTTCGTACTACCAAGTGTAGTTTGTTGATTGCATTGTTTAGTACATTTTTACTACCAAGTGTAGTTTGTGAATTGAATTGTGTAGTACGTTTTGTACTAGCAAGTGTAGTTTGTTGATTGCATTGTGTAGTACGTTTTGTACTACCAAGTGTAGTGTGTGAATTGCATTGTGTAGTACGTTTTGTACTACCAAGTGTAGTTTGTGAATCAGGCCCAAAGTGTGCATTTGCCCCTATTTTACAATCGGTGTATGAAACCAGAGGGGAGTTTCAAGCCAGTGCAGACAGTTCTGCCTTTATCCACCACTTCTCCCCATCAGAGTGACTGCTCGTTCTGTGTCCTGTGGCTCTATTCTCACTGCTCTGGGAGGCTGCCTCAACAGCAGCTTCCAGTTCTCTGCCGTGTTGATGATTGTTGCAGGAACAGAGGGGCGTCTACTAAGAGTACCTTTGCTGTTGGACCTGATTAGTAGGGATTGGAGAGGTGCTCTGTGTACCTTAATGCACCAAGAATACCCTGGAGAAATCAGGTGTTCTGATGGCTGGAGCTGTGCTATTTGTGGTCTGGCCCTGCAGACCCTGCCGATGACACAATGTTGGCTTTCTACTTTGAGTTTAACTCCTTAGTATACATTATGAAGCCAGGAATTATGCTGATTTTAAGCCCACAGAAAACGAATGCCTACCACTGCATGTAGTTAAGGGTGGACGAAATTGGGCTGGGACATGCACATGTGGAAGAAATGGCTTTGACAGGTTTTTATTCCTGAGAGGCTTTTGCTATGGCAAGGCTATCGGTGTATGGGCAGAGTCTGTCGTATGCCAGGCTGGTGCAGCAGGGACACGCCGTTCAGAGAACATATTGTGAACTCCAGTGACTCCAGGCGATCTCTCTTTCCTTGTTTACTATTTCTGTCCTTTTCTTTATTACCTCAATTGCATTTATTATAGATCATTCTCCAGTTTTGCAGATGTTGCGCCTTATCCCTATACATCTGCTTTTCTTTCTTTCAAAGGACACTGTCGGATCCTGGCAAAAATGTGTGGCAATGTGTGAGCAATCCCTGAAGAGTGGTAAGAGCGTCTTCATCGACAACACCAACCCTGATGTGGAGTCTCGCCGCAGGTGAGCGTGCTTTCTCATTCTTTGAGAGAAAATGTATCTTTGAGATGAGCTCCAGGGGCTTCTTGAGCACTTCTCCTTCTTAGGCTATTGGTGGGATGTTCTCCACGGGCAGAAGGTTTTCAGATCTTCTCGAAATAAGTGATACTTTCAGCTCTGGGTATCCCACCTATGACTGGTGCTGATGGAGAGCAGTCAATCACCTCCCATTTGAGCTGGGTGCAATAGCAAAGCCTTCTTCTCCCTTATGCTGGATATGCTAATAAGGGTATTCACTGCAGTATGAGTAAATGTGGAGCCTTTCAGTGGCTCCCACTAAGCTGGGTGGACTAACATAGGCATTAAATCTATTCCAGGTGAATGGAGGAGCAGTGTAAAGCCCTTTGCTGGGTCAACTAGAAAAGATACTACACCTAGCTAGGGAGCATTAAGGAGTCCTCCACTCTGGGCTGGGTGGACTAACAGAGGTATTTCACGTACTCTAGTGCATGATTTAACTGACCGTGGTCTCCCCCATATGTTGCGTGAAATAGTAAGAGTATCATACCTGCTCTGGGTGCATGAAGGACCTATCCATAGTCTCTTCCTTATGCTGTGTATATTACGAAGGGTATAGTACCTACTCTGTGTACTTTAAGGGAGCCACCTGTCCATGGTCTCCTGCCCTTCGAGTTCCAATAATAAAGGTATAGTTCTGATCCTGGGTGCTTTAGGAGTTGTCTACGGTCATCCCCACCAAATGTTGGGTGGAGCATTAAGGATTTTCTGTCTGGTCTGGGTGCATGTACAGTCTAAGTCCTTACTCTATGCTGCGTTGAATAGCAAAGCTAGTCTACCTACCCAGGGTGCATGAAAGAGTTGTATGAAAGATGAGTATTACTATTAAAGGTGGAGAAGAGTTGGCCTAACGGCTAGGGCGGTCGACCTCGAATCTGGGGAACCGGGGTCGAGTCTCGGCAATGACGCTGAACATCCTGTGATTCTGGGCAAATAACGTAATCTCCCCGTGCCTAACAAAAATGAATGTGTCCGCATGTAACACAACTGATGCTATGTAAAGCGCTCTGATACCCGATACTGGGTCAAGTTCGCACTGTATAAAACTCTGTAAACAAAAAAAAAGAAAAAAGGTATTCAATTGAGCCTGGGTGCATGAGGTAGTAGTCCAAGGTCTAGCTGTATGCAGGCCGAAGGAGGGAGCATTCTGTCGACATCCTCCTATCACGATCCACCATGTTTGATCTTTCTTCCAGACTTTCCTGGTATCCATCTATCACCTCCTGGCCTGACTCTTTTTCCCCATAACCTTATGCCCATTATCTTTTGACCCAAGCCCACAACTGCCACAAGCTTCTGCCCTCCTATTGATTGACGTGTCAGAATAAATCATGGGGGGTCCCACATGAGTCTAATTTGTTACCTCCTATTTTTCAGACTTCATGTGAGCCTTTTCTCAAGACTTGCTTAATCTTTTGACTACAGCATTTTCTTATTATCATCCATCTCAACCAGCAAGCCTCTGACTCTAAGCACTGCTTTTATGAATGACCAAAACAGGTTTGGCACTGGACGGTCCATAGCTTACTAAAGCTTGGACGCCTGTAAATGAGAAATTCTAATCTTGAGAAGAAATAAAGTGGGATTGGGCCAGTCTCTCTGACCCTCTTTCCCCACTGCAACTAAACCTAAATCCCTAGAGGTGTACAGCACTAACCTGCACCAACTTTGGTGGAACACTCCAGTAAAATCTCAAGTAAGCATGTATTAAGAACTGCATTTACCATAATGCTACGAGGCGAACTGTCCTCGGAGGGGAAGCAGTGTGCTCCCACCCCTCCCTAAATCCCTAGGAGTAGCATTAGACTGCAAGCTAACACAAAGCACAAACCAACACAATTTGTAACTCAAGCACCACATCCTAAGACATGCTCTGTCTTCTTTTCCAGGAGATCTTTGTGCATGATATCAAAGCTTGAGTACCACCGGACCTCAAATAATCAGACAAATATTACCAGACCTGTAGGTATAATACCTTGAATAATCTACTCAACCTAACTGTAATACACTTTACCCATAAACTTGTTTCAAATTGTATGATCCTAGACAAATATTTTATTTCATAGTCACCTTTTTCTTCATTATTACATACGAGAGCACCTTCAAATATGCGAATTTAGCATATCTGCTATACAAAACAGTCTTTTGTTGAATTTAACCAACTAAACTTTTGATCCATGTATTATAAAAATCTAGCCCACGTGTAGGGTACACATGACCCCTGACTTGCCTCTTAGTTCCCTAATAGCATTGTCATCAAGGCAGGAGCAGGAATGTTTCTCAGTTCATGTTTAAAAACTAGTACTTTTAATAAATATATTACTAAAGCATGATGTGGTGGTGTTCTGTCATTTACAGACAAACACTTTTGTTGAAATGGCTACAAAGTTTCCCACTCACATGCAGTTTTACTAGTAAAACTATTTAGCGTACAAACAATAATGTTTGGAAAGTGGGTTTCAGTAAATATGTATCATTTGCACATCAACAAGTAAAGTATTCTGATTTGTTTTGATCCTATTAAAATCTTTGTTTCCATCTCATTTCAGAATTACAGGCAAGTGATGTTTCTAAGTACTGAAATATATTTCAAAATATTTGTACTGTTTATTTACAAGTAATTTAAAAAAGTGATGTGTCCAGCACAATTGACACTTACAACATCCTCTATCTTTGCAGTCAGAGAAAGAAAAGGTAAACATTAATCTTCAGCATAAAATAAGCAGCAATTTGTTAGAAGACCTAAGCTGACTTTTGACCTCTGTCGTTGCGCATTTTGTGCAGCAAATGCGAAAAGATAAAAACAAGATTCAAAGGTATCTTTACTCCTCATTCACTTTCTGAATGAGCAGAACACCTGTTCTTTGACTGCTTGAGCTCTCTCTCAAGAGTGGGCCAGTAGGCACTAAAATAGCTCAGTCTGATACAATCTGACTAGCCATAGCAAGTGGGCTAGTAGATTTTTCTAGGCCTGTCTGTGACCCTATAGATTTAGGCTTATCTGTATCAAGTATGGTTACATTGCAGTGAATGCACAATGCAGCAGTGTGACTGGTTTGGCAGATTAGCAAATTTGATCTCATATCTAAGGCTTGAAGGAATCTAAGTTGTCTTGCAGTCCAGCAAAGGATCGATTTCATATGTCTCTGCCTGCTAACCTACTGGCTATCTGCCTTATAAAATGTATAAGATTGGGTAGCAGATCTCTCCATCTAGAATTGTCCTACTATTTGGAATGCTCTGCTTCTCTCAGAAGGTTGGAAAAAGATTTGCTAAAGTTCATTAAAGTCATGGCAATGTGTCTTTAGTTCCGGTCCTAGGATGCTTGTTTCTGGTCCAGGGAGGACCTGGCTTGGCAGTTCGGGCTGGACTGTTCCCATGAGGCACAGGGACAAGACTGATTTGCATATGGCCAGGTCTAAACTGGGGTGGCATGGTGAGCAAAAGAATTATGGATTTAACCCAGATCTCTTGACTGGGGGTGAATGTTTTGATTTGTTCTGCATTCCGTCCATCAATTGTGTGTCTTTTGCTTTCTCGCCCTAAGTGCGCCGGGTATGCCCAGACGTGGGTCCCGGGCTCACTGTGCCACTGGAATCAAGCTATCCTGGCAGAAGAGGGGTGAAACCCCGAAACCGGTCCTAGGATGCTTGTTTTCGGTCCAGGGAGGACCTGGCTTGTCAGCTCGGGCTGGACTGTTCCCATGAGGCACAGGGTCAAGACTGATTTGCATATGGCCAGGTCTTAACTAGGGTGGCATGGTGAGCAAACAAATTATGGATTTAACCGAGATCTCTTGACTGGGGGTGAATGTTTTGATTTGTTCTGCATTCCGTCCATCAATTGTGTGTTTTTTGCTTTCTCGCCCTAAGTGCGTCGGGTATGCCCAGACGTGGGTCCCGGGCTCACTGTGCCACTGGAATCAAGCTATCCTGGCTGAAGAGGGGTGAAACCCCGAAACTGGTCCTAGGATGCTTGTTTTCGGTCCAGGGAGGGCCTGGCTTGGCAGCTCGGGCTGGACTGTTCCCATGAGGCACAGGGTCAAGACTGATTTGCATATGGCCAGGTCTTAACTAGGGTGGCATGGTGAGTAAAAGAATTATGGATTTAACCCAGATCTCTTGACTGGGGGTGAATGTTTTGATTTGTTCTGCATTCCGTCAATCAATTGTGTGTCTTTTGCTTTCTCGCCCTAAGTGCGCCAGGTATGCCCAGACGTAAGTCCCGGGCTCACTGTGCGTCTGGAATCAAGCTATCCTGGCTGAAGAGGGGTGAAACCCCGAAACCGGTCCTAGGATGCTTGTTTCCGGTTCAGGGAGGACCTGGTTTGGCAGTTCGGGCTGGACTGTTCCCATGAGGCTTAGGGTCAAGACTGATTTGCATATGGCCAGATCAAACTGGGGTGGGATGGTGAGCAAAAGAATGATGGATTTAACCCAGATCTCTTGACTGGGGGTGAATTTTTTGATTTGTTCTGCATTCCGTCCATCAATTGTCCGTCTTTTGCTTTCTTGTCCTAAGTGCGCCGGGTATGCGCAGATGTGGGTCCCGGGCTTACTGTGTCACTGGAATCAAGCTATCCTGGCTGAAGAGGGGTGAAACCCTGAAACCGGTCCTAGGATGCTTGTTTCCGGTCCAGGGAGGACCTGGCTGGACTGTTCCCATTAAGGCACAGGGTCAAGACTGATTTGCATATGGGCAGGTCTAAACTGGGGTGGCATGGTGAGCAAAATAATGATGGATTTAACCCAGATCTCTAGACTGGGGGTGAATGTTTTGATTTGTTCTGGCTGGACTATGCCTGCGCGCTGTATCTGGGAGCAAATAAATCCAAAGTTCAGAGGCTACAGAGAGTCCAGAATGCGGCCGTAAGATCGCTTTTGGGCCTGCGCAGAACTTGTTCAGTGACCAGTGCAATTCGCAGCCTTCACTGGCTGCCTGTGGCCAGGCGAATTGAGTTTAAGGCATTGTGTATCGCCTTTAAAATTCTGAAATTGACATCTCCACAAATTCTGTCTGACCTTCTTCTACCTTACACTCCTACACGATCACTTCGATCTATGGGACAATGTTTGGTGGTGGTTCCCCGGGTGAGAAGAGTCAGAGCTGGTGGGCGCTCTTTTTGCAATAGAGCTGCTATTCTGTTGAACTCTTTGCCGGCTTGTATTCGTGGGCTCACCAACTACTTTCATTTTAGAAAAGCCATTAAGACATTTTTGTTCCCCTACTTGTAGGCCTTCAGTGTTATTTGTGTTCGGCTCTTTTGTTGCTTAGCGCCGGGACGCCTCTTAGCTGAGGCAGCTGTCATGCTCTATAAAACCCATTAACATAACATAACATAACATAACATTCCGTCCATCAATTCTGTCTTTTTCTTTACTTCCAGTGTACAGCCTGATATACAGTGGCTTAAGATTTGATCCATAACAAGTTTCCTGATTTCACATACTGTCTTCCTATCCCAGGCGATTAAACCCCTAAGACTCCTATTAATCTTAGGACTTCACCACCCAGGCAGACACTCAAGGCAGAGCCACTGATTAAAAAGTTATGAACTCCACTACCACTATTGTGTGTCTTTCTTTGTCCTGGAAGCTTTCTGCTGTTTTTCATCAATCTCCCACATTTTAAGTAAGCAGGTACATGAGCATGAAGTCAATGTCCAGTCTCCTATGTTAAGAAACCACAGTCCATATGTACTAACACATTTCCTCGCAAACACAAAATGGGACAAACCCTTTCTTACATCTGGCCACGTGGGCGGTTTTCCAAATCCATCCCTCTTTATAACCAAAAGTCCTTTCAGGTTCTGATATGAAACTTGAAAGGTTCATCCCTGGTTTTCCCCCAAGCCCTTATTTTTTGACTTGGTGCAACATTATCTCCATGCCATTTGGGCTCTTATACTTAATCTTGGATTCTTTAAGGTTTACTGATCCTCAGACATGGTGGCTGTAACCCAGATTGCGTGCTGGGGTATGTATGTATTTTTCAAATGCTACTTACTTTGTGGGGTTCTTTGCTCATAAGTAGGCTTTTCTGATTTCAGTTTCTATTTTTGGTAAATTCTGGTGTTTTTTTCCCAGTGATTTCAATACCTTAAAAAAAGGTGGTTATCGGTGATTACACATTTCCTTGTCATAAAAGACAACAGAAACAGTGTTTTTTTCAGTTTTTATGGAATGTTTTACTTTTATTATTGCTTGCTTTCTGCACTGTTAGTGCATGGCATATAGACCGTGTACTTACAGTGTATGTGAGGTCCAAATACAGTTTTGCAAATCAAACTTATTGTACTACACCATACAATACTTCTTCAGTGAGTCTTTGGTCATGCACGATCACTCTTTCCTTTCCAGGGAAACTTTTATCTGTGCAAAGTCCCTCTCAACCATGCCACTTGAGACGGGCAACACCAAAACAGCCAGTACACAACTCTGGCCACCTATATAGCTTTCCATACCAATACTGGTACACTGAATATTGTGATTCTCTGGGACTCATTCTGTAACAAATGCATTGAACTGGGCGCATATGTACTTAGAGTTATTGAAGAGGTAAAAAACTGAAGCAGTACTTTTGAAGAGCTCTAGAACTTGTGTAGAGTACCACAGTGAGGCTTCAATGACTTCAAATGCCATGGTTGGTGATGTAAATGTAAAAATCTTTCAGCTGTGATGCACTCCTGTCAATCCAAGTAATCCTATTTAAAGAAAGGTTGTGTTAGTTAGTCTGTGTGGCTGTGCTGCCTTTGTAGTGGTTCTACCAAACCACTGGTTCAAAAAGAAAAGTATTTTCTAAGACAACCTGTCCTAGACAAAGCCTGCACTGCCAAGAAAACTCTGTCACAAGTGTGTTTAGTATAATTTGGTGTAAGAAACAACTCTCAGAAAACTTCATCAAGTAATCAAACTCAACACTCGATGATAAACTAATATACATTCACTTAAACATGAAAACAAGGTTTCAATCCAACGTAGTTCATTGCTTCTTTTATTCAAAAGCGTGTTTCGTTGATCAATGTTGAACTTCACATTGCATGCATGTAGTAAAAACTCGAAGATTATTGTTCCCAATGCATTTCGGGTGTGTCATACACCCTTCGTCAGGGAAAATCTACAACAAGCATATATATACTAAATTAGTAAATCAAACTACTTCATTGAATTGTTTGGTGACCGGCCTCTCATTTGCCGGGAGAAACAGAAGCATTGGCAATGTATACATATAGTTTCTTGCACAAAAACAACTTGATAAGTGATGTCACAGTAAATGCAAAGTTGTAGCCTGACAAACATACCCAGTTGTAGCAACCAAAAATCGCAAAAGTCAAACAAAGATCAGTGAAAGGAGGATGTAAAGGGAAGTGAATAAAAGAGTGACCGTTCTGCCCATGCCAGTGAACAAGGTAACAATTAATTGAGTGGGTATAGGACCAATGTGCACCATTCCTGTGTGAATAACACAAAAGTCCACTCTTAGTGTAGATACCTTTTATCGCTCACGAGTTCAACCGATTCTCTGTTTGCTACTGCTGCTAATCCAATAGATTTAGTGCGGTTGGCACGTGGGATATCTGTAAATTATGACACTAAGAGTCAGGATAATCCAACTAGGATTGTGTAAAAAGGACTATAGGTGGTCTACCAAAGGACTCTAGGCTTACCTATCTGTACTTAAGTCGAATATCAAGACAAGTATTATTCTATATGCAGAAAAACGACCAAAATTGTCCCGTTAAAAAGATGTAAAAATTTTACAAAAAACCTTGCTTTAATTCTTCAATGGGATTCCAAATTACCCTAGTTCTTCACCACCGGTGTGATTCAAAACCATGCATCTCACCTTGTTTCTTCTACAACGGCTAGGACATGGAAATGGAAATATTCGTGAGCTACACGTCCTCACTGCGCCAAAAAATACATAGAGGTAGAGTTAAGTGCGACCAAGATTAAAAACAAGGGTTAATACCCCCCGCTATGCGAGTCTATATAGGCGGCTCTGAACTTACTTGATAAATGGATGAAGGCGGCATACAGTGTAATCTTGATATGCGAACAATTATCCCTCAGTTCTTTCCCGCTTATAAACTTTCCGTCGCTTTCGTGTTCACGCTAGAATTGCTAAGCATCAAGATAGGACTAATGTGTGTGTTGAGCTGACATGCGCGGTGGCCATATTGATTTGTGTGTACATTTAACATTCGTAAGCAGAAAGGTCACACAGAGTAAATGAATGTGAATAAAGTGAGAAAAGTGAAGGCAAGAATCAGAAAATCAGATTACACAAATGAATCATAAAGCTCAAGTGACAGTAATTACTGTAACTTGTGCTAAATGGACAATATTGCTGTATTACACACATATTATCTTAACAAACACCGGGAATGATGTGTATCTTAAATACTGTCAGAGCCTGCTCTACTTCCCAATTAGTGAAAACATTCTTTTGTATATACATATGTTAGTGCTGATGCTGAATGACAATTATGTTGAAACAATTATACAAATGGTTATACACTTATAGAGGCTATTCGTCTGGTTACGTAAAACGAATGGCTCACTTAAAACATCCCTGGTTTTCATCCCTTATGAATGTCAAACAGTTCAGAGTAATACATCTGATTGTCAAACCAATGATTCACGTAGAGAATGCCCCTCGTGCCAATATGAGTGTTAAGCAATTATATTTTTTAATTGTATTCGGTTGCAACAAACAACAACAACAGAACCTGACTTCAAAGAACTCAGCTCAACACACACATTAGTCCTATCTTGGTGCTTAGCAATTCTAGCGTGAACACAAAAGCGACGGAAAGTTTATAAGCGGGAAAGATCTGAGGGATAATTGTTCGCATATCAAGATTATACTGTATGCCGCCTTCATCCGTTTATCAAGTAAGTTCAGAGCCACCTATATAGACTCGCATAGCGGGGGTATTTACCCCTGTTTTTAATCTTGGTTGTACTTATCTCTACCCCTATGTATTTTTTGGCGCAGTGAGGACATGTAGCTCACGAATATTTCCATTTCCATGTCCTAGCCGTTGTAAAAGTAACAAGGTGAGATGCATGGTTGTGAATCACACCGGTGGTGAAGAACTAGGGTAATTTGGAATCCCATTGTAGAATTAAAGCAAGGTTTTTTTACATCTTTTTAACAGGACAATTTTGGGCGTTTTTCTGCATATAGAATAATACTCGTCTTGATATCCGACTTAAGTACAGATAGGTAAGCCTAGAGTCCTTTGGTAGACCACCTATAGTCCTTTTTACACAATCCCAGTTGGATTATCCTGACTCTTAGTGTCATAATTTACAGATATCCCACGTGCCAACCCCGCCAAGTCTATTGGATTAGCAGCAGTAGCAAACAGAGAATCGGTTGAACTCGTGAGCGATAAAAGGTATCTACACTAAGAGTGGACTTTTGTGTTATTCACACAGGAATGGTGCACATTGCTCCTATACCCACTCAATTAATTGTTACCTTGTTCACTGGCCTGGGCAGAACGGTCACTCTTTTATTCACTTCCCTTTATATCCTCCTTTCACTGATCTTTGTTTGACTTTTGCGATTTTTGGTTGCTACTACTGGGTATGTTTGTCAGGCTACAGCTTTGCATTTACTGTGACATCAATTATCAAGTTGTTTTTGTGCAAGAAACTATCTGGCACATGCATCAACAATGCCATTTGCGATTCCTTAATAGCGAAAAATAAGGATTCGCTAATAAGGAATAGCAAAAGGCTATGCATGTAGAAATCGCTTACAAAATAGCGATTTCTAAACATTCCTTAATTGCTACTCGCAAATTGCGAGTCGCAATTAAGGAATACCTCCCCATTGATTCCTATGGGCCTAGAGGCCCATAGGAATGAAAGGGAGGACTTTCTCAATTTGCTAATCTCAATTAGAGAATCGCAAATTGCTCATGCTATTTCAAGGGTGCCAGGGCGTCAAAAAGACACCCTGTTGCACCCCTGAAATCTGCATATGAATACATCTTGCACACACACATGCCCCAAGGGCATGTGTGTGTGTCAAATAGAACTTAGAAAAAAGCACTTTAGTGCATTTTTCAAAGTTTTTGCAAATTACCATGAAGTTCAACTTCATGGTAATTTGCTCCCCCTATTAGCGAAATCGCAAATTTTTAAACTTTCATGCATTGCATTTAAGGAATCTCAAATTGGGATTCCTTAAATGCAATTGCAATTTAAGGAATCGCTATTTAGAGATTCCTTAAATAGCGATTTTTGCATTTGGGATGATGCATCCCAAATGCAAAAATACCGGTCGCAAAGGGGCAGATTCTGCTAATCTGCCCGTTTGCGAGCAGTTTTCTCGTTGATGCATGTGGCCCTACATGTATACATTGCCAATGTTTCTGTTTCTTCCAGCAAATGAGAGGCCGGTCACCACACAATTCAATGAAGTAGTTTGCTTTACTAATTTAGTGTATATATGCTCGTTGTAGATTTCCCCTGACGAAGGGTGTATGACACACCCGAAATGCATTGGGAACAATAATCTTCAAGTTTTTACTACATGCATGCAATGTGAAGTTCAACATTGATCAACGAAACACGCTTTTGAATAAAAGAAGCAATGAACTACGTTGGTTTGAAACCTTGTTTTCATGTTTATGTGAATGTGTATCAGTTTATCATGGAGTGTTGAGTTTGTTTACTTGATGAAGTTTTCTGAGATTTGTTTCTTACACCAAATGATACTAAACACACTTGTGACAGAGTTTTCTTGGTAGTGCAGGCTTTGTCTAGGACAGGTTGTCTTAGAAAATACTTTCCCTTATGGTTGGTGATGGGACATTCTATGCATCATTGAAAGCCATTACTCATGCTTTGTAAATATAAATTTCCTGAATTGCTCCTCAAGTTTTCTTTGCTTACCAAGTGGCAATCATTCTAACATGGAACATGTTGCAGTGCCAAAGTCACTAAAAGTGTCAGCCAGCCTTCTCTCAAGGAGATGTTTCACATCTACACCAATTACTCTGAACACTTGGTAGACAAGGGTGTTTCCAGACTCTAGTTTTTTGATTATGTCCACTACAGCAGTCATGTTTTCCTGTAAAAATTTAAGAATGCAATAGAGTGTACTTTTTTTCACATCACTATCAATATGTGACCGACAGTCCTCAAAGTTTTTGCCTTTGGCACCATCACTAAGCAAAAATTCTGTAAACGGTCACCATATGAATACAATAGCTTTCACAGCCTCTAGGACTGAGAAGCACTGGCTAAATGACACCGTTGGGATGAATCTTTCTTTGATGTCACACAAAGCAAAAAATGAGATATACTTGCATTTTAGTTCCCGTGCATAACGAATCAGTGCACCAGAATTAACTACAAAGTTGATAGCCTTCTTCATTAACTCTGAAGATTATAAATATGCTTTCAGCATACAATATAGGAAGTGGCAAGGATCTCTTACAGGGAAGCACTTAAGCTCAGGTACCGATTTTAACAGGTCATCGCACAACTTTTTCATATATATAGTTGAATCACCGCAAATACAAACAGTATCACTCCAATCTTTGTTGAATTTGGTAAGAACATTTTGCAGCAGCATTCCAAGTGACACTGTGTTAATGCTTTCCAAACGTCTTGTGCCATGTTTTCAACACTACCAAAGATGCTTGGTGACAGCACTCTTTTCACATATACCTGTCACTGCACCTTGCATTGAATGTTTAAAGCGTGGGGTGTTTGGCAATTCACCTACTATCAATACTGACTCGCTAAAAAAGGGGGCTGATGTCTCAAAGGGTTGCACCCATTCTCTGTCTGTGGGTAAATGTGATGGTATATATTGGGAATATTCTCATGAAACCAGCCATTTTATCTCTCAGTGAAAGAATCAAACATTGCCAAAATATTAAATATGATTTAGATGTTTCCTGATTCTCCACAGTTTATAAAATAATCAAATTTAACCTAAACATGCTTCGAAACCCTGCAACTTTAGACCAACAACCAGAAAACTGACAAATGCAAATGTGACCTCCATAAAAAGCAAAACGCAAGCAGAATAATGTTAGCCCAGCCTTTCTTGCTGCTACCTTGTATAACAAAGGTACATTGTGTTGGCCCCTTCAGGAAGAAATAAAAATGACTCTTTCACTCTCCTTTTATTTTCTTCGAATAGCATTTAGTTTGTGGTTCTGCAGGTGTTTTTTCAGTGTTTATATGTTTACACCAGTGGCTGTATAGCTGTGTAGATGTGATGTTCATAATGGTCTTGTGATATGCTTCTCGCACTTTTTTGTAAGCAATAGCTGTAGAGAATATCCCTAGCTTGGTTAAGCTATGCCAAGACGTATCCTCTAATTTTCATGATTAAGAATGTGTTGTCTTTTGGTTAACGGTTCTATGTGCTTCGATACAATAGTCACTGTTGTAAAGAAAGCAGGTTGGGATACAAAAGCACAAGACAATTTAGAAGAAGACAGAGCTGTACTAGGAGTACAATACTAATTATGTCTGTAACTTGTACTGATTTTAACCCCTGCTATACCTCCTTCAAAACTCCGGTTAATGTAACATTCCCACAAGTCATTTAAATAAATTGAGTTTTCTCATCTTTCCCCTCTCTCCTCAGATATGTTGAGGTTGCGAAGAAAGCTGGAGTCCCCGTCAGGTGTTTCTTGTTCACTGCAACTAAAGAGATGGCAAAACACAACAACACTGTGAGTATTGGGGCGAGCTTAAAAAACAGTGTAGTGCGGGTAGGTGGTGATGATGACAGGAAGTCACATGGAGTCAGAGTTAAAAAATGGCCAAGCTCACATATGAAGAAGGCTCTCTGAGTTGTAGAGATCAGAAGGTAGATCTTAGAAACACTTGCGGAATGCACAGGGCTCATCGAAATCTAGTCGATCTTACAGGGGTGAGGCTAGAAGAGTCACTACTTTGTGTTATGATGAGCTACATCATGGACAATTCAAAAGTGGAGGCTGAAGGCAATGACACTTCCGCTCTTCCAGACTCCTACTTGCATACGTCCCACGCATACAGAAAACTCGGTTTGGGGGTCGAGACTTCTACATCGCTCCTAAACGTAGAATACCCTCTCCCCACATATAAGAGTCCCCTACTCACTTCTTGAATTCCACCGGGTACTGAAGACCTGCCTTTTAGAGTAGTCCCACTAGGCCCTAGGTTTGGCTAGGCTCACAATTGTTCAGCACGGATACTCTTGGGTGCGCTGTACAAATCTGCACAACATAACATGTCAGGCTACGAAACAGGAATGAAGTATTAGGAGAGTGGGGCTTGAAGTGAGGAGTAAGCGACCTAGAGAGAGCTGTGTAAGGTGAGAAGAGTAAAGGTCCAGGAAAAAACCAAGGTAAAGGGTTGGTTGTAATGGGCAAGAGGTTGTTGGAAAAAGGAGTAAATTGTTAGAAGCAATACTGCGAGGAGAGGGATGTAAGGGACAATGAGGGTTTTGAGCTAGAGAAAAGTAATGGGCTAGTATGCAGCAAGTAGTAGTTGATGTAAAGGAAATTGTGACCGCTGTGGAGGTGAGAGGCGGAAAGGAAAAGTAAGAGAAAAAGGGCACAGGCAGAGAGGTGAGGATTAAAATTCAAGCCTCATCTAAGTTGCATTGACTGGAATGTGTGCTGTGTATCTGTGCTGTAGACCAAATAACTCATTGCCCAAGAATGTGTACCCCATACTCCCTCATGCCACAAAAAGAAGAACCTTCCTGCAAACCTTGGTTTCTGATGGACTAATCTGTCATTTCTTGTTCTAGTTCCGGGAAATGACGTACACAGGGCAGGGGCACCAACATGTCAATGACATGGTCTTCAACATCTACAAGTGAGTTGGCTGGGAGTGCATGTGACAACTAGTACGGAGTGTCAGTTTCTTGAGTGTGTAATAACCTGTCTTTGCTGTTGCAGGAGCAAGTATGTGGCACCTTCCTTGAACGAGGGCTTCACTGAGATCGTGAAAATCAATTTTGTGCCTAGTTTCAAGGATCCGGAGCTTGAAGCCCAGTACTGCTTATTTTTGGAGGGATGATGCCCTTGAAGTTGCTGGAGCAGCAGTGCTACAGGAGAGGAGAGTGCAGCGTGCAGCAAACCCTGAGGCAGGGGTGTAGGGCTCAACTTGACAGATGATGCCATATTTTTTATTTGGGTATAAGTCAGCCAACGTCGTGATTCTTGAAGACCTTGTGCAAAGGGTCTCAGATTAACAAAAGAACTGCATGCACCCACAAATGAATTCCACAAACTAACTTTACTACCAACTGTACCTTTCTTACCCATACAATCCATCTTCCATCATTTCATGATATAACACTGTGCCCCTTCGGAGAAGAGTGAGTCCTTCAATGGGGGGCAGCTGCTGCAGCAGAGCATAGCTTAGGGTTAGACTGCCATGTGCAAGAACGCAATGTGGTTGCACGGTGATAGCAGTGTTGACCTACTGAAGGTTGTGTATCAGGAAGATGCTGATTGTTTTGGGCAGTAACACTACACAAGGTAAGTAGTGCAGTGTTAATACACCCCCATTCTTAACTCATGTCTCTCGCCATTGTCCTGATGCTCATAAATGGGGGCGTGGATAGTACCACAAAGCTGGTTCTTTAATTATCGCACTTTACTTGCTTAATGTCTAGTACCCCTAATTTCCCTTTCTCCTGATGTCTATGTGCAGAGGTTTTTTTCTTTTAGTAAAAGTATCTTGTGTATGCATGCACTCTGTAAGAACCAGTGGGAGAGAGAGCAAGGGATCAGTTGGCTGAGATCTAGTATTCCCAAGTATACACACTCCCAGGTCTGTTGCTCAAGGATCACATCTTTTCCATGTGACCCACAGCCTCAATTACTTAGTTCCTGTCTTTCTGTCATTGACTCTCCACTTTGTTGTAAGACTCCAACCATGTGGATGTGATCAGGAATTATGTAATGTCCTGCTTGTCAGATACCCAAGGTAGAGCCCATGCACCAACTGTTGTGACTGCATTTCCCTTATCAGGGCGGTGCCAACTTGGATGTTTTGCCCATGTGTAATAAAGAATACTTGACATTTTACCAGTATGGCTTTCTGCAGCCTGATGATTCTTATGCAGCCATGCTGCCTCTTCATTTGTCTTTGTAAAGATTTGATCTAAGCTCTCCCCCATCCAGTTCCTCTCTTTTTATCTGTCTTAAGTTTCTTCTTTTCTCCTTGCCTTCTTTTAAATCAGGTGCGTTACCTCATTTCCTCACTGTATTTGGTACTTGCTGGTAATCTCTCCTTGCTTTCTTTCTGGTGGCCCTCTTGCCTCCTTCCCTAACTTTTCTTTCCTTTGTCCCTTACTAATTCTACATCTGTCAATTGGTTTTTGCCTTGCTGTTCTCCTATCACTCTGAGATGGATCCCTTGTGCAATCCGCTGTCTTGGAGTCAGTGGCTGTCAATTTTCCACCATCCGATTCTCAACTGAAGTTACTAAAGAGAAGAAGCACTCTAGGTTTGCATGGATTATACGCAATTACATCCTGTCTTCTCAGAGTGCAAGGATTTTCTGATGGATACTTCTAACCGCAGATTCATCACCATTAGTATATCCCGAGCACAGTGGATCCGGAAATGTTACGTAACCGTGTTCTAGCATACCAGTAGATGATGGCATGCAGACATCACCAGGCGCCAGACTGGATCCCAAAGCTTTTACATAACAGTGCTCTTGCACACAGTTGGTGACGTTGTGCGGCGCTACGTTTTGTTTTGGTCAGCAATGACAAACAGGGAGACGTATAAGCCCCACACCTGCACGCTGATTTCAGTTCCTTTCTTTCTGTGCCTTTGAACGTAGATCCGGAGCTCTGTTTTTCTTTTTCCTTGTCAGTTTGATGAGATTTTTCCCTTCAAAACATTTTCAACCAGATTGCAAAGGAACTATGTCTCCTCCAAAAACTTCAGGATTTAAACCATGCTAGGACCGATGCAAACAAATGTCTGGGACAGACCTGCACGAGGTATGCCTTTGGTGTATGGGCTTGAGATACAACTCCAAGTTGTGTGAAGAATGCGCCATTCTGAACCAAAGTTGATCCAGGAACTTGAAGCAAAGCTGTCCATCACCAAACATCGGAAAAAAACATGCAAGTGCCACTTGGAGTGAAGAGCGCAGACTGATACACACTCTTATGGTCGTTCCCATGACAGTTCTTGTCACATTTGAAGTCTTTGGGTAATTGCAAACCGAAATCGAAGAGGAAATACAAGAAAACTCATTCCCATCCCGCCACTCTCTATATCCAGACAAATCACAGGGGCATGAGCATGGCACTCAGTCTCGCTCCCGACCCTTTGAGGAGCTGATACCACAATTAATCCCAATGCACCCCTTGTTCCCCTAGTCAACAGTAATGCCATAATAATTTGAGGCCATTTGGGAAGCCACACTGCGCATTTTTGGCACTCTTTAGGTTCCCTCAACTGCGATTCTGGTGTCTGAATCCGAGCCAAACTTGCCCAGGCCTTGACTGAGGCCGCATTCCAATCCACTTTGATGCACCCAGTCCCCACACAGCCAGATTCAGGTCAGAGTCAGCCAGCCTTCTGAGATGACAATAGAGATGATGGGGACGACTTGCCCCATCATAATGATGACGACAATCTCTACATAGACGTACGAAAGTCCAGTAGGCTGGATACTTCCCCTGATACTGGGCTGATTTTCCCATGTGGACCACCAATGGAGGAAAGTGCTTCCTTTGCTGTGGTGATTAGACATTGAGCTTCGAATTGGGACCTTTGTCTCCCCTCTGTGGAGGTAAAAACTAATATACTCACAGAGGTGTTACACCCTGGGCAGGCCTCTGGTCTTTCCTACTATTGAACGAATCACTTACTGACACATTGATGGGTCATCCAGTGCCATCCAATGAACAGAGAGTATAGCAGGCACCATAGACCGGTACTAGGCTTCCTGCATTTTCTGACCCGACATCCTACTCCATACAGGCTGGTGCTTCAAGTTTCCACTGGCAAGGTGAACCCAAGTTAATTTCCCATGACCCCTCAGGACAGGGAATCAAAGAGAATTGAGACATTCAGGAAATAGATGTTCTTATCTACCAACCTTGCCTTGAGTTCCTTCAGTGCCTGTTCACTATGTGGCTGATATGCTCATGCCGTGTTGGACATGGCCGGTAAGATCTTGCCGGCAGCCCCTGATGACTTGTAGGTCTCTGTGGCTCAAACCACTCTGGATGATCAGGATGCGGGCAAATTTGTCATGGATGCTGCGTCGGAGTCACGGGGAGCAAGAAGTCAGGAAACTGGATTATGCAGGTGCGCTGACTGGTGACTACAGGGGAGAGTAGTTCTTTTACTCCAAGGGAGTTCTCTGGCAATTAGTAAAGGGCTGGAGGTGCTTTGGGGTTCTTGGAGGCCTCACAGCAGCAGGGTGAGAAAGCACACCATGATTGTCAAGTCCTTGAGGCAGCAGGCAGGGTTTCACACCGAAAATATAGCAGCAGGTACTCTGTCCTCGAATCAGCAGCTCTTCTTTGTCTGTTGTCTTCTTAGGTCTGTCGTATCTAAAGTTCATGGTCCTGGGCTGCCACCTAAATACTAAATAGAGGGGCGTTACAAGGGGAGAGAGGAAGTGAGCTATGAGCTACCTACCTTTAGGGTGTCTACAATCTCTATGTGAACACGTACTTTGGGGAGTGGGCACAACACTGATTTAAACTGACTAATTCCCTCTCAAAACAAGATGGAGGGAACTAAAAAGTGGGCTCCACATCTGCCTCGCCTTAAGGGTGGTGCTGGCTCAATGCGGACCCACTTCCTGATTTAACTAAGTGGTTTGTCATCCTCCACTATCTAGAGATTCATGGGTTGCATTTTAAAGGCGCTATCGCCTGTGAAGCTTCCCGCCTTGGAATGCCATGCCAGAGTAGTTGTGAAGTACCTCCGCCCAAAGCAGGCTTTGTTCCAGGCCTCCTAGAGCACAGGCTCTCACCCAATGATGTCAGACACATGGCATGCTGGCTAAGACTAGACAGAGACCACACCAGTGTTTAGTAGGTTTTCTGGGGACCCTCTAAGGTGTCCCCTTGTGCATTTATTAATAAATCCAACACTGGCTCAGTGTGGATTTATTAAGACGAAGTATTTGGTACCAAACATCCCTGGGTACAGGTAAACCAACATGGTGCTGGGGAACTCATAATGATGGGTGTCCAGCCCATGTACTCTCTATGGTTTCTCTTTGCACTTAAAATATCCAAGAATTGACGTAGATATTGTAGGGGCATATCTGCTCATGCTGATATGCCCACACCTAGGATATAGTGCACCCTGCCTTAGGACTGTAACGCCTACAGTAGGGGTGGCTTACCTATACCTTATGCAGTGCCTGTTGGCATGGCACCCAGGTGTCCCATTTCGCATTTTTCGATGCAACGCACACAACGAAGTTTGTTTTATTTGTTTACTTACCTCTGTTCACCCATATTCCGGTGTTTACTACCCCCCACCCTGACCCTCCCCCGCCCCGCCTCACAGAACTCCCTCCACGGGCCGCTACTGTTGACCACCTTATCAGTTATAGGGGTTTCATTTGCATGAGCCATCTGAGAGGCCTGTGCTCAATGTGAGCTAGGAAATGTGAACCAACCAAGTATGATCTCAGCTTCTTTAGGGACCAAACCACAGCAAAGGCTTCCCTCTCAATGGAACTCCAACGCTGCTTTCTGGGGAGTAATCTCCTGCTAATGTAAGCAACAGATTAGTCATGGACTTCATCATTGGTCTGGGATAGGACCGCTCCTATCCCATGTTCAGAGCCATCTGTCTGCACTATGAGCTGCTTGGTACAATCTGGCGCTTTCAGAAAGGGTGCTGAGCACATTGCCTCCTTCAGAGTGTCAAAAGCCTTTTGACAGCTCACTGTCCAGTTAATTTTCTTGGTAATCATTTTGGAGGTCAGCTCTGTGGGGGGGGGGGCACAATGGACCCATATGCCTTTACCAACCTCCTGTAGTACCCAGTGAAGTCAAGGAATGACTTGACTTGGGTTTGGGCTGTTGGAGCTACCCAGTCCAGAATTGTCAGGCTCTTGGGTTGTAAGGGCTGAACTTGACCTCCATTTACAAGGTGGCCCAAGTACTCAACTGTGCCCTGCCCTTATCTAGCACTTGCTTACCTTGATAGTGAGGCCTGCACTTCTCATAGCCTCAACGACCTTGTCAAGGGGGATCAGGTGATCCTGCCAAGTAGAGCTAATGACGGCAATATCATCAAGATAAGCTGCACTTAAGGATTCCAACCCAGCCAGGACTTTATTCACCAACCTTTGGAAGGTGGCAGCGGCATTCTTGAATCCAAAGGGCATCACAGTACTCCGATAATACCCATCTGGGATTCAGAAAGCTGATTTCTCTTTTGCTCCAGGGGTCAGACATCAAACATACTGAGATATTTGGCTGCCCCTAACCTGTCAATTAATTCTTCAGCCATAGGAATTGGATGTGCATCTCTTTTGGTCACAGCATTGAGGCCCCTATAGTCCACACAAAACCTCATCTCTTTCTTTCCACTTTGTGTGTGAGGTTTAGGGACTAAAACACGTGGGTGGTCCAGTGCCTCTTAGATGGCTCAATGACTACCAATTCCAGCATCTTGCTTACTTCAGCTTTGATGCTCTCCTTTACATGAACAGACTGCCTGTAGATTTTGTTTTTGACGGGTAGGCTGTCGCCAGTTTCTACATCATGGGCACACCAGTTAGTCTGACTAGGGGTCAAGGAGAAGAGTTTAGTAAACTGATTTAGGACTTGCCTGCAGTCAGTCTGCTGTTGGGCAGTGGGGGGAGTGACGAGACCACTCCATCCACTAACCCATTTTTAGGGATGTTTGAGAGGAGTTCAGGGAGCGGATCACTCTCTGCTTCTTGATCCTCATCTGTGACCATCAGCATGGTCACATCCGCCCTGTCATTATAGAGGTTAAGGTGGTTTATATTGATGACCTTCTTGGGGCTCCTGTAAGTGCCAATGGCCACCAGATAGGTAACCTCCCATTTTTTCTCAAGGATAGGGTAGGGCCCCGTCCATTAGTCCTGGAGGGCCCTAGAAGCCACGGGCTCCAAAGCCAAACTTCTGCTCTGGTTTGAACTACGCCATGGCAGTCTTTTCATCATACCAAGATTGAGAACTCCATGCAGGCAGTGGCATAACAAAGGCCCCCATAGCTCCTGTGGTGCAGGGGGGCCCTAAGCTGTAGGGGGCCACCGCTACACAATACCCTTGCCTGAGTGAGACCATGTACTTTGCGGGGGGGGGGGGGGGCCTTCAAGTTTTGTTACGCCACTGCATGCCGGCACAAAGTAACTGCTGTAACCATTGAGAAAAAAGCTATGGTTATTTTCCCAGGACTCCTGTAGACAGATGATTTGAAAACTCCTTAGGAAGGAAAACCAGAAAGGGTCATACCTAAGACCCGCAACGCCTGTAATATTCCAAGAAAAAATACCAAGCATATGTGGAGCATTAGCACGAGTCCTGATTTCTAAAGGGGATAGTTCCTGAGACCCAGGAATTGCAGTCGAGGTAGAGTCAATCAATGACGTTCAAGGTGCTCAAAGGTTCAACAGAATTCAAACTGGGTACTTTTGAACAGTCTGCTTCAGAGTTGAGCTGGGGAAACACAGGTATTAATGTTATGAGAAGCAACAGCTGTACAATGACCTCCGGTAGAAGAATAAAGACAATTATTTTTAAAAATCCAATGATACTGGGGTGACGCCAGTATCGGTGCTACGCTACAAGTGTAATGCCCTGAAAATGTTCCTTGCACACATTGAGTTGTTGAAGTTATTGACTGTGCAGTCTCCAGCCAAGGACTTTGTCGAACCTAGACACACCTCTGACCATGCTGATGTGATTAAATCAGTACAGTGTGGAGCCCAACTGACCATGAAGTCAATGAATGACCTTATTTCTGAGTCGGTGACAATCTTTAGTAGAACCAGCCTTGAGTTTAGGGACATTGGTCAAAACTACAACAAACGTTGTCGTTGCTGGAGAGAGTTCTATACGTTTAGAATCATGGTCAGACATGTAGGCCCTGTTGCATAAGCTATGCTCGCCACCAGACAAGGTACTCTCCGGACTGGTTTGTGAGAACAAAGGATGATCGCACACCAGGGGGACCAGACGATTGCACATTAGGGAAGCCAGGCATAGGGGCTTTAGCCTTGATATTTGGGCCATCGCTCTGCTATACAAAAAGAAGTTCCATAGAAGGCGGCTTGGAGGCCAATGTGGAACATAGATCAAGAGTACATGTAGCAACGGAGCAACAGAAACTACTGGAATTTAGGCCGCAAATTACTAACGGAGGAGGTGGAGTAAGCAACTGGAAGGCCACTGCGAACCCTTTTGATGCTAGAGTCTATTGTGACATTCCTTAAAGGATTTTGTGATAAGTTGTTCAGTGTTCTTTAATATTTAGCCCAGTTGAGAATTGCATGAAACACAAGAATCGCTATCAGCCTCAGCTTTATTTGATGGAACCTTGCCCAGTTTGTGGCCTTCAAGCTACTCTTTCTTCTTGGTAAGGCACCAGGGTCTGAGATAGTAATATCCCTCTGCTGGTGAACAACCCCGTCAGTAGTAAGTTGGTATAGGAGAGAAGGGCACTTGATGTTTCAGGAATAGGATCAGTTGATGAATTAGTAATGTTCCTTAGTTGAGAGTCAATGGGGGAAACAAAAGAGCCCACAGCAGGGGGACTGGTAACTAGGCCTTGTTCATTCTCCACTGTGGTGATCTCCTCGATAATGGCTCCCACCACACAATTGAATAAGGTTAAGATGTTCGGCCATTGCAGGCCCTTTTATAGGGGTGGGCGGTATTTGCGTAGTCGTGCTACGCAAAGTCCGGCAAAACGGTAAAAAATCCCCGCGAGCACGCAAAAGTTTCACGAACCAGCGGAATTGCTTGTTCAGCCCATTCGCGATTGTTTTTTTTCTCTGGCCCAGCCCTCTCCTCAGGCAAGGAAAGCTGGTGATTGGAGTCCAGATGAGCTGCAATGGATCTGTGTTGTCCCACGCAGCGGGACAGCTGCTGCGCATAAGAGCGTGTCCTCCGGGCCCCCACCCTCTCCTTAGGCTAGGAATGCTGGTGGTTGGAGTCCAGCCAAGCAGCGAAGGATCTGTATGTAGGAATGACCTATATCCAGGGTGGGTATTATATAACAATGTAATTCATATGTAACCCTCCTGCCCCTCACTTATCTGAATACCATAAAACTCAGTTGCTGCATAATAACTCCCTTATACTACTTTTCCGTCCTACACTCACATAAGCTGGAACCTCTATGGCTTAGGTCCATCACCAGTCCTGTATAGTCCACCGCAATAAAAACCACCATTCAGAACAGAACTAACATGGAATAACTGAAAAAAACTGCCACAAACTGCTGTTCAATGAGGGACTCTAATTTAGTCCACCACTGAGTGTGCCAATTAGCTACATACTGGGGCCGCGTCTTGACATCTCACAATGACAATCGTATATGGGATGATATTGACAAAGTCTATCCCAGCAGATCACCCCATCATCTGTCCCTGCAATCTATGCCTGGTCAGAACCAAAAAAAAGCTCAGGATAGACAACCCAGTGGGGGAACCAGCTTGGTGGTCTATAATCATAAGAATTACCAAAAAAGATATGTAGAGCTGTTTGAATCTGCCAGCTTACTGAAAGCTATAAACTGTGTTCCTGTCTCACGCTTCTTATTTTATTTTATTTATTTGCCTGTTTGTACCGCGCTGGAATCGACTCCCTAAGGAGTATCTCCGCGCCCTTTAGCACCATCAGTAAACAAAAGAACAGACACTAGCCGTGTACCATTATAACATTGAAGTAGTATCCTAATTCTGAAAAAGGAAGGTTTTTAATTGTTTTCTGAAAGGAACATGTTCTCTGTACAGTCTGATAGCTATGGTGAGGCTGTTCCACAACATAGGACCTGCCACAGATAAAACTCTGGACCCCTGTCTTGCTTTCCTAACTCTGGGGACGCATAGCAAGGCCTGTTCACTAGATCTGAGAGAGCGTGTGGGGACATACGGAGTAAATTTGTTGGCCAGGTAGGCCGGGCCTCTCCCAGTCAGGCATTTCTGTATGATACAGCATATTTTAAACTTCACCCTCTGTTTCACTGGTAACCAGTGAAGTTTAACCAACAGGGGTTTGGAAGGTGTTCGAGGGGGTGCGTTTAGTACAAGGCGAGCAGCAGTGTTCAAAACTAGTGCTTGCACCAAGGTCTTTCTTGTGGCGTCTGGAAGTAAAGGAAACACTTTCCGAAGCAGCCCAATGATGTGAAAGCATGAGCCCACCACTTGATTACCATGTTGTTTTAAGGAAAGCTCCTGGTCCAGCCTGACACCCAAGTCCTTCACTACCAGTTTAGGCTCAGGGACTGGCCCAAGATCTTGAGGCCACCAGTCCGGAGTCCACAGGAGTTTGGCCTCACCGAATAACATCACCTCTGTTTTAGCAACATTACATTGCAAATAGTTGGACGCCATCCAGTGTGCCACTGCTTTCATTCCCTGGGCAAAAGAGTTCCTAATCTCTGTAGTGAGGGTTTTAAATGGAAAGAGGAGTTGGGTATCATCCGCGTATGACACCGGGATGAACCCATGGGATCTCATGATGTTGGCCAAGGGGGCCACATAGATGTTAAAAAGCTTGGGGCTCAAACAAGAGCCCTGTGGCACCCCTTTAGAGATCCCCAGCTCCTCTGACCGATATGTACCCAAGGTGACACTTTGGGTACGATCTGTTAGGAAACTCCTCAGCCAAGCCAGCGCCTTATCTTCCAGGCCAATGTCAGCTAGCCTGGAGGTCAGGATGTTGTGTGACACAGTGTCAAACGCCGCAGACAGATCCAACAGCACCAGTATAACGGAATAACCCCTATCCTGGAACATATATAGATCGTCTGCGACAGACAGCAAGGTGGTCTCGGTGCTGTGTCTAGGCCTAAACCCTGACTGGGAAGAATCCAGCCCCCCTGCTTTTTCGATGTGAGTAGACAGGTGGCGGTTTACAAACTTCTCAATTAGTTTACCCAAAAAGGGAAGAAGAGAGATAGGTCTCAAATTAGACAGTTCTGTCCAGGGAATGGCATTGTTTTTCCTCAAAGGTCTTACCAGCGCCCGTTTCCAGTCTAGGGGAACCTCCCCTGTACTCAGGGACAGATTGACTAATCGCTGAATTCCCGGACCTAGATCGTTAGCCAACATAGGCATGTTACGTGCAGGGATGGTATCCAAAGGACAACCACTCTTTATTTGCATGATTAATGAAATTACCTCCTCTATAGATATGTGAGGGAATTCAGTGAGGCACAGGGCGGAGTGAGAATGGACTCCTGTAGTCAGTGGAGGGATGTTATCTGCTATGGCAGTTCTGTTGGAATGCATTATTTTGTCATAGATCCCATCTATCTTCCTTGTAAAGAATAGTGAGATCTCGTCGCAGAGTTCTTGGGATGCTATTTCTGCCGTTTCACAGGCTGCTGGCTTGATGAAAGTTTGTAAGATTTGATATAGCACTTTCGAGTTTTTACCAGCTGCTGATAATTGTGCTGCAATATAGTTTTTCCGTGCAGCACGAATGGCCTTGTGATATGTCTTAAGTGAGATCCTATGGTGTTCCTTGTCTTCAGTCCTCCGCGATGATCTCCATATCTTTTCTAGTTTTCTTGTATTTAGTTTAAGGGATCTTAATTCATCGGAAAACCAGACCTCTTGCTTATGTGCTACACGAGGTTTAAACACTCTCAGAGGAATGGTAGCATTTATAGCCTCGGCAACCGCTTCCTCAAACATATTTAATTCAATTGTGATATCATCTGCAGGGTTATTAGCTATGGGTTCCTTATATTTTTCCCTAAAACTCTCCGAAGTGAGTTTGTGCCAGGGTCTCCTTGTGCTGGCTAGCGCAATCTGTCCAGCCCGGGGCTTGTAGTTAGCAAAGGTGTAAAATTTAAGGATGAAGTGGTCCGTCCAGTCCACTTGAGTAGGTGGCATACATTTGATCAAGGGCGAATTGGACATGACTAAGTCCAAAGTATGGCCTGCTTGATGAGTGGGCCCATGATTGATCTTTTTTAGTCCCAGTAAGTCTAAGTCCGTAAGTAAGGTTTTTGCCTCCGTACAGTTTCCTAACTCACTGTGGACATTAAAGTCCCCTACAAGAAGAAAATCAGGTTTCTCTTGCACATGAGGAGCTAAAGCCTCAATGAGAAGAACAGAAAAGTTCTCGCATGGACCAGGGGGTCGGTACACCAAAGCTCCCTTCCTGTGTTCCTTAGATGCTGAATTGATTTTAAAAATCAATAATTCTATCTGAGATGTGCAAAGTTCCTCGATAATAATGACGTTCATTTCTTGTTTGTATACGATAGCTAACCCCCCCCCCCCCTGTTTTATTTGGGCGATCCAGCCTGGTTATTTTGTAGCCTATCGGTATACCCAAGGTAATGGCCGGGATTGAGTGAGGCTTGAGCCATGTTTCTGTTAGGAAACATAAATCTGGTTCCTCAGATGATATAAGGTCCCATACCTCAGTGGCATGTTTGGCTAATGAACGAATGTTACACAGCAAGTTCTTACTCCCCAATGGTAAATTGCACATAGGATTGTTTGTCGATGTAATATGTTGTACTAGTAGCGCCAAGTCCGGGGGGTGCTCTAAGTGTTGCCTAACTTCAGTGGGAATATTAAACTGCACATGACATCCCCGACAGGCAAACGGGCCCTCTAGGTTGGTTCCCACCTCATGTGTGCATACCCTAGGAACATGTGTGCCAATCTCTATTAATACCTGAGAGGTGTATGTTATCCTGCCTCTAGGAGGTATCTCTGAGCTGGATGTATAATCCTCCATAGCCCCCTGCCCCTAGCCCCGACCTGTCGCGGACGGGCGCAGACGGGCTGGTCTTCGGCTCATCTTAGGCGCAGGAGTAGGCGCAAAACACTGCGCGCAAACGCTGCGCGCTAGAGGCGACCTCGCAGCCTAAATAGCCATCGAATGTAGAAGAGCTAGAGCGCTAACCGCTCGCCTTCCTGTGTGGGCCTGGCTCTGCCCCGCCCTCCGCACCCGGGATTGGCTGCTGGGTCAGAACGGGCGTGCAGGCACAGTTCAAGCTCTGGAACAATACTAAAGCACCTAGCCCCTCAGTGAGTGCGAGAATACGGTAATATTACAGCGTGCCAGTAAAATTACAACTTCATGTGGTCACTACCATTAAAGTGAGATACAAAAACAGGTGACGAAATTTTTTAAAAGAGTTTCAGCTCAAGAGACTTCTAAATTTAAAATAAACACAGCGATGAAACTTTGATCAGTAATGGCGCCAAGCAGGGTCGTGAGATGCTGCCACCGTCGTCCCTACCGCCTCTTCATCCTCTACACTGCTAAGTGCTGTGTCCCATAACATGACAACCTCTATGGTCATAATGCGCGACATGGAGATGCTTCCCACTTATGATCTAAACAAAGATAACAGACTTCCAACAGCACACCCTGCACAATGTAGCATGTTACCAGTGTAGGCAAGCGTTTCAGCACCACACATTGGGGCCATAAATGTTACACAACACTACAATGCAATATCTACCTGGCCAACCTCTTCTCAGATAAAGGCTGAACTCTGCAACCTCACAAGCCAGATACAGCCTTCATCTGAATGGCCACCAAGACATTTCTATCTCAGTATGGCACCATGCCTGGCTTTACAAACGTTTGTGGACGCAACCTGTTTGCTGAGGTCTTGGAGGGGCAAACCTTAGGAACTCACATTGCAGCTCCAGAGTTTACCATGACTTTCATTCATGATATGACTTAAATGTGACTTAAAAGTTTATTTACAAACGCACACTCACTTACTCACTCTGTTCCCTCATATGCCTTCCAAACTTGGAATTGAGACAGGAGATAAACACAAATCTTTCTTTCACAATGGACAATACTTTGAAAGGCTCAAAAAAGGAGGATATCTTGACACCCTAAAGTAAACATGACAAACACAGAAACTCTTGCAGGTTGTAAAGGGATCAAACCCCTCCCATCAACCATGCAGCTTTAACAATTACCAAACCGCTCAGTTCAAGTGAATAATCTGTGTGTAATCATGGACTCTGGACTCTTTTTCATAGCTCAAGTTAAACAGGTTTTCCAATAACCTACACCTTGGAGAACCTTTTTTCTTACTTTGCAACTTACAACGAGTTCAAAACGGTGCTTGCGTGACCTGCTCTTGAGCTCCTCATTCGGACTCACCAGGAGTAAAATCACTATACTGGTGGCCAGTAGCTAGATGATTCTCCATCAAAACACTGTGAATATCATACCAGGCAATACATGGAAGTGGACCAATCTTTCTGTTCCCAAAACTTCCAATTTCTACTGCAGTAAGACATGTACCATGTATAGTGGCACCTTGTCTGACTGATTCCCCAAACAAAAGTGAGATTAGGCAGATACGCCTACTGTGTACCGGAAGCTAAACTCTGGAACTTGTCTTCTAATCTTATTACTGCAAGTCAGGAGTGTCCATCAAGTGTTCTGAAAATCAGAGATGCTATAAATCTGGCACTTCTCAGTGGCATAATCACATGACAGATACAAATTGCCAGGAATACAGTAGGTACCAGTATACATGGCTGCTTCTATACAACATGTGCTTAACTCCTAGCATCCTGCTGGCAGCCCACGTTTGAAGCACATCTTTGAACCTCATGCATCTAACCTGACACAGCCTTCTGGCACAAGGACCTGGTCTTAATTGGAGTGCCTCATAGCCTCTTCAAAAGAAGGTGGTACCGACTATGGATAGCCTGGTCAGACAATAGTATGCATAAAATGTGATCCTTTTATTTAGGTAGATGTCAGAGCCTTGTGGGATTTAAAAAGTTGATTTATGTTTATAGAAACCAAGTTGGAATCTATCAGCATTTCCTTATAATGTAACAAGGAAGATACTGTGTACATAAACAAAAAATGAGGTGAGATACACCAGATCATAGAACTGATTTATGTTATGTTATGTTATGTTATGTTATGTTAGCTGGATTTATAAAGCGCACATCTGCCTCAGCAAAAAGGCGTCCCGGCACTAACAGTAGAGGAAGAAACAAAAAAGGGGCTCAAGCAGAAAAAAAGGAAAACGAAAAACAGGAGAAGACAGGATTACACCACAGGAAAAAGGAAGGTCTTGATGGCTTTGCGAAAGGTCAGCAGGCTATCCATACTGCGTATGTAAAAAGGCAGCGAAAAGACCGCCACCCAATCCGGAGACGCTTCACGCGGGGAATCACCACTAAGTGTTGCCCCAGGGAGCGAAGATGGCGACCAGGCACATAAGGTGTCAACAAATTGGCCAGAAGTCCAGGTGGCGCGAATTTGAGAATTTGATTTTTTTTTATTTTTTATTGGCATGTTTTAACAATAGAAAACATACAGAATCAACATGTAAGTAACTGACAGGCCATGGTACAACAACATCCGTCATCCATTGTTGATAATTTAACCATGTTACTGGGAATCTCATCATGTATAGTGCAACTGCTAATCATAGTTAGTCTACCTGGTACGTTTGTAAGTATTGAACCAAATATTGCCAGTAGTCTCTAGGTTTAGAACCCATTGGTAATTCTTCCTCATATGTTTGCAAGGTGTCTTTGCAATACGTCAAGTCTTGAATCCATTGCTTAACCTTTGGAGCTCTCTTGCTGCCCCAGCATAACGATATTCTCCGCTTAGCCAGGAGCAACGCAACCACACAGAACTTACGCTTATTTGCCCGTATTTCAGGCAGCAGGCCCAGCAGACATGTACGAACAGTGCATGCAATGTTTGCGCCCACCATTGTCCCCACCATCTGTGTCACTCTTGCCCAGTACTCAGCCACTGCGTCACAATACCATGCCAGATGTATGAAATCTGCAACTTCCGCATTACAGCGACAACATTTGGAGTCTGCCCGAAGACCATACCTATGAAGCCTTGCTGGAGTGTAATAGGACTGGTGGAGGTATTTATAGTGTAACATATGCAAATTTCCATTCGGTGTCAACAAACCAGTAAGAGAGCAAGCCATGGCCCATTCCTCCACTGTCAGCGGATCATCTAGGTCACTACTCCATTTCCCCATCGCTTTATGTGTATTGTCTGCTATGTCTTCCTGTAGTGTTGCATATAGTCTGGATACCAGTCGCTTAGCAGTGGGGGTCGGGATCAGTAACTGTAGAGTGGTCAGTTGCGGTGGCTCCGCAGGGTGAGTCGGATATTATGCCTTCAGTGCTCCCTGTGGCCGGTGATATGTAAATTGAAATAATAACGTTTGATTACTTATAAATGACAGCTCTGCAAGTGGTTTAAAGGACCCATTTCCGTATAAATCCCCCATGGTATCAAAGCCGACCTGTCTGAGCAGTCCCATGGCCACTTCTTCCTGGGTAACAGATATCTCAGGGTGATGGTGTATTGACAGCGCCGCAGCATACAATGGCAATTTACACGCCTTTCTACCCATAGCTCGCCAAGCATTATTCGTCGTATCAATAGTATTTATATCGCGGTTGTGCAGCGGGGGGCTCTGATGGGTTATGATAGCCCTTAGTGGAGTCGGGTGTGCGTCTCCTTCTTCAATCGCCGCATGCGTGAGATATGGGATTGGATGATACCAAACATGTGCATATTGCGCTTGTGCACATAGATAGTAAAGTAAAAAGTCCGGAACCCTAAACCCTCCCTGCGAGTAAGGCAGTGTGAGAGCGCGCAGTTCGATCCGGGCTTGTTTACCCGCCCAGATCAAGTGAAGGACCATAGTGGAAATCCTACGAAAAACTTCTGGCGGAGGCTGGATCAGAATATTATTAAATAGGTACAATAATTTAGGTAGGATAACCATCTTCATAATGGCTAGTCGGTCTGCCAAGGATAATGGCAATTGAATCCATCGCCCTATCTTTTCTTCCAATGCCCCAACCGCTCTTCCATAATTTGTACGAATTACAATGTCTGGGTCATGGTGATACCAGACGCCCAAATATTTTACAGGCTCCAATTGCCACTCTAATGGGTATTCCAGAGCGCACGGGCTGGTGGTGTCTGTTAGCGGTATGATCAGGGACTTAGACCAGTTTATTTTGAGGCCTGATTGCTGCCCAAACTTGATATATTCCCTCAGTAAAGGATTCAAATGGTTCTCTGGGTCACGCACATATAACATCATGTCGTCTGCATATAACGAAATATGCAAGGGTCTTTGCGGGAATTGAAGCGCCGAGTAGTGGTGTTTCTGTCTAATTTTACAAGCCAATGGCTCTAGCGCTATCGCAAACAGCAGGGGCGATAGCGGGCATCCCTGCCTCATCCCTCTCGTAATACGTATAGGTTCAGATATGTATTTGTTAACCCTTATACGCGCCGTTGGCGCCGTGTATAGTAGTTGTATCCCTTGGAGAAAAATAGGAGGAAACCCCATTCGCTGTAGAGTCGTTTGTAGATAGGGCCATTCAATAGAATCAAATGCTTTAGCAGCATCTAGAAGTACTGCAGCTGCTTTAGTAGTGGGAGTTAGATAGTGCGATAACGCAAAAAGTGTCCTAGTGTTATGAGCTGTAGACCTGGAAGGGATAAAACCCTGATTGGTCCGGCAATATCAAATTGGTCATTAGCGGTTGCAACCGAGTGGCAATGAGCTTGACCAATATCTTGGTGTCAACGTTAATTAGGGACAGTGGCTGATACGAATCACAGTGTACAGGATCTTTGTTCGGTTTCAATAGAGCAATAATCATGGCCTCTCATAGTGTCGGCGGCAGTCTCTGCTTTTTGTGGGCATCTCCATACATCTCTACCAAGTGAGGTGCCAACTGATCCACAAATGCCTTATAAAATTCACACGTGAACCCATCTGGGCCCGGTGCTTTCCTGTTTGGCAGGGATTTAATGACCTCCGTAACCTCTTCCTCTGTAATAGGCATGGACAAGTAGTCTCTCTGCGCATCCGACAACCATGCTATTGAGATATCAGCTAGATAATCCATTATCGCTTCAGGCGATGCCGTAGGTTGCGAAGCATATAGTGCTTCATATGTGCACATGAATTCTTTTAGTATACCTTGCGTATCATATTTCAGCTCCCCTGTAGCATCCCTGACCGCTTGGACTGTCTGAAGCGTGCGGCCGGAACATATTTTAGCTGCCAAGCTTCTGCCGGGCCTACCACTCTCACCATACTTTCTCGCTTCTTGGCGCTTACCTATGTATTTGAGTTCATCCTCTGCATAGGTTTGATATTCTGACAGTACAGTCCTAATGTCTCCCAGTAGTTTCGTATCATGTGTACGCTCATAATCATTTTCCAGAGCCCGTAGCTTGCTCTCTCGGATACTAAGCTGCTGTCTTATATCTTTGAGGATGCCCGCAGTAGTGCTTATGCAGATACCCCGAATCGTGGCCTTAAAGGCTTCCCATAGTAAGCCAGGGTCATCCATAGAGGGTGCATTAAGGTCAAAGTACTCCTTAATGGCTTTGCTTATAGTATCCATATATACAGTATCCAGCAAAGCTTTGGCATTAAACCTCCAGCTATACGGAGGTGGCGTGTAATATGGCAGAGCTAAGGATAGGAAAACTGGGTTGTGGTCCGACAATATTTCTGGGGAGATGTTTTATGGATTCCGTCCATAGCAGTATCTCGTCCGAGCCCAACCAATAGTCAATACGAGACCAGCTACCATGTGCAGCTGATACATGTGTGGCTTCCATACATGTAGGGTGTTGGGTTCTCTAGATATCCGTAAGACGCCTATCAGCCATAATATCTCGCACTTTACTCAAGGCCCTTTTATGAGGTTCAGCCGACGTACCTGACCTGTCCAGTTAGTCATGCATCGCAATATTGAAGTCGCCCCCCCAAATTACCGGGATGTCTGGTAGTTCACTAAGTGTGCGCCATATCTTGTGGTAGAAGTCAGGGTCATCAATATTTGGACCATATGTATTAAGTATAGCAATTCTCTGCCCCCGTATCGTTCCTGTTATTAGAACAGAACGCCCAATTTCGCCTGCAATGGTAGCGTCTATATTGAATTGCAATCCCTTTTTAACCAGTATAATAACCCCTCTAGAATATGATGAATATGACGAACAGCGTGTTATCTCCGCCCATCTGTTCCCTAGATGTACTTTAGAGGTAGGTTTAAGGTGTGTTTCCTGCAGGAGGGCGATATCAATCTGGTGTCTGTCGAGATATGCAAAGACCTACCTGATTTTTTTAGGGTTATTGAGACCTCTGATATTCCAGGTTTAAGTGTTTGGGTCATGATTTCACATCATTCATCAACAGCAGGTTAAATCCATGGTATTAGATAGTTCACAGTCTGCGCTACAACTCCTATATAAAAGCAGCACCACGGTTTTATATATCCAAATGTGGTTCTGGGATTCAGCCATGTTTCTCAAGTACCTTAGCCTGTATAACAGTCCCCAACACCAACCCACCCACCCACCACCCACTTCAGCATCCCAACCATGCCAAAGCCATATCCCATAAGAAAACAGAAACATAACTCAGCTGAAATTGGGGAGCACCCGCGTAGGGGGCCACCGAGAGCACACAACTCCATCCATCGTAATGGATGTGGTCAGGCATATGTGGATGATGCGGACTCCCTCCCACCCGCAACCCCAATGTTATCTAAATGACCTGCGCTTGGCTCCACACATTTTGCACAGTATAACACAGCAAAATGACCATCCTGTGTCTACATGTTTCAGACAGTCCGCAGCAGTAGCCATGTCAGTTTGACCAGACAGTTAGAAAGCGCTACCGCCACCAAAACCCAGGCATCCAGTGCAGACCCAATGTCACAGCTCGCTGAAGGCCCCCCCCGTACGATCAGAGGCGCAGATGCCGGTCTGATCGCCACCTAGAGCCCGGGACTAGCAACCAGGCGGTCCAATCAGACAGGCCATCCGCATCGCCTCTTACTGTCCCAAATGGAGCAAACCTGTGGAGCTCAGAGACGGATTTCTCACGGCAGTAGCACTACCCCCTCAGGCCACTCCCTGCATATAAACGGCAGATGACGCAGTTCAGGAGTCCAGGACAGTTCAGGCCCGGCTAGGGATAGGGCTATTTGTTACAGTTCGCCACCGTCTCTCATGCACTGTGTCACTGCGGCCGCTAAGCCGCCCGGGGCGTCAGCAGTCCAGCCCCGTAAAATGAAGCATACACAGATCTTACCAGTTCGCGATGTCATATGTTCGAAGCCGGTCGCACCGCATGTCTGCATCTTGTCCTGGTCTTTATGCTGTTCCGACTGCCACAGCTCCCTGCGCCTGGCGCTGATTTTCTCTAGAAAGTCCTGTGCTGCTTTCGGTGTCTGGAGGAGGGTATAACGGCCCTCATACAACACCCGTAGTCGTGCCGGATAGAGCATGGCGTATTCAATTTTCAATTCGCGCAGTTTCTGTTTTGCTGGGTTAAACTCTTTTCACACCAGTTGAACTGACATGGTGAAATCTGGGTAAAATTCCAGGGCATTTCCCTGGTAATTGATCTGCCGTTTCTCACGAGCCAGCCTTAAAATGGTATCGCGGTCTCTGTAATTAAGGACACGGGCAATTATCGGTCGTGGAGTTGCACCAGGCTTCGGCCGCGGAGCAAGGGATCTGTGTGCACGTTCGATCACAAAAATTGCAGAGAGACTTTCCGTGCCAAATACACTGCGAATCAGTTCCTCAATATAAGCTTCCATACGGCCTGTGTTCGTGGACTCCGGAACTCCCGCGATTCGTACGTTATTGCGTCTGGATCTCGCTTCTAAATCCTCCACTTTATTTTTGATAACTTCCAGTAGCCTCTCCATTTCCGTGCATTTTTGGGTCATGCCATGCGATTCATCTTCCACCGCCATGATACGAGTTTCCGCTTCCACAAGGCGCTCTCCGTGCTTGTCCAGCTTGGCCGCCATATTGTCAACCCGTAAGGTAATAGGGTCCAGCTTGCCATTGATATCCTGCAAGCTGCGCTTTATGGCCTGCAGGACACCCTCCATGCCAGTAGATGTCTCGGGGTCAGATTCAGGCTCAGTGTCCGGCGGTGCCGTCGCACCCTTAGTGTGTTTTTTCGCTTCAAAGGGGAGTTTAGTCTGCAGCCTGTCCGTCTTCCCCATGTTCGCGCTGTGAAAACCCAGCGGAAAGGAGATAAACTGGATCAGTAATGCCGCCCAATGCAGATGTCGTGGAACACAGCTCACTGTTCTGAGGGCGATGACCAGATCAGCATGCACCTTCCCCTGTCATTAAACAGCCGTCTCGGCCTCTGAGAATATTCAGGCATCCAGTGGGGGAAGTGGCGGCCGACAGGCCACGATGTTCTCCCCCCACGCCAGGCTATGTCTCCACAGCTGTGTAGTGGTCGAACCGAGGGGCAATCACACAGTCACTCCGCAACCGATCCTCCAGAACAGCACCATGCGCGTTTAAACATGAGCCGCGGCTCCAGCCGCCACACCGCTCGGGTCGTAGAGCCCAGGAAAGCAGCCAGGTAAGTATATGATGGGCCCCGCCAGCTCCTCTTCGCATCTCACCTGGGTTCGGCAACATTGCCCCCATTCCAGCGTGTGTGTCGGGGGGGGCGGCCCAAAGCTTCTCAGCAGTGCCACAGGGTGTCTCCGAAAGCTCCAGTCCCACAGGGCTCACCACACCATAATATATCCCGGCGTGATCGGGAGGCATGAAGCACCGCACTCAGTCCTCACCTCAGCACGTGTTTCTCCCGCGGGGACAGCGCTCACCGCAACAGCGCAGGTGGACAGAGCGCGGCTCCAGCCGCAGTCCGATTGTATCCCGCCAGTTACACCATCAGTCCGCTCCTTCCGCAGTAGAGGTCGCCGTCATTAGGTCCGTCCTCCATTTTGGGCCGTTGTATAGGACGGCACCCCGCATGCGGCGTACACACAGCATGAAGGGCCACCAGCCCGCAGCGCAGCGTGACCTGCTGCCCCCCAGGCACAGATCGAGCAGGGCGTCAGAACGCCTCGTCGCGTCCCACCTTCACTCTCTGCTTCCTCCGCTCCTCGGGCCGTTGGATCCCTCAGGGCGCCGCCATCTTGTTCGCGCCAAACTGTCACTCATTCTCGGCAGACTATTGCAATTTATCGGCTTTGGAGGCACGCCAGCCGCCTCTCGCTGCTCACATCGCAGAGCCAGAGCGTTCCGACTGCTAGTTTTGTCGGTTGCGGGCAGTTGCGAGCCCGCTACAGGTTCTTATTTCCGCATTACTGGCCTGACCGGCAGAGCCGTCTCAGAAGGCGGCCATATCACAGTGCGCCCTCTAGCGCCCCCCCCCAACCCCCGGATTTGAGAATTTTAAAAGATAATTTAATGATCAGAAGAGTGGTACCAGATGGTTTAACTGATTGATATAAGAATGTGGGCCTGATTTAGAGTTTGGCAGATGGGTGCTCAATCATGTCTTACTAAAAGTGCATTATATATATTCTAATTATATCCTAATGCACTTGTAATAAGGTGGATTATATATCTGCCACGTTATTGGAGCTTGTGGAGTTCTGAAAAACTCTGCTCCGCTCTGTAGAGAAAATATTTTTTCCTCGCTTGCGCTCATCAACATCAAGTTGGCGAGTGCAAGCGAGGAATATTCACCTCCAGGCGAGATTTTTTCCTCATTTGTGCTCATCAACGTCAAGTTGGCGAACTTGAGGGAGGGAATTCAACCGCCAGGCAAGATTTCTCAATGCGGGCGGTCGGATTTCTCAATGCGAGTGGCCCGTATGCTTGGGACTGCTCGTGTTGAGAAACCGTCTGATCGCGTTGAGAAAGCTGCCGAATAGTGGCAGAAAGGAAGCAGTGCCCGCTTGCGCTCTGCATGGTGTTATTGCGAACAGCATTTTTTTCTAACCCACTCTGCCGCTTGCGGAGCTCCGCGTAGCGCGGCGGAGTTTTTATTGTACTTAGCGAACTCCACCCAGGCTTAATCAGTATATCAGAAATTTAGGAGCAGTTAAAGCTGTAGCATTAGGGATAAAATTGAGCAGAAAAGTAATTTGCTTACCTCTAAACTGGAGAGCTGTAGATCTGTCTGGATTTGTATGCAACTTTGCTGCCAAACCCAACGTGTCAAAGAAAAATGGATTTACATTTAGTGATAGAAATTACCAATCCTTCAGGGGGCGCCAGAGAACCAGCTAGCAAGATGGCCGCACCCGAGTGAGCCTCTTGCCGCCCAGGACAACAATCCTGCAAAATACTGCCCTGTATGGGATCTACTGCAACTCGAATTTGTTCCCAAATGATGCCTAAAGTGTTCTGCTGCTGAGACGTAGCGGCAGGAGAGCACTAGTGTTGCTGGTGAAGAGATACTCGCTGGGGCCTTGCATGCGCTGCGACAGGCCCTACAAGATGGCGGCCAGGAATTAGTAGAAGAGGAGATATGGAGCAGTACCATCCTTGCAGACAACAAGATTTGTGACACGATGCGGCATGCGCTCACTGCCCTTGGCCTGGGGATGGCTGCCTCCGCACCCTGTCACTCCAGGACACGAAGGTGAGTCGGAGGCTGCGTGCTGCATGCTGTGCCTGGAGTAGTGAGGCCTGACTCCAGTCGGGGCTGGGCTGTGCTGGCGCTGCGGGCCGCAGAGGACTCATGGAGCTGATCGGGGTTTCCCCATTCACACCAGCCGGCAATCGTGAGGAGGGGCAGGAGCACTGCACTACTGGAAACTGACCCTGAGGGGTTGGCCCGATACTGGACCGCGGTGGCTGACATGATGTAGCGGGCATCTGTCGGCGGGCTTTGTGGGCCTGCCCAGGGGACGCGCAGGCTGAAGCCTATCCTCTGGCAGGAGCGTGGGTGAGTTGGAAGCGAGGGCTGCGGCGGCCTAGGCGATAGTGCTGCTTGTGGGGGGCATTATCACCGGAGGCAGCTGCACATGTTTGAGGGGGGGGAGACATCCAGTTCCAGCATAGAACCTCTCAGGATCCACTACACTAGCAAACTGCAAATCTGACTATCATCTGCTGCCTGCGAGACGGGCTACATCCAGGCACTCTGCCTCTTGCCCTGATTCGCTCGCATTGGCCTACATCTGTGCTGTTCCCTGTTGATGGTACTGAACCGTGGCTATGGGCAGAGCGGAGGGCAAGCAGGCCAAACTGCCCTTTGAACCCTGAAAATCGGCACTCGCCCCAGCTGGAGACACTGACACAGGTATGGCCGATGGGCATCAATCGCAACCACAGCCTTAACATACTGATGTGCGCTCTCTTTGCTCACCAAGAGACAAAGCCTTAAATCCATCGAAGCCAAGATGGACTCAATGAGTATGCGCATAAACTTAATTACAAAGCGGCTAGAGAAGCATGACAGGCACATTAGCAAAACTGAGATCTCAAATCTGGAGGATGAGTTCTTGACGAGGGGGGAGCAAATGCAATGCATGGAACACCTTCTAAAAGTCATCTCCGCTAAAAGAAAGATTTAGAAGTGCGCTCGCGCAGGAACAGCATCCACATGCTTGCCATCCCAGAGTCCACAGCTACTGAGTAGATGGAAGAATATTGCATGCTGGTGGCACTATTACTGCCTCATCCCTTTCTAAGCAGTTGGTGTTGGAGAGAGTACACTTCTCCCTAACTGCCAGACCCCCTCCTGCCTCCACTCCCAGGCCCATCATTGCCCGGCTACTAAACGATTGCGACTGTGACACCATCCTGCGATTAGCCAAGGAAAAGAGTAACCTAACCTTTGACGATAATTCCATCTCCATATATCCTGATTTCACGATGGCAGTGCAGGAGGCCCACAAGAAATTCCCCCTTGTGAAGCAAAAGCTGCAACAGGCCAACATCCCCTATGCCATGCTGTACCAAGCTAGACTGAGAATCACTTTCCAGGAGAAACAACGCACATTCAACCACCCGCAGCAGGCCCAAGAATTCATGAAGAGAGAGACTCATCGCATATCCCTGACCAAGGAAACCACATGCTGCCCTAGATCTATATCCTCACTTTTGGAACTTGGCTGAGATACGATCCTGGGGTTCCTCCAGGTGACATGTTTCTAATGACCTCCCCCTCCTTATGTAGTGTATTTCCTAAATCCCTGATAGGCTCTGCGCATTGGAATAACATACACTATAGATTTGACATAGGACTAAGGTCAGTATGTCTCTATCGAGTATATTAAACTGAATTACTTGTGTGTGCCAGCTAACTAAGAGGTCACTAGAGACTCCTCAAATATACAAGAAGGGATTAGTCTCTGACAACCGCATAAACATGACAACTTTGTTTCCCGTTAGAATCTGAACAGTCTCAGAATCGTGGAAACAATAGATAACAGTTTCACTCAGTCAATTGTGCATGCTTCGTTTCTACAGAGTTGCACAGAAATAGAGAGATGGGCGTTTTCAATAAAACAGGTTCATTGAACAGTCTTATTTCTCGTGCAAGAGATATGAATTGCTACAATCGTAAGACAGACTGTGAAGTACAATATGTACGAGGTTAGCAGTAAGATAAAATAATACTGCAATAGCATGGTTTGTAGCTATGACATATATTAATCAAAATACATACATAAATAACATAATGCCAAAATTTGATACTCATCTGATGCTTCTAAATTGTTCTAACCCAGTGTACCTAACCTAAGTGCAGTACGAGGTTTGAAGTAGGTGCTATCTCTAAAGTATAGCTAGCTATATTTTAGTTTAGCCAAGAGTTGCCAAAAGTTTCTCTAAGTTCTAGTCGGTTCCATACCTGAGAATGAGAGAGGTTGGAATCTCTTTTCTGGACTCGATAGTCTAACCCCCGCAAGGGAAGTCAGAGAGCACTGGAGCTGGATTCTCTGCGAGGAGGATGGCAGCGTCAGGTCAGTGCATCAGGCTGGAACTCGATCTCCTTCCGAACTTGCCGTGGCAAACCGCATAGTCTGGATTAGATCGAATCCTCCGGGAACCACAATTTGCCAAGGCAAGTGCTGATATATTTATACCTTGAAGGTGTCTAGGGATGCCAGTATTAACATAAAAGTCGGGCAGAGGAACGTCATGAATGAACCCCTAAGGAATAGATGTTCATGCATACTTAATGAGTTCTTGGAGAAATCAATATTCAAGCTGGGGGATATTCCTTATGGCTTAAGGGTCCGGTTTACCACGAAATCGTTGTGACGTGGATGGACGGATGTAGGTGGCCATGCCTGTATTTGGTTTGTACGGACAATGTCTAAATGGAGAGGACAAAAGACTGGGGAGGGCTTTTGCTGAGGTAGTGCGCACTCCCAGATTCTCTAATTATGTCCAGAAGTGGAGGACAATGACGAGGCTCTACAAAGAGACACTGCAGACATCCTTCTCACTTTTCATAGGAAATTTATATGACCATTAATAAGTAATTCATGCTTTTTTAATTGTTTCCAGTTGCTTCTAAGCCTAGCTCGAGCATCATGGAAAGATTCATAATTCGTAGAGATTCTTTAGACACCAGCTGTAATCCATTGTGTTATAATCCAAGTCCTGTACCAGTACCCCCCTTGGAAGTTGAAAAAGAAAGAAATATGTATACTCACCTAAACCATGGTACTGCTTTGAATAAAGAAATACCTTGTTGACATTGAAAAGCATCAAGGGCATCTCATTAGCAATGCTACTGATCTGAATATGGATAAACCATCTCAACCGTTTCCTAATTCTCATTCAACGTTCGATCGCTGAGCACACAGACACGTCGAGAGTAATTTACACCCTGGTGGCAGGGGCGTAACACAGGCCCCCGCAGCCCCCGCGGTGCGGGGGGGGGGCCCCACGCTCCAGGGGCCCCCTCACTCTAAGCGGAGGGAGACGGCTGCGCCTGCAAGCAAGCCTTCCTAAGTCCCCATAAATTAAACTGTGAGCGCACACCACGGTGAGGGCATCTAAGCCTCCGAGTCTTCCCTCTCATTCTGTCTCGCTCCTCGGTTAGTGAAAACCGATACTTCAAGAAACGGGTATTACCCTCTCTTTCCTCCTTTCGTTTATTTGCTCCCCTGTGAAATGGATCCAAAAAAGAATAACATTTTTGCTGGAAACATTGTCTTTTTCTGACACAAGTGCAGCCGTCGGGTGGAGAGAAATAAAACATTCCAAATGTGAAAAATAAATAACTAATTAAAGCAAGACAGAGTGGTTGCAAGGTGTGCATATTGATTTATTTACACCTAAACACATTAGCGCCACTTTACAGTGTTTGCCAGTGAAGTGATACTTTTGTTTTCTCCTCTCTCTTTGAACAACGTTGTTTTCCCTGTGTGGGAAAGTGCACCTTGCCTGGAGGTACTGAAATACCTGCTTGATGGGTGAATTGGAAAACAAAATGTGAACAGCGACTGTGTGTTTACGAATGTGGTCTTTTTAAATACTGCCTGTGTTTTGAAAGAATATAAGCAATGGGCACTGAAACGGGTCCCTTCCGGGCCCTGTAGTCATGGCCTTACCTTTTCACGCAAAAGCACTCACTAATTTCAGAATAATGAGTGTAAAAGGAAAAAGGTAACCATGTTGTTCCTGCTTACATTTCACATGCTTTACTTAATCTTGCATTCCCTATGAGTGTTTGCTTTTTCTAGGATGTTCATTTTTTTTAGGCAGCATATTGCTCTTGTCTAGTGCGTAATTAGAATTGAGTCACATCCAGGTATTTATAGCGGGTCAGTGCAGTGCAAGTTTCTCTAAGTGGGGCAGTATGGTGTTCAGTGGGGGAGAGGATGTGGCGCTATGGTCAGAGCTGCTGAAGTGGAACTGGTGAACCAGGTTCCTCCTTAATGACCAGGGTCCCAGACCACTCTCCTGAGGGAGCACATTCCTGTGCTACACCTTAGAAGGTGCCGCAAGATCTTAAAAGCCCTGGTGTCTTAGCACCAGCAGGTGGACCCTAGCGGTGGCAAGTGTGGATTAACCTTGAAGGCCTGTCCACCACTATCCATGAAGTTCAACTCCAGTCTTGGGGACAGACCTATGAAGCAGCACACCATAGAGTGGCAGTGACTGTCACTGAGGTCACAGGACCATTGAGCAGGGTGGCTCTAGGGCAGTACGACCGCACCGGGTGCTAACTTCAGGTGGGGGCGTTATGTTTGTAAGTATATTATGGTTTTAAAAGCACTTGCTGCCTCCTTCCTGGCCTTCAACATTTTTGGGCAACAATAAAAATGTCTTGATAACTCCAGTGATTATTGTTCTTAGTAGAGAGAGATGGTGGTTTGTCTAGTGGAAGGTTTGACTCATGAAAAGGAATGGCAGAGGTGTAATGTGCATGCTGCTAAGAACATGTGCTATGCATATCACAAAGTGCACATAATATGAATAGGTCAGTGGGTTACTGCTTTTGTCAGAGAGACCCTATTGTTACTTGCAGTTAATAAGTTAAAATCCTAACATAGAACAGTGAGCTAATAACTGTCATGTATGAGCTGCATGCAAACTCCAAGGTATAAGTTAGAGTGATATGTTTTTTTCCCCCCAGTCTTCGATTATCCGAATGTTGCAAAGAAGGGTTAATTTGGGTAGAAATCAATTCTGATTATTAAAGAGAACCCCTAACCATGGTATTATGTTTTTAATTCTGAGTTTGTGTTTCTGCAGACCAATCACTATTAAACTATGCTGCCTACTAGTATGGTTGTCATGTGACTCCTACACCTTGTAATCCTTTGTCTTATGTAACATTTCCTACACAGTGATTTACACACATATGAATGATTGTCTCTGTGTAATATGTATGATGTAAAGTGCTCTGATACCCTACACTGGTATTAGTGGTGCTGTAAATTTTCTGATACTTTATTATTTTGAAAGTTTTACACATGCTAACAGTCTCTGCAAAGATTTTTCCTTATTAGTACTAGTGGAACATACAACTGCAGCAATGAGAAAGTTGACCAGTCAACCTTTGCAAAGGGCCTTCCACTTCACAGCTGCACAAGTCACATTTTTTAGTAACTTTTGATGTGTTTGAGCTGTAAACAATTTATCAGTTAAAATCGTCAGATTATGCAGCAGATGATGTATTATATGGCAAAGCCATAGTTATGTGGAAAACATTTGCAAACTAGGATATTTTGCCATTCATGTTTGAACTCTCTCTCTAGGCATCTTGAAGCTGGAAAACTCCTGCATCCATCCCAAACTGGGTTTCGCCCCTCTCAAGGGACTGAAACAGCCTTACTGGCAGTCGCGGAAGACTCTAGAAGGATTCTTGATGCAGGTGGTTCTCTAGCCGTGATATTGTTAGAGCTCAGCGCGGCATTTGATATGGTTAATCACTGTATCCTAATGCATCGACTCAAAGATCTGGGTGTGACAGGAACAGCCCTGCATTGTCTGTGCTCTTTCCTCGAGGGTAGATCCTTCCAGGTCTTCGAGGGCGAGGCCATTTCAAGCCCTAGGCCCCTTTATTGTGGAGTGCCTCAGGGGTCGTCCCTGAGTCCCACTCTCTTTATGGTTTACATGGCTTCTCTCGCAGACATTGTTCCACCCTTTGGGGTGCATATAATTACATATGCCGACGACACTCAATTAGTGGTGGCATTTAACTACAAAAGCAGTTCCCCTACTTGTCTTGGCCCATGCCTCGAGGAGGTGATGAGGTGGATGTGCCATTCTCATCCAAAACTGAACGGTGATAAGACCGAGCTTATGTTGCTCGGTAATCCATCCCCCCTCGAGGTTTCCTCTATCTGGCCAGCATGTCTGGGCCCTGTGCCTATCCCCAAATCCGAAATAAAGCGTTTGGGTTTCTGGCTTGATTCTGAGCTTAGCTTTTAAACCCAAACAAGGAAAGTTGTTGCCTCCTACTTCGGTATTCTAAGACTTCTGCGTAAAGTGTTGCCTTTGTTACCCCCTCAAGCAAGAAAGCTCATGGTCCAGGCACTTGTCTTATCCCGTCTGGACTATGGCAACGCTCTTTATCTCGGTGCTCCCTGTGCGGTCTTTAAGAAACTTCAAATCATGCAAAATTGTGCCGCAAGGATTCTTGAGGGTACTCCAAGCCGCCAGTCAGCCAAAGCTGCACTTAGGTCTTTACATTGGCTTTCTATTCAGGAAAGACTCCACTTTAAAGCCCTCTATACCACCCATAAGATGCTAGGGGGTGTGAGACCGGCTATCATTTCTTCCTTTGTCCAGCCCTACCAAGCCAACAGGCGGTTACGTTCAAATGACCTCCACCTGCTGTCTGTTCCCAGAATAAAGAGGTCCAGAAGGGGCGGCCGGCTCTTCTCTTACAACGCCGCTAAACTCTGGAACTCCTTGCCGCTTCAGCTACGTAAAGAGCCAGATCACACCGTCTTTCGCAGGAGGCTCAAAACCTGGCTTTTCGCTAATTGATTGCCACAGCTTAGTACGGTTTCTGCCCTAGTGCTGGGATGCCTTCGGGTAACCATGCGCTTTATAAATGCTATTTCATTTAATTCATTTCATTTCAACTGCTCTTGTGGAAAAAGGGAGGAGAAGTGCTGATGACAAACTTCATGGCTGGGAGACAAATGGCTTGCGATTCCACTTTTAAGGATATTTCGGACATTCTGTGATTGGAAATGTATCCCACTTTGTGAATGTATTTTAATGTCAATAACACATATGTAACGTTAAATAAACATGTGTATCTATTGGTTAAATCAAATAATGTAATAAGCTGTAACTGGCTAGTGAATTGGGAAATTAATACTAAAAATTGGGATATTTTGCTCTTTCTGCCACACCTCTCACTCCACCCACTGACCCAATCCATTGGTTATTCCCGCCCTCTGATTCTCCTCCCACAGTTCATCTACTTTTTTCCCCCCACCGGCCGAGTACATCCTCAATTTTCAATTTCATTGCTGAAATTGAAAATTGAGGATGTACTTGGCCGGCTACCAAACCGTTGCTAAATCCTGAGTAACCTAGAGGAATGCTTACTGCTGAATTCACACTATATGAACCTCTAAAGAAAGAAAAAAACTTTATACATCACATATATGAGCCCTGAAGAAGTCTCATGGGAGACGAAACGCGTTGGCTATGGCTATATGAACATGAAATGTGAAATATAAAAGAATCCTCATCTGAAAGAAATAAAGAAGAAAATTTACACATCCTGTGTTACATGCTTTGTTATCAACCTGCTGTTGCTACATTGTGCTCATACAGAAGTATATAGTGCTGAACCTCTTGTGTATTTAAGATAAATATTTAGGGTCGCTATGGGCTGCTACCAAAATTCCCTATTTAACAAATGGTGTCAAAGTCATGGTATCATGCTATAGTGTTTTCCAGTACTTCGGCGTCCGTGAGTTCGATCTGCTAGTGTTGTAGATCAACCACTGGTTGCGTCTTGGGTTTAAATATCCTGTTTTGGGTGGACAACCCCCTAAGTTCCTGTCACATGTTTGGAAAGAAACGAGCCATATGCCTGTCGTTTTATGGCGCCCATTTTGGAATGGAGTTTCTACTCCTATATAGATACCATTAATACTAAGTGTGGACATCCAAAATATTTACATGTCAGTTGATTAAATTTAAAGTGACACTTTTTAATATAAAACTAATATGAATCTTAAAATTATAATTAAAATAGGATGCGCATATAATCTCATATCTATTATTTGCACACTGATATAACATTATTTACAATAAACAGAGTATTTTAAATTTATTTGTTTAAAAAGGTTAGAACGAATCATGTGGAATTCATCTCCCTTGTGAATGTCCATGGTCCAACCTCCTACGTTCTTGTCACGTGTTTCAAGAAGGACCAGCCATATGCCCATTGTTTCACGGCGGCCTTTTTGGAGTGAAGTATCTAATCCCATATAGGCACAATTAATATTATATATGGACCCCTACAGTGTCTACAATCTCATTCATTAAATATATAGGAGGACTCCCTTTATGTGAAAACTAAAACTTTACTATATGAAATAGAATGCAGGTATATTAAGGAACTGATAGCGTTAGCACCATGTGTATAGCATACCCCTTGCACGTCTAATGTTCCCTCCATCTCTTCCTCTGATGCCTCACATCCGGGTCAAGAGCAGTTGTTTATCTGCTATCTCAATACCAGATCGATGGTGAAACACCAACTCGAGATCTTTTACTTCCTGGAGTCCAATAGACCGGACATTCTCCTCTTATCAGAAACTTGGCTGACGAAAGACTCTAGTCCGGACATTTTAGCCACCCTTCCAGACAACTATTACATTCTCCAATCTAACAGACTGGGGAATAGAAATGGAGGGGGTGTGGCAGCCATTATTTCTCACAAATACAAGTTTATCTCCTTCCATACCCAGTGTATCCCTTCTGTTGATTATCTTCTGTTTAAATTTGAATCTGATCACTCCTCTTTTGTCTGTGCCCTCTTCTATCGTCCTCCTGAGTCCATGCCCACCTTTGTGCAATCACTGAGTGAAGTTATTGCCACCTTAACCATCAATCATGCAAGGATATTGATTGTTGGGGATTTTAATTATTGGCCTAACAGTTCACAGGAAAGTCTACATTCTCGTGAGTTCACAGATTTGTTGACAGGACTAAATCTCTATCAGCATATTAAAGTCCCTACCCACGTCAAGGGGAACACATTAGATCAGGTTTGGACATCTAACCTGGAACTGGGCAAACTAAGTATTTCTTCTTGTTCCTGGTCAGATCATTCGTTTATTACCTTTTCTATTTTTAGTTTCCCCGTTATCAAATCTTCTTCTGCAGGCTCACTTTCTGCCAGAAACTGGAGTCAAGCCAACATCAATGATTATAGCTCCATGCTTATTGCATCCCAACCTTGTAGCTTAGTGTCCTCTCTTCATTCCTAGGCTGAAAACATCAACACCTGGTTAGAATCGGCTAGAGATAGTATTGCTCCGCTCCGCACCATTAAAAATAAAAGAGCTCATGACGCACAGCGTTGGTTCTCGGACAAGTTGAAGTCCATGAAACTGGCTTTGCGTCAAACTGAGCGCAAGTGGAGACAGGATTACTGCCCTCACAAGCAGCTCTTATTCACTGCTGCACTTAAGGAGTACAAAAAAGCCATCATTAATGCCAAATGCGAATATTTCTCATCAAAAATGTTGGCATCTACTAACATGTCTAAAGACATCTTTGCTATAGTGGACGAGCTCGTCACACCCGATCGTGTTGCTGTTAAACCCACCCCTTCCCAAACTCTGTGTGACTCACTCAATGATTATTTTATTGAGAAAATTGCTAACATCAAACTTAGCATTCACCATCCCCCTGCGTCTGTGACCTTTCCTGCTCCTAACATAAATCCCTATTATCTGGACTGTTTTCCTCCTATCACGCAAGAAGCCTTTTTTTCCCTACTCAAAAGAGTGAAGTCAGGATCCCCCTCAGACAGTTGCCCTTTTTCCATTCTTCGAGAAGTTTATCTCTCCTGTCCAGCACCCCCCATGACTCTCCTCAACAATTCCCTCTCTCGGGGCATTGTTCCTAATCTGTTAAAATGTGCGGAGGTGGTGCCTATCTTAAAAAAACCTGGTTCTGACTCCTCCATTCTTAGCAATTTCCGCCCCATTTCATTGTTGCCTTTTTTGGCCAAAATTTTGGAGACTCATGTGGCCGACTGTCTTAGCACTTTTATTGAACAGTCATCATACTTGGACCCCCATCAAGCGGGGTTTAGACCCAAACACTCTACGGATACCGTTATTTTGGCAGTTCTTGATGAACTTCGTAGAGGGGCGGACTTGAGTTCCACGCAAGCCCTGATACTTTTAGATCTCTCGGCGGCCTTCGACACGGTGGACCATGCACTTTTGGTCGACCGTGTCGAGAGTGCCGGGATTCGGGGCCCCCCGCTGGATTGGATCTCCTCTTTTCTCTGTGACCGCTTTCAAGCGGTTCGTCTGGCCAGTTTTCTAGCTCAGAAAAAGAGATTGATATGCGGTGTCCCCCAGGGCTCGGCCCTCTCCCCCCTCCTATTTAATTTGTACATTCATCCATTGATCTCGGCCCTCCAAAAACGAGAGGTGACCATCTTCAATCATGCCGACAATCTTCAATTAGTTTTTCATATTGATTCCTCTCCCTCTTCTATCGAAAACTTTCAATCGGTCATGCTATTTATTAGCAATTGGATGAGTGCCAGTCAGCTTAAGTTAAACCCAGACAAAACAGAGCTGATCCTCACAGGGGGCCAGGGAAACCCCTGGAACTCCAATTTCTGGCCTGACGCCCTGGGTCGTCCTCCATCTCCAGCTAAATCAGTCAAGAGTCTGGGAATTGTAATCAGCAGCGATCTTTCGATGAAAGCACAGATTAAAGCGGTGGTATCTGCTTATTTTTTCCATCTTCGAAGAATTCGCAAAATTTCCAGATTTCTGACTCTTGAGGCTCGGACTCAGGCCGTCCTTGCCTTGGTGATGTCACGTATTGACTTTGCCAACTCCCTCTACGCTGGCATTCCCTCTTATCAACTACACCAACTTCAATTGGTACAGAACCAAGCTGCGCGTCTTGTATATAGCCAGCCTAAATTTCACCATGTGAAACCCATTTTGAAGGATCTTCATTGGCTCCCCGTCTTTCAATGTTGCCTTTTCAAATTAGGATGCACCATTTTTAAAGCCCTTTGGGATCTTGGTCCGTCTTTTATTAGGACTAGACTGTCACGCTACACCCCTTCTCGTGTACTACACTCTTCAAACATGAACCTTTTGATGCCCCGTTCCTTTAAGCGCAAGAAACACGGTGGCCTTTGTTTTTCATTTCTGGCGCCTCAATTCTGGAACACTTTTCCTTCTGATCTTCGCTCATCCTCCTGTTACGCTCAGTTCAGATCCGCTCTTAAAACCTGGCTGTTCATTCAAGCTCATAATTAAAACATTTATTTTTCTTCTCTATTCTTTCTTCTTTTCAACTGTCTGACTCTGCTTAGCGCCAAGAAACCGTCTGGTGAAAGTGCGCTGAATAAATATCTTTTAACATAACATAACATAACATAACATAGCTAGTAATGACTGTTTATGTATACATAGGTATTTGTTTGAAGATTCTAAAAGTAGAGGCACATTATCTTTGTCTTGATAAAGGTGGCCATTATTCTGCGAACACCACCGAAACGTGTTGACGCTTGGGATAAACTAAATCCAGTGCACCGGCCAGTCATTGTGATAAAAACACTTGGACGGCATACATGTCTGGCATTTGATTTTTTTTACCTGGATTAGTCCACGAACCACTAATAAGTGCACTGTTGTATTTGCTGTCTGTCTCTCTCTCTTCTTCTTTTGTTTTATCTTTCTTTTAAATTATACTTTTTTTTAACTGTTTTTAATATGTGGATATAGTGTAATTACTATTTGTAGGATTTATATATGTGATGTAATATTTGTTTTTGATACTTGATGAATTTTTGCATCTCCCCCTTGATTAATTGATATGCTGTCTATGTAATACATGAAATTGTATAATGATACATGTTTATTATAATATGAAGATTTATGAATTCTGTATAATGGACATTTGTTAATGGCTCCAACATTTCTTTAATAAAATATAGGTGGCATTCCATTATTAGTCAGTGGTTGTCTTGTGGCATTGCAAATATAGGTATATGGGTTTTTTGTATGATTAATATGAATGGTTTGCTGTATATTTGAGATGATTGGTTGAACAATTATTTTATTTGGTTACCGAAGGGAATTTATCTTCATCTTTGATAAAGTTCAATTTGTCTGCAGAAATAAGTTTTGCATAAATTGCAACGAGTAAATAGCCAGCCTTTCTAGTGCAATGATGCCAAAGCTTTTGTGCGGTAATAGGGACCTCCTTAATCTTGAACTATATTACAATATGCTTGGCATTCAAGTACTTGTGTTGAAGCCTGGCCTGCTGGAATTTTAGGGTTGGAACTTAGGTACAGACCTTGCTATTACTTTCAAATAACTCTTCACATGCTACGTATACACACAGAACTGATCTGTTGTATCATAGTGACTGTTTGCAAGTAGATATGATGTCATCTAGAGCTTTTAGGCTACCTCCAGAAGCAAACAATTGGGCCCGCTGTGGCCCACCTGAACACACCCTTAACCCACCCAAATAAAAGTTCCTTGAGCCTGGGCTTGCCCAGACATGGGCTATACTTCCCCCTGCTTCCCCCCATGCCGAACCTCAGAGGTGCTGCACACTCACATGTGGGTCTGACCCACTCACCACCATTGTGGTGGCTTGGGCCCTAGGCCCTCATGCCACTAGAATAATGACACAGAGGCATAATTGTAGGACCTGGAGCTGGCCCAAGGCATGTGCGCCCGGCCCCTTTTTTTGGCAGGGTCACCTGACCGGTGATGCCTGTGATGGATGGATGTTGGGTGAGTGTGGGAGTCAGCCCTTGGGCAGTGGCTAGATACACAGGGCATGTGTTGGAACATTAGAACGTGTCCCGCAGGACACTACAGGCATGTCGAGTCTCCCTGTCTGACTTTTTGCATCTGTTGAAAAGTGAAATCTCACTGTTCTGTGAGGGAGGATTTAGGCTATTTTAGTGAGTGGCACCGATTGTAAGTGGTGTAAGAACATTTCTAAGGCCCCGTGATGAAGGTGGCAGAGAGGTCCAAGGGGATCGGCATTCTTGGAGACCAGTGATCAGCTAAATGCAGAACGATGTCATCTACATTAATACCTGCTGTTTCTGTTCTGTGCTCGGGCTAGAGAATTCAGACTGGATGCCATTTATGAATGAGGTTGCGTTTGTGGTTTTGGATGTAGATGTGCCTTTTTTCCCCCAGATTTTTGATCTCAATGGGCAGTAGCTGTTTGTGTCCGCTGGGTGGAGCAGAGCTTTTTGAGGGAGGGAGGTGAGAAGAGGCAAGGCCAGACTGGGAATTGAAACTGGCCCTGGCAAACAGCTCGGCCAGCCCCAGGTGATTGGGGGTGCTAGTGAAAAGCGTTGCTCCTGTCTCTGTTACTTACAGGTTGACGATATTACTGCCCCCTAGGTAACACAAGCATTTACAATGCAACGGTCTCGGCATTGGTAAAGGTAGAGCTATTGGCATTGCTCATGACATTATTTTTGTTTTTGTTTTTAAAACATTTAAAGAAACGGCATTGTCATGAGCAATGCCAATAGCTCTAACTTTAACAATGCCGAGACCGTTGCATTGTAAATGCTTGTTTGTTTTCTTTTGATGGTGACGGTTATATGTTGTCTGGGTATTGATGATGCGTGTGCGCAACATATTTCGAGACGAAGATGTGCGAGTCATTTTTATTATTTAGTGATTACATGTGTTTGTAATGTTTATTCGGTAATGACGCGTGCCTTTTATATGTATTCTTCAGTGAGAAGTTCGTGTTTCGTGGTGACGGTCATGGTGATTCTATCCTGTTGGTGACGAGTGTAGTTTATCTCTGGTGATTTCCGCTCAGTGTAGATCGTGTCATTGTGATAAAATTTTGCCGTATATTCTGTGACGTGTGCGTGTGAATGTTTGCGTATAGTTTGCATTCTTGGGTGGCGGTCCATGCGTCATGTATATTGCCGCTGAATGTTGCAATGGGATTTCTCCTGGGTGTGTGTGTTGAGAATGAGGTGTGTGTATTTCGTATTATTTCCCGGTGATTTGGGGCTAAGCGTCTATCTTGTGACTCTTAAGCACAGGGCTGTGTTTCAGAAGCAGACCAAAGCGAACGAAGGGGTTAATTCCCCTAATATTTTACCATTAACGACCCCCACCCCCAAGCCACAGCAGGCAGAGCTGCTGCAAGATGCTTTTCCGCGGAAAGTGCCAGACTAGACTAAATATTTTTTGGACAGCTTTTGGGGGCAGGGTGCAGCATTTACACCTCCTTGCATAGAAAGAGTCTCTCTGGACAATAACTTCTGAGCTGCTTATAGTGACCGTCCTTCCACCCCCCCCCCCTCCACACACACGGGCTGAGCGGTGTGTCTGCCTTTTTGCAAACATTTTTAGTAGCGCTTAGAGGGCAGGTCCTTCTAGGCGTGAAGAGAGGCCTTGCTTGGGGAATGGACTACAACATGAATCTATAGAAAAATGTTCGTAGTTTTGTAAGCGTTTCACCAGACGCAGCTCCAGTACACTGTACTTTGACCCTCTCACGCAGCCCCACCCAGTACCCTGCACTTTGACCCTCTCACGCACTCCCTGTGTCCTCTCACGCAGCCCAAGTACACTGAAAGTTTGACCTTCTGACGCAGCTCCAGTACCCTGTAGTGTAGTTTGACCCTGTCACGCAGCTCCAGTAGACTGTAGTGACCTTCTCACGCAGCCCCTGGGTCCTCTCACCCAGCCCCACCCAGTGCACTGTAGTTTGGCCCTCTCACGCAGCCCCAGGACCCTGTATTTTTTTTGACCCTCTCAAACGTTTGCAGGAGGCTGGGGACAAACGTGTCTGCTCATGGATTACAAACGGGGGCTCTCTAAGAAACACAAGGGCACGCGGTGTACTAGTGTCCCCTCAGGTGGGACCACAGGAGTGGGAGGAGAGGTGAATGGATAAAGATAGCATACAAAAGGAAGAGCAGTGAGAGGGAAAGAGGAAGGAGACAGCGATGAACAGACCTGAGAGAGAGGGAGCGAGACAAAGCCTGCCACGGGCAACGAGAGGACGACAGCGTAAGATGGCCTGAGTGCGAGGTTAAGTGCGAGACAGAGCAACAGGAGAGAACGCACGGGAGAGAGGTGGCAGGCTCGAAGCGAGAAAGAGACCGCGAGCGAATCAGAGAGGAAGGGTGGGAGAGAGCGAGAGAGATGGACAGTCAGTGGGGCAGAGAAAGAAAACATAAGGCGAATAAGAAAGCAGGAGAGAAAGAGAGAGTTCAAAGGAGAAACAGCAAACAGAATATGCTTAGCAGGCGTTTGGGAGAGTGATGCGGAGAAAGGGAGAGATGAAAGTGGGTAAGAGAGAGGGGAGTGTGAGCGAGAGAGAAGGGAAGAGAATCGGAAGGGAAACGGACGTAGAGCGCAGCTGCCCAACTGCAAACTTGCCGAGTTGACCACCGCCTTTCTCCGAGGCAGAGCAGCGTCCTTTTCAGATTCGGGGGCGTGTTTTGCTGTTGTCTCCTCCTTGAGACTTCTTGCAAAAAACACGCCCCCCGATCCGAAAAGGACGGGGCCTAATCTGAATGACTGACCTCTTCTCCAATGGCTGGCCAGCATTCAAGAGGCCAGCCAATGGAGAACAGGGGAGAAGAGGGGAGGGTTCAAGCCCCTCTTCTCCAAGTCATTAAATCTCCGACTTCCGGTTCTGCCTTTCGGCAGACCGGACGTCCTCGACCTAAACAAGCATTTACAATGCAACGGTCTCGGCATTGTTAAAGTTAGAGCTATTGGCATTGCTCATGACAATGCCGTTTCTTTAAATGTTTTGAAAACAAAAACATAACCAAAACTAATGTAATGAGCAATGCCAATAGCTCTAACTTTACCAATGCCGAGACCATTGCATTGTAAATGCTTGTTATATTACTTTAATACCGTTATCGTAGAATGCGTTTGTTTTGTACAGAACACCATTAAAATCTCCCATCTTCAGTGCTGTGACTAGCACGAGCTACATCATCCAACTCAACGGTACTAATTGGATCAACTTCAAAAGCATGGCACAGACTTTATTTTTTCAGGTCTGTTGGTCCAAGTGAACTAAACCTTGACTACGATTCCCAGAATGCACTCGTGTGTAATGAAGATACAGGACTGGTCTTCAGACTTTTAATACTAAACTAAACGTTTTGTAATTTATGATGCTGGGGCGCTGCAAGCCCGTTCTGTATCCCATATGTCAGAGGCGCAACTAGAGACAAATTGGGGGGGGGGGGGGGGGGGCTAAGCAAAAATTTCAGGGGGGGGCTGAATCTTTAAACAGTAGGCAGAGTGGCGCTGATTTTGGGGGTTGGGGGGGGCTGAATCTAGGTAGAGTGGAGCTGAAAGGGCTCTTAGAAGGGGTGAAACAACAGCGAGGCCTCATTAACATGCAAATGGTCTTTTTAAAGACCTGTGAAGTGCTCGGGCGCGAATTTGAGTCTGCCCGGGAAGCGGTCTCATGCCACACACGAGGGGGGGGGGGGCTGAAGCTCTTTGAGTTCAATGGGTGTTGCGCGCCTGCCATATGTTATTTCTTCAATATGTGGTAAGGTGGCCATGTGTACCTCATCAATTATAAACTGCATTAATGCGAGGCGCCCTAACATCCGAGGGGGCTTGTCCTCGCCGAAATGAAACTTCAAGACAAATAAATAAACATTCATGTAATCTAAAGAAAGGGAGAGGCGTGCTTCTGCACCCCCCACCCCACACTGCCTGCACTCACCGAGGCCGGCTTGCCCGTGGCTTTGGCCAGCTGCTGGGTGAGCTCGCCCAGCAGGTTTTCGGGGACGGCGTCCTTGCAGATGTCGGTGTTCATTACGAAGGTGGGCATCTCGGAGGTGTGACGCGGGCCTCACTGGTGCTGTATGGGCAGGAAGGGCCTCTTTGCTGCGATGCTGCTGCGGAAGATTGATAATGGCCTCTGTCTGTCCTGCGGTGGTGCTGCTGGAGGGACAGAAGAGCGCGAGCCTCGACGCTGCCTGTGCTGGGAGATGAAAGATGGAGGGCGGTCGCAGCCTCTTGTACTGTTCCTAGCTCCCAGGGGCCGCACACGGGCTGCCCTGAAAAAGGACCCCATAAAGTGTTCAGAACCACCACCCACAAACCGGAATTGAATCATTCTTATAGATTTAACAAAAATGTTTTGTAGAGCACCTGTAGACTCCTCTCAGCCACCCCATGTGCCCCGTCACGCATGGGAGATTATTGAGCACCTGTAGACTCCTCTCAGCCACCCCATGTGCCCCCTCACGCATGGGAGATTATTTACATCAGCTCCCATTCGGAACATGTGCAGACTGGCACCAATCCCTGCTCCAAACTGGAAACCAAGCAAACATTACAGCTTGGATGGCTCAGTGAGCTAAACGCTCATTGCTTAGCTATGGAGGTTCCAAGTTTAAATCGCAGCTAGGCCTACTCAGCCAACCAGTCTTCCCAGGTAGAAAGACGGAGTACGATAAAATTAGGCAACAGTGAAACTATTGTCTAAATCTAGGACAAGTCATTTTCACACGCGATGTTTACTGTCGTTTTTATATTTCTTTAATACCGTTATCGTAGAATGCGTTTGTTTTGTACAGAACACCATTAAAATCTCCCATCTTCAGTGCTGTGACTAGCACGAGCTACATCATCCAACTCAACGGTACTAATTGGATCAACTTCAAAAGCATGGCACAGACTTTATTTTTTCAGGTCTGTGGGTCCAAGTGAACTAAACCTGGACTACGATTCCCAGAATGCACTCGTGTGTAATGAAGATACAGGACTGGTCTTCAGACTTTTAATACTAAACTACAATCACAAACATTTGTTGTTTGTGTTTAAACGTTTTGTAATTTATGATGCTGGGGCGCTGCAAGCTCGTTCTGTATCCCATATGTCAGAGGCGCAACTAGAGACAAATTCCGGGGGGGGGGGGAGGGGTTAAGCAAAAATTTCGGGGGGGGGCTGAATCTTTAAACAGTAGGCAGAGTGGCGCTGATTTCGGGGGTGGGGGGGCTGAATCTAGGCAGAGTGGAGCTGAAGGGGCTTTTAGAAAGGGTGAAACAACAGCGAGGCCTCATTAACATGCAAATGGTCTTTTTAAAGACCTGTGAAGTGCTCGGGCGCGAATTTGTGTCTGCCTGGGAAGCTGTGTCATCCCGGGCTGCCACACACGACGGGGGGGAGGGGGGGGGGGGCTGAAGCCCTTTGAGTTCAATGGGTGTTGCGCGCCTGCCATATGTTATTTCTTCAATATGTGGTAAGGTGGCCATGTGTACCTCATCAATTATAAACTGCATTAATGCGAGGCGCCCTAACATCCGAGGGGGCTTGTCCTCGCCGAAATGAAACTTCAAGACAAATAAATAAACATTCATGTAATCTAAAGAAAGGGAGAGGCGTGCTTCTGCACCCCCCACCCCACACTGCCTGCACTCACCGAGGCCGGCTTGCCCGTGGCTTTGGCCAGCTGCTGGGTGAGCTCGCCCAGCAGGTTTTCGGGGACGGCGTCCTTGCAGACGTTGGTGTTCATTACGAAGGTGGGCATCTCGGAGGTGTGACGCGGGCCTCACTGGTGCTGTATGGGCGGGAAGGGCCTCTTTGCTGCGATGCTGCTGCGGAAGATTGATAATGGCCTCTGTCTGTCCTGCGGTGGTGCTGCTGGAGGGACAGAAGAGCGCGAGCCTCAACGCTGCCTGTGCTGGGAGATGAAAGATGGAGGGCGGTCGCAGCCTCTTGTACTGAATAATGCGCAAACAATAAGGAGCGCTGCCACCTTCACCATTTGGAGCCCCATCCTTTAAAATCTGGATGGATTGATTGATGACCCGAGCGCGAGGCCCCTGTGCTGTTGCTGGTCACTTGCTGAACTCTCGCAGATTCCGCAAAATAACGACGGCGACCTCCGGCTCTGACACACAGGGCGACGCAATCACGTTGAGACAGACAGTGTGTGCTTTTCACCCGGTGGTTATCGCAGAAACAACATTTGCATAATGCTGTACAGAGCATTTCTAAAATGTGGCGCATTCTAAATGGCCATCGACCTAACCTAGTTGTTTGTTTTTTGGTGTAATTTTGAAAATAAAACTTAGACTCCAATTTTGGCAACTGTTGAGAATTCCAACTTCCTGCCCAGTGCTCTAAAGGACGTGACGGTGGAAAAAGAATTCCCTGATTTCCGTCCAGCCATGTCCAGCTATCTGTACTCATACATCTGCCAATTTACAAATTAATGCCACGTTGAGGAGGGGCCTTGGAGGGGGCCTTGTGCTGAGAGCTACCTAAGAGGCTCTCTGCTCCATACCAAGCCCCCCACGCTTCTCCCAAACAAGGCAGAGCAAAAGGCACACCACTGCCTTTCTCCGAGGTCAAGAAGAAATGCCTCGGAGAAAGGCAGCGGCATTTTCGTATTCGGGGGCGTGTTTGTCTAATTATCTCCTCCAGCCATTGGCTGGAGGAGATAAAAGAGACTTTCTGCAAAAAACACGCCCCCCCGATCCGAAAAAGACGGGGCCTGATCGGAGTGACTGACCTCTTCTCCAGTGGCTGGCCAGCATTCAAGAGGCCAGCCAATGGAGAACAGGGGAGAAGAGGGGAGGGTTCAAGCCCCTCTTCTCCAAGTCATTAAATCTCCCGACTTCCGGTTCTGCCTTCGGCAGACCGGTAGTCCTCGACCTAAAAACGGCCTCCCAGGGGTCCAAAACCAACCCCCTGCAGCCCACCGGGGAAACGCCGGCGCCCGCTACGTCCAGTCCAGTCCAGTCCTGGAAAGGGGAGTTTGTTGTGTCAGAAATTGTTTCAGTGTGATGAACGCTTCGCTTTTCATAAAGGGCTTCCTTCTTCTGGCCGCATTAAGTAACCTGAGGACAGCCACTAAAATTGATTCAATTAACTTTTCTGTTGGTGTACGAAAAAGACTAGATACATTTATTTGAAAACTAACAGGGAGAAGCTAGAGGGGGCAGCAACTTGAAACCAAGGAGGAGAGTACATCAGTGGAAATAGAGAGGGCCGAGGTGTCCTCTGCCTGCCGCCAGTGGCGTAACGAAACTTGAGGGGGCCCCCCTGCAAAGCACATGGAGAGGGCCCCCCCTCCCCCGGCGGCACTGTCCACCATCTACCACTTTGCCCTACCACCCAGAAATCTAGCATATTTTGATTCGAAACCTCCAACATTTAAATGAAATGCCTCTATATTGTCTTTCTCTAAGTTCTAATGAGAAAGTGGGAAACGCTCTTAACAGACAAGCTATGCCATTTGTAACAATACTGTCAAAAGCAGATTATTTAACTGAGGCAGCAATCAGAACAATTCCAAGGAGTGATCCTATTGTCCCAGGAACTGCCTTTGGCTGAAGAACAAAGAACAACTATGAAGGGTCTGAAATAGAATTGCCAATACCTTGAAACTTTGAAAGACCAACCCAAACCTGCAATTCCATAAAAACTCGACTGACAATATACATGAGAAGTACACAAACTATAACTCAGTATCCTGCGAAAGTCAAGAGAAATAGACTGGTGAATTATATGCATGCCACACATTAGCGACTGTCAAGGGTTGTGCATGATAATAACGTGATGATGATGATGATGATGATAAAAGATTTATATTGCGCAAGACAATAACCCGCAGGTATCAAGGCGCCTAACAAAAAGAAATAGAGATATAAATGTACAGCCTTACACGTAGGCTCGCAGGAAGAGGCGAGTTTTAAGGGCACTTCGGAATCTCTGTAGGGAAGGTAACGACCTGAGATCCAAAGGAAGATCATTCCACCACTTAGGAGCCAAAGTGGAGAAAGCCCTGTGAACTGAGGAAGCAATTTCAATCATAATGTCTTTATTAGTAAGCACTGCAAAACAGGCAGGCAAACAAGGCTGAGGAAGAAAACTGTTTGGATGCTTCAGAACATTGATGCAGATGTTTGTCTGTTTTAATTTATCATTTCTGTAGTGTAAACAATGCTAAATACAAGATTTAAGGTACACGTATTACAGATAAGTGCAAGCAACACCATAAATAACACTGCATGTAGAATAAAAACAAACCATATCAGCAAGTACCTAATGACAATCTATACAAACTGTAGTTGGCAAAGCAAAAGAAAAAGTGCAAATACTTTCAAAGTTCAAAATAAAGCAATCACCACTCAAAAACAAGTCCAGCAGCTTCCCTCACAAGGACTGACCTGAACCACCAGACTGGGCTTTACTTCATAACAAACAGAGGCCTCAGACCTCTGTGTGTCAACACTGGCGGGTATTTACAATTTGCTAAGAGTATAGACATGCTAAATTACAGATTCACCATTGCCTCCAAATGGCTCTATCGTTACGTGTGACACCTCCAGCCAGGCCTGGATTTTAAGCCAACAGCGCCTTGCATTCTGGGAGTTGTGCGGTGACCATCTAAGTAAGGAGTTAAACATTCCAGCATGAAAAGTGTTGTTGGATAAAAGCTACGAATGGACACAACATGGTGCCAATGCCATTTGACAGCTATGTTTTATACACGCACAAGGGGATTTTTAATTTCCTCAACACAAGCTGCAGAAGTCTGGCGTCAAATAGCAAAAACGTTGTGCGGAGAACCCAGAAACGTGCTGTGTGTAGCCCCCGTGTATGGACCTGAGGTGTCATTCTCTAAGAGACCCAGTCGTAAAAGCCCAGAGTTGTCTCTAATGCATGTTAGTGCCAGGCAGTGGTCGAAGTGGGGGAAAAAAAGTAGGGAAACTGTGGGAGGAGAATCAGAGAGCGGGAATAACCAATGGATTGGGTCAGTGGGCGGAGTGAGAGGTGTGGCAGAAAGAGCAAAATATCCCAATTTTTGGTATTCTTTTCCCATTTCACTAACCAGTTACAGCCTATTACATTATTTAATTTAACCAATAGATACACTTGTGTATTTAAGGTTAAATATGTGTTATTGACATTAAAATACATTCACAAAGTGGGATACGTTTCCAATCACAGAATGTCCCAAATATCCTTAAAAGTGGAATCGGAAGCCATTTGTCTCCCAGCCATGGAGTTTCTGTCATCAGCACTTCTCCTCCCTTTTTCCACAAGAGCAGTTCAAACATGAATGGCAAAATATCCTAGTTTGCAAATGTTTTCCACATAACTATGGTTTTGCCATATTTGCCACATAATACATCATCTGCTGCATAATGTGACGATTTTAACTAATAAATTGTTTATAGCTCAAACACATCAAAAGTTTTTAAAAAATGTGACTTGTGCTGCTGTGAAGTGGAGGGCCCTTTGCAAAGGTTGACTGCTGCAGTTGTATGTTCCACTAGTACTAATAAGGAAAAATCTTTGCAGAAACTGTTAGAATGTGCACAAATTTCAAAATAGTAAAGTATCAGAACATTTTACAGCACCACTAATACCAGTGTAGGGTGTCAGAGCACTTTACAACACACATATTACATAGAGACAATCATTCATATGTGTGTAAATCACTGTGTAGGAAATATTACATGAGACAAAGGACTACAAGGTGTAGGAGTCACATGACAACCATACTAGTAGGCAGCATAGTTTAATAGTGATTGGTTTGCAGAAACACAAACTCAGAATTAAAAACATAATACCATGGTTGGGGGTTCTCTTTAATAATCAGAATTGATTTCTACCCAAATTAACCCTTTTTTGCAACATTAGGATAATCGAAGACTGGGGAAAAAAACATAACACTCTAATTTATACCTTGGAGTTTGCATGCAGCTCTTAAATGACAGTTAATAGCTCACTGTTCTATGTTAGGATTTTAACTTATTAACTGCAAGTAACAATAGGGTCTCTCTGACAAAAGCAGTAACCCACTGACCTATTCACATTATGTGAACTTTGTGATCTGCATGGCACATGTTCTTAGCAGCAGGCACATTAACCCTCTGTGCTACCTTTAAATGATTCAAAACGTCCACTAGAGACAACACCATCTCTCTCTACTAAGAATATTAATCACTGGAATTATCAAGACATTTCTATTGTTGCACAAAAATGTTGGAAGCCAGGAAGGAGGCAGCAAGTGCTTTTAAAACCATATTATACTTACAAACATGACGCCCCCACCTGAATTTAGTGCCTGGTGCGGTCGCACTGCCCTAGAGCCACCCTGCTCAAGGGTCCTGTGACCTCAGTGACGGAGTCACTGACACTCTACGGTGTGCTGCTTCATAGGTCTGTCCCCAAGACTGGAGGTGAACTTCATGGATAGTGGTGGACAGGCCTTCAAGGTTAATCCACACTTGCCACCGCTAGGGTCCACCTGCTGGTGCTAAGACACCAGGGCTTTTAAGATCTTGCGGCACCTTCTAAGGTGTAGCACAGGAATGTGCTCCCTCCGGAGAGTGGTCTGGGAGCCTGGTCATTAAGGCTGAACCTGGTTCACCAGTTCCACTTCAGCAGCTCTGACCACAGCGCCACATCCTCTCCCCCACTGAACACCATACTGCCCCACTTAGAGAAACTTGCACTGCACTGACCCGCTATAAACACCTGGATGTGACTCAATTCTAATTACGCACTAGACAAGAGCAATATGCTGCCTAAAAAAATTTTACATCCTAGAAAAAGCAAACACACATAGGGAATGCAAGATCAAGTAAAGCATGTCAAATGTAAGCAGGAACAACATGGTTACCTTTTTCCTTTTACACTCATTATTCTGGAATTAGTGAGTGCTTTTGCATGAAAAGGTAAGGCCATGACTACAGGGCCCGGAAGGGACCTTTTTCAGTGCCCATTGCTTATATCTTTTCAAAACATAAGCAGTATGGTTTAAAAAGACCACATTCGGTAACACACAGTCGCTGTACACATTTTGGGGCATATTATCAAGGGCAATAACGTCGCATTAGCGGCACTTTTTGCCGCTAAAGCGGCAATATTTTTATCACCCTATTAGCAAGCTGTCGCTAACAGCTGTTAGCGACAGTTTACTGGCAATAGCGTCCGTTTTTTTTGCCACTTTGCATGTCAGCGATATTTATCGCTAATGATATGCAAAGTAGGTGTTCCTCACTAAAACTAAATGGAAACAGTCGTAATCACAACTTTCCCCTATTATCAATGCCCGTGTTGCGATAAAAAAAGTCGCGCTAACCACAATTATCGCTGGTTCCTAATGCCTGATTGAAACCTGACTTAGACATCTTTTCAATAGGAGGTGGATTGTCAGGCTGAGACCACCTTAGCTTATTACCAAGGATTTCGCTATCGCGGGAATTTCATCAATGGATGTCCAGCGATGATCAGCCATTTTGCCGCTATCGCTGTTTTTTTTATCGCCTTGGAGATACGTGTTACTAATAACGCGCTATCTCCGCGATAAAAAACAGCGATAGCCAGCGGTAAACAAATTGATGCTGAGCACGCTTTGCGATATTTATCGCAAAGCGTTGCTAATTTGCCCCTTTGTTTTCCAATTCACCCATCAAGCAGGTATTTCAGTACCACCAGGCAAGGTGCACTTTCACACACAGGGAAAACAATGTTGTTCAAAGAGAGAGGAGAAAACAAAAGTATCACTTCGCTGGCAAACACTGTAAAGTGGCGCTAATGTGTTTAGGTGTAAATAAATCAATCTGGCCACCTTGCAACCACTCTGTCTTGCTTAATTAGTTTTGTTTTTTTCACAATTGGAATGTTTTATTTCTCTCCACCCTGAGGCTGCACTTGTGTCAGAAGAAAGACAACCTTTCCAGCAAAAATATTTTTCTTTTTTTGGATCCATTTCACAGGGGAGCAAATAAACGAAAGGAGGAAAGAGAGGGTAAACCCCGTTTCTTGAAGTCTCGGTATTCACTAGCTGAGGAGCGAGACAGAGAGAGAGGGAAGACTCGGAGGCCTAGAGTGTGTGCACAGTTTAATTTATGGGGACTTGGGGAGGCCGTGGGCGCAGGAGGACTATTTAATTTGTGAAGACTGAAGAGGCTTGCTTGCAGGTGCAGCTGTCTCCCTCGCTGAGAGTGAGGGGGCCCCTGGAGCGTGGGGGCCCCCCCGCACCGCGCGGGCTGCGGGGGCCTGTGTTACGCCCCTGCCTGCCGCGCTTTGCTGACTGTGCACCTGACACATTTTTTGTCGCTGCTCTTGTGAGGGTTGGATGGCATGTGGCGCACAGTGGTATTAGGTTGCCACCTGCTGATTCACAGGAGAGCTGCAGGCAGCAGAATCATTCGCCATCAAGCAACGCCTGATGCGCGGACTCTGATATCGATCAGCAGCATAACGTATTCAATGAGGTGACCGGAAATTGCATCAACAGCGACTGACTCGTGCTAGCTCCTCAGATTTCAAAAAGAAGAGGACTTTCTATGGGAGTGAAATGCTAGTCTTATTAGGTCTTGCCTATTTTTACTAATTGTTTAAAAAAAATTATAGAGTAGACTTTGGCTCCTCCCAGAGGAGTAAATTGATGTCACTCAATGTTTTTTACTTTTGGTGAATCATTCCGCCTCCATTGGCAATGCACAAAGGACTGTTGTATCACCCCCAAAGCACTTTGAATCACAACGCATTAAATTAATTAACTCGCAGCTGCATTATGTAGAGAATGCACTCGTGATGTGTGCACCTGTTTCAATCGAGCGGCCTTTTTCACAACAAAACTGGTGTCAGTGGTCTGTGCTGTTTCCTCTTCCCCAAGTAACTTTTCTGTCGGTGTACGAAAAAGACTTGACAAATATATTTGAAAACTAACGGAGAAGCTAGAAGGCAGCAACTTGGAGCCAAGGAGGAGATCCCATCAGTCACAGTGGAAACAAAAAGTGAAACAAAGAGAAGGACGAGGCCTTCCTCTCCCCGACCCGCTTTGCTAACTGTGCAACTGAGACATGTTTTGTTGCTGCTCTTGTGGGGTTTGGATGGCTTGTGGCGTACAATGGTATTATATCGCCACCTGCTGATCCACAGGAGAGATGCAGGCAGCTATCAAGCAATGTTGTGCGGCATGCTCGGGCCTGATGAGCAACCACATTGAGTAGTTATTATATCGGATACTCATATGGATCAGCAAAAAGTATTCAATGAGGTGACCGGAAATTGCATCAATAGCGACAGAATGGCGCTAGCTGCTCAGATTTAAAAAGGGAAGAGGACTTTATGTGCAAGTGAAGTTCTGGACATATTAGTTCTGGTCTATTTTTACAAATTCTTTTTAAACAAAATTATAGAGTTGTCTTTGACTCCTCCCATAGTAGTATATTTTTGTCACTAAATGCTACTTTCTTTTGGTGTATCATTCCGCCTCCAATGGGATGCCGCCATTAGCAATGCACAAAGGACTGTTTTATCATCTCCAAAGTACTTTGAATCACAACACATTATATAACTCGCAGCTGCATTATATACAGAACGCACTCGTTGATTTTATTTTTCTGCACTGCAGCAGGCTTTATAAAATATTTTATTCGGGCTCAAACTGTAAGCCATCGGCCTACTGGCTTTGTTAGTGCTTTTTGGAAAGGGAGAGTGGTGAAGCTCACGGAGAGAGTATGTTGTTGGGTAGAAGGTAGGGGCATGTTCTGTTATTTGCCTTTGCTTAGGGCTCTCTACCATTGTGACGGCATTGTCTCGTATTCTCTGTCCGGGTGCCTGGGTCCACGGATCTCGAAGGCCATCAATCGAACAGGAGTCCTCGTTTGGCAGAGTCTTGTGTTTGGTTGCGGGTGGTCAGTGTTGACCTTCAAAATGGTTGTGGGTATCGGTGTCGAAGTAAAAGGAGTTCACTCTCAGATCTTTGTGGTCTTTATTGTGTCGGGATGGCCATCCTTCCGTAAATTTCACAGACCGTCCGTAATTTGGATCTCACGTCCGTTGTCCATGACGATCCCTTTTACAGACGCCTTTTTGTCCGTACTTTTGGGCTTTGGGGACCATCACTGTTCCCCTGCCAGAAGCCTCTGCTCCCTGATGGGGCCACCTAGCACTCCTCTGAGCGCAAGACAAGCCCCATTGGCCCATTGTCATTCTGCATGTAGCTGACTGCCACATACAGAATGACAATGGGACAGTCTGTGCTCTTACTAGGGTGGTGGCCTCCGGCAGCCTCGATCTAGGGCAGGGCATTCAGTCAGGTGGAAGAAATGTACAAAAGCACCAATGCTGCTACGCGAGAATCCAGTTAATAAAAAGAAGGCGATGAAACATGTTTAAAAAAAAAAGGCTATGGGTCTTTCACTGTCTCATCATTTTAAAACTGATGCATTTCCAATGCTATATTCAACAGAGCCATGGTTGCTGCTTTTTAAGGTCTCGCCTGGCGTTAGCAGCGCCTGCGGTGCGCTCACCATGCGAGGACTTCTTGGAATCAATACGGTTTCAGAAATTCGCTTTTTGCTCCGCCCGTAATATCTATTGGTGCGCGTCATTTTGCGTCACCAATTATGGTAAAAGTGAGGTTATGATTGTCTCGGAGGCTTTTTTGTCCCTCCTGGTTACCACCCTGTCCACTTTTTTACACGCCCACCCGGACTGGATCGTTTACTTGCGGGTAATTGCGGCTTCACACATTCTCCTTTAAAAGGCCGTAAGCACTCTATTATTTTCATTTTAAGCGCTGTCCGCTTTGGGTGCGCTTGTTTCATGTATTCACGCACACTCCGGAATTGTTATCAGTGATGGCATTGCTTTGTCATGTATTCCCGCACACTCCAGAATTATCAGTGATGGCATCGCTTTGGAAACGGGATGGTTGAGTCTTTTTTCATTTTAAAATTCAGGCATTGTTATCAGTGATGGCATTGCTTTGTCATGTATTCACGCACACTCGGAATTGTTATCAGTGATGGCATAACTTTGGAAACAGGACGGTTGCATTTTTCTCGGCGCTTGATGACAAGTGTGTCTTGTGCTGGGGTATCGGAGCGCACACAAGTGTATGTTTGTGGAGAAAGTCCAGAGCAGTGTGTAAACACACAGAGGGATGCCTGTGCGCTGACAACTCAAACTCGTTGCTGTGCACACGTGTGTCCCGATCCTTCACCTATACAGTCATGTACACACGCTGTGTAGGATGCTCCTTGCAACTGCCAAGTCTTGGGGCACATATACCAGTGACAAGCCTCGTGCACACCTGGCGTGTGCTGTTCCTTAGCAGCAGCAAAGTGCTGTACATACACCACTGTGTGGTGTTCCCTGAAAAACTGCACAGCATTGTGTACACCCGGGTGTACTGTACCTTAACAACATCTGAAAACAACTGCTTTCAACACACCCCGGGAGTGCTGCTTCTCAACAACTGCAAGGCTGTGTTGACAACAGACCCAGAATATTATATTCTAGAAGGACTGCAATGCCTTGTTGTGTTCCGTGCACACACAACTGGGTGTTTCTTAACAACTCAGCCTTGCACGCGCACAGAGACAGAACCGCCCACAAAGATACACACACATACACATACAGGTTGTGCTGCTAATTACCCACTGTTGTACACACAGACGAACAAAGGCGCACAAAGGATATGGCGCTTCTTAACAAATGAAAAGATATAGTTGTACACACAATAGTGTTTGCGCCTTAACTGGAAAGAATTGTATAAATGCCACTAACTGCTTCTCCATAACAAATACAAAACTCTGCACACACACAAGCAGCTGCACGTGCATAGACACACTTGCAGACCCACATACACCCACATACTTTGTGCTGCTCATTGATCCTAAAAAGCTTCAATGCACACGCACACACAGAGGCACAAACATGACATGCTGCTTCTTACTAACAAAAAACACCTTGTGTTGCACTCACAATACTGCGCTGCCCTCAACTTGAAAACAATGCACGTACACAGATGAGCACTGCTTCTTAACAACTGCAATGTTTTGCTGTGCACAATAGAGTGAGTGCCCTTGTTCTTGACTACAGAGCCCTGCTGTGCACACTCCGTGGGTGCAGCCGTGAGCCTTGTGCTGTGCCTAGCGCTGTGAAGCAATGTGTGAGTGCAGGAGCTGCAGAGTCCCTTGTACACACAGCGCCTTGCAGCCCTCCTCGGCACAGCACCTCTCAGCCCTCCTCGGCACAGCACCTCGCAGCTCTCCCGTTTTAGGCACAGCGCCTCAGAGCTCTTCTTGCACTTATAGTTCTTGGCCGCAAAGTCTGTAAATCTGCTACAAATCACATTTACTCCTTTCTCTAGTTTTAAACTAAGGCCAATGCATTCTGTATTATTGCCTTTGAACAAAAAAAACACAACACTTCCTTCAAAAACCCTTAAAGGGAAGACCATATCTCGTGATAAATCTGGAAGAGGATGTAGCTTAACGGTTAGGGCAGTGGACTTCATATCTGGGGGACCGGGTTCAAGTCTCGGCAACAACGCTACTTTTTTTTGCCTCCTACATATGCTGCTCATTAACCCTAAAAAGCTTCAATACACACGCACACACAGAGGCACAAACACGACGTGCTGCTTCTTATAAACAAAAAAGGCCTTGTGTTGCACTCACAATGCTGCGCTGCCCTTAACTTGGAAACAATGTACACACACAGATGAGCACTGCTTCTTAACAACTGCAATGCATTGCTGTGCACAATAGAGTGAGTGCCCTTCTTCTTGCCTACAAAGCCCTACTGTGCACACCCCATATGTGCAGCCGTGAGCCTTGTGCTGTGCCTAGCGCTGTGAAGCAATGTGTGAGTGCAGGAGCCGCAGCATCCCTTGTGCGCACAGCGCCTCGTAGCCCTCCTCTCTTCGGCGCAGCGCCTCTGAGCCCTCCATGGCACAGCGCCTCGCAGCTCTCTCCTTTTAGGCACATCGCCTCACAACTGCACTGCTTCTTAACAACTGCAATGCATTGCTGTGCACAATAGAGTGAGTGCTCTTCTTCTTGCCTACAAAGCCCTGCTGTGCACACCCCGCGGGTGCAGCCGTGAGCCTTGTGCTGTGCCTAGTGCTGTAAAGCAATGTGTGAGTGCAGGAGCCGCAGCGTCCCTTGCGCGCACAGGCGCCTCGCAGCCCTCCTCTCTTCGGCACCGCGCCTCTCAGTCCTCCTCGGCACAGCGCCTCACAGCTCTCCCCTTTTAGGCACAGCGCCTCACAACTCTCCCTGCATCTATAGTTCTTGGCAACCCCACTTCCCTTCCTCCCGAGTTAATAGAGAACCCCTACCTGCTACTGCTCGCCTGTCCCTCTCACACAAACAATGCTGTCACCTTTTTGTGTAAAGGACAGAGTGGGCTTTGTGTGTCCTCAGTCCACCCTCTCGGCACTGGCACAGCGCCTCGCAGCTCTCCCCTTTTTGGCACAGCACCTCGCAGCTCTCCCTGCACCTATAGTTCTTGGCCACATAGTCTGTAATTCTGTTACAAATCAGATTTACTCCTTTTCTAGTTTTAAACCAAGGCCAATGCATTGTGTATCATTGGTTTTAAACAACAAAAACACAACACTGCCTTCAAAAACCCTTAAAGGAAAGACCATATCTCATGATAAATCTGGAAGAGGATGTAGCCTAACGGTTAGGGTGGTGGACTTCATATCTGGAGGACCGGGTTCGAGTCTCGGCAACGACACTACTTTTTTTTCACCTCCTACATATGCTGCTTATTAACCCCAAAAAGCTTTGATGCACACACACACACAGAGGCACAAACACGACGTGCTGCTTCTTACAAACAAAAAAGGCCTTGTGTTGCACTCACAATACTTCGCTGCCCTTAACTTGCAAACAATGTACACAACACACATATATATATCTACACATATATACATGCATATATATATGCATATATATATTCACTGAAAAAAACATAGGTTTCACACACGTTATAGTTAGGAATTAGCATTTAAAAAACCTTGCAAATTCACTGAAAAAACCATAGGTTTCACGCTGGACATTTCTCTCGTAATAAACCATTGAAATTCCCCCGTTATAGTTAGTTCAGCTAACTATAACTCGCGCACCCGCAATCCACTGCTGATGACGTCACATATTACATCACTCATGACATCACTGATGACATCTCAAATTACATCACTGATGACATCACTGATGACATCATCCAGTGAATATGTGATTTTCTTAAAATTTTCAATATCTTTTATATATATAGGGAAAGGCCTGTTAAAGAATGAGTGGGTGTACAAGTGTGTAAAGGGATGATTTTCTGTGTTGCGTAACTGACTCGATAAGTGAGTCGTTTAACTGCATCTTACTTCAGACTAGTGACTAAACTGTATAAATGTTTGTATGTGTCTGTGTGTTGGTGTATAAGTGGCGGCATGGTTTTGTGAATAGCTATAAAAGTGTCTATATGAGTTATTGGTTGCTTGTCTCAGTATCTGTATGAGTTCCTGAGTGTTTGTGTGGGTAAGGTGTGTGTGACTCTGTGCATAGATGAGTGAGTGGGTGATTCTATGAGTGGATGTTTTTAAAAGTGCATCTGTGATGGACTGTATGGTTGAGTGAGTGTATGTATGGCTGTGTTATGGATTGAATGTATATCTCAGTGGTACATTTGTGACTAACTACATATGTGAAAGGCAGTATATATGTTTTAAGAGTATATAAGTGGCTAGATGTGAGAATGTGTGTGATTGTGACAGTGACTGTATGGATGAGTCTGTGCTTTTGTCAATGATTCTAATGGAGCATAAAAATGTGATACTATTTTTGTGAGCAAGGGAACTTGAGTGTGTATAACTGCATAGGTGAGTAAATGGCAGTGTGATTATTTGTATGAATGACTAGGTGTGAGAGTACCTCTATGGATGATTGGTAGTGTGTGAGTGTCTATATAGGTGTGTGTATAAATTCATATGATACTTTTTTATGGAGTGACTGTAACTATGAGTGACTTTACAGGTGAGTGTGTGGAGGTGTATGAAGACCTAAAAGTTAATATGTTTGTATGCAGTTATTGGTATTGCATTATTTATGAATATGAGAATGGAAATCTGTAATTTTGAGTTGGTATATCAAAGGTTTAATAAGGGTGTGAGAAGATGTGGTAATTTATCACATTGATGACGTCATCAGTGATGTCATCAGTGATGTCGTTTGAGATGTCATCAGTGATGTCATGAGTGATGTCACTGACCATGTCATGAGTGATGTAATATGTGACGTCATCAGCAGTGGATTGCGGGTGCGCGAGTTATAGTTAGCTGAACTAACTATAACGGGGGAATTTCAATGGTTTTTTACGAGAGAAATGTCCAGCTAACTATAACGTGTGTGAAACCTATGGTTTTTTCAGTGAATTTGCAAGGTTTTTTAAATGCTAATTCCTAACTATAACGTGTGTGAAACCTATGGTTTTTTCAGTGAATTTGCAAGGTTTTTTAAATGCTAATTCCTAAATATAATGTGTGTGAAACCTATGGTTTTTTCTGTGAATTTCCATGGTTTTTTAAATTCTAATTCCTAACTATAACGTGTGTGAAACCTATGGTTTTTTCAGTGAATTTGCAAGGTTTTTTAAATGCTAATTCCTAAATATGATGTGTGTGAAACCTATGGTTTTTTCTGTAAATTTCCATGGTTTTTAAAATTCTAATTCCTAACTATAATGTGTGTGAAACCTACGGTTTTTTCATTGAATTTGCATGGTTTTTTACATCATTTTTTTTCTTTTTAGTTTTTTCCTTTAAACACTATGCTACCTATGTATATATTCATGGATTTAATGCATTCTTCAATATAGTATGATTCACCTTTTTTAAATAAATGGTTAGATACAGTTGTATAACATAGTTAATATCTTCAACAAACCTTTTTTTTTTTTTGAATTTTTTTTTTTTTACCGTGCGCGTACGGTAAGCTTACCGTAAGCGCACGCTCCGCTTTATGTACGGTGAGCGTACGTAATATTTATACTCTGTGTGCGCATGCTTATGCAATTTGCGGACGCGTCCGTACTTCCTACGCGACGCGTAAGCGCATGCTTTATACGCGCACAAGTGTACGAGTGTGCCTGTAATGCGCATGCGCGCGTGCGTGTGTCTTTCGTTTTACCGTACGCGCTCGGTAAGCTTAACGTGCGCGTACGGTTGGTCATGTGATCAAGAAACAACACTTTTGATTGGTTTAAACTACTTTCAGTTCCAGAATCTTCCTACACCACACCCATTCCCCTCATTACTGCTTGTGATTTCTTAGGAGAAGGAGCTGAATTGTCTTTGGGATACAATGGCAGAGCAGCAGTCCTCATCTGAGAGTGAGCAGGGCAGCAGCATCATCAGACAGAGAAGGAGGAAACAGAAGAGTTCTTTTATTTGGGAGTATTTTACATTTCCTGAGGGGCAGAAAAAGGTAAATGCTCCTTTAGTTACCTGCTCACTTTGTGAGCGTGTGTTATCTAGAGGTAATCCAAGGAAGAAGTATTCCTTTGGTAATCACACTATGTTGAGACACCTTAGGGATGTTCATCCAAGGACTTTTGCTCGACATACTGAAGCAAACCCTTCAGTAAGTCACCCGAGCACATCCGCAGAAGCTAAGCCGAGTACATCTTCGGCAGCTCAGCCGAGCACTTCCTCTGCGGTGGGAGCATCACCCTCTTCTGCTCCTGTGGAAAGGAACCCTCGATTTCAGAGGGTACAAATGAGGTGCACCAGATGTTATGGTCTAATTGTTCATGGGGAGACCAGTATTTCCCTAATAAACAATAAGATTGACCAGCACATCTGTGGTCCTTGTTAATATTCCCATTCTTTCTTTCCTCTGCCCCTGTATTAACACAACGGCTCTTTTAAGAGCCAACCTTACCTCACAACCTCACAACTTTTTTTAAAAAAAATGTAATTAATTTTTAATTTTTTTTTTTACCGTGCGCATTTTTAAAAACATTTTTTTAAAATAATAATAATTTTCACCCTACAAGGTCCTTGAGGGAGTACAACGGAAATGAGAAAAGCAGAGAGAGGAGAACACAGCAGATTATCAGAGTCAGAATCTCAGAGCTGTACACCTCTCTCCTCTCACCAGAACCAGTAAATGGCAATGTTTCATTCTCTTTTTTCACACATATACATGTTAATTACAAATTTCAGTGCTTCCCACATTTTTTCAAATGACATCACACATTTCTATTGGTTGAAAACTTCAACCCTTTTCCAAATGAACCCTTCCCCCAACTTGACTTCTGCCTGCTACCATAGTGTTAGATCTGGGGGTCTCTAGTTGGCAGAGGTAAGCACCTTAGACCAAATAGGGACCCTTGCTTCTAGTCAGGGTACAGGGACATACACGGTAGATAACCCCTGCTCACCCTCTAGGTAGCTTGGCTCGAGCAGACAGGCTTATCCCCAAGGCAATGTGTAAGGTATTCGCACTTAACAACTACAATGACCTCCCTAGTACACCACAAACGTAGACCACACAGGTATGTATATCAAAAATATAACTTTATCTAGTGTCAGCAGTGGAAATCAATTATCATAGCGTTGCACATCAATTTTTTTCTTAGGTTGTTAGGAGCGTAAAAAGATAGTCTCTAGTCTCTCGTGGGACTTCGTATTCAAAGGAAAGGAATACGTTCGTAGGCTTCCAGTAGTTAAATACCCACGTTCCTCCAGCGGTGCCTCCTGCGCTTAGAACTAAAGCGCTCCTCTCCGGCTGCGTGGTGCAGGGCTTTCACAGCTCCCGAGCGATGGACCAATCCGGTCGCGGCTCCCTCGACGAGCCCCCAGTGATGATGTCGACGTCACCGGAGTCAGCCACTCGCAGCGCGGCTCCTCCAGCCAAGCCTCCGGTCAGCAACCAATCAGGTCGCAGCCTCCTCGTTCTCTTCTCCGCGGCTTCGCAGAGCGGGGAAGTGCAGCTCTTGATCAGTTTCAGGCCCCCGGGCCGCGGCGGTGTATCGTGGGCAGAATATTTCACGGCGCCCCGTGTCAGCGGGTTGATCGTGACGCCGCCAAGCCGTACAGCGGCCTAGTTAGCACGGGGGCGCCCTCAATCCTGCGGCCACAGCAATACACGTGCCGATGAGCACGTCGGTCTTCACAAAGCGGCAACCGGTGTCAGGCCAGAATCAGCGCAGCACTCTCCAGCAAAACAGAGAGCAGCCAGCGCACTTCCCGGGGCAGAGGTTTAGAAGCTTGGTAGAACAGTCCACGGTCCTCGCAGCACACAGCAGCGCAGATGGGACACAGCAGAGTCTTTAAAGTCTTGGCAACCTTTCTATCCCTGGGTTGCAAACAGGAGGCCAGCTCTTCTCAGGCCCTTGGAGATTCAGAGTTGAAGACACAGCACACAGCAAAGTCTTGTTAGGTCAAGTAGGTAGGGTCACAGCACACAGCAAGGCCCCTTCTCCTCCTCAGCTTCAGTTGCACAGCAGAACAGGTCAGCCCTTAGAGCACACAGCAAGGCAATCTTCCTTTAGTCCTTCAGCAGTCCGTCTTTCAGCAGAGGTTCCTCTTGATTGTAGAATCTAAAAATCTGTTGTCAGGGGTCTTGTACTTATACCCCTAAAAGTCTTTGAAGTCTTTGTGCAAGTGGGTCCTGAGCCCGGTCTGATCCAGTTCTGGGTGTTGCTGGAGCACTTTGTTTTCCTGGCTTCTGCTTTCTTTTTTCGAGTGAGGGGCAGAGTCGTCAGCCGCCCAGCAGGAGGTGGAGCCAGCAGTGTGACAGGCAGGCACAGCCCTATTCACTCCCAGGTGCTATCTCCTCCCTCCACTCTACTTGCAAATGTCGCCATTCAGCAAAGGGCTGACTCAGCCAACCTCCTGGGGGACCCCCAGCCCCTGTCACTCTCAAGCCAGACAGTCAATCCACAAGCATGCCCAGGCACACAGAAGGGTCAGACAGGAGAACAGCTACTCTCTAAAAAGTACTATTCTCCAACTCAGGATTTAAAAACAACCTCTCCTAAAAGATGTGTTATTAAATGCTGAGCTCAGGGATATCAAATACTCATGTCTTATCTTGTTCCTATGGGAAGATAGGCGGATAGCCATTGGCACCAGCCTCCCCATGTTAGCCTATGGAGCAAGATAACCTTGCAGCAGTGAACACACAAAATGGCCGCTGTTCACTACCAGAGCACGATACCTGCACTAGTACATGCTCTACCTTTTACATACACCGCACCCTGCCCAGGGGGGTACCTTGGGCCTTCCATAGGGACTACTGACATGTATAAAAAGGGAAGGGTTAGGCCCGGTCAGTGTGGACACTGGCCAGGAGGACATGGCAGTCCGGGGACTGCAGGCAGGCCTGCGGTGGCAGGCCTGAGACACCATTTTAGGGCTACACAGGTGGGTGGCGCAATCAGCGCTGCAGACCCACTAGTAGCATCTGTCATCACCAGCCCTGGCACACACAGTGCACTTTACTAGGGACTTCATGGTGATACAGATATGCCAATCAGGTATATCCAATCAATATGGTATTTTACACAGGGAGCACTTACACTCTGGCACTGATTAGCAGTGGCAGAGTGTCCAAAGCATCTAAACCAGCAAAAACGAAATCCAGCACAGCATCAAAAATCCAGGTAGCAGAGGCAAAAGATAGGGGAAAAACCCACACCAAGGATGTCAGGTCTAACACATAGCAACAGCTCATGGAACACTGGTGTGAGCAGAGAGGTCAGAAGTTCAGCACACAATGTTTCTATTCCAAAGAGCAAGAGTGCTTCACCTGTCAAACCTAACAGCAAATCCAAATTAATCTTCTGTGGGAACACAATTTTCTGAACCAATACAAAACATGCTTCTAAAAATGTACACATACAGCCTAGTTTTAACTGTAAAATGGTTTGAATCAGCCAATGAGTTCTTTTTATTAAAAAAAAATATGTATGTCTCCATTTTACAACTGTCTTTCATTTCATTTTGCCATTCTACTGAAAGACACCTCCTGAGTGCATCCAGATCTCCTTGAAAGATGTTCACAGTGTGGATTGTAGGTCACAGCTATGTCTTCTGGAGTGAAAAGTATGCAGAAAAAAGAGGTATGGTGAGAGACCTTGCTTTGCCAAATGTAGACATTAAATGGATTGGTCAGAGAGGGTTAAAGTGGCACCAATTAATGCCTTTGGTGAAATCTTTTCTACACCTCCAACAGCCTAACCTTATTATTGTGCACTGTGGTGGAAATGACCTAGGCACTTTAACTGGGGTAGGTCTGGAAATGCTTGTTAAGGACACCTTTGTGCAATTAATGTCGCTTTTTCCTCAATCTGCCTTTGTATATTCTAATATATGCCAAAGGCAAAAGTGGAACTGGTCCAACCAATTTTGTCCACAGATTGACAAAGCAAGAAAGCACGTCAACAAATCTATTTCTGCTTTCCTCAGAGACTATGGTATGGGTTCTATCTACCACAACAACTTGCGTTACAACATGCAAGGCATTTATAGAGGAGACGGTGTACATTTCACTGATGAAGGCAACAGAGTCTTCCTCTTGAAGTTTAGACTCTGCATCGGTACTTACTTGTAGGTACCACAAAAAAAAACACTTCATAAACACAATGGCTCTTTTTAGAGCCCCCTAATATCTAAACAATTAATTTGATTTTTACTTCTATTTTTTTAATTGTTTTTTTTCTGCCGTGCACGTACGGTAAGCTTACCGTACGCGCACCCCGCGATTTAAAAAAAAAAAAAAATTAAAATGTATTTTTCATACTTTTGGGACCTTCTTGGACCCCCTGACAAACGCTAGGGGGTCTGCAACTCTCTTTGTTGCCCCCTTTTCACGTTCTCCACCTTTGTTTATCAGTGTGAGACACACAAAATGGCGGCCTACACTTCCTGATTTCGACCGATTCGAATGTTTACAGTCATGTAACCACCAATCAGAATTAAGCTCGCGCACGGCAGCGTGCGCGTACGGTAAGCTTACCGTACGCGCTCGGAGCGCGCTTATAGATATATATATTGATTTAAATGCTATTTTCTCAGGAAATACTGACCAGATTTACACCAGACCTGCAAAAGGCACATCCCTGACCTGAGGACTACCTCTCTGCCAAATTTCAAGTAATTCTGTTCAGCCGTTCGGGCTGTAGCTTGGACTAAAGGTCCTATGGAAAAATGCATGGGGAAAACACGTTTTGGGACCCCCCCTTTTTCTCAGCCCTCGCTTGACGAATCCCCCGAGACTTTCAGAGTAGGAGCGGATCGGAGCGGAGCGCCCCACCTATTTTGAAAATTTCGCGAGGATTCGTCAATCGGCGCCAAAGTTATTCAAAATAGAATGTTGCGGATTTCCTATGGAAACACGGTCCTAACTATAACTATCTACTGGCGACCGCCAGTAGATAATGTATATATGTATATATATATTATCTACTGACGGTCGACAGTAGATAGTTATAGTTAGGACCTATTTTCCATAGGAAACTGTTTTTTTGTTTTCCCAATAACTTTGGCGCCGGTTGACGAATCTTTACAAAATTTTCAAAACTTATGGCACGTTACGGTCAGCTCCTATCCTGAAAGTTTCGGGGTGATTCGCCAAGCGGGGGCTGAGAAAAAAGGGGGGTCCCAAAACATGTTTTCTCCATGTAATTTCTTATAGGAAACTTTAGACACGGCTACAGCCCGAACCGCTAAATGGAATTACACCAAATTTGGCAAAAAGGTAGCCCTTGGTTCAGAAAGAACTCTTTTTGTTAAATGGTGTAAATCCGTTCAGTAGTTCCTGAGAAATTCAAGAAAAAGAGGTGAAAAAATCAATTTCCCATAGGAAACTTTAGACACGGCTACAGGTCAAACTGCTGAACGGAATTACATATATATATATATATATATATATATATATATATATATATATATATATTATCTACTGGCGGTCGCCAGTAGATAGTTATAGTTAGGACCGAGTTTCCATAGGAAATCTCAAAATTCTATTTTGAATAACTTTGGCGCCGATTGACGAATCCTCGCGAAATTTTCAAAACTAATGGGGCGCTCCGCTCCGCTCCTACCCTGAAAGTCTCGGGGTGATTCGTCAAGCGGGGGCCGAGAAAAAGGGGGGGTCCCAAAACGCGTTTTCCCCATGGATTTTTCCATAGGGACTTTAGTTGCAGCTACAGCCCGAATGGCTGAACAGAATTACGTGAAATTTGGCAGAGAGGTAGCCATAAGGTCCATGAAGTGCCTTTTGCAGGTTTGGTGTAAATCTGTTCAGTATTTCCAGAGAAAATAGCATTTAAATCAATATATATATCTGTACGCGCGCAGCGTGCGCGCTGGGTGCGCGCACCTTGCCGTGCGCGAGCGCAATTCTGATTGGTTGTTAGATCTTAGTAAACATTCGAATCGGTCGAAACCAGGAAGTGACGGCCGCCATTTTGTCTCTCGCACTCTGAGGGGGTGAAAAACAAATGTGGAGAACGTGAAAAGGGGGCAGGGTGGTCAGTTCCTGACCCCCTAGCCGTGGTCAGGGGGTCCCAGAAGGACCCCCAAGGGCCAAAAATGTTTTTCTTTTTTTTTTGAAAAATCGCCGAGTGCGCGCACCACCCAAACGGAAAAAAATCTGCGAAGTTCGCGCAGCGTGCGGGCACTCTGCGATTTTTCGAAAAAAAAAAATGTATTTGGCCCTTGGGGGCTAAGCGCTCCGTACGTGCATGGCACGAACTGCGTAAAGTGGGCGCGCGGTGCGAGAAGCGCACCGCGTGCCCACCGTGAAAAAGTTTTGTTTAAAAAAATATATTAATAAATACATAACTTAGCATTTAAAAAACCGTACAAATTCACTGAAAAAACCATAGGTTTCACACACGTTATAGTTAGGAATTAGCATTTAAAAAACCTTGCAAATTCACTTAAAAAACCATAGGTTTCACACATGTTATAGTTAGCTGGGCATTTCCCTCGTAAAAAACCAATGAAATTGCCCCGTTATAGTTAGTGCAGGCAACTATAACTCACGCGACCGCAATCCGCTGCTGATGACGTCAGATATTACATCACTGATGACATATGTGTCTTTCTGAAAAAAAAAAATGTAATATATGTATAGCTAAAGATGAATGGAAGAAGACATGGGTAAATAAGTGTCTAAATACAGTGATGTAATATCTGCCGTCATCAGCAGCGGATTGCGGTCGCGTGAGTTATAGTTGCCTGCACTAACTATAACGGGGCAATTTCATTGGTTTTTTACGAGGGAAATGCCCAGCTAACTATAACATGTGTGAAACCTATGGTTTTTTAAGTGAATTTGCAAGGTTTTTTAAATGCTAATTCCTAACTATAACGTGTGTGAAACCTATGGTTTTTTCAGTGAATATATATATATATATAAATATATAAATATATGCATATATATATATGAATGCATATTTATACGCATATATATGCATATATATAAATGCATACAGATACATATACAGCTATATGTACCTACATCTATGCATATATATATTTACAAATATACTATACAATACAATACTATACAATACCATTAGCAAAGAAAATGGCTTTAACTTAATAAAAGGTGAGACCTGTTGCATTTTCAATGCTTGTTTATTTCATGCAACTGACAACCATTGACAAAGCCAATATTTCTGGCTTGTAGGTGTAACGCTACTTGTTGTGTTATATAGCTGGATGCAATGAAAGAAGCAGTAAATTACCAGTCAGTCAGCACATTATGCTAAGCACAGATTTTTTGTCTAGGTGTTTTAAGCCATGCCCTTAATTACATCAAACACCCCCTTTGGAGAGACCCCAAAGTTTTTTCATCCCACTTAAAGCCCTGGAAACAACACCATGTCACAGTGGCACTGTGCATCCTGCATGACTCATGACTTCCACTTTTTCGTAGTGCCTATGTACAGGGGCATAGTGAGCCCTTCCGCGACTCACCCCTTACTTTAGGAACTACAGCAGGGGTGAAGTCCTTGATGGGCCTCTTTTGTCTGCAACTCTGCAGACAAAGGCTCAGCTCATAAGTAATGTGAAAAAGTGAGTAAGTGAAGGAATGGCTGGATGGATTAGTGAAAGGGTGAATGGATGAATGAAAGGGTGAATGGATGGATAATAAGAGAAAAGATGGACGGATGAGTGAGTGGAAGGATGGATGAGAGAAAAGGTAAATACGTGGATGTATGGGTGGAAGGGTAGATGAATGGGTAAAAGAAAGGATGGATGAGTAAAAGGATGGCTGGATGGATGAGTGAAAGGTTGGGTGATAGGTGAGTGAATGGGTGGATGGATGAGTGAAAGGGTGGATGTAAGGCTGGATGAGTGAGTGAAAGGGAGGGTAGATGGACAAAAGGGTAGATAGATGAGGAAGGAGTAAAGGGTGGATGGATGAGAGAAAGGATAGATGGATGAGTGAAGGAGTGAAAGGGTGGATGGATGAGAGAAAGGATGGATGGATGAGTGAAAGGGTGGATGAGTGATAGGGTCAATGGATGGATTCGTGAGTGGATAGATGGGTGGATTGAAGGCTAAGTGAAAGTGGGATGGTGAGAGAAAGGGAGGATGGATAGATGACTGAAAGGCTGAATGGGTGGAAGGATGAGTGACTGGGTGGATGAATGAGTAAGTGAAAGGATGGGTGAAAGGGTAAATAGCTGGATGGATGAGTGAATGGATAGGATGAATGGACGGATGGATGGATGAATGAAAGGGTGGATGGAGGGATAGAGAAGTGGAATGATGGATGGATGGAAGGATAGATGATGGATAGGTTTGCAAATGGTTGAATATTGGTATGGATGGGCACACAGATGGAAGGTCCGAATGAATGGTGAAAGATTGAATGATGGATGAAAGAATGATTACACCTTGTAACCCCGATTATCTTAAGTAACGTTTCGTATACATTGACTTTCACATTTATATGAGTCATTGCCTTTATATAATATGTGTGCGATGTAACGCACTCCGCAACCCTGTCCTACTTACTTGGGATAAGTAGCACTATAAAATAAATTAAATACACACAAGAGAGGGTCTTTGTGAAGATGAGGGGCACCGTTGGAGGGTGGTAGCAAGGCTGGACTGGGTATCGGGCGTTTCCCTGGGAGGCTGGAAAGGTGGAGTGGGGGTGGTTTTGTTACCACAAAAAGACCTGCACATTTGCTCAAAGCTGCGCGCATACTGAAAAACCATGAAGTGCACAATTGTCACAACCTCATATAAACTTATTTTCACTAGTACTTAAGTGGTTGTCTATTTACATACTTTTATACTATTGTGCAACCTCCTCTGATGTGTCTGTAAAATTTACTTTTTGTCTTGAATTTTGGCCGCCTGTCCTGAGTATTTGTCCTGAATTTTGACCCTTTGTCCTTAATTTTTACACTCACTGTCCTAAATTTGCACCCATGCCATTTGGTCACCCTTTATTGTGTATGGGAAGATGTGCCTTGGGAATTTATATTTATATTTACATATTGTAACTGAGCTCACTGTTTTAGGATGTAATGTGTGTGCTTGAGGGTTTGTGGTTTACACTACATTTATCAGTTTGTTCCTAGAGTGTATGTTGGTGCAGTATGCCTGCGTGCTTGAATTGGCACCACTTTGATAACTATATGGCATCTGTGCCTTGGTGTTGAGTGAGAGTTGTCTTGTATGTGCTGTCTGTGTATGACCACTCACTTTGATATATGTGCTGTGCAGTTTCCCATGAAAGTTCAAGTATAGGGTCTCAGCGCTGTACCATGGCGGTGTGAGCAGTGCAGATGGCGGCGGTGGTTCATATACCCTGGCTTTGACCTTCCTCTGCTCACCTATTTGTACTGAGCCGGGCCATGGCTGTTGGCTTGGCAGTAATTCCTGTTGTTTCCATTATGCGAAGATTATTTTCAACTGGGTTTTTTCACTAAGAGTTCAACTGACCAACGGGTTCCCAGTTAACACTAATAACACCATAAACTCCAAACTAAATAGTTTTTTACTGTGTTTCGGACTTTGGAGATGGAATTTATGTTCTGTTCCACCCCAACCTGTTCCCAACCAGCTCTACTCAGGAAAGGCGCATTCAAGAAATAACCAGGGCCACAGGAATTATGTGGCAGCGGAGGACCAAATTATGTGGCATGAAAAGGCAAATTATGCGGCGTAATATGGCACAAATCTGTGATAGTATTACTTAATTATTTTGTCAATTTTACACATGCATTAAACACGGCAGTCATTTGGCCTCTTCTCATGGGGCCAGTAAAAGGACTGTTCCACTACTAAGTAAATGGTCCCCAACTAGCTGGTCACCACATAGCCAGTTCAGAAGTGGTACATCCCAGGGATAAAAGGCGGAGTACTTCTGATGCTCATGCAAAAGGTCGAGCTCAGTACTGTGGCTCATATCACCAGTAAAGCTGGTCTCTGGAATCCAACATGGTAACTTTCAGGGGCAATTAAAAATGCAGGGTGGAATGGGACAGCTGCAGCATCCAGCTATTAGCTTATTTGTCACTGGAACTGGAGTCAGGTTACCAGCAGCATCCCTGCTTCTGCCGCCAGCTGCGGCAGGATCTAGCCTTGGTGTTTACCCGACTCCCTCTGGATAACAAACCATGGGCAAGGGTCTTCTAAGAATGTCGCCAGCTACCAATGGATATCACAGCCCGGCCAGATTCATGACATGCACTCTGTTGTGCACTAGAAGTCCATAGTTACCTGTTAAAAACCTGACCATGGCAAGGTGTGCTTGCATTGCACCTGGGAGATGAAGTCAGGTCATGAAGTCCTTATCCCAGTATCGCCTGCGGGTGAGGCGTCATCAGCGACGGGCATCATGTTCATGGAGACTTTGCCAAGTCTTTAGAGACCGCGCATTTCGTTTTGTTTAGCTGAGGAACAGACCACGCATGGCGTGTTGCCTCCACCTTGGAAAGGCCACCTGGCTTCCATGCCTCGGACTCTAGTGGTATGACAGTTGATGTGCGGGAACTCAAGCCTTGGGAATGACGTTGGGCGGGTCCCAAGATAGGCAAGCATCGGATTCATTGGTCAGTTGCTCACTTGTGTTCCCCAGTGCCCCCACTCTGCTTGCTGAATACTTTGTCCCAACGCTGCTGATATAATAGTTTAAAGAGGGAGCACTCCCATGAAACAAGGTTCGGTGCTGCAGGGTCATGTGCCTGTCTAGTTCGATGCAAGGCCTGGAGACTGCGGATGCTGACAGGCAGAATTCGTGAATATATAGATTGCGAGTGTCTATGAAATCTGTATTATTTTGAGGAGCTGCGTGTTTATTTCTAACACTGGGAGCTTCTACTCCTACCTGTCCAAATGCCACAGGAACATCGGTGCCGTAATCCCCTTTGGCAAACGTGGCCGTGTGTGCATTTCTGTCTGGACCTGGGCATCTTGAAAAGCTCTGTGCATGTGCAGCCTTCTAAACATCTCAGAAGACCCTCATCAAAGAGGTGACAGCCAATGAGAACTGGCTCCCTCTCTACGTGGGACGCATGCACCGCACAAGGAAAGACACTCCATCATGTTAGGTACTTACAAAAAACAAGCATTGGCAATGCCAATATGTCTGGTTTTAATGTGCTGCACCCTGCACTCTCACAGGCAGACCGCTCGCCCTGCACTCGCCTGGACAGAGTCTTTTACCTCTGGGGCGCTGGGAGTTGAACTGAGAAAGGGAGTCACAAAGCACAACTTTGTTGGAACAATGGAACAACCAGGGGTGCATAGGAAGAAGAATGACATATGTGAGACTCTGAACATGTCCCAGAGAGTGCTTTGTGCCCCATGCAAAGAATCTTTACTAAGATATACCCGGTAAACTGCAGCGGAAGTACAACTGGGATTTTACTGCAGAGCACTGAAGTCAATTAAATAAGAGATGTGGCAGCAGCATTTTGCACAATCTGAAGGTGAAAGATAAAACGCTTAGGTAGACCAAGTAAGACTAGAACCCTGCAAAAATACTTAATAAATCAATATCCAGTGCTTCTAGTTTTAAAAAGAAAAAAGTACTTTAGTTTATCCACAGCTAAGCAAAAACTTCCAAATATGCTCAATGAAAGCAACACCTCCCTAGTACCGCCTGAACTGGAGATCTGTCTCAGAAGGTCTGTTAGTGTTAAACATTGTATAGCCCTTCCCTGTGGTGTTTGACAAGGAGTTCATAATAAGACCTTCTTCCTATTGTAATTTCATAGAGTCCTCAAAGTGAAATCCTTTACTCCTGCATTTGTCAGAGAGCTCACAATGTAAGCCCTCACTCTCAGGTTATTGAGGTAGAGCAGTGCGAGACTGAAGCAGGGAGGTGTGTTGGGCTAGAAACTCAGAACTGAGCAAAACACAAACATAACAAACAATCGATTACCAAACAATGCTTTTCTTTAAAAAGACAAGGGGGCATATCAGCAAGCAGGTGATAAAAAATTATCGCCGCTTTTCCGTCCGTTTTTTGACGAAAAGCAGCGATAATTTTATCGCCTGATCAGAAAGGTCACGCTATCGCGTGAAACCTTGCCTTATCACCATTTCCCTTAACGCCCATCTTTGCATCTCTAATGAGATGCAAAGTGGGCGTTCCTCCCCAGGATAACGTGAGAAAGTCGCTAAGCGACATTTCTCCTATTATCAAGCCTCACGCAAAGCAGCATAGCGACAAGAAAAGTAGCGATAACCTCCGTTATCGCTACTTTCCTTACACCTGCTTTGAAACTGACTTAGCCATGATATCCTATGTAAGGTGGATATCATGGCTAACTATGTGAGGCCCTATCAGCAAGAGATCGCCAAAAGTTGTGTGATTATCGCTGGATTTCCAGCGATAATCGCACATTTGGCAGCTTGCGCTCTGAATTTTATCGCTTTGGAGATAAGCGTTGCTAATAGCACGCTATCTCCACGATAAAATTCAGAGTTGGGCGGCGATAATTATCCTCACGCTAAGAGCGCTGAGCAATAATTATCGCCGGCCCTTGCTGATATGCCCCAAGGTACTGTAATGCACATACAACTGAATACTATACACAAAATGACAAAAATGCATATGCTTTCAGGTGGAATTACCAACTGGAACCCTGTCTTTTAGGGGCCTCACAGATTAACCAGGATGCAAATAACGTACCCTAAAGAAGTATCACAAAGGGCATCCACCCCTGTAAATGTAGTCAGCTTCTGCTACCTGTGAGGTGCTGTGTGTCAATTTGAGACTACGAAGGCGGAAACCCTACAAATCAGCAATGCTGTTTTATGACCCATGTGGTATCTGCCTGCAGAGGTTATGACCTATGTAGTATCTGTCTGCAGAGCTTTTGACCCATGTAGTATCTGTCTGCAGAGCTTATGACCCATGTAGTATCTGTCTGCAGAGCTTATGAGTATCTGTCTGCAGAGCTTATGACCCATGTAGTATCTGTCTGCAGAGCTTATGACCCATGTAGTATCTGACTGCAGAGCTTATGACCCATGTAGTATCTGTCTGCAGAGCTTATGAGTATCTGTCTGCAGAGCTTATGACCCATGTAGTATCTGTCTACAGAGCTTATGAGTATCTGTCTGCAGAGCTTATGACCCATGTAGTATCTGTCTACAGAGCATATGAGTATCTGTCTGCAGAGCTTATGACCCATGTAGTATCTGTCTACAGAGCATATGAGTATCTGTCTGCAGAGCTTATGACCCATGTAGTATCTGTCTGCATAGCTTATGAGTATCTGTCTGCAGAGCGTATGACCCATGTAGTATCTGTCTACAGAGCATATGAGTATCTGTCTGCAGAGCTTATGACCCATGTAGTATCTGTCTGCAGAGCTTATGACCCATGTAGTATCTATCTGCAGAGCGTATGACCCATGTAGTATCTGTCTGCATAGCTTATGAGTATCTGTCTGCAGAGCTTATGACCCATGTAGTATCTGACTGCAGAGCGTATGACCCATGTAGTATCTGACTGCAGAGCGTATGACCCATGTAGTATCTGTCTGCAGAGCTTATGACCTATGTAGTATCTGACTGCAGAGCGTATGACCCATGTAGTATCTGTCTGCTGAGCTTATGACCCATGTAGTATCTGTCTGCAGAGCATATGAGTATCTGTCTGCAGAGCTTATGACCCATGTAGTATCTGTCTGCATAGCTTATGACCCATGTAGTATCTGTCTGCAGAGCTTATGACCCATGTAGTATCTATCTGCAGAGCTTATGGCCCATGTAGTATCTGTCTGCATAGCTTATGAGTATCTGTCTGCAGAGCTTATGACCCATGTAGTATCTGACTGCAGAGCTTATGACCCATGAAGTATCTGACTGCAGAGCTTATGACCCATCTAGTATCTATCTGCAGAGCTTATGACCCATGTAGTATCTGTCTGCATAGCTTATGAGTATCTGTCTGCAGAGCTTATGACCCATGTAGTGTCTGACTGCAGAGCGTATGACCCATGTAGTATCTGACTGCAGAGCGTATGACCCATGTAGTATCTGTCTGCAGAGCTTATGACCCATGTAGTATCTGACTGCAGAGCGTATGACCCATGTAGTATCTGTCTGCTGAGCTTATGACCCATGTAGTATCTGTCTGCAGAGCATATGAGTATCTGTCTGCAGAGCTTATGACCCATGTAGTATCTGACTGCAGAGCGTATGACCCATGTAGTATCTGACTGCAGAGCGTATGACCCATGTAGTATCTGTCTGCAGAGCTTATGACCCATGTAGTATCTGACTGCAGAGCTTATGACCCATGTAGTATCTGTCTGCAGAGCATATGACCCATGTAGTATCTGACTGCAGAGCTTATGACCCATGTAGTATCTGTCTGCAGAGCTTATGAGTATCTGTCTGCAGAGCTTATGACCCATGTAGTATCTGTCTGCAGAGCTTATGAGTATCTGTCTGCAGAGCTTATGAGTATCTGTCTGCAGAGCGTATGGCCCATGTAGTATCTGTCTGTAGAGCTTATGACCCATGTAGTATCTGTCTGCAGAGCATATGAGTATCTGTCTGCAGAGCTTATGACCCATGTAGTATCTGTCTGCAAAGCTTATGACCCATGTAGTATCTGACTGCAGAGCTTATGACCCATGTAGTATCTGTCTGCAGAGCTTATGAGTATCTGTCTGCAGAGCATATGGCCCATGTAGTATCTGTCTGAAGAGCTTATGGGTATCTGTCTGCAGAGCTTATGACCCATGTAGTATCTGTCTGCAGAGCTTATGACCCATGTAGTATCTGACTGCAGAGCTTATGACCCATGTAGTATCTATCTGCAGAGCTTATGACCCATGTAGTATCTGTCTGCAGAGCTTATGACCCATGTAGTATCTGACTGCAGAGCGTATGACCCATGTAGTATCTGTCTGCAGAGCTTATGAGTATCTGTCTGCAGAGCTTATGACCCATGTAGTATCTGTCTGCAGAGCTTATGACCCATGTAGTATCTGACTGCAGAGCTTATGACCCATTTAGTATCTGTCTGCAGAGCTTATGAGTATCTGTCTGCAGAGCTTATGACCCATGTAGTATCTGTCTGCAGAGCTTATGACCCATGTAGTATCTGACTGCAGAGGTTATGACCCATGTAGTATCTGTCTGCAGAGCTTATGAGTATCTGTCTGCAGAGCTTATGACCCATGTAGTATCCGTCTGAAGAGCTTATGGGTATCTGTCTGCAGAGCTTATGACCCATGTAGTATCTGTCTGCAGAGTTTATGACCCATGTAGTATCTGACTGCAGAGCTTATGACCCATGTAGTATCTATCTGCAGAGCTTATGACCCATGTAGTATCTGTCTGCAGAGCTTATGACCCATGTAGTATCTGACTGCAGAGCTTATGAGTATCTGTCTGCAGAGCTTATGACCCATGTAGTATCTGTCTGCAGAGCTTATGACCCATGTAGTATCTGTCTGCAGAGCTTATGACCCATGTAGTATCTGTCTGCAGAGCTTATGACCCATGTAGTATCTGACTGCAGAGCGTATGACCCATGTAGTATCTGTCTGCAGAGCTTATGAGTATCTGTCTGCAGAGCTTATGACCCATGTAGTATCTGTCTGCAGAGCTTATGACCCATGTAGTATCTGACTGCAGAGCTTATGACCCATGTAGTATCTGTCTGCAGAGCTTATGACCCATGTAGTATCTGTCTGCAGAGTCTCTTGGTGCAATTTAGGCAGGGTCGACGGATACACTGTCGTGAACATTAACCAGGGCTTTAAGTGGGATGAAAAAACTAGGGGGTCTCGCAAAGGGGCGTGGCCAATGTAATTAAGGGCGTGGCTTAAAAATAAGTAAGCTAAACATCTATGCTTAGCATAGTGTGCCCCCCCCCCGACCTGTATTTTGTTGTTTCTGTCATTGCATCCAAATATATGCTACAACAAGTAACATCATACCTACATCACGTCAGGACTATTGGCTTTGTCAATGGTTGTTAGTTGCATAAGATAAATAGGTAGAAACTATGGCTTGTATACAATATTGAAAAAGCTTCCACTTAAAGCCCTGGTGACACCACCACAATGTTGCTGCTCCTGAGTTTCAAAAAGAGAAGGGCAATCCAGAGAGAAAATGACTCTCTATAATGGATTTCCGTTCCCCTACAACGCTCACCTGGCATGAGGTCGTGCTGTTAGATCTCCACTAGTGAGAAGTGAGCAGTGTGAGCACGCCCACATCGATGTGCCTGCTGTCATTGAAGTCCGGGGAAAGAAAACCGACCGCCTGTGCCAGGGCACAAAACAGAGCCCGATAGAGACCCCTTTCGAGGCCCCCTTTAAAAAAACTGTCGGTGCTCAGCACCGGTGAGACCCGGCCCACTTAAAGCCCTGACATTAACTCACCTTCTGAAGACACCGAGCATTTACTTTGGTGGAACCGGAAACATGATCTGTACTAGCCTCATTCCTATTGCATTTGTCAGCCAGTTGACAATGTAAAGCCCATTCCTATTGTATTTGTCGAATAGTTCAAAATACAGAGCCTCTTCCTATCATGTTTGTCATGAAGTATCGTTTCTTTTACATTTCTCAGAGTTTACAATGTAAAATTTCTTCATGTCGTTTTTCCCAATTAATTGAATATAAAGCCCATTTCTGTATTATTTTTCGGGGAGTTCACAATGTAAAGCTATTTCATATGGTTTTTGGCAAGCAGTTCAAAGTAAAGCCCCTTCTTGTAAAATGTGTTGATGAGTTCCCAATGTGAAACCCCCTCCTATCGTATTGGTCATGTGGTTACACCTTGCAAAACTTATACCTACTGTATTCGACCTGGGTTCTGCACTAACAGCGACTCTTTCAGTATATAGGTAATGGAATTCATTCTTAGGTGGACTAACAGCTATTTTTCAATCAAATGCTTGTAGGGAAGATCAACATGTGAGCAGAACCACAGTCCCTCTCTTAGTGCTATTTTTACAGCTATTTTTCCTGTGATAAAATCTGGCAGACCACTGTGCTGTCAAGTAACCCTGGGCATAGCTGGCGTAGCAGTACTACGCGAGGTCCACCCCCACCCTCCTCCACCCCCCTATTATAAATTATTTAGACATTAATTAAACAAAAAAAATACTTACCTGAACTGCGGCGTCCCTGGGATGCCCTCCTCCTCTTTCTCGCCGTTTTGCTTGAAACTTGGGTGATCATTGCGAAAACTGCGCATGCATGTGCGTTTGCACATTTCTTGCGAGAAATGCGCATGCGTGCATGTGCAGTTTTCGCAATGATCACCCAAGTTTCGAGAGAGAGACTGTGAGGAAGAGGAAGAGGGTAGCCCGGGGGCGCTACAGTACAGGTGAGTTTTTTTTTTTTGTTTTGATTAATGTCTAATTCATTCTTAATAGGTGGGTGGAGGCGGGGGCTGGCCAACTCCACTCCGCTGTGGAGTGTGCCGAGATTTGCCTACTCCCCGTGCTGTGGAGAAGGCAAATCTCCGCACACTCCGCTGGCAGAGCGGGGTTCTTCGCCCGCGCCTACTGTCAAGCCAGGCCTAAAACAATACAATTTTAAAAAAAATAAGGATTGTGGGAGAGTTAACCAAAATCCTTGTCCATGAGGGTATTCTGTGGGAATCCACATTAAAATGTTCTTGTCTACAGGCTTTAACACAGTGTAATAAAAATCCACTGATAGAGGATTATTGGCTCTAACATGTTTTTCTCAATAAATAATTCAGGCCTACAGCCTTTGTCATAACGTTTGCAAATAAACAGATCAGGCCTATTTAATGAACCAATCAGGCTAACAGCCTTGATCATTAGCTTGTTACTATAGCCAGCCTTGGGGGGTGCAGCCAGCCTGTGAACATGGTGAACTCAAGCTAAAGATGTTTGGCGTACAGCCAGTTCATCAGACGTCATCCAGGCACATGGCAGCACCCTCTGCAACCACAACCGCATTCCCCTTGGAGCCACGGGAAAGCAACAACCACTCCTCGGGCCGGTCTGCTGGGTAGAGACGGAGTTCCTCAGGCATCATTGGCCTGGGCTAGTAGCACCACGAAATCCTGAGATCCCAGAGTGCTTGGTTACGCTGCAAGGTGGAGTAACTTTACACCCAGTGCAACCCCACCACCTCGGGCCCCTGAGGTAGGAATTGGCAGCCGACAAAGGGGTCCTGAAGACAAAGAGCAGAAGCCTTTTGCTGGCGGCTTGGACCGAGCCCCCTGTCCTTGGTGACCATGCGGCCTACCAGGCCTCACACCTGCGGCCTTATCCGGCAGGACCCTGTCCATGGGGCCCGGCACTCATCCCTGTTGCCACAGAAGATCCCACTGATAATGAAGCAGTTGGTGACAGGCGGGGGCCCTAAAATTACCTGTGCTTTTATTGGAGTCTTGGCTTCCACACCCCCTTGCCAACTCATTCGTCCTCTAAACCGCCAACATCATGCCACCTTCCATGACCACAAAATATGCCTGAGGGCCTAACTGGCCTTATACATTTGCCCAGTGCCCGGCGCTACCTGATACTTCAGGTGACGGTGGTGTTGGGACAGGTACCTTGGCTGCGGACTGGTGTGGCTTGCGGCCTCTCCTTGTGCACCCTCTCCCCCTTTTTCTCACCCCCCTCCTCAGGCCAGACCAGTTTGCCAGGGCTCTAGTTTATCTAATTGGGAACCTGCCCCCACAGCTACCACTGATGGATTGCCACCCAACATTTGGCCTTTGAGGAACAGGCCACCAACTTTGAACATGGAGTGGGCTGGTTTCCCCTCTTTTGGGTGTGGACCCACCTCGGCAAAAAATCCTAAGGAACACTTGAGCCGGCAACCAAGGCTTTAATCATTATTGCTATTAAGCCTGACGCATTCTTTTAAGGCTGACTGTGCCTGCAGCTACTTTTGCCAACTCCCCCAGAGTGACTGGTGTGATGCATGCGTGGGAATACAGGACCTGCTCCCTAATGACATAGTACCCCTACCTGACCCCCTTCCTCCTCTCACTGTCGGTTTCAGCCACAAATTACTTCCTACCTGCTTGCAACACTAACAACCACGCTCCTGAGCAACACTGATGGGGAACTTCTGCTCCACTAATTCAATAGCAACCTCCACCCGCACCATTCAGGGCGATGCCCCCAGGGCAAGCTCTACACTGCACCACTTGGCCCTTTGTGCCCATTGCCAGCTGCCCTGGCCAACCTTACCCCAGATGAGCTGGACCTCATACTCACAATGATCCAAGAATCCTGTACAGCAAGAGGCAAAACTTGATGCTGTGTCCATCAACATCAACCTACTTCGGGGGACCACAAAAAATATATATAGAGTCACCATCACAAAACAGGCCCCACAATATATAATTCCACAACATGCAGACTTCTCAACCCACATATTGAAGCTCACCAACTAGATCAAAATCTTGGAGGAGTGTGCCGAAGATCAGGAGGGTAGATCGAACTGTAACAATCTCCAGATCGTCGGTCTGCCAGAGAGAACAGAGGGGTCCAACCCCATGCTCTACATTGAACACTGACTGCAGACAGAGATCGCCTTCAAAGGTCTATCATCCATGTATGTAGTGGAGCGAGCGCACTGGGTCCCAACCAGAGTGCCTGCCCCTGGAGTCCCTCCCCACCACCTGAAGGTGGCCAAACTTCTAAACAATCAATCAATCACTTATTTATAGAGCGCGCTAATCACCCGTGAGGGTCTCCAGGCGCTGAGCGGGGGTGGGGGTGCAGCTACTGCTCGAACAGCCAGGTTTTGAGGAGTCTCCTGAAGGTCAGCAGGTTCTGGGTCTGTCGCAGCTGTGTGGGGAGGGCATTTCATGTCTTGGCAGCGAGGTAGGAGAAGGTTCTACCACCGGTGGAGGTCCTGTGGATGCGTGGGACAGCGGCGAGGGCGAGGTTGGCGGAGCGAAGCTGTCAGTTCGGGGTGTTGAAGGTGAGACGCTTGTTGAGGTATGCTGATCCGGCGTTGTGTAGTGCTTTGTGGGCATGGGTGAGGAGCTTGAAGGTGATCCTCTTCTTGACTGGGAGCCAGTGCAGGTCTCTCAGGTGGGCAGTGATGTGGGTGTGGCGAGGAATGTCGAGGGTGTGGCTTGCGGAGGCGTTTTGTATGCGTTGGAGCCTCTTCTGGAGTTTGATCGTGGTCACTGCGTACAGGGCGTTGCTGTAGTCTAGTCTGCTATTGATGAGGGCCTGTGTGACCGTCTTTCTGGGTCCGGTGGGGATCCATCTGTAGATCTTCCAGAGCATGCGGAGGGTGTTGAAGCAGGAGGAGGAGACGGCGTTAACTTGTTTGGTCATTGAGAGCGATGAGTTCAGGATGAACCCCAGGTTGCGTGCATGGTCGGCAGGTGTGGGTGCGGCTCCCAGGGCGGCCGGGCACCAAGCGTCATCCCAAGCGGAGGACGCAGAACCGAGGATGAGGACCTCTGTCTTGTCTGAGTTGAGTTTCAGTCGGCTGGTCTGCATCCAGCTGGCGATGGCTCTCATTCCTTCGTGGAGGTTGGTTTTGGCAGAGGCGGGGTTTTTGGTGCATGAGAGAATCAGTTGAGTGTAGTCGGCAAAGGAGACATTGTTGAGGTTGTGCGAGCGGACAATGTTGGCGAGCGGTGCCATGTTGACTTTGAAAAGGGTGGGGCTGAGGGATGATCCTTGGGGCACGCTGCAGATGATCTTGGTGGCTTCGGAGCGGAAAGGGGGAAGCCGGACCCTCTGGGTTCTGTCGATGAGGAAGGAAATGATCCAGTCCAGGGCTTTGTCGCGTATTCCTGCGTTGTGTAGGCGTATGCGGCAGACTGTGTCGAAGGCAGCCGAGAGGTCCAGGAGGATGAGGGCCGTGGTTTCTCCATTGTCCAGTAGGGTCCTGATGTCGTCTGTGGCAGCGATGAGGGCGGTTTCGGTGCTGTGATTGCTGCGTACGGAATCCGGATTGGGACTGGTCCAGGATACTGTTCTCCTCGAGGACGTGGGTCAGTTGCCTGTTGACGATCTTTTCGATGACTTTCGCCAGAAACGGAAGAAGGGAGATGGGCCGGAAGTTCTTGAGGTCCAAGCTACACATCACCAGCACATCCTAGAAGGAGCATCACTAGTTTCAAGCTTTACTGATTTCTTCCTAGCAGTGAGGCAGCAGCAACCCTCCTTTATGTCTGTTAAAAAGAGATTCAAGGGCTTGTCACGGAAATACACTTTTTTGTTCTCCTCTCACCTGAAAGTAATTCACGAGGACTACACTCTCTTTTTTACAGATCTAGCTGAGGCCCAATCCTTGATTAATGCGCAATATGGTGCAGATGACACCACAACCAGCCAAGACACACCCACCAGTAAACAGAGTCGCAGGCACTGAGGGTCTTGGTTCCGACCACAATGCGGCGTCGATAATCTGCCCTCCTAGGCCAGGTCCGGGTGCAAGCAGATTGGCCATTGAGACGGCGACCACTCTCAAGAACTCACTAATAACGTCTTTGAACATATCTTGTGGTGAGGATTCTGGGGACTCATTATCCACACAAGACTAAGGCTCCTAAGGTCACACCACAGTCGGGGGACGACCTGATTTAACTGTACACGCAAACCTGGTATTTTTATTATAGACCACGGTCCTCTTCCCTTTCCCCTTCCCTCACTGGCCTACATCTGTACCTACTTGCTTAGGGACTTCTTTGTCTGTGCTGAGCCACCACCGGGCCCTGCCCCTTATATCGACCCTTGCGGGTCTACCTGCAATGCTCCTGCACACTGCTGTGCTATCACATCCACTCAGTAATGGAGAGATGAAGCTGGCTACTTTTGCTGGCCCTCCACATATTGTTTCTTTCTTGCTCCCAACAGTTACGATACAAAGCTTGAGTTCCTCCCTGTAGGAAGGTGGAATCTGACTATATGGTTGCCCCCACTTTTTTTCCTGGTGTTTGAATGGTTTTTGACTAGTCTGGCTCGGATCCTGCTATCCAGGACCCCAGCCTATCTACTTACTCCCTTAAATGATTGGTGTGCATATTAGATGCACTAGTGATTGGATACCGTGGTACCTTATGAGCCCCTAGTATATGGTACCTTAGGTACCTAGGGCATTGGTACTTCACAGGCCTACCAGGGGCTGCAGCATGTATTATGCCACCCCTGGGAAGCATTCACAATCTGACACCACAGGCCTGCTACTGCAGCCTGTGTGAGGTAGTGTTAGCACTCCTCACTGAGGTATAGGTTCCTATATCTCACCATACACACACCTATACACCTATCAGTCACCCCTCTAGCAGGCCCTAACAATCCTAAGGGCAGGGTGCTTGGTTTACTATGTGAGGGGGTGCTTCTGCCTGAGCAGGACCCCTCTGCAGCTAGCAGAGTCTATTCTCTACTGCTGTTTGTGGATGCGGTTAAACCATATACTCTTAAGTGCATTATAACATCGCGGTAAATACTAACTTTGGAATGACTGCATCAAAACATGTCGTGTTTGGTGTCAAACAACTTGGAATCCTACCCCCACACCAGTAACTGGTGTGGGAGTAGGATCCCACCCTTCTAGAGGGGACGACATGTACCCACTGTACTACACGGTAGAAATCTTCTAGAGCCCTGGCATCACAAAATGGATGCCACCAGCACAGACACCGGGCTGCCCTCCTGCTGCTGACCGAAACTCGCAGTGGAGGAAGTCCAACAAAGGGTATCCTGTCACAGGGAGGTGTTACCACCTCCCAGACAGGATTTAGTGTATTGGAGCTGGGTGGGTGCACTCTTAGAGTGCCTTTGAAGTCCTGCACTGGGGGAGCAGTAGGCTCCTCTGTGCATATGCCAGCTCAAACCGGTTCAGGGGCTACCTGCCCCTGCTCTGGCGCGAAACTGGACAAAGGGAAGTGGGTGTAACCACCCACTACCCTGACCCTCCTAGAGGAGTGGTCATAGAGCTAGTCCCTCCCATCTTTTCACTATAAGATACCAAAGCTTGCCAATGCAACTTAGATTACACCTGACGACGCTCAACTAACAAGAATCCTGGTCCTTCGATGTTCCACTATCTCTGGAAGACTGAAGAATCTCCCTTGGAGTCAAGGAGTGACTCCCCTGCTTGGCAGGCACCAAAACTCTTCTACAATGGTTGAAAACTTTACCGCTCCCGCCGGAGCCCGAAGTCCCTGCGTCCCCTGAAGCGGATTTCCTGACCTCTCGATGGCCATTTTGAGTCCCCAGCGAAGCTGTGGCATCTGGACCCCACGAGTGACGAGGAACAGCAATACCAGGGAACCGTGCACTGATTTCGAGTGCAAGCCCTAAACTATGTCCAACAAAGTTGTGCTTTGGACCAGGCCCGGACTGTTGATTCTGGGCACCGGGCAATCCCCCGGTAGGCTGGACGGGTTGGGGGCCGGTTTGGTGACAGGGGGCCGGCTTGGTTGCTGGGGCCGATTTGGTCCCTGAGGCGTGACCGAGCAAACAAGCACAATCTGCATAAAATGCACCTGCTACTGGTGCTGCACGCACCGTCCGGGACAGTGTTCTTGATGTCACCCGATTTTACTTTATTCATTAAATTTCTACCTGTGACCTCTGACCTGGGTTGGGTGGGTGCCGCACCGTGATGCGCGGCGCGCAGTGACGTCTACTCTGTCAGAGCGCCGCCGTTAAGTCATTCACCCTTAGGGTGGAGTCTGGAGACAGCGCAAGCGCATTGGGGTCGGCGGGTTGGGGGGAAAAAATAGTGCGCGTTGCAGAGACGACTGAAAGGCAGGCTGGCATGGATGGTGTAGAGCCTGCCCCCGTGTCTGCCGCCCGGCGCCTGCAGCTAAAGGTGAGTGACAGGCCATCCCCTGCGTGAGTTTCATGGCCAGGCTGGGAGGGGGGTGAGGAGCAGCACGATCGGGCCCGGGCCGCAATTAAAAGAAAAAGCCATTAGGCCCCGGCCTACCCATGATAATCGGCAATGAGGCTCCTGCGACAGCACGTGATTATTAATCACCAAAACACAGAGCCTGCCTGGAGATCGCTGGAACTGGCATCGCAGCCGTGAAAGGGGTTCTTTGTATTAAGCCAGATGACCGTGGGGCGCAGTTGTTAACATACATTACGGATTGTTCTGGAGAACTTGAGCAGGTAGACTCAGACACACAACCAGATAAAGATACAGAGAGAGGAACAATAGAGCAGAGGGACACCAGTAGAGCAGAAAGATACAGGCACACAACTGAACACAGATGCAGAGACAGGAACAGAGGTAAATGAACAGACAGAGACAGGTACACAACCCGACTAAGAGGAAGAGAGGGCAACACTAGAACTTAGAGACAATTATAGATTCACAAACACACAACCAGACAAATAGAAAGACAAAACACTAGAACACAGGGACATGAGCAGAGGGACACAGACACACAACCAGAAAAAGATATGGTGAGAGGACCACTAGAACAGAGGGACAAAAACACACAACCAGATAAAGATATAGAGACAGGAACGATAGAGAAGAGAAGAGGGATACCAGTAGAACAGAAAGATTCAGGCACACAACTGAACAAAGTTGCAGAGAGGGGAACAGAGGTAAATGAACAGAGAGACACAAGTACACAACCCGACAAAGAGGATGAGGGGGGGAAACTAGAACTTAAGAGACATGAGCAGAAATATGCACAGAACCAGACAAAGAGAGAATCCATAGAAGCCATGGACATGAGGAGAGAGACACAAACACACAACTAGACAAAGATACAACATAGAGAGGAATGCTACAACCCAGAGGCACTGAGTGTAGGGCTGCATGGGTGCTGCTGCAACCCCAAAATAACCACCATGAAGTTTAGAAGTGAATGAGCAATACAACGCCTTAACTTGTGTTTTTATTTTGTCACATTTACTGTGAGTTCATAGACAGAGGTCAAACGCCAGGCCATTCCTTTAGACAAATCGATGCTTATTCTTTTGACCTGGAGATTGGTGTTTTCTTTACTTTAGCCGTCAGCTGTTAGGGAACCAGAAAAAAAGCACTTTTTGTAATTTAGAAGTGTGAAGGAAACAACGATTTTACTAGGATCAAAACAAAGTCACAAGACCTTACATGGTGATGCACAAATATTTGCTGAAAACAGATTTCCACAAATATTATTGTTTGTGCTGTAGGTAGTTTCACAAGTAAAACTGGATACCTGTGCACATGTAATGCCCATATCGATGGAAAAGGTGCTGTCTGTAAATGACTGTGCTACTACACAGTCCTTTAGTAGTATATTTGTAAGAGTGTGCCCTAATACATATCTGGCTACACACCACACCCTCACCCCTCTCCTGCTGAAGGGGCGTGGCTCATTTGTAACACTTGCTCTTTGTGTGATGTTTGGATGTTTCACAACCCCTGTGACTTCAGTGCAGTTACCTTGATGGCAGCACCCCCACTCTGAAAACGGAACGAGCACCATTGCTAGAACAGAGGGACACCAGCAGGAAAGAAAGGATAAGGCACACAACTAAACAAAGAGAAAGAGAAGAGAACACTAGAACATAGAGATGCAATCAGAGAGACACAGGTACACAACCAGACACAGGTACAAAGAGAGCATCACTTCAACACAGGGACACTAGCAGAGAGGCACAGGCACACAACCAGAAGTGAGAATAGCTCAGCAGGTGGGGACACTTCTTGTTGATCTGGCTGGAGCCCCGTGAGCATCAGCCATGAAGCAAAGGACGTGCATGCTTCAGAATATTGCCTACCGGTACATAAATCAGAATACCCACGCAGTGTATCCTCTTCTTTTTCTGTTTGTGTTCTTCTTCTGTTTCTCCAAAATAACCGGAAGTGCTTTGTGTAATCAGTTGCTACTTGTAAAATGATGCCATTGAACACAGTGCCCCATGCCTTCCAGTGGGAGATGCAGTGACATCCACCTTCATGAGCCTCCTTGCAAATAGATGCGTGTGAAATAGCAGCACGTTGGTTGTGCAGTGCAATAAATACTGCCTTACTTCCCCGGTAGATTCCATCATCTCTGGGACTCTCACAGACTTCCTTGCTAGACTAATAGTTCTCGCCCAGCTGTGGAACAAACTCATTTAAAAACAGGAACAGCCAATGCCAATTGATTGGGCTTTTGTATAGTGGATAATGTTAGTCAGCATCAATGCTACACGGAAGGGGCAGCACAAGGGCAGAAATGGAAGGCGTTTGCTTTCACACACTCAGTCTCGTTCTGCTGAGGAACAGGGCTTTAAGTGGGCCGGGTCCTGCAGGTGTAGTTCTAAAAAGCATGCACTGAGACGGGTCCCTATCGGGCTCTCCATTTTTGCCCTCACCCTCAGGGTGAAAAAAACTCTCAACTCTGCAGCAGTGCCAACCGTCGCTGACTTTATTGCAACTTCAAAGAGCCTCGTTATCGTTCTTTCACAGTCTCATCATTTCAGAACTCAAGCATTTTCAATATTATATACTACGAAGCCATAGTTGTCGCTTATTTATCGGGTGCAACTAACATCCATAGACAAAGCCAATAGTGCTGGCTTGTTGTAGGTATAATGTTACTTGCTGTATTAAGTATCTGGATGCAATGACAGATGCATCAAAATACCAGTCGGACGGACACACTCTGCTAAGCACAGGCTATTAGCTTAGGTATTTTAAGCCACCGCCTCAATGACATCGACCATGCCCCTTTGAGAACCCTCCCCCACCCCAACCCAGTTTTTTTATCCCACTTAAAGCCCTGCTGAAGAACATTTTAAACCTGTCGCTATGATCATGTTAAACAATCCTGGACCTCGGCCTCCGACCTAATTTGAGGCCCCGGCATTTGAACCTATACAAATTATAAAGACACAGGCCAAACCGGAATGTCACCCCACACACAAGATTAGAAAAAGAAATAGTTTGACGATTTATTTTATTCATTTTTGTCCACCTAGGGATTTTATTCAGGGGACTCAGAATTATGTAGTTCTAAGCCAGGAGAGAGATTTTCCCGGTTACAGATGACTAGTTCCAGGCAACTGACAACCCAGCTATCTCTTAGGGGTGAAATAATTCCCACAGGCTCGTCCTGGAGAGCTCTTCCTCGGGTTACAGGGTCTTCAGGCAACCCCATAGTCTTCAAGATGAAGCCCAAAACTTTGTCTCTTCTGACCACATTCTTCGAGACCCCTAGAGGCCTGAGGGCTGCACATGACACAATGCTGAGGGCTCAGCGCGGATCTGAGTAGGAGGCTGCAGAACAACTTATTGTTAGGTCAGGCGGATTCAGTTCGGGAACCCCCCAGATGCTCTACATAGTAAGCGAAGCATTTGGAGCAGGATGCACTGGTACTGTCTTCATAATCGCGGATGTGATCTGTGGACCTCTTTAAGGCATTAGCTACTCAACTTCATTGGAATAAATGCAAGTGTTGAGCCTTCAAAATGTAAGTCATATAACCAGGAAACTCTGCTAGAGAATAACTATAATCACCACAAACAAATGAGTAAATTAGATGATTTCTAATTGAATACAATGTCCTTCCTATATTTTGTTTTACACTACCTGTACATGTTGTAGTGCTTTCTCCTTTCTGTATATATAATGTGGTAACAAACAACGCACACATTGAGTTAAGGTGTTTCGGCAGGTGTGGCGGAGCTATACTTTCATTTTGGGTCCTATTCTTCAGCCTTAAATCTGCCCTGTGTCTTCACCAAGTCTCTGAGCTCATTCATGGGACTTCTCCACAAGCTGGTGATCTCTGTCCATTCATGCCTGAAAGACTGGATGATTCATAAATGATCATGCAGAATGTCACTTCTCGGGTATGCAAGGGGCTCTGTCATCTTGGATTCTTTGTAAACTTGTCCAAACCCCCTCTCATTCCAAAGTGGGCACACCCATTTATCGGCTCCTTCTCCGGGACAGATCTGTATGCTGTATTTATACCTGATTCTCTGGCTCGCCTTCAACTCAAGCATTATTAAAATAATTTTGAATGTTGCCCTGTTGTCACTAACAGTAACAGCAGCCTGGTGGCTCTTGCAACATCAGAGGCTCGCGTCTCGTCGGTGATAGTGAGGCCCGTGCTGTCTCTAGATGCTGCTCTGCACTCTGCCACGGACTCCGAAACTCGTATTTGCATAAGCTGATCTCTCCTTTAAACATAGTAAAATTGGCTTACACCGAATTGGAAAATTAAATTTACTTGTAAGTCCCAAGAAATGTGGTTCTACATGGCCCCAAGGACTGTAAATTAAAGGCTGCCAGTGGGCCTGCAACACTTATTGTGCCACCCACGTAAGTAGCCTATTTAAACATGTGCCAAGGCCAGGGCCTGTCATTGCAGTCTGCCTGTGCAGTTGTAAAACTGCCATTTTGACCTGGCAAAAGGAACCTTTTGCAAGGCCTAAAAATATTCCCTTTTACTACATATGTCACCAGGATGTCACCACTAGCGCAAGCCCTTTCCATAAGGCAGGATGCAGTATGCAGAGTGCAGTGTATTTAAATGGTTTGGCATATACTTTTAAGTTTTATATGTCCCGGAATAGGCAAGGCTGAATTGCTACTCTTGTTCTTTGTGTGATTCTTGAATTTTTCACAATCCCATGACTTCAGTGATGTACAGGCAACATTGATGGCAGCAGCCACACTCTGAAAGATGTTCCAGTGCCACTGGCCTGGGTGCCTTTGTGTGAATTTGTCATGCTTTCTAGCTAGGGTGCCATGTGAGACATTTCCATGCCTTCTGGCAGCCTGGGTGCTTATGTGTGACGTTTCCTAGTTTCTGGCCTCAGTGACCTGGAGGCTCATCTGTGACATTTCAATGCTTACTGGCCTGGGTGCTTATGCGTGAAGTTTCCATAGCTTCTGGCCTCAGTGACCTGGAGGCTCATTTGTGACCTTTCAATGCTTTCTGGCCTGGGTGCTTATGCGTGAAGTTTCCATAGCTTCTGGCCTCAGTGACCTGGAGGCTCATTTGTGACATTTCAATGCTTACTGGCCTGGGTGCTTATGCGTGAAGTTTCCATAGCTTCTGGCCTCAGTGACCTGGAGGCTCATTTGTGTCCTTTCAATGCTTTCTGGCCTGGGTGCTTATGCGTGAAGTTTCCATAGCTTCTGGCCTGAGTGACTTGGAGGCTCATTTGTGACATTTCAATGCTTACTGGCCTGGGTGCTTATGCATGAAGTTTCCATAGCTTCTGGCCTCAGTGACCTGGAGGCTCATTTGTGACCTTTCAATGCTTTCTGGCCTGGGTGCTTATGCGTGAAGTTTCCATCGCTTCTGGCCTCAGTGACCTGGAGGCTCATTTGTGACATTTCAATGCTTACTGGCCTGGGTGCTTATGCGTGAAGTTTCCATCGTTTCTGGCCTCAGTGACCTGGAGGCTCATTTGTGACCTTTCAATGCTTTCTGGCCTGGGTGCTTATGCGTGAAGTTTCCATCGCTTCTGGCCTCAGTGACCTGGAGGCTCATTTGTGACATTTCAATGCTTACTGGCCTGGGTGCTTATGCGTGAAGTTTCCATAGCTTCTGGCCTCAGTGACCTGGAGGCTCATTTGTGACCTTTCAATGCTTACTGGCCTGGGTGCTTATGCGTGAAGTTTCCATTGCTTCTGGCCTCAGTGACCTGGAGGCTCATTTGTGACCTTTCAATGCTTTCTCGCCTGGGTGCTTATGCGTGAAGTAGCTTCTGGCCTCAGTGACCTGGAGGCTCATTTGTGACATTTCAATGCTTACTGACCTGGGTGCTTATGCGTGAAGTTTCCATAGCTTCTGGCCTCAGTGACCTAAAGGCTCATTTGTGACATTTCAATGCTTACTGGCCTGGGTGCTTATGCATGAAGTTTCCATAGCTTCTGGCCTCAGTGACCTGGAGGCTCATTTGTGACATTTCAATGCTTACTGGCCTGGGTGCTTATGTGTGACGTTTCTGTGCTTTCTGGCCTGTTGTGATCAGGCCTGGGTCAGTGCCTAGGTGCTTTTGTGTGAATTTCCAGTTTCAGGCCTCATTTTAAATAAGATGCTTCATTTGAGCACTGTTTACAAAACTCAGGATATAAAAATCATTTAATGTTTGCACATTGTCTTGTACACTTTTTACTCTGAACCTTTGCATAATTGTTTGAGGTTAAGTGCGTTTTTAAATGTCTTAATGCTATTTTATATGAAGAATAAATTGCCTATATTTAAATTCATGTTTTGTGCTAGACATTTCAATTTTTAGTGTTCTCTGTAGGAATGTCTGTGATTTATGACTGGGTATCCTGGTGCTCCATAAGGTAATCATTTACTATGCTTCAAAAGTTAATACAATCTAATATGTAATGAGAAATGTGTTGAAGAATGCTTTGTTTTGGCCTTTCTGTCTCCAAAATTTTCTTGGGGGGACGACCCCCCAAACTCCCCCTAGTAGTGGTTGCTTACTGCGCTTGCTCGCTACACACCATGTGGCGGCTGGTCTCACTTTTACTTTGTTCTCTCTGATTCACTACGTGTGTCTATTTTTGGTGCTCTCTGAAAGAATGTCTATGGGTACATATGACTAGGTGGGTAACCTGGTGCTCTTTAAGGTCATCTACTATTTACTGTGCTTTGAAAGTTGATACAATTGAATATGTAATGAAAAAGGTGCTGTAAAATTCACCATTTTGGTCTGTCTTTTTCCAAACTTTTCGTGGGGGGAGAACCCCCCCAAACCCCCCTAGTAGCAGTCAGGCTCGCTCGCTGCGCTCGCTCGCTACACGCCGGGCGGGGGCTGGTCTGCCAAAATTTGCCAGGGTTGCTTTCAGTTCCCAGTCCGGCCCTGCTTTGGACCACTTGTTGTCCAAGTCCCGAGCAGGTCTAGTACCGAAGATCAGCGGCCTACCCCGTCCCGAGTGACCGTGGGCTGTTGGTAAACTTTTCCTGCAAAGGCGTCTTCGCGGTTGCTTGCCCGTTGGCTAGTAACTCTTCTGAAGACTTCCACATCAACTTCAAGGGCTCGCCTGGTTGCTCTGGGCCTGCCCTCACTTACCCTTGCTGGGTAAGTCCATCAGACTTTGCTGGTCTGCACCATTGCCAATCTTCACTCTACACAAGACTTGCGGCAGCCAAGGCTTGTTGGCTCCAATCTGAGTGCCGACACCGTCGACAGCTGCAGACATTGTGGGACCTCCCGAATCCAGCTGCTGGTCATCGTCGAGCCTTCCTGGACCTCGTGAGTGAAGAGACAAAACACCATCATCGACCTGAAGAGACGCGACAGCTGTGGTCATCCATCTTGCTGGCCACCGGTCACTGGCAAGTGACTCTGAACTCTGTCCCCTCAATTTCTAGGTCTTCTGCAACTCCAATCCATCATCGGATTCGAACGGACACCTCTCCAGTCGTCACAAGCAGCAAGTCTTCAACAATCTCCATTGAAAACAGCATTGCGACCTGACACCAAAGGACACCTATGCACCCGGCTTCCCTGGGTGAGGTAACTCGTGCACTCCGGTGCCCAAGTGTGTGTTGGCTCTCGAAATACTTACCCTGTAAGTTTCTTGCTTGTTGACTTTTGCGAAGTGCCCTAGAACTGTAAAATACAAACCGCGACATTTGCCATTGAAACGCATTGAAAACACACGTGTGTGTTTAGACACTGCACGCGTCTCCTGTGGGCTGATTACTTACCTGCTAACACTGCAGAAGTGAAGCCCCAGCAATTCCCAAGGCCCTAGGCCTCTTACTTTTGCAAGTCGAGTTTGTTAAACCACTATTTTAGTATATGGTCTGGTAAGCCCCTAGGGCTACAGCCATATCTGTGCTTAATTTATTGAGAACTGTTGATCTTTTGAATGTTTACCTGGCTCTAATCTCATAAAGAGATTAGTAGAGTATATTTAGAAATAAATACATATATATTTGATATATATACCTGTGTGGTGTCTTTTCATTTGGTAATTCAAGAGATTATAAGGTAAAACAAGCTGCTTTACATTCCTCAGAGACTTAGCCTGAAGGCTGCTCTCCACAGCTACCACTAGGATAGCTTTCTTTAAAAGGTTGTCTTTAAACCTATCTACCAAGAGTCGAATTGGACTGGTGCAAGGTGGCCACTATAACTAGTGACCAGCATATGCCAGGCCAACTTCTCACACTCCCCACCCCCCTTTTACTTTTTCAGCACTGGTAAGCATGTGCACTGAGGTAGCGCAGTAGTGTAATGGCACACCGGTGTTCTTGAATGCCACATCCTTGCTATAAATTGTCCAGAAGAGAGATTGAAATAGACTAGGATCTGTCTGCACAATGTATGGTTGAATATTCCTATTGAGTGTATATTCTGTTTGGCTACAGGAATTGGGGTTGCTGTATATTTTTTCCAAATACACTTCGCTATGTTGATTGCAGGAGAAACAGCTTTGTGTACAGTGGAGTACATGAGTGGATATTGCTATAGAATGTGGTATCAAGAGATCTTAACATTACATTGACGGACATTACTATAGAGTGAGTTCTGTGTGCTCTACATGGATTAGTGTGTGTGGGTTTGTATTTACTCTGTAAGGAGGGAGTTTGATATAGACAGACGTCTGTGTTAAGGGTGTGCAAAATTCATGTAATTTGTTTTAGTGAAATCACGCTAAATGCAAAACCGGAATACAGATTCATATTTTAGCACCAAATGCGTCCTTGTGTCTATTTTAGATGCGAGGACAAATTTTGCGCTAAAAAATAGAGCAAAAACCACAAGTGCCACCAACAGCATTCTGGTCATTTGGATTACTCCTGTGCTACAATGACACCACATGGCATAGTTCCAGAAATTTCGCTTATATTGAAATTCAGAAAATTGGTTGTATGACAGAATCACACATGCGATTACATCTCATTCCTTAACAACAGCGTCCTAATTAACCCAGCTCCTTGCCCTGAAAATGACCGCAGCCTTAAAAAAAACACAACAGCCACCCACTCTGAGCCCTGACACTGGCCCCTAGTCCAAACAAGCATTGGCATAGCCAATAGGTCTCGCCTTTGGGACCTTATACGTGTTTAGTAATCCAGCACACATATCCTTGGTGCAACAACATCAACTGTTGCATGGCTAAACACTTAGAAGGTCCCAAAGACGAGACCTATTGGCTATGCCAATGCTTGTTTCCTCCTGTCAGGCTCGTGGCTTGCCACATTCTTGTACTAAGGGAGTGTTATGGTGCACTCTAGGGGTACCAGGGCAGCTGCATCATTTCATACAACTTTCAGCGCTTGTTTAACTTGCCGAAATGAATGACTTTACAATGACAGCACTTACAGTTAAAACGCCCAGCTGTCTGTCAAGAGCTCAGTGCTTCACTGTGTTTTCCTTTGGGGTGAAAAAAGCTCAGACACAGACTTAACGCGGCGAATTGCTGTTGTGTGTATTTCACGATATACTGTGCTCCAAAGTGCTCAGGGGCTCCTTTGGCGCAAGAGGCGCTACATGAACAACAAATAAAAGAATGAGTTATTTGTATAACGCCCTTCTACCGTTGGTATGCCTCTGTGCGCATTCAGGGCCTCAGTGCCCCCTGCGGCTCTAGAATTCCGTTGCAAAGAGTTAATGGTTGTCATGTATCTACTTTGATAACAAAGATGAAACTTTTAATAATAATAAGAAGCACGATTTGGGTTTGTAGAGTGCTATTGCTAGCCGGAAGCGTACTTTTTAGGTCTCGCCTACGCAGAGCGCATGCACTGCTTAGGATAACTTAACCGTCGTGCAGCTATTTATACAAAGCACATACTCGTGCTTGTGGCGGCATACAGCTTGCGGGAGTGCGCAGCGGCACGCCACAAGCACGAGTATGTGCTTTGAAAAAGAGCACACTGCGCGTGCATGCATACACGCATACACCGCATTGCTTTTAAATATCAGCCAGTGTGAGCGCACACCACTCGCGGGTGCACTTTTCCACCTCTCTGCAGCCTGCATGCCCTTGTTAAAGCATTGGGCCCGTTTATAATCTGTTTCTTATCATTGATGCTACATATTTTCCTCCACAAGTCCTGCTCTTTTCTTTGCAGCAAACATGTCACTATCTTTTGGAGGACTCCGCTGTCCCAAACTGGGGTGGCATGGTGAGCAAAAGAATGATGGATTTAACCCAGATCTCTTGACTGGGGGGGGAATGTTTTGATTTGTTCTGCATTCCGTCCATCAATTGTGTGTCTTTTGCTTTCTCGCCCTAAGTGCGCCAGGTATGCCCAGATGTGGGTCCTGGGCTCACTGTGCCACTGGAATCAAGCTATCCTGGCTGAAGAGGGGTGAAACCCCGAAACCGGTCCTAGGATGCTTGTTTCCAGTCCAGGGAGGACCTGGCTTGGCAGTTCGGGCTGGACTGCTCCCATGAGGCACAGGGTCAAGACTGATTTGCATATGGCCAGGTCTAAACTGGAGTGGCATGGTGAGCAAAAGAATGATGGATTTAACCCAGATCTCTTGACTGGGGGTGAATGTTTTGATTTGTTCTGCATTCCGTCCATCAATTGTGTGTCTTTTGCTTTCTCGCCCTAAGTGCGCCAGGTATGCGCAGACGTGGGTTCTGGGCTCACTGTGCCACTGGAATCAAGCTATCCTGGCTGAAGAGGGGTGAAACCCCGAAACCGGTCCTAGGATGCTTGTTTCCAGTCCAGTACATTGTGCGATGCATTCTCTGTACCTGGTTTTTGCAACAAGAGAGCACACACGTTAACACTTCAATGCTTCGTCTGGCTTTTCCACAGACCTAACAAAGCCCCGGCCTCCTATTAGGCATTATAGGTGCATCAAAATGACGATAAGGTTTTTAATTAGAGACTTCTTCAGTAATGTAGGGAGCATTAAAGTTGTCCATGATTGTGGCCAGACATTTGGCGTTTATTGCAAAAGCATTTCCCCTATCCAATTATACAGATTAAAAAGCTCTTACTGTATTGTAGATATAATGTTCTGTAAGCCGTTACCCTTCATGCAAGTCGGCGTTACAGCTAGTTAATTAGTGGAGAGAAACATTTTGCTAGTTTTTAGGTCTCGGCTAGTGAAGGCTGCGCTTGCGCAGTCTCGCTTGCGAGATTTAATGACTTGGAGAAGAGGGGCTTGAACCCGCCCCTCTTCTCCCCTGTTCTCCATTGGCTGGCCTCTTGAATACTGGCCAGCCATTGGAGAAGAGGTCTGTTACTCCGAACAGGCCCCGTCCTTTTCGGATTCGGGGCGTTTTTTTTTATTGCTTTTTGGTTGCTTTTCGCTTTTTGGCAGCCCGCCCCTTAGACGCCCACAAGACAGCATGTCTTCACGCTGCCTACACGCGCCAGTCGGCTCTCTGATTGGTTGGCACTACCAAATAAGCAATGTGATTGGTGGACCTTGTCAACCAATCAGAGAGCCGACTGGCGCGTTGTGTGATGTGTCTTGTTTACCCTGCAGGCGTTTGTGCCGATCTGCCGCTGCTCCTCGCAGCCCGTAAGCGCTTCTTTGGGGTGCATCGCGGTCCGTGGAGGCCGGGGACGGCTGCTTCACGACAACACCCTAGACTTAGAAAGCACGTGTTTTCATTCCGGGCAGAAGGGGGGCGGAAGAGGCACGGATGAGCCATGGAGACGTGGATTGCACAACCGGCGTCTGCATGAAATCTGTCTGGAATGTCCTCTCAAAGGACACTCTCTTCTTCGTGGGCAGGTACACAGGTTTCAGGGCGATTTGAATCGCGGCGCTTCAGACTCTAGCAGTGCCCTGACACACACAGATCCAGAAACGGGAGCTATGAGAAGTGAGGGGGCTCTGTTCCAGGCCCGCTTCCGGGCACTGACTAACGCTGAGCTCAGCCGGGACAGCTCATTTATACAAGGGCCTCCGCTCCCCCATCCCCTGCCCGGAAAGAAACACATTCTCAGATGCGATAAAGGAAGCAATTGGACCTTTTTCATCTTTTCAAAGATCGCTCCCGGGACTGGCTCAGGCACAGGGGCCTGTGAAGCGCGGTGACTCAATTGCCCGGCTTCAGGAAATCAGAGGAGATTAAAAGTAGTTCTTAGCGACTGCACATGACATGAGCCGAGAGAGTAAACACAGCGCGTGCCCGTGACTCACTGGGGGTTTTGATGTACACATCTCCAGGCCGGTGCCCTCTGCGACGAGGGCAGGCAGCAGTGGCCAAGGAAGTTATTACTAGAGGGCTAGTGGGCACAGAAAGGAGCACTGGTAAAACCGTTGTGGCCTCTATTGAAAAATAGTATATTCGTTTAAAAAAAAACATTACAGAACATGGTGTGGCCACTAGGAATGTTCATGCACTTCTTATGTGTATACGTTTGATTCAGCGAAGTGCGGCGTGAGGTCAGTTGTATGGTCACTTGTTGATCTCGCCAGTACCATTGTTTTAAAATATGTTTCACATTCTGTGCAGCGCTTCGTTTAGCAAACTCGACAAGACAGGGCTTTGTTATTTAAGTGTGGCTGCTCAGGATCTCCATTACTAGCAGAAAACTCCCTGTTTAATAGATTTATTTTGCAAAGAGTGACTTTTACTTGTCCACCTTCTATCTGTGGCGGTATGTTTCGAGCGCATTGGCTTAACGTATAACGTTGCGTGTTGGCATATTTAACGGGGTAGTGTTCATTTACTTTGTCGGCTCTAAAGTGCTTCACTCTGCTCTCGTTTGGGAAAGCATTACGTCATTCTGGCGATCTAGCTCATCCAGTTGAATGCTCGTTCCTTGAAAAGAGCGCTGATTGGCAGTTCACAAGTTCGAATCCTAGGAAAGCCTTCTTTAATTTTCTGTCCTTTCCAATGTCGTAAATTAAGCAACATAAACCGGGAAATACTAAAGTGTTCTTCAATGGGTGGAAAGGTTGGGTTGTCCGTGCCTTCCGTGGGTTGTCCGTGCCTTCTTCCACTTCCCGTTGTCCACGCCTTCTCCCCTCCTCATTCCCATTGTCCATGACTCCTGCCCCCCGCCCTCCCTCCCGTTGTCCGTGCCTTCTTCCCCTTCCCGTTGTCCGCCCCTTCTCCCCTCCTCCCTCCCGTTGTCCGTGATGTTTATCATTTGCAATGTAATGGGACTCGTGTAAATGCGAGTCCTGTTGCATTGTAAATGCTTGTTTTAACTTTTGTGAGTACATTTGATTTCACTATATGAAGTCTGTAATGATTTCAATTAATCGTACAATAAACATATATCTATCTGTAGATGGGGTGCGGTGCATGGACAAGGACTTCAGTTTAAATGCCACATGACGTCTAAGCGTGTGGGTGAGAGTTCCTCTCTGAGGGGCCGTGTACAGTGCCGAGTATGAGAAAGGGAGGCAGCGAGGGGCAGCCTCGGCGAGGGAGGGGTGGGGGATGGATATGTTCTAACCTCTCTGAGCAAAGACGTGTGTAGTGCGGAGAAGGGTCCCGCTCAGGAAGGACTCGGCCTGGTAAGGAACGGGTATGGAGTGGTTTATTGAGAATACGTGGGCCGGATGAATCCAAGTACCTCAAAAACCACGCATCCAGTGTTGATAGATCATTTTTCAAATCTTGATTTTCGGATCTGAATTATGTCCCCCAAAAAGCAGTGACTTCTAATAGCACTGGGCTGGATAACAGGCATTTGGCAAGCATGCAGCAAAGCTTGAAAGGAAGAGGTTCAGTGAGTGAGAGAGTCATCAAGGGAAAGGTTCAACAAGAGAGATATTAAATGAGGTAGAGGTTAAAGAGGAGCTTTATGAAGGGTTTTCAGTGACGGAGGTTTACTGAGAAAGGTTGCATGAGTGCGGGTCCGTGAGGCAGGGGTTCAGTTAGGGTGACTCAGTGAGGGTATGTTCAGTGAATCTGATTCTGTGAGCAAGGTTCTGTGAAAGGGGTTCAACAAGGGAGAGGTTCAGTGAAGGAGGTTTAGTGAGAGCAAGGTTCAACGAGGGAGAGGTTCAATGAGGGAGGTTTATTAAGAGTGAGGTTCAGTGAGGGAGAGTTTCAGCGAGGGCACTTCAGTGAGGAAGAGATTCAATAAAGTCAGTCCGTCCAGTGATGAAAATTCAGCGAGCAGATTCTATGTACTGTGCAAGTCATTTATGATGATACGGTTCAGTGACGAGAGGTTGAAAGAGCAGAGGGTCAGAAAGTGGAGGTTCACCCAGTGAGGTTCAGTGGGTAGGTTCGGTCCGAAATAAGTTTAATAAGGAGAAGGGCGAGTGAAAAGGTGTTCATTAGGTAAAAGCGAGCTTCTTTGAGAAAATACTTTTCAGGAGCTTCAGTTCGGGTCTTGATGCAGGTGGCTCTGTGGGTGGCTCTATTTGTGTGTGGGTTGCTCTTTGTGAGTGGCTCTGTGGGTGGCTGTGTGTGTGGGTGGCTTTGTGTGTGGCTCTGTGTGGGTGCAAATGCAATAGGTCTCGCATTTGAGAGTGATTAAGCTATTGACATTGTAAATAACAATGCCGTTTCTTTAAATGTTTTAAAAACAAAAACATAAACAAAAATAATGTCATGAGCAATGCCAATAGCTCTAACTTTAACAATGCCGAGACCATTGCATTGCAAATGCTTGTTCAGTTTGCCCCTGATAGCTTAGTAATTTTGCTTCTGCTAAATACATGGCCCTGTAGTTCGTTCTGAGGCTGGGCACCGTTTCAGAGCTTTTCTAGGATTTCTCGTTGACTGGAGGCTGTTATGTCGTCGTGTTCGGATAGTGGAGGCTAATATGTTAAATATATATATTTTTTTTTATTGTCCACATCCGTTAGTGGGGTGATTGTGATATGCTCAAGCCTGCCAGAGGTCTGTATCATGTACTTTGTGTATGGGTGCCTGTGCCATCTGACTCTGATCTTTATCTCATTCTAAGCAGGGGAGCATTTCTCATTCTTCGGGCTGAAGCGTCAGTGCTGCTGAGCATCGTTTGCAGGTTTTGTAGCACTGCCGTCCTATTGTGTGCTTTGAGTGGCATATTCTGTAAGGTTGTGTGTGGAGTAGTTTGCGCTCTCTGGAAGGTAATAAATAGCCAACCGCAAGGCTGTGCTACACTGATTTATGCCTACCTTAGATATTTCCTTAACTGATTAAGGGACGGTTGCCTGAGAAGAGGGGTTTGGTGTGAGGGGTTGGCTACTCATTCCTTAGCATGTGGCTTTGGTACAGTGTTTTGTGCATTTGAGTTCTGAGAGATCTTTGTGCTGTGCTGATGGGGGTTTAGGGATTTATAGAAGTAGACCGATAGGGAGGGGTCATTTCCTCTCTTGGCTTGTGAGTGTTATTGCAAGACCTTTGATAGATGACTGTATGGCAAGTAGATTTATGCGTTGTTGGATGCGGGAGATACCTGCAGGTGATAATGTGTTGGGTTTAATATTGGACTCTCCTGCGGGAGCAGTACAAATAAACATTTTGTCAGGTTGATGCTCAAACAATTAATTTGTTCCGTTGCAGTGTAATGATTGATGGTCCATTACAGTTCCGGTCAGTTGGTATGTTATAGCTCCTTAACATTCTACAAATATGTACAGGTCATTCTGTATGCTTCAAAATATTTTTGGGAGAATTTCTGGGTCTGCCGAAGTGTAAAAGATGTCTCTGGAAATCCACTAAGAATAACACTGCCACTTGTTTATTTCAATCGAGGTTAGTGTGCGTTAAATTGATGATAAATACAAAGTATTGTACATCTGGTTCAGGACGTTTTTCATTTTCAGTGTTAGATGTGGAAATTGAGGGCTGAGAGCTGCTTGGTGTTCAAGAACCCAGGGGCATATTTTCAAGAAACGGCGTTAACATTATCGCTGGTTTAGCGGCAGAAAACTGCCGCTAAAGCGGCGATAAGGGGCTTGATAATATGCACGTGGGAATTCCCATAGAAGCCCATGTTCTGGTGTCAACATGGGCTTCTATTGGAATTCTCTGCGGCATATTATCAAGCCCATTGTCGCCGCTTTGGCAGCAGTTTTTTGCCGCTATAGCAGTGATAATGTTAACACCGTGCTTGATAATATGCCCCCCAGTTCCCTCTGTAAGGGAACAACAATGACCTCATAATGACAAGTGTGCTCTAGAAAGGTCTTTGAGAATTATTGTTTCCATGGATTCACTTAATCTGTTATTGCATATTAATCTGTATTGCCCACGCAAACAATAATAAATGAAATGCAGAGAATTACTTGTAACATAGATGAATCGGAGAGTGTAGAGAATTAATCATGTTCTAGATGTGGTTGCAACACTGTGGACCGAACTAATACAGAACCCCAAGGTTTAATCATGCCCTAATTCTGAGGGAAATGCATTCAGTATTGAGCGAGCGAATCAGGTTGCAGGTGCATGCTTGCGAGGTCAGCCCAATTTTGATTTAGCTCAGATTGAATTGGTCCATAGCAAAATATTTGTGAGGTCACCCAAAGATGCAAGTTAAATGGAACATAGATATTTACACGGTGCATGCTTCAAAGTAGGTGATAGCCATGAGTTGAGACCTTGCTATATCTAAAATCACCACTGCGATATGCTTCCTAGTTCTAGGATTATGGAAAGTTCTTCCTTGTTAGGACTTATTAGCTGTGGCTGTGAGAGTTGCACAACACAATAACCAATTTTCCACACTCTGTTCGAACCTGGTTTACCCATCCCCCGCCTGCTTTGAGCTCCCTGAAATTGTTGATTGCTTCATGCTACATCTAGGCTCCTGGACTTACCCATCGCTTGACCCAGAAGGCCCTTTCCAAAGCTTGACTGGTCACCTTTCTGGTTGCTTATTGCTATATTTGAGTGTTAAACTGGAACAAATGTGGTGTAACCAATGCCTAGATAGTGTTAACAAGTGTAACAAGCATTGGCATAGCCAATAGGTCTCGCCTTTGGGACCTTATAAGTGTTTAGCCATGCAACAGTTGATGTTGCACCAAGGATATTGTGCTGCATAACTAAATACTTATAAGGTCCCAAAAGCGAGACCTATTGGCTATGCCAATACTTGTTTCTTCCTGTCAGGCTCGTGGCTTGCCGCATCCTTGTACTAAGGGAGTGCTATGGAGCACTCTAGGGGTACCAGGGCAGCGGCATCATTTCATACAACTTTCAGCGCTTGTTTAACTTGCCGGAATGAATGACTTTACAACGACAGCACTTACAGCTAAAACGCCCAGCTGTCTGGCAAGAGCTCAGTGCTTCACTGTGTTTTCCTTTGGGGCGAAAAAAGCTCAGACGCAGCCTTAATGCGGCAAATTGCTGTTGTGTGTATTTCACGATATATTGTGCTCTAAAATGCTCAGGGGCTCCTTTTGCGCAAGAGGCGCTACATGAACAACGAATAAAAGAATGAGGTATTTGTATAGCGCCCTTCTACTGTCGGTATGCCTCTGTGCGCATTCAGGGTCTCAGTGCCCCCTGCGGTTCTGGAATTCCGCTGCAAAGAGTTAATGTGTTTCAAGTATCTACTTTGATAACAAAGATGAAACTTTTCATAATAATAAGACGCAAGTTGAATTCGGGGTTGTAGAGTGCTATTGCTAGCCGGAAGCGTACTTTTTTCTTCCTGTCAGGTGGCAGGCTCGTGGCTTGCCACATTCTTGTACTAAGGGGGTGCGATGGAGCACTCTAGGGGTACCAGTAAACATGTGAACTCGAGAGAGAGGGGGGCTTAGTTCGAATAAAGGACAAGCGATGGGAAGAGATATTAGAACAGCATAAGAAACACAGAATAGCAGCTTTAATGAACAGGGTGGAAGAAAGGGTGAAACCGGGGTTAGAAAGGTCACCCCCTGAGAATCAGTTTCAGGAGCAAACTCAGAACTTTTAGAACCTGCAGTGTCCAGCGAGTAGTGCGCGCGCGCTCGTGTGAAATCGGACACAAAACAGATGTCACACTGCGCGCCACTGCTCGTAACCGCAAGCCGTAGGTCTTTTCACACGCACGAGCGTGTGAAAAGTCCAGAGCGATTCCAAGAGGTCGTTTTCCTAGAGCAGCGAATTCACTGTTCTAGGCTTGACCTAAAAACAACTGGACCCCAGCCCACTGCCCTGAGCCCTAAAATCCAGCCCCCAGCCTTACAAATTACCTTGACCCCAGCCCTAAAAACACCCAGCCCAGCCTTGACCCTAAAACCGTCCCCACGCCCTAAAAACTACCCCGACCGCCCGCCCTGAACCCCAAAACGCAGTTTCCAGCCCTGATAAGTACCCCTACCTCAGCCCTAAAAACTGAAAACTACTCACCAAGCCGTGTCCCGATCCTTCCCATTCCTTCCATTCTTGTCCGGGCAGGAAGTCCCTCCAGCTCTCCAACACCTCCCACTCCCTGCCCGTTCACTCCGAACCTAGAGCGCTGACTGACTTTACCACGCATATGCCTTCGCTGCCTTTACAACGGAAATTGTTGTACAGGCAAGCGTGGTAACGGCAAGCGTGGTAAGGGCAAGCGTAGTTTCGACCGCGTTGTTAATGCTATTTCCCCAGAAAATTAAGTCAGATTACAGCTGTTTATCGGACAATTTGCCAGGGCTTAGTGTGTGTACTCTGAAAGTCCAGGTGACTGGAGAATGAGGTTAGTGTTTGCATTGCTGAAAACGAGGAGGCTATGGGAGGCTTGTGTGCACTGAAAGGGGTGAGATAGCTATGAGCAGGTCTCTATGAGTCGTAGGCTAAGACATATTTAATCAATGGCATGTGGGCATTCCCATTTTCTTGGTGATGCCACAACCCCATGTACCCTGACCTGGAAGTCCTGGCCTGGAACTAATGTGCTCCATGAACCCTTGGCCTTCTCCCCCATAAAGACTTTCCTAAATAATTACATGACGGGAAAGTATGTCATATGGAATAACCTAGTACAAAGTAACATATGCTGCCCCTAATCAATGGGGGAGGGTCACAAACTTTACATCCACCCCATCCTGCAATGCTAAGTAAGTGAATCATACAAAGTGACCTAGCAAGAAGTGACCTAGCCAGTGATCCTAGCATTCAGATCCCACTGCATCAAACCACTTCCACTCTTTGACTCCATTCCACAGTGCAATAGTCATGAAATGATGATGTAATCAGTGACCTGGAAGGACCTGACATAGGTAGTGATCCTAGCATTTGGGCCACAGGGTTTCACCATATCACACGTGCAGTGCACAGGTAAATACTCCAAAGGAAGTGACCCACCAGGGAGAAATGTAGCGAGTTGCCCCTTAGCCTGTGGGTTCCACCCTTTTAACCCATTCCAACATGAAATGCTCAGGAAGTCTGGCCATAGGAAGTGACATAGATGGTGACCCAAACTCCAGACCATACAGAACACCGCAGCCAGACTCGTCCTCTGTATCCCTCGACACAAACACATCACCCAACACCTGCAGAACTTCCACTGGCTCCCCGTTGAGAAGAGAGCAAAGTTCAAGATACTCAACCACGACTACAAATGCTTCCACAAAACAGGACCCCATTATCTCAACGATAGAATCTCCTTCCACGTACCCAAGAGGAACGTCCGATCAGCCGACCTCGCCGAACCCCCGCGCATCCGATGAGCATGAACGGTTGGAAGAACCTTCTCCTTTAACGGCCAAGACTTAGAACGAGCTCCCAATCAACATAAGACGCGCCCCCACCCAGCACATCTTCAGGAAGACACTCAAGACCTGGCTCTTCAACTGACCGGAGCTGCTTCTCCCTCCCACCCTCCAGCACCTTGAGACCCTCACGGGTGGTTAGTGCGCTTAAAACACCCTGATTGATTGATTGATTGATTGACCCAAGCATATGGTCAACTATTCCCACTCTTTGACCTCATTCCAACGCTCTGTGGACACTGGCTCATTTTTACTTACTATGCTCCGCTTCCTGGTTTTAGCGGTCCTCGTTTTCACCAACCACCCTGGTGGGACTCGGGGTCCTAGGGTGCAACACCAACAAAGCCTGCAGCTGCCGAGGGGGGAAGCGTGAACATCATGCTATAAAGCGCTGCCTCGACACCCGCGGCGCGGGACGCTCTGGACACACTGGCTCATTTTTACTTACTGTGCTCCCCTTCCTGGTTTTAGCGGTCCTCATTTTCACCAACCAACCTGGTGGGACTCGGAGTCCCAGGGTGCAACGCCAACAATAGCCTTCAGCTGCTGAGGGGAGAGGCGTGAACATCGCGCTATAAAGCGCTGCCTGGACCCACGTGGCACAACACGCGCGTTGGTCAAGGGTGGGCCCGTCCTGCGCCTGTCGACGACAGGAGGAGACGGGGCAGGGCCACCCCCCTTGAGTTGGACTTCGGGGACCATCCAAGTAAAACTTTGGTAGCAGCAGAATTGTGGTGTACCGTGTGGGCTGTGTTACAACGTTAAGATCTTCTAACTGAACTCAACACATCCGGAAAGTCAAGCGCACACCATTGTAAAATAAGGTACTGTCTTTAGGGGGAACAACCTTTACAATGCAACTTTTACAACGCACTACCTTTACAACGCATTTTTTACAACGCATAATCCATTACAACGCATGACATTACAACGCATGACACTACAACGCATTTTTAAAAACTACCTTTACAACGCATTCCATTACAACGCATACTACCATTACAACGCATACCATTACAACGCATAATATTACACTACACTATCCAACACTTACCCTACTGTTGCACCCCCTGGAGTTAGAATAGTAATTTTTACCCCTATACTATCCAACACTTACCCTACTGTTGCACCCCCTGGAGTTAGAATAGTAATTTTTACCCCTATTCTATCCAACACTTACCCTACTGTTGCACCCCCTGGAGTTAGAATAGTAATTTTTACCCCTATACTATCCAACACTTACCCTACTGTTGCACCCCCTGGAGTTAGAATAGTAATTTTTACCCCTATACTATCCAACACTTACCCTACTGTTGCACCCCCTGGAGTTAGAATAGTAATTTTTACCCCTATACTATCCAACACTTACCCTACTGTTGCACCCCCTGGAGTTAGAATAATAATGTTTACCCCTATACTATCCAACACTTACCCTACTGTTGCACCCCCTGGAGTTAGAATAGTAATTTTTACCCCTATACTATCCAACACTTACCCTACTGATGCACCCCCTGGAGTTAGAATAGTAATTTTTACCCCTATACTATCCAACACTTACCCCACTGTTGCACCCCCTGGAGTTAGAATAGTAATTTTTACCCCTATACTATCCAACACTTACCCTACTGTTGCACCGCCTGGAGTTAGAATAGTAAGTTTTTACCCCTATACTATCCAACACTTACCCTACTGTTGCACCCCCTGGAGTTAGAAAAGTAACTTTTACCCCTATACTATCTAATACTTACCTTAAATGCAATTTAATATTATGCGTTGTAATGGTATGCGTTGTAAAGGTAGTATGCGTTGTAATGGAAATGCGTTGTAAAGGTAGTTTTTAAAAATGCGTTGTAGTGTCATGCGTTGTAATGTCATGCGTTGTAATGGATTATGCGTTGTAAAAAATGCGTTGTAAGTGCATGCGTTGTAAAAGTGTGCGTTGTAACATCATACATCCGTCTTTAGACTCAAAAAGAGGAAAGCTTACTTCTTGCTTCCTGCTACATACACCTGTGGTTTTTGCGTGTTTATGCTATTTTCATTACTCCAACACGAGACTCGATCCGCTTAGTGAAAATTATTATCTCCCTCGCATAGACCGCGGGTTCGTGGCCTTTGACGTATTTGTTTACTGTTAAATTGTGACAAGGGTTGGACTCAAAATTTGAAAATACCTCATAATAACCAATCACACTATAGTAGTTGAGTTGTGTACTGTTAATTTAAGACCTGCCTTATATCCCCCCTTTTTTATTTTTTACACCTAGCAATCTGTATAGCAGAAACTCCCCGCGGGAAATGGGAAAGAGGAAGTATCCAGCCTCTGTGGGTAAGAGCAGTACTCCAGACAAATCCCAAAATACGCTTCTGAAGTATATTACAGGGGCCATGGGGGCTATAGAAAAGCAAAAATCTACGGTTGAGGAGGCATTACATATAAACAACGATTGCGACTATGTTCTCAAACCCGTATCTCATGAGCATCATGATTCCCAAGCACCTGACTGCATATTAGAGAATCACACTAGCCGCAATGACAATACTAAGAAAGACATGGGCTCCAGAAATGAACACACCATATGTAGCGAAACTAAGGCAAATGGCTGCCTGAATATCATTCTGAAACTATTTCGCCAACAAAGTCCAATTCCCCCCACCGAAACTGGTCAGAAAGCCAGAGACTAACCCCCCTGGGATCCGTGTATTACCGGAGACAGTGCGACCTAAGCTAGCGACTAGCCATCTACAGGTTATAGAACAACATGCTCCTACTCTGGCACGTACAAATATAGATTCAGGTACGTTAATAATTGATAAGCTAAATAACTTAGCTGAATCCATTAAACAATTAGACCAACACATTAATAATATCCGGGGTTCCATACAAACTTGGCTAGTGAAGGTAGAAACTAGAACTAATTTGTGTCTAGAACTATTGAACATTGTTGCTACCGCCAATGCCCCTAAAGCTCTGGATAATACGTCAGATGTGTTAATAATAATTAACACCAAAGCAAGCAATACACTGTCAAACAGGTCAGGTTTACATCCCCTTAACCATTCAGGTACACATAGCAATAGAGTAGCGGGCAAGCCGACCACAACTGTATTTCCCAATCTGAAGACAGAAGAGGATGTAAAAGTGGTACTGGTGCAACGCCTTCGGTCTTAATTGAGCATCAAACTGATCACATAGTGCACGTATCTGACCACTTGGATTTACCACCTGCGGCTACACCATACGTGGTAGTATTAACAAACCTCCCTCCCCTACCCAAAGACAGCAGAGAAAATTGGGTCGCACTAAGAAACAAGTCACTGAACTAGCTAGGTGCCAGAACAGGGTTAACCAAACATTTATTCAGTGAATTTAAACTGGCAAGAAGGGTCAAATGGGTAGGGAGTGGGCAAAAAGCACTTCCTGGTGACTGTATTGTATTACATTTCAAGACACCCCTGCTAGTTGAAACCGTGCAGAATAGAACTAGAATTACCAACATACCCGTAGATATGATTGCTACCGTTCCGCTAGGATATTTTTACCAACCAAAATCTTATACTAATGACATCAGACCAATACTAATGCCTGCACAGAGAATGAGGATGGATCATAGTCACCCGGTTCAAACCTCCAATCGTTTTCATTGCCTAGCCTCCCTAGACGGTTTGGACTGACTTGATGACCATCCTTCTATGGATAGTATAGAGCGGACTCCAAGACTTTACCCCAAGGGCGAGGTTATCGAGGGTAAATGTCCAAATTTGGCAAGCAAGGAAGCCAGATCGATTACTGAAAGCATGGTAGATACGGATGGGAGTAAATGGCATATAGAGGATTAGGGCGAACTGTTAGGATTTCTAAGTTGGAATGTGTCTGGTCTGAAGAGGAACAGACTTAACACAGAGTGGATAGAGTTTTTGACAGACTATCAAATCATTTCTTTGCAGGAGACATGGCTCACTGAGCCTGTTCACATGAATGGATTTAGGACGTACTTTACAACGGCCATCCATTCAACCCAAGGGCGGGCGAAGGGGGGACTATGTATTTTTGTGTCTAATAGTGTTCGATTTACCAATATCAAAATGGTTACTCATAACCCATTTTATCAATTATTACTATGTGAGTCGCAAGGGGCAACAAGACTGGCATTAAGCAACTTTTACAATAACACTACAACAAAGGAAATTATAAACACCTTGAATTGTTTGAGTGTGGAAGTCAAACATATTTTCACAGGCAGAAATAGTCAAACCATCATTTATTGGGATGGCGACTTCAATAGGCAACAATGCCACACCCAGATGGATAACATTTGCGTCATGGTAGACCAAGAGGGCAATGACCAGCCCCATTTTAGCCATGGGTGTTATGGGGATAAGATCAACGATATAATGTTTACATTTGATTTGTTTTTTGCAAATGAATTTGCCTCCCTGCATGTGGCCCGTAAAACAACCTTTCATTGAAGGAATAGCCAGAGTATTATCAACCACATCCTATTCTCTCATTGGTGTTTAAGCTACCTGTTTAATTTCATTGCTCACCCAATTACACTTAGTGATCACTTTCCACGAAGCATACATATGAACATGGCGCTATTTTTTAAGCAGAGACGTAGCTGTATATATAAATAGGCAATTGAGGTCGCGCTAGCAAGGACCAGTGGTTATTCCCTGCGCAGGACTCAGATTAACCCGGAAGGCCTCCACTCTAAGCTGGTTTTTAATAAGAGGAGTGACTTCGAATGCTGTCTAGATGACTCAAGATCAAATACTGAAATCATCACAGCCTTTTTATCAATCACAGATGGTATTAAAGAGGGCCTTTTTGTCGCAGGTGAGAAGGCTAAATAGAAGGAACACGGATGGTTTGACTCATCGTGTTCCAAAGCACTCAAAAGATTAAAGGAGGAGCTACATAAAACACCTAGAAACCCGACAGAAGTACACAAATGCAGACTTGAATATAAGCAGGTAGTAAAATTACAGAAACTAACTCTAAGAGAGAAGGCATGGGAACACCTACAGGAAGCAAGCGCTAGTAACGATTCAAGAGCATTCTGGAGGGTTATTAATTCCACACCCATTGCTAACCTCGAAGGTCCCAGAGTGGAGTTTGCCATACTGGAGGTAGAATGGATCAGCCATTTTTCTAAGATTTACGCTCGCCCTGATACACCTGTAGCATGAGGGCCTGTCCATAGTTATGCTGAAAATATCACCTCATCTCAAACTTCCCCTATCATACCTTTCACCTTGGAAGAAGTTAATAATGCTATCTTAGAGAGTAAGAGTGGTAAGGCACCGGGCCCGGATGCAATACCGGTCGATTTGTACATAGGTAAGATTGACCTTTGAGGGCCCCTGCTAACCCTAGTACTAAGGGCCTGTTGTCTAAAAGGGAAGCTGCCTACATGGCGAGAGTCTGTCATTGTCCCGATTTTTAAAAAAGGAGACCAGCTTAATCCTGCTTGCTACAGACCCATCTCGCTCACAGATTCTCTTGTTAAGATATCAGGGCGTGCAATTCTAAAAAGGTTGCAGGACTTGGCGGAATCACAAAACATCCTGTCAGACTTGCAATAGGGCTTTCGCCCGGGTATTGGTACGATTGAGCAGAGCCTCAACCTAAATATGTTAATAGGAAAGTATGTTAATGCCAAGAAAGGGGATTTAAATCTAGCCTTTGTCGACTTAACCTCGGCCTTTGTCTGTGTCATACACTCCAAGCTGTGGCAAAAACTGATGGATGTGGGAGTGGAGGCACCAATCATCAGCCTATTGAGGGACCTGTATTCGGCTGTAAAACCAGGGTCAGATATGGTAATAGGGGAGAATGCACTGAAGCATTTAGCGTCGAGAGAGGGGTGGGGCAGGGATGTGTTCTGGCCCCCTTCCTGTTTTCATTATATATTAACAGCGTTGGAGAGGTCCTTGCAACATCAACTAAAGACTTACCACAAATAGGTACGCGCCCAGTTCTGGCCCTCCTCTACGCTGATGATGCAGTTCTTAAGGCTCGCACACCCCTAGCTTTGCAGTCCCTGTTGTCTAATTTTTCAGACTACATGAAAGATCTTGCGGACACATGCATCAAAATCTGCTATTGTGATTCCTTATTAGCGAAAAATAAGTAATCGCTAATAAGGAATTGCAAAAACCAATGCATCAATAAATTCGCAAATAATTGCGAATCCGTAAACATCGCAATCTGGAATTGGGATTTCTAGTTACTGAGTCGCTATTAGTGAAATTGCTATTAGAGAATTGCAATTAGCGAAATCGCTAATAGCGAGTTCGTTTTTGATGCAGCTTGATGACATCACAACCAGGAAGTGACGCATCCCATGCTGAATCCAGTGCACTGAGAGAGTCAGAGGAGGAGGCCGACTGCAGGAGCACAGCTGAAGGAACAATTTTGGGATTTGGAAAACTGTTCAGGGACATCAACATGGTTTCAGGATCAACTGGGGAGAAGTCTGCAAACTGCAAGAGGAAGCTGAAATTCAGCGAAAATGAAATTGAAATCCTCATTGAGGAAATTGTGCGGAGGTTGTGAGGAGGTATGACAAGATTTTTGGAAAGCTGTCACTCCAGGTCCCTGAGTCAGAAAAGCGCAAAATCTGGCTCAGAATACAATCCAAAGTAAATGCAGTGGGCGTCACCCACCGCACAATAGAAGACCTGCGCAAACTCTGGTATGACCTGCGCAGCCGTGCAAAGGAGAGGGTTGCTGCCAGGCTTGCGGAGGCCAAGAAGACTGGAGGAGGACCACAAGCACAATCTGGGAACACACTCCAATAGGACCTAGTGGAGTCCACACTTCAGCCTGTAGCTGTAGTTGGAGTAACGGAGTTGGACACCTCTGCACCGGCCAGTACTTCACAAGGTAAGATGCATGCAATTGTCCATATGATGCTGAATCCTACAAAAATACCATCAAGTCAGATCAGGTGTAGTGTTCAGAATCATACCCCAGTCCACATTTTACTTGCTACACCCAAATGCATAATGGGATTAACAGGCAGCAAATCCTCTAGGAAAGGCAAGTAGGGAGGAAAAGATCATTGTTGCTAACAAGTACAATAAGAAAGTGAAACATATAGACACTGTGCGTCAGAAAGTAATTTAATGGAACCAAAAAATGTATATTGTGACACACACATGTTTTAAAAAGTGAACTAAAATTGCACTATTAAACATTGCAGATGCAGCTGCACAGGAGACAGAGGAAAGTGAAGGCGAAGATATCCAGGAGACTCAGACACAGTCAGGAGTGGAGACACATGTGGCCCCACAAACCACAAACCCTGCACCACAAGAGGCAGGACCACAGTCCCACCACTACCTGCCATGGAAGTAGAGGAGGAGACCCAACATGATCCCCAGACATCCCAGCCTGGGCGTACACCCACAACAAGACCCCATTCACAGGTGTGGCACAGCAATGTCCAAACCCAGAGGCGCAGGTCAATGGCACATATGGGAACAGCAGAGGATGATAGTCCAAATGTCTGGGGTGGGCTGGAGAGCCAAATGCTGAGGGTGCAGTGCCTGAAAGCAAAGATCATGCGATTAATGCAGGCACAACATTGCACAATGTCATACAACATGGCAGACATGAGGGACTGCTTGAAGGAGCTGACTACATCAGTGGTGGAAGGACATAGAAAGTCAAATGAAGCCATACAGGAGCTATTCAGGGTGATGCAGGAGGACCATGTGTCCCAACGAAGAAGGCATTGCCAATTCTTAGGGCGCTTAGATAGCTACACCAGAGCCATAAACCGGCTGAGCACCAACACAGCTCTGCTGTCCTGTGGTTCTGTGGCCATGCAGGTCGAAATGAGCCATTGCTGTGGGGATGTGGCCAGGGGACTCATCCAGGTCACAAATGCAGTTGAGCAATTTCAGACTGCTTCTTCTGGGGGCAGCAATGTATTGGTTGGAGGGAAGAGTGAGGAGGCGTCCAGCCTCAGTAGTCTCTTGGTGCCAGTGACTACATGCAGGAGGCGCACCACTAGGAGTACCACTGCATCAGAAGGCTCCACGAAGGACGTGACTGAGCCCACAGAAAGGCGTTTGGGGGTGCATTCACGCAAAAAGTAGTGTGGTGTTGGAAGAATAACTCCAATATGGTGATGTAACCATAATCATGCCAATTGTTGTGACTGACATTCAAGTACAATGATCATGTCATGTAGTATATTTTTTTCACTCACTCTGCTAGTTAGCACCTGGTATGTGTGCATTAACACTACCACATTTATTCATTACAAAAAAATCAGTTAAACTATGCAGTGTCTTGTCTCATCAATACCCACCTTAAAAATAATGCTGTGTTATTTCTGCACGTCTCCGTCTCCCTTCTGCTAAGCTTGCCCCAGCTGCTGCTTGTGGTGGTTGCCCTGGGTGGTTGTTTTCCTCAGGCTCGCTGTCAGACAGTTCCAGGGTTATGCATCTCCTAGTTGCAATGTTGTGCAACATGGCACAAGTGGCCACAATTCTGCAGCAGGTATCTGGTCGGTACTGCAACGTCCCGCCAGTCTTGTGGAGGCATCGGAACCTACTTTTCAGTAGGCCAAAGGTGCGCTCAATGACGTTCCGTGTGGAGATGTGCGCTGCATTGTAATGCTGTTCTCTTGGGGTACTTGGGTTGAGGTATGGTGTCAGGAAGTAGGAGCGCACGGCATATGCGCTGTCACCTACAGGGTAGTAAGCAACAGGTTACTGACTGATATGCATCACCATTTGCCCAGAGTATGCAAGACATTGAAAGATATGTTTATGAAGCAGATATCCTTCGCCAAATTCACCCTCAAGGAGTCGAGTGTGTATGCCACTGTATCTGAATATGTAGGAGTCATGTGTGCTGCCAGGGAATTGTCCCACTTCGTCGATTATGATGTTTTTTGAATTGCAGATGACTTGGATATTCAGTGAATGGTAGGATTTTCTGTTCCTATAAATGTACTCATTCACCGATGGCGGACAAATGGCTCCATACGTTCCATCAATGCAACCTATTACGTGGGGAAACCAGGCTATCTGATAGAAGTCTAATTTGGTTTGATGCAATTCTTTTGGGGTTGATGGGAAGCTAATGTGGTGGTGTATCCTGCTCAATATGGCGTCAATGACAGTGGCGTAACGATAGTTTAAGAGGCCCCCCTGCAATGTGCACGGAGGGGCCCCCTCTCCGGATTTTATCTGGAGTGCTCCTACCGGAATAATGTGCTGAGGGGCCCCCCTGCAGCTGAGGGCCCCCCCCGCACCAATGCGGGGCCTGTGTTAAGCCCCTGGTCAATGAATGATTTGAAAAAGCGCTATAAGGCAAGTTTGTGACACCCCTCCAGCTACAGCTACTACACCCTGGAAGCTACCTGACGCTAGGAGGTGCAGTAAACATGGGACCTGCACATGAGTGGGGATGGCATTTGTCCTGCGAGTCTGACGCTGCAGTAGGGGATATAATTCAGCAATGAGATCATAGATCATGTCTGTATTTAACCTATACTTGTCATAGATCTCTTTCTCTGTCTGCCCCAACAATGTAATGCGCACTCTGTATCCTCCTTCCTCTCTGTGCTGCCGCTCGTAGCCTCATCCTCCTCGCCCTGACGTAGAGCGCTGTAACTGTGAAACATTCTGAGGCCTCCTGGGCCTGTTTATATACTTTGCCAATGTTTCCCACCTGTTTCAAGTGTTTTCACCTGTTTACCACCTGCCTGAAACATTCTGTAATTTGCGATAGCAAAATTGCGATTTTCCTCAAAATCGCAATTTGCAATTTTCATGCATTGCTTTGTGAATCCCAATTTGCGATTCGCAAATAGTGATTTGCAAATTTTGTATTCGCTAAATTGTGATTCTTTATTTTTTGCGATTTTCTTTGATATTCTGAGAATTCTGATAATGCATTGCTAAGGGCTATTTTGCGTGCGCAAATGGCCTTCTTTAGGGATTCACAAATTTTGATGCATATGGGCCTTGGTCTTTTAATTACCATAGGGAAAACATTTATCATGAAATGCAGAAGGGTAAGCAAAAAATGCAGAGACATAAGAATTGATGATACCACCATTGGCCTTACTAATACATTCTCTTACCTGGGAGTTTTATTCGACAGAGATTGTTTGTGGAATAAAGCAATTGCCAATAGGAAGTTACTTTTTAGTAAATCCTTTATGGCTCTCAGGCGCTTTGCAAAACGCTTGGGCACAAATCACCCCGAGGTTATGATGAAAATATACAAAGCCAAGTGTCTGAGTATAGCGTCATATGGGGCGGGATTGTGGGGGTATAAAAATTGTACAGACATACATACGGTGGAAAACGATGTTTTTAGATAGTTGCTCGCCATCCCTAAAAGTACATCAGCCAATGTTACCCATGCGGAACTAGGGGCACAACATGTTACAGACATGATAAAATTACAACTAATACTCCTTTGGTACAAAATCTGGACCTTGGAGTACACAGCATTGAATCAAGCTATTATTAGGGACTGTTTAAAATTGAGTATGCATAAAAGTATTTTATGGTTACCATATGTTCAACGCTTTTTTCAAGATATGGGTTGCCGCGAGAATTATGAAAGACCAGATACCCTATGCACCATTAGTTAAAAAAAAACTTGAAAGAGAAAGACTTGATGCATCTGGAGACCCTAAGATGGACACTTGAGGCACCTAAACCAAGTGTACAAAGGAATCAATTAATTGTAAACCCTATCTTAAATCAGTTTCACATGGCAGACGTAGATTTGTTTTAACTCGTCTAAGACTAGATATTTTCCACCGATTAGTCAGCTTCCCAAAGATGAATGATTGGGCAGCAAATTTGACCTACTGCCCTTGTGATAATTTATCAACTCAGGATACAATGCACGTGGTTTTCTTCTGCAAGTTTTATACTTGCCTTCGCAAAAGATATATTGTTCCAATATTAAAACAGCATGGTTTTACTCAATGCCTCCCGGCATACTTATACCTTCAAACACTACCTACTTTAGAAATATGTTGCAGAATGGTGTCATTTTGATGGTCAGACTTTTATACTAGAAAGAATTTGGTCTTAATGCCTTGATTGAAGTAGGTTGTGTGGTATTACATTTTCAATCAATTTTATGAAAATGAACACTTGGTGGTATAAAGGGATGCATAATATAACTATTTTAGTGCCATATGTTTAACTTTTTAAAATGAATATCATGATATATGCCCTTTATAAAATATGGCCAGGCATGCTTGCCATTTAAGCTGCACCTGGAATTGGATTTGCACATAAGTACAAAATGTCAATATAAATGGGTTTTTTAAGTTTAAATATCGTTTGTGCATTTCAACTAACTATAGTAGGCTATTTATACTTTTGGATACGCATTCTACAATGCTCCTTTGATGTTTGCTATGCTTTTATGGATGTTTTTATGCATTCAAATAAAGTACCAATACCAGACCTCATCCCAATATCCAGTCCACAGGAAGTGATACTGTAAGTTACAGTAGAGGATAGATGAATAAGGAGCTCCTGACAGAGTCTCAGTCAAAAGCCATCACGCAAAGAGAAGCTGCTGAAACTATGAAGTAATACCACAACTACACCCAGCAGATGCCATGTGTGAAGTCGCTTGAAGGCAGGCTTTGTCGTTTCCCCATTTGTTACAGTATGGTGAACAACGAGCAGTTGTGTCCATTACCACTAGTTTTCCTATAGCCGACTCAGTGATATATCGATTTGACCTATAATTCTGTTGGTTAATAAGTTCTACGGCACGTGTCTGAGGTGCCAAGATCATCCCAGATCATACTATGGCTCCAGCCAGACTCCGCTGTAGTGTAATTCTATGTAGTGCAATGGAGGGATTTCAGCTCCATCCTTCATACACCGCCCTCCATCTTCTTAAGCTGCTTTCTACACACAACAGCCAAACAAGTGCTCCTACTGCTAAGACAGGTGATATTTTCAACCATGTATGCCTGAGCCAGTGGGACAATCAACAGAGCTCCTGCACCATCAGCTTCATTTTAAATTTTTTCTTTGGGACTTTTATTCACCAGTTATCCTCTCGGAATACGTTCTTGCAGCTAACTGTGATTGGTTCTTTACATGCTTACCACTTGGTAGAGTGAGTGCTACGCATATCATTTTAACCTCAATGGGCACTGGGCTGAGAGTCCCAAGTATAGAAGGTTGGGTGGACTCCTGTCAGCCTGATGATAGTGTGGGACCTTCTTTGGCTGTGAGCTGTCCTGAAAGTAGCCCACATCAGAAATGTGCATTATAGTCCCTGATGATGACCCTATATGTGTGTATTTGGACAGTAACATTAAAGATTGATCTCTCCACTCATACACACTGTACTCATGGTGTCTGATAGAGTTATAAAAAACGAGCAGGGCTTTTAAAAGCAGGAAACAGCATTGTCAACGCTGTCAGAACAACGTGGTGCCTTTACAACGAGGTCAGTACAATGACTGTGTTATTATTAGGAGTTTATAAAGCACGCTTCTACCCAAGGGTGTCCTGGCACTACACTCTGACTCACAGGAGACCAACGGGAGCCTATTCCCTGAATAACCATGTCTTCAGCCCCTTTCTAAAAGAAAGGAGCTCCGAGGCATTCCTGAGATGCGACGGCAGGCTATTCCAGGCTTTTGCCGCACAGAAGGAAAAGCTGTTGCCTCCCCACCTAGCCTTTTTCATTCGGGGCACAACTACTAATCTGCCTTCGGAGGAGCGCAATGCTCTACCCGGAACATTCCATTCAAAGCACCTGCTCAGAAACTACGGACCACGGCCCCTCAGTGCTTTGAAAATAGTGCGTAGGGCTTTAAATTGTGCTCGTCTAGTTACTGGCAGCTAGTGCAGTTTCCGAGGTCCCTCTCGTGCCGAGGCAAACCTTGGTATGCCTGTAAGTAGTCTTGCCGCTGCATTTTGTACTAGCTGTAGCCTGTACAGATGTTTTTTTTTCAGATTCAAGTACAAACTGTTGCAGTAATCCAGGCGCGATAGGATGAGGGCTGAGACAGCTGTCCTGAAGCCATAAGCTGGAAGATAAAATTTGATATTTCTCAGTATCTTAAGGATATATAAGCAGGTAGATACAACTCCGCTAACCTGGTCCCCAAAATCAAGTTTCTGATCCATGATAACACCCAGATTTTAGCTTTACCTGAGGGCGCTGGCAACTTTCCCAGAACTTCCGGCCACATGTCAGGTGTCCAGATGTTGGGATTGCTCCCAAATATAATGACCTCGGTCTTGCCTGCATTCAATTTCAGGCAATTGGAAGCCATCCAACCAGACAGTCATGACATCTCGAGGCCACATCATCTTGAATCCCTCGCTGTATGGACAACACAATTTGAGTGTCATCTGCGTAAGATGTAAGATGCAGACCGAATGATCTTATCAAGCCTGCCAATGGGCTGACATAGATATTAAAAAGCGTGGGGCTCAGGGAGGACCCCTGCGGCACTCCCGCAAGGGAGGGCAAACAGTTTGGATTTGTCCCGCCCCAAGTCTACTGTTTGGATTCTGCCAGCCAAGAAAGATTTCAGGAGGCTCCAGGTCCTGGCTGCCACCCCTGCCTTCGACAGACGGTCCATCAACACCTTGTGATGGACCGTATCAAAAGCCGCCGACAGATCCAGATGAATCAGGACAGCCACCCCTCCCTGATCAACCGCAGCTCTAACCTCCTCCGTGGCCTTAATAAGGGCCAACTCCGTACTATGTCCTGCACGAAATCCAAACTGCGTGGGGTCGAGTGCTTTGGTGTTCTGGAAGAAAGAGCTGAGTTGCCTGTTTAAGGCCTTCTCCAGCATTTTGGCCGGCAGCGGGAGTTGGAAAATGGGTCTGTAATTGTTAGGATAATTTTTATCCAGATTAGGTTTTTTATTAGGGGGAGTATTGAGGCGGATTTCCACGTCCTGGGATATTTGCCTAAGTCTATGATGGTGTTAAACACGGGCGTAAGGGTGGTTGCAATGGCAATGGTTGTTGTTCCCAATCGTTCCATTACAACGCAAGGCATTACAATGACTTGCTTTAGGGAACTTTAGGTGTTGGATTTTAAATCCAACACCTTCCCTACTGCTGCACAGACTGGAGTTGGAATAGTGAAATATATTAATCCAAACTCCAGCGCTTCCCTAAAGCAAGTCGTTGTAAGGATGAAATATTTTTCATCATATTTTTATTTAGCTCAGAACAGTTGGAGTACAATAGCTCACAGGTTTAGCTGTGTAGTATGCATTACAGCCAGAAGGTGTGAGTGAAGCTCAGCCTGCATTGCCATTCAAATACATATTTTTTAATAGACATTATTGTGATGGGACGGGGGGGAGTAGTTTTGTACCTTTCACTTCCTATGTTGGTAAATAAATAATTATGTATACCATCACATACCATGCCATTAGCTATTAGCATACCAAGCACTGCCTGTTCTTACAGCCAAATACCAACACCTTGTTTGGATGCATTGCTTCCTTGCCCCAAATCTGTGCAGAGTCCTAGAGAACTCTCAAGTCCCACACGCGTCAAGTCCGGTATGATGGAACCAACAGCATAGTGGGGACTAAGTCTAATATCCAGTAGCGGCTGCTATGGGGTAGTAGTGGTGAGGCAGGGAGGGGGGTTAAAAATTCTCTTTTTTTACTTACCTGCTGTCTCTCCTCCGTACTCTTTGGTCGATGCAAGAAGCACACAGGCTCCCAGACTCCCATAAGCCAATCACAATGCTGCTGTCATCAGCATGACAGCAGAGTCATGATTGGTCTGAGAGGCCTGATTCGGTGCTCAGACAGGTAGTGGGAGCCTGTCCATGTTCTCCAGCCGTCTGTGCAATAGAGGCAGATGGCCAACATGCTAAGTGCGCATGATTGTTTGGCTGGCCCAAGACGGCTTACCAAACCATTGTGCACACTTAGAAAGTGCCCACCACTCCTCCCCCTGCTCTGTGGGCAGCCCAGCCCCGTCCCACGTCACACCTACAGAGCCAGAACAGAAAAATAAAATGATCATAGCATGGTATTATTGTCATTTTTTTTTTCCTGTGGGGCGATGCTCCCCTGCCTTAGTGGAGGAGCCGCCCTTGTGCTCCTTCACCCAGCTTAGGGGGAAATGTTCCCGTGAGGCAGAGATGTTCATGAACATCTTAGACAAACAGCAAACGGGGTGAATGCCCACTCATGTTTCACCCCTCTCTGTGGGGGTGTGAGCCTATCAGTATATGAGCCACCACGTATCTTGATGCACTCTGTGTGTGACTGTAGAGTTCAATCCTAAATGTATGTGCAGTCTTCATATTTTATATCCACAAACATAATTAAGTTACACCTTTGTGTATTTGGAGGGATCCATATGCTAATATGCAGTCAGAGTTTTCCTAGAAGAGTTTTCTTCTGCAGGAACGACAGAGCAAAGTTTTTCATTTCTTGGTAAGTGTAAGAAATTGGAGGATTATTTAAGCCCTTTAAGACTGCTGCAAAGGAATGTCTCTGATAGATCCTCATCAGATGTGCCTGAGGTGTCTGGGGTCGAGTCACGACTCTAAAGCCTACCGTGACTGCGTATGGATGAACCCAAAGACAATGTGAGATTGTGAGGTGAAACTACGTCGCCAAACACCGGAAGACTCCGTGATGCAAGCAGTCCAGGGCGAAAGTTCACCCATGCCCTGTTTCAGATCCAGAAATCAAAGGAGTCATTTCAGAGGTCGATCTTCATTTCGCTAAAAGTTGTCAGGTAAGTTGAAGAAAAAGCACAAGAAATCTAAGTGGGATTCGGCCGCTACCTGTTGATCACACTCTCCTAAGAAGATGATGGGGTGGCGCCATACAGCTCGATCTTGCTCTCAAAGTCACTTGAATTCGAAGCCTATGACGCAACTTATATTGACTCCACCTGAGCTTCCAGGGCCATCTGAAACAGACCAAAGTATTCTGTGAGGCCATGTTCTGACTCTTTGGATCAATGTTGACTCTCTCTAGTGCACCTGCGGACCTCATGGAGCCAAAAGGTTTTTCCACTGGAATATCGCGGACAGGTTTACTCTCCATGCTATTTGGACCCCTTGAGACCATCATGGGGCCATCTTCAGTCCAGTTCTGAATCCACCTCCACCGTCAGAGGCTGCCGGCTGAGGTAAGCGCAGTGGGGCTTTGGGGGTGGGGCAGGGCACGGCAGGGGGGGAGTCGACGAAAGAGGTTTAATTAAATAAATAAATAATACCTATTCTGCCGTCTGTCAGCTTCCCCCCATGCTGCGCCCTGCCCCGCCCCACTGACCTAACCTGAGCCATCCGCCGCTGTCCACCGCTACAATTCATGCAGTTCTTGGCACTTCGCCGTCGATCTCGACTCCATCGACCCCGGAAGACGAAGTCCCAACTGTCCTCTCTGATGCCGAGTCAGTGTAATTTCAACATCTATCGAGGCCGCACTGACCCACTGTAGAGGCCCCACTGCATTTGCCGCCTCCACAAAGAAGAGCGCAGGCACGTCATCCCTGTTTGGTACAGAGCCCAGACCCCAAGATGGTGGCCGGAGGCCTCCGCAGATGAGTGTGAGTGCAGAAAGCCGAAGCTGGGTGGCGGGCACTCATCTGAGGAAAACCTAGCACGCAATTGTAGCCATGGCATGTGCCAGTACCCGCGGGGGCCCTAATTGAATGAGTTTACGACAGTGGTTCGGTGAAAGCTGACCTTAATATGGTGGTCATGGGCAGACATCAAATGTATAGCAGAGACCTCAGTACCCTGCACGTCTGAATTTAGGACTATATGAGCAATAAGGGTGTCACACGACCATCACCAGACAGCAGGAGTGGAACTCTCATAAGAGCCCAGAGCACATAGACCCACCACACCTGGAGAGCAGCCCCCTTTGGCCCTGGGATAGGAGGGGCTACACAGGGCATCTCCTCTGGGACCCCAACTTCTTGCTATTGAAGGCAGGGTCAGAGGGCTTCCATATCCCTCCAAGGAAATAGCAGCAAAATAGAGTATCTAATTACTTTGGATCTACCGACGTGGGAAGCAGCCGTCAGGCCACAAGATATAGAATCAGCAGGGAGCAAGGTGATAGATCTGGATTACAAAGGAGGATCTTTTAACCTCGCTACGCGAATTCAAGAAAGAACTACGCGAAGAACTCAAAACAGACATGTCCACAACTCCAGAGACTCTCAAAATGGATCTAAATGAGAAGCTGGTGGCAATTCGGCAGGATATAGACTCGGCGGGGAGCAGAGTGATAGATCTGGAGACAAAACCGATGGAACTAAAACACTGCACCATGCGGCTAAAGGCCACGACACAAGCGCTCTAGATGCAACTTTAGTCAGCCACGCTCAAAAACGAAGATATTGAAAATAGATCTCTGAGGGAAAACATTTGTGTCCAAAATCTGGAGGAAGGCGTGGAGGGCCCAGATTTAGAGGCTTTCATAGTGGGACTTTTCAGTGAAACACTGGGACCCAATGCAGGCAAAATCTAAATCAACCAAGTACACAGAGTGTGGAAACCCCCAACAGGGGACAAACAACGGCCACACGACATATTGGCCAAGCTACATTCCTTTAAAGTAAGAGAGACCATTATTCAAGCAGCGAGAAAAATTGACAAGGTGGCGTTCCAAGGGTTTTCGTGCACGCTGTTCCGAGACAAAGCCTCAGCGACATTGGCACGCCGCCAACAGTTTAGACCTGCCACGGACAAGCTTTGCAAGGAGGGTTGTCAGATACCTATGGACATATCCCTTTGGGCTAGCATTTGAATACCACAACCGGACACACCATCTCACAGAGGTAACATCGGGAGTGAGACTGGGGGGAAGTGGGGAAAACTCTCCCTGGCTTTCCCAACGTCCCCCTAAACAACAACGGAAATGCTAGAACGCTGACTACAGCATCTCCTCTCATCAGCCTCCGAGAATCAAAGAACGTTCAGATTCAGGAAGTATGTGAGCTGATAAGGAAAAGATGGATGATCTACAACGCCAAAGATTCATCAGACAAATCGAATATGCAGCAGTTGTAGGGGGGGACACTCATTTGCCTCAATCACACTGATAAATGAGCAGTCAGGAAGAAGACTGCAGCATTGACCGTGAGCGATTAAAGGCCCTATATCTTGTGAAGACAGCAACACCTTAGCCAAGGCAGCGATGTTGGACTGATTTGCCCTAAATGACCCTAATGCAGAACTATACTCCAGGACCTGTTGTCCCAAAAGTTTGGTTCTCTTTTTTTCCCTAGATACTTACAGTATAAAAAGTCTCAGGAAATGATGACCATGTAAAGTATGGCCGGTGATAGGGGCTTGCTTAGACCACGGTCGAATAGTGGATCCCTTCATCTTCCACCAGCTGCAGCCCCTTTGGTTGTCATTCTGAGTAAAGTCCCTCAGAGTCAGTGTAGAAACCCTGAAACCACTGGGCAACTACTTTGTAAAACCAGACACTGGCTTAACACAAATCTAAAGGGAGCAGGATTCTGGGATGAAAATATTCTTGACCATATGATCATGGCTCGACGCACTGGGTGGGTGGGACCCCTTAAGAAGGAAATGAAGGGTGACTGCGTGATAGTCAATTTTGACAACACACAGTCTCCCAGAGTGATACTGGACTTCTTGGGTGGGTTCACAAGGTAAAAGGATAATTCCATTGTGGTGTTGCCGCTAGGGTTCTTTTATAGGCAAGTCCCCCCAACCTTCTATACTGAGAAACTCCCACTGGGATATGCCCCATAGAGAGGAAGTCTGAGACCTGTCACCAGATCAACTGAGGTCCCATTACGCAATATGTTTGCACCTCTATCGGACTTAGACGCCTGCGATTGACCATCACTATGCACATTGGCCGCTTTGGATCCCATTGAGGAGCTTGATACAGGCCCTAGGCTACAGCCTGTCCTTTCAGAAACCCCTTCATTCGAACATGGCTCCTCATTAGCAAGAGCTCTTTTATCTCCTTCTGTAGCGGCACCACAGGCCTCCATTGAGACTATTGCTAGTGGGAGTCTCTCCATGATGTCATGGAATGTCGCTGGTCTCTCCTCCAAACTTCCTTCGTTAGAATGGTCGAATTTAGTAGATAGTCATTGTGTTTCAAGAGACCTGGTCATTATCTATTATCCATCGACTGGGTTACCTGGCGTATGGGAAAGTGGCTACCACTAAAGGGAAAGGCCGACCCAGTGGCAGACTTAATTTGGGTCAGGCAACACTCTTCGTGTCACATTAAGGATATTCCTTTGGATAACGATGACATTCTGGCTCTAAAAGTTAAGTGGGACGGTGAATTAGCATTCACCTTAATTAATATCTATTCGAGAGGTCTTGCGGGGGGGAGATCTTCTCCAACTATCTAGTCTTGGACACTTTAATCGACGGGTTTGCAAACCCCAAATCGCTGGTAATCGCAGGTGATTTTAATTGCACCTTCGAGCCCTTAGGGACCGAAGATGGCAAACTTAGCCTTGACGAGGACAGTAATTGGGGTGTTCCATCGCTGTCCCTTGCTCCTGTTAAAAAGTGGACTGAAGCGGCCCTCCAATTAAAAAGCTTTTCCTTGGGGTGGGGCTTGAGAGTCGCTAATGGGAGAGCATCATCAGACAATACTTTTTTCAATGGGAAGAGTGGCAGCAGGATCAACTATATCTTTGTCAGCTTGGACCTATGGCCTATCGTACTGGACATGGCAGTGACCCACAGACCAGAAAGTGACCACGATCCCCTATCCATGCAATTAATAATCAAGCTTCTAGTGTGTACTGGCCCCCCTAGGGCATTGCTGGGGGGTGACATCAAGGTGTCAAATGACCTTCGACGATTGAAGTGGGACAACGTATCTGACAATCCAAGTACTCAAAGTCTGCTCTGAAAATCTTTAGAGGACACTCTCCTGACTCTTTCAGTCTTTATTACTTAGAAGATCCTCCTCAATGTCTGAAAGGAGAGCATGAGGCTCTCTTTTATAGTCTGAAATCTTTGCTCACCATTAAAGGAAAAGAAAAAAAACCTATCCGACCCAAATCAGCTAAATGGTATGACAAAGATTGCTCTGCAGTTTTTAATTTGCTTTCCTCCGCAATTAAGACTAACGATATTCAGGCTATTAAAGCAGCCAGGGCATCATATAAAAGGGTGCTTCTGAAGGCCAAAGAGAGCTTTGATAAGGAAAGATGGGAGGATTTAACCAAAGCTTCAGAAGAGAAGAACTGGCGGAGATTTTGGTATCTAATTAAGTGGGGAAGTGGGGTGTCTGAGCCTATTCCCCATAACAATGTCCCTCCAGACAAATGGGTTTTCCACTTCCAAGCCCAGTTCACTTGCCCCTTATCCTCTGGGTCTGACTTTTATGACATCGATACCACGGAGGTGTTAGCCTTCGGTCTGGCGGAGATTGAGAGAGCCATTGAAGCAGCACCGGCAGGCCGGGCGCCCGGTCCGGACTGTATCCCCACGGATCTTTTTAAATCTGATAAAAAAAACTGGGCCACTTATATTCTTTTCTTGGTAAACGCCCTGGCCAGGGGTGCTCCCCTGCCTGCCTCCTGGCTCGGTGCAGAAATTATACCTATTTTTAAAAAGGGAGACCGTTCTAGCCCCTCCAACTATAGACCATCAGTTTAATTGATTCTCTCTAAAAAATCGTGGTTCGGATTATTTTAATTAGGATTAACGAAGGGATTGACGAGTCCCAGGCCTTATCCATATACCAAGCTGGGTTTCGGGCCCATGTTAGTACAATTGACCAGGTCATCAGATTCTCAATGATTTATTGGAAAACGGTCATTTTGTCGGGGGGCACTCTGTTTGCAGCTTTTGTTGATTTGAAATCTGCCTTTGATTTAGTCCCCCGTAGAAAGTTGTGGGACTCTCTTAAGGAGGCTGGTATGCCCCTGGCGCTTTTGTCGCTTATTGTCAGATTTCACACTTCAAACTTTGCACAGGTCAGATGGGGACAACAGGGTGAGCTTACTGATAAATTTCCCGTCAATAGGGGTGTTAGGCAAGGGTGTAACCTAGCACCGACCCTGTTTTCTCTGTTTATCAAGAGGGATATCTCTTACTTTGCAAACCATCCAACCGACGCTCCTTCATTGGATGGCTCTAAGGTCCCACTACTTATGTTTGCAGACGACACGCTCATTCTGTCCAAAACACAATCTGGTCTGCAGAGGGCCCTAGACAGATTTCTGGTCTTTTGTAATGACCATGATCTGGCCATCAACGTCGACAAGACTAAATATATGGTGATGCATAAAAGTAAAAATCTCAAGAGCAAATTGTCAATGAACAATATCCCCTTGGAACAAACAGACACGTTCACCTACTTGGGGATCACCATGAGCCGTAGGCTGACTTGGAAGTCTCAAATGGATCTACTTGTTCTTAAACACAACCAACTAGCTGGTGCCCTACTGAAAGAACATAAAGCCTCACACACTAAACCGGTGGGGCCCGCTATTGCCCTGTATAAAGGGAAAACAAGAGCGTCAGTTATCTATGGGGCTGAGATATGGGGCTATGACAATCTTTCCCATCTAGTCAAAGCCCAAAATAAGTTTCTGCGCTCATTGACTAGTCTTCCCCAGTCAACACCTATCCATCCCCTATTGTTAGATCTGGGCTGCAGTGCGTTGGATGAAGATGCTGGGTTCAGACCCCTCTCCTATTGGAGAAGATTGTGGTCAACTCCTGAACTACTTATATATGCTAATGCAATCTGGTATATTAAAGATCAAGACAAGCTTAGGAGTATAGCCTGGCTCCAATATGTTAAAAGTGGTTTGCACGATATGGGTCTGGACCACCTTTGGTCTGATACTAGGAGCAACCAATTCCCCAATAAAATGGACTTTAAAGCCCTATACTGGGAATCCAGGTTTGGGAAAATAAGGCTAGGGGTAAACAGTAGCTCCCTGTCTGGTCTCTTTATGGATCATAAGTATATAAGCAGCTTTGAACCATATTGGAATTTTATTTCCAGACCTGATGACCACAAACTATATCATCAATTTAGAGTGGGGTCTCTACCTCTTAATTCCTTTACAAGCAAATGGAAGGTTGGTCATGATAGGTTTTGCCCTACATGCTTAACACAGGATGAGTCAATAGCACATGTTTTGTTTGCATGCCCTGCTTTTGCCCGCCCCAGGTATAAATGGCTTAAGTCGATCTGTTCAAATCTAGGAACTAGATCTCATAAGACAGCACTGCGTATTCTTAGAACTAATACGCGAGAGGACATAGCCATTGCAATGGCTAAATTTTTGAGCTGGTCATGGGCTATACGTAGATATACTGTGAAGTGGGCTGTTCCTTTAGTACCCCCTATTTTAGATATCTAGTTATTTCCAATTAAGCTTTTATTTCTTTTTTCTTTTATCTGTTTTATGACACATGAAAAGATCGCTATGCTGATTTAATCATATCTTAACAGTTTTTTCTTCTTTTTGGGTTGGTCTCTGTTATGTATTGTCTTTTGGTTCTTATTCATAATCTAGTTGTATTAGTATTAGAATCTCTTAAAATTATTTTTATCTTTGATATAGTGTATCTTTCATGATGTAACAATCGAATAAAGATTTTATGATGATGATGAAAGTAATTATGTATGCTGAGCTTCGGGGAGAAGTGGGGGGGAGGAAGGAGGGGCAACGGGAAGGATGGAGAAGGGTACAGTGGTGGGATACCAGCCGAGCGTGATTTGAGGGGTGACGCCCCACACATGAGGATGTGGTCACAGCCTCAACATGGAATGTGAGAGGGCTTAAGGCCCCAGCCAAGCGGCAAAGAATGTGGACATACCTAATGGACGATCATTGTGATATCATCGCACTGCAAGAAACTCATGTTAAAAGATCCGAAGATCAAAGGTTGAAACATAAAAACTATCCTTTAGTATATAAATCTTCTAGTCTCACCAAGCACAATGGGTGGCACTGTTGTTTCATGCAACGCTGAAATTTCAACCTGAAGGCGTCAAGTCTGATAAAGAAGGGAGGGTGGTCATGGTGAAGGGGCTTAATAGAGAGAAAATGTACACAATAGTGGCGATCTATGCCCAAACACTAATCAGGCAGCATTTATCACCAAAACGCTACCGCTACTGGGGGGAGTTTGTAGATGGGGAGATTCTCCTCATGGGCGATTTCAACCTTACTTGGCATTCGGGCACCGACAGCGCACACCCACACACATCCCTCATGGGTAGTTTCTCAAAGGGGGAGAAACAGGCATTATAGAATCTGGGTTTGGTCGATGCCTAGAGAGAAGCTCACCCAACAGACAGAGACCACACCTTCTTTTCGCATGTACATTGCTCATATTCAAGATTAGATTATGTGTTTATGAGTCATACCCTAATGGGAGAGGTCTGTAGAGCTGAGATCAGCCCAATTGTTATCTCAGACCATGCACCGGTAATAGTCTGTCATGGGAGGAGGGACCCCGCACCTGAATACTCCAGACGGTTCTTCCCACACGCATTGCTGTGCGATAGAGTGGTGAGAGATGAACCTTCGAAAAACTATAAACAAATACTTTCATTTGAACAATCCCCAAGATACATCTCCTTCTGACACCTGGGATGCGTCCAAGGTGATTTTGAGGGGCCACTGTATGGCGGCAAAAGCGGCGCTTAACCAACAGCGAACCACAGAACATTTGAAACGGGAAACAGAGCTACATGCCTTAGAACAAACGCACAAACAGACCCCCACTCTAGCTCTCCAGTGCAAGGTAACAGCGGTGAAGGGGAAACTAATTGCAATCTATGCCAACAGAACCGAGCTGACACGTTTAAGACCGAAACCAACATCTTACACACTAGGCAATGAGGTGGGAGCCCACTTAGCACGCCAACTATGGGTTTGATGGCAAAAATAATACATTGGAAATATTCTTAGCCCCACAGGAGACCTGGAGACATCAGAACTGGGGAAGGCAGATATTTTGGAGACCTTTATAAGTCGCTCTATACTGCCGCACCCACAAGCTCAATCAGATTACCGTGACAGGGTGGACCTACCGAAAATTACAGCAGCTCAAAATGAGTGACTAGCAGCTCCCATTGGGGAGGAGGAGGTACAGCAAGCCATAAGCTCCCTAAAGCTCTTTAAATTCCCTGGGCCAGATGGACTGATGACACGCTTCTATAAAACATTCAACATAGAGCTGGCCCCACACTTAACCTCTCTTTTTAACCACATAGCCGAAGTAGGATGGGTAACGGCATCTATCAGCGAGACCATAACCAGAGTCATACCAAAGGCAGGGAAAGATCTGACACTTTGTAGTGCCTACCGCCCCATTGCCTTTCTAAATCTGGATGCAAAGCTTTATTCCAAGATTTTATCCTCCCGGCTAGACGATATTATGCCTGAACTAATTCACCCATATCAATCGGGGTTTATTAGGGGAGATAGACCTATGACTACGTAAGAAGAGTCTCCCACCTAATAGAGAAAGTCACAAAAAAGATATCCCAGTGGTCATGCTCGGTCTGGACGCGGAGAAAGCGTTCAACCGTGCTGACTGGGCATTTCTCTTCAACACTCTGAGGCGATTTGGCTTCTGTGAGACCTTCCTCACCATGGTCCGGGTGAATTATGCCAAGCCTAGTTCAAGAGTCTTGGTAAATGGAGTGAGTGCAAAACCTTTTAGATTGGAAAGAGGAACGAGACAGGGCTGTCTGCTATCACCTCTTCTCTTTGCCTTAAGCATTGAACCCCTTGCGGCAATGGTTCGAGCTAATCAGCTAATCAAAGGGCTTACTTTCGGAACAGAGGAACATTATATCTCCTTATTCGCAGATGATACCTTGCTCCCCCTGATGGATCCACAAAACTCACTAAATGCCCTACAATACAAACTTCAAATATTTGTAGAGGTGGCAGGCTTCCGCATACATTTGGCATAGTCCTTCCTACTCAATCTAACCCTACCAGATAGAGTAATGGAGGCCCTAATCTCAACAACGCCCTTCCAGTGGGCAAAGAAAAGTCTCACTTGGGCATCAAACTAACGCCTAAGATCTCACAGCTGTTTCAGGCTAATTATTCACAACTCCTACACAACCTGAAAGCTGACTCAAAGAGACGGGCCCTGATGTACCTATCATGGCTCGGAAGGCTCCATCAATCAATCAATCAATCATGGCATTTATTAAGGAGTAATGGCCTTGTTGAGAGGATTATTCGGATAATAAAAGAAAAATTGCTGTTGTCTCTTGTGAATAATCTTTCTTGGAAGTAAGACCTTTTATGGGCTGTACGCATAACACCAAATGCTGATACCAATGTGTCACATTTTGTTTTGCTAATCAATCAATCAATCAATCAATCAATCAGAGTACTTGTAAAGCGTGCTACTCACCGGTGAGGGTCTCAAGGCGCTGGGGGGTGGGGGGATGCTGCTACTGCTTGAAAAGTCAGGTCTTGAGGAGTCTTCTGAAGGTCAGCAGGTCTTGGGTCTGCCGTAGGTGGATGGGGAGGGTAATCCAGGTCTTGGCAGCGAGGTGGGAGAATGATCTGCTGCCGGAGGTCGCTCTTCGGATGTGGGGGAACGTGGCGAGGGCGAGGTCGGCGGAGCGGAGCTGGCGGGTGGGGGCGTAGAAGCTGAGTCGTCTGTTGAGGTATGCTTGTCTGGTGTTGTGGAGTGCCTTGTGTGTGTGGGTGAGGAGCTTGAAGGTAATCCTCTTGTTGACGGGGAGCCAGTGCAGGTCTCTCAGGTGGGGTGTGATGTGGCTGCAGCGAGGGATGTCGAGGATCAGGCGTGCAGAGGCATTCTGTATGCGTTGCAGCCGTTACAGGAGTTTGGCTGAGGCTCCTGCGTAGAGGGCGTAGTCCAATCTGCTGCTGACGAGGGCCTGGGTGACCGTTCTTCTCGTTTTGGTGGGGATCCACTTGTAGATCTTGCGGAGCATGCGGAGGGTGTTGAAGCAGGAGGAAGAGACGGCGTTGACCTGCTTAGACATGGAGAGGGAGGAGTCGAGGATGAATCCTAGATTGCGTGCATGGTCGGTGGGTGTTGATGCTGTTCCCAGTGTGGTCGGCCACCAGGAGTCGTCCCAGGCTGAGGGGGTGGGTCCGAGGATGAGGACTTCCGTCTTGTCCGAGTTCAGCTTCAGCCGGCTGCTACTCATCCAGTCGGCGACAGCCATCATTCCCTAGTGGTGGTTGGTTTTGGTGGTGTGTGGGTCCTTGGTGAAGGAGAGGATGAGCTGGGTGTCGTCGGCGTAGGAGATGATGTTGAGGTCGTGAAGGCAGGCCACTTGTGCGAGGGGGGCCATGTAGACGTTGAACAGCGTCGGCCTGAGGGATGAGCCCTGGGGGACGCCGCAGAGGATGTCGGTGGCTTCGGATCGGAAGGGTGGGAGACGGACGCTCTGGGCTCTGCCAGAGAGGAAGGACGTGGTCCAGTCAAGAGCCTTCTCTTGGATTCCGGCTGCTAGGAGGCGTGTCTTTAGAGTGCGATGGCAGACCGTGTCGAAGGTGGCTGACAGGTCCAGGAGGATGAGGGCTGATGTTTCGCCGTTGTCTAGTTGGCGCCTGATGTCGTCTGTGGCGGCGATGAGGGCTGTCTCGGTGCTGTGGTTTCGTCTGAATCCGGACTGGGACAGGTCCAAGATGTTGTTGTCTTCCAGGTGGCGGGTCAGTTGCATGTTGATGATTTTCTCGATGACCTTTGCTCGGAAGGGGAGCAGGGAGATGGGCCGGAAGTTTTTGAGGTCCTTGGGGTCCGCTTTGGGCTTCTTGAGGAGGGCGTTGATTTTGGCGTGCTTCCAGCTTTCCGGGAATATCGCTGTTATGAAGGAGATGACCTTTTGTAGTTGGAGGGTTTCATGAGCGGGGTGAGGGTGTTAGCGCAGTCGTCGATCCACTGTCTGAGGTTGCGGGCTACGGCGTCTGGGTTGGTGGGGTCAGTGGGTGGGTTCTTGGCGAGGGAGGTGGTCAGCTGGTCTTTGGTGACTTTGCTCCAGCCGCGGTGAGGTAGCCGTTGGGTGCGGTGGTGCATGGTTGGTTTCTTGAAGGGGAAATGGATGCAGCGGTGGTCGGTCCAGTGGAGTTCGGTGGTGTGGTTGAAGGCGACGTGGGAGCCTGTGGAGAAGAGAGGATCCAGCGTGTGGCCGGTGGCATGGGTGGGTGCGGTGATGAGTTGTCTGAGGCCGAGGTTGGCGATCAGGGTGGCGGAGTTGGCGTTGTTGTTGTTCTCGAGGTGGAAGTTCAGGTCCCCGAGGAGCATGTAGTCCGTGGAGGCGAGTGCGTGGGTGCTGGCGAGGTCGGCGATGGAGTCGCTGAACTGAGCCCGGGGTCCGGGGGGTCTGTAGATGTGTGTTCCTCTGAGGGTGGTGTTGGGGTCGGTGTGGATCTGGAAGTGCAGGTGTTGAGGGTGTCGTCTGCTGGGTGGCGACCTTGAGGGTGGACTTGTGGACGATGGCTATTCCTGCCCTGATTCCGTTGGCGCGATCCCTGCGGGTGATCTTGTAGCTGTCCGGGATGGCTATGGCGATGTCGGGCGCCGAGGAGTCGTTCCACCAGGTCTCGGTCAGGAAGGCCACGTCTGGGGCAAAGGGTCGAGCAGATCCCAGAGCTCGACGGAGTGTTTGCGTGCGGAGCGAGTGTTGAGGAGTATGCAGCGGAGGTGGTTGGGTCCAGTCCTTGGAGGTTTGGTGGTTCTGTCACAGGTGAAGGTGCAGGTGTGGCAGGAGAAGGGTCTGTGGGTCCGTTTCGGGGCGGCCTGGAAGCAGGTGTGGTTTCGGCCGGCGTTGAGTGCGTGGAGGGTGCTGGCGTTGTAGTGGATTCTGGTGTCGTGACGTTCGCGGGGTCCAGGGGTTCTGGCGCTAGGCGTGGTCCAGGCGCGGACTGGCGCAGACGAGCTTCCCTTAGGCGCGCCTTCAGCGCGGCCGCTGTGCGGCCGCTTCTCGGCCTGCATATGAGGTGGCTTGGGAGGGAGGAGCAGCTGGGAGGTGGGAGCGGGGACGCCAATGGGTGTGTAGGAGGGCGGGCCGTGGGGGAGCAGCGGCGGGAAGGGCCGGATCGGGAGCGGCGGGGGGAACTGGCGCGCAGGGCAGGGGGGAAGGAAAAAGGAAAGAGCCCAGGAACAAGGAGGCAGCAAGGAGGCAGGAACCAGGCGGTCAGGTGACGAGCAGCGGCGTGGGGGCGACCTGCCTGCAAGCAGGGTCAGAGGTCGCTCCTGCTACCGCTTCTCGGCCTGCATATGAGGTGGCTTGGGAGGGAGGAGCAGCTGGGAGGCGGGAGCGGGGAGGCCAATGGGTGTGCAGGGGGGCAGGGCAGCGGGGGAGCAGTGGCGGGAAGGGCCGGATCTAGAGCGGCAGGGGGCGGTCGGAACTGGCGTGCAGGGCAGAGGGGAAGGAAAAAGGAAAGAGCCCAGGAACAAGGAGGCAGCAAGGAGGCAGGAACCAGGCGGTCAGGTGACGAGAAGCGGCGTGGGGGCGACCTGCCTGCAAGCAGGGTCAGAGGTCGCTAAAAGGCAGAGTACCGGGTTCTAAAATTAATAGAGTGTGGATAGGTAACATTGTTCCATTAGAGGAAACTTTGAAGGCAGTTGGCGAGAGAAGAAAGCTGGCACAACATAAGTACATTAAAGTTCATGTACGTAAGTTGAAGGTCAAAGAAAGAGCTATTGTGAGGATTAAAAAACCTGTGGGCGGGAACGGAAAAAGTTGTTTTTATAATCCTGTGAGAGTGAAGAAGGTGGGAAAACATGTTGTAACGTTGGACAATGGAAACTGTTGGAATAAAGACTGAGCGTCAGTTATTCGTAATGAAGAGCTTAGAAGCAGACACAAAATAACACCAGGTCATAGCGATAAGGATAAGTATATGGTTTAGAAGAATTCATATAGAATCAAAAATGTACCTATGAGTTTTAGAGATTATGATATGAGAAGATAGATTATTCTACTTTAAATCAGTGAATTGTTATTTTTACTATTCATTGCATTTCATATAACGTATTGCAATTTTAGTTGTATTCAGTGTTTAATTATTTATTTATCTGTTTTATGGGAATGATGTGTTGGGATCTTGGTACTGTTATGTGGGTTGAGTGGATCATAGAATGTCTGTTTTGTGATGCGGGGAGTGGAATGTGTAGGTTTGAAATTGCGACAGGGCAGTTACTGTAAGAATGCGTTCCTGTCAGTCCAGGATATAGATACTTGAGATTAAATCACTTACAAATTTACATGTCATACGGCGTATCTTTACAATCAGAACCAACCAGTCCCAAATCGCCCAAGTGTCCCCAGATTGGGCATGGAGAGTTTGGTATCCAGAACTCCTGGGCTTGAGCATCTGCCCTCCAATCAGACTGCACCTTTGAGAGGATCTGCTGTCGCAGCAGAAAGGCACTGTTCTGCACCTAGGTCTTCACAATATCCACCTTCATGCTTCTACATTGAGCAGTGACAGATGAACACCTTCTACCTTCCTCTGGAAGTGGTTGATGCCATCTTGGAAGCCAGGTGTCCCTTGTCAAAAACTGTATACGTCTGTTGTTGGGACAAATTTGGTGCGGTACATGGCAGATAGACCCCCTGTAGGCAAAGTTATCTAATGTTTTGTTGTTTGCTTTGTCCCTATGTTTTTTTGTATTGCAAGGCTTTGTTCTGGGCACCGTTGAAGGGTACATTTCGATCTTTTTACTGTTGCTGGATCAGCCCTTCTTGTTTAAGTTTCAAGTTGTTATCCACTTTTTGAAAGGTTTACAACATTTATGTCCTTCACTTCTCTTCTTCATACCACAGTAGGGCCTTTCTATATCAACTTCCGCATGCCACCTTCTTCCCAAAAAGCTAGTTTTGCGGACACGGGCATCGTCTTGCCTAAAGTTGTGGCATTGTTCTACATCAGTCAAAGGCATCACCTTGCCTCAAGCCTCTAAGGAGAAGAGATGTGAGCTTTTATATTGATCGTACCAAAGAACGCCAGGTGGATGATTAGCTTTTTCTGGGGTTCTCTGGGGTGAAAACAAAAGACTTCAGAAGAGAACCATCTCTCGTTGGATTGCGCTTTGCATTAAGATCTGCTACGCATTGGCTAAAAAGCAGCCTCCGAAAGGACTGTGTGCTCATTCTATCAGGGCCAAAGCTGCTACCACTGTGTTGGCACATGGAGTCCCTGTACTGGACATGCGCCAGGTGACTATGTGGAGGTCCCGCCATACGTTCATGAACCACTATTGTCCAGACAGTCAGGTTCGCTGAGGGGGGCAGGACTTTCTGGTTTGAGTCCATTCATAGACCCACCTCCGAATAGGTGTTGCTTTGGTATCTATCCAGAGGGTGAGGAGTCTGTGGCTAGAAGTCCCTATCAGAAGAATACATTTCTCACCATTGGTAACGCTCTTTCTGGTAGAGACTCTGTCTAGCTGCAAATTCCTCAATGACCCTCCCACCCTCCCCGTACGGGGATTGAGCTTTATCCATTCAAATCCCAAGTCTAGTAATCTGTGTGCTGGTCACAACCTATTTGCTATTGGGGCTCTGCGTCTGGGGACTCAGATAGTCTCGAAAGCAACTGATGTCAGCGCACTGGACAGACGTGTATATAGGCTCTGCACGTCATTTCCAAAGCGGGATGGAGTCAGTGTGGAGCCACACGGTGCCACCTACCGGCAAGCAGAGGTGCTGCTGAAAAGCTTACAGATCCAGTCTGAGGCCTAGGGAACATCCAAAAGGTGAGGAATCTGCAGCGAGATAGAGTTTCTGTCAGGACTTCTGCTATCGAAGGTGAGTAACTTGTTCATCAGAGCTTGCTTTACAAAAACAAAAACTGGGTATACAATGCCTAGGTGCTCCGATTTTCTCAAATAAGTTTGTCTACAGCTAGTATCCGTTACGCAATAGAGATATTCCTGCACTGCAGGGATTAAGATTGTTCTAAACTAGTCCGTGTGCACACTTGATGCATGCACATTAGTAGAAAAAAAGGGATGTGGCGGGGATTACTGTGGAGAGAGGGGTGAACACTGGACAGAGGGATGTGTGTACACTGCAGAGTCAGAGATTGCTGTGGTAAGAGGGGTGTACACTAGAAAGAGGGGCGTGAACTGTACACTGCAAAGGCAGGGCTTGCTATGAAAAGAGGGATGTGTGTACGCTGCAGAGGCAGGGATTGCTGTGGAAAGAAGGGTGTGCACTGTACACTGCAAAGGGGGGATTTCTATGAAAAGAGGGGTGAGCACTGTGCACTGCAGAGCCAGGGATTGCTGTGGAAAGAGGGGTGTGCACTGTACACTGCAGAGGCAGGGATTGCTATAGAAGAGGTATGTGTGTACTCTGCAGAGATAGGGATTGCTGTGGAAAGAGGGGTGTGCACTGTACACTGCAGAGGCGGGGATTGCTATGAAAAGAAGGATGTGTGTGCATTGCGGAGGCAGGGATTGCAATGAAAAGAGGGATGTGCACTGAACACTGCAGCGGGGGATTGCTGTGGAAGGAGGGATGTGCACTATACACTGCAGGGGCAGGGATTGCTATGGAAGGAGGGGTGTGCACTGTACACTGCAAAGGTAGGGCTTGCTATGAAAAGAGGGATGTTTGTACACTGCAGAGGCAGGAATTACTGTGGAAAGAGGGGTGTGCACTGGAAAGAGAGGTGAGCACTGTACACTGTAAAGGCAGGGCTTTCTATGAAAAGAGGGATGTGTGTACACTGCAGAGGCAGGGATTGCTGTGGAATTAGGTGTGTGCACTGAAAAGAGGGGTGTGCACTGTACACTGCAAAGGCAGGGCTTGCTATGAAAAGAGGGATGTGTATACACTGCATTGTTAACCGGAAAAATGTCTGCACTGGCCGCTCAAGGCTATTCAAAGTGTATTGCTTTCAACAGCTCACATACAGAAGGATTTGCTCCTTAATCGTGTCCATTTATTATTGTCTTCTAGTGATTGGTCCTGAAGAGAACCCCCAGTCAACAACTCATGGGGTTCGAAACGCGTCGAACTTTTTTGTTGTTATTGTAAAACAAGTGTGATCAATGATAAGAGTTTTTCTGCCTGGTTAAGCTAATTAGGAAACAAAAGTCCATAAATTGGCACAGTGCAGAATTTTTTCCGGTTAACAATTCACACTGTTTTTTTTGGTTTCTCCAGATGGATTAACCAAATTAAAAAATCCTTGAACAAAAAAGATCATTTAGTTTATATGTTCTGTGTTCTATGTTTTGTATGTGAGTAAGTCGTCTTTGATGTTGTCCATTATCGGTGTATTGACCTAGAGCCATTCAGTCTTTTCGTTTGGTCAAATTGTTTTTTGGTTTTGTAGTGTAATGTCAAAATTTGTTGAATTATGATACTATGTGACAAACAAAATGATTTTTGAAAAATGAAAAATAAAATATATTTTTAATAATTTTTGAGGAGGTTGACAATAATTCGGTTGCTGTCACCGTGATGATTTGTTTCTTAGAATAAGGATCAGTGCAGGTTTTTTGTTGTATTTTGAAAGGCACAAAAGGGCAGTCAATTCCCCCGTTAGCAACAAGGCACCGGGCAGCAAGGGCTATACCAAGGACACATAGGATAGTGGCAGTGATTAAAAGCACGCGTTTTTCAGGGCGATATTATACATTAGTGCGCAGGACAAGGCCAGGAGAACTTGTAATTTGCGGCGAGGCTAGAAGACGATCCCTGCTAAAGGGGGTCGTAACGGCAAGAGGAAGGACAGCGATCCCGACCTTTCCCAGCTTCTGAAACTGGTGTTAGCTAAGTTGAGTCAGAATGAGGAAAGTGGGGAAGAGGTACTAGAGCCGGTCCAGGAGCAGGAGCCGGAGGGGGAAGATCGCCCCCGCAGAACGAATGTCCCCCCTAGGGCGGTATTCCCGCCTTTAGAAAAAAGACCCAGGACATGACCCGGTAAAGAAAAGAAGGGGGGCAATAGAGGGGGCAAGAATTCTAATAATAGAGAGGAGGAGTGGGAGTGACAGCCTCCTTCAAATGTAGTATACCAGGGGGCACCTAGTGTAATAACTGCACCATTATTAGACCAGCCAGGGGTGCCTACTGTAATTGGGGCACCTAGTGTATTAACTTCATTGCCATTGAACCAGTCAGTGGTGCCTACTGCAAATGAACAAACCAAAGTGGGGGCAGTGTTGGCAGAAATTTGGGGCGCGCTAAGAGCACTAGCACCCGTGACGCAACCCTCAAGCACCAGTGCAGTAGCACAGGTGACAGCGGCAAATGTTTTGGCAGGGGCTGCAGGAGCAGGCCAGGGCATGCCACAAAGCGTAGTGCCTGCGGTAGTACACGCTCCCCCAACACAGGGTGTGTTAGGAGGGGGGGAGCCAGCTCAGGGCTCAGCAGTTCTGGCGCACGCGTTAGGGATCCCTGGGGGGTTGTCGGAGGTAACTCAGGGGTCCACAGGGAGCATACTAGCATCTATGGTGGCGTTATTGGCGCAGTTAGCAGTACTGACAACAGGAGGGCTCGTCAGCAGCACCCCAGTAGCCCCATGTGCACCGCAACCAGCCTTAAGGTGTGTGGTCGGTGAGATATAGAGACAGATAGGTCTCATGGCAAAGGTGGTGCAGTTCAGAACACAAAATCTCCTCCTGCTTCCACGGACGGAATGATTCCACAGTCACACGCATATACACACATCACACGCTGGTGGGGCCCATAACACCAACATTCATTCTCATCAATCTATCCGTGCCTACAGGGGAGAGAGGGGTCTTCAAATTTCCCTTCTGAACTACAGCTTTATTTCCCTTGGATGGAGGAGACCACATCTATTTAATTTTATCCTGACATTTCCTCCATCCGGAGGCCAATTGGATCATTTAGTTGGCTAGGGAGGTGATGATAAACACTTCAATACTTATGCTAATGAAATATACATTTCAAGAAATAACCACCCGACACAGTTCTTCAAACAATGAATTCTTTATCTAATTACATTTTCATGTTAAAATCCTAACAAGTGCAATAATCTTGAGTCATAATTACCTATTCTGGCTAATTGTCGTTCTCTAAGTCAGAATCAGGTCCTCAGAAAATCATCAAAGAGTCTAACGTCCCGTCCTCTGCTGTCAGCGTCGTGAATAACATCGATCAGGGTGCGTCTCAAGATCATAGGGTGGTAACCGGCGATATTTCCCTCTCTGGTCTACTAATATTTATACTGAAATTTTGCATATAAAAGAAACATTTCATAATTTCTAGTCATTTCATTGGCTGAATTCAGCCCCGTCCCAAGAATTTAAGTAACATATTTAATGTTCACATTCGGATGATGTATTCAACCTGGCGTATGGGAAAATCGTTCCCAGGTCAGGAATGTATCAGTCTATTGTGGAAAAGGTGGCTTTGGTTCCAAACTAGTAACATTTTCATCCGTGTTCAGGGAAATTGGCTTCTCGCCCAGAGTAGTCTTCATGGACCTGGTACAGGGGTTCAAGGAGAGGTTGCTGCGTAGTCAGTGCAGACGCCTTCCTCTGCTGTCAATTGCATGAAGTCATGTACTTTAGTGTGGATTCGGTTGGCGGCCATCTTTTAGCAGGCCGAAATAGTCAACTTAAGGTAAAGAAACACAAAACGTAATTAATACATGGAAATGAATAAAACAATGTTATTCCCTTGCTAATACCCTTATGTGTATGTATTTATCTAGCCATATGCGACAACTAAAGCTGTTAATGCGGGTTTATTTAAGCGCAAATCACATAAACATTGCTTAAACTAAACATATAATTTTAATATGCGTACAATCTTAGTTCACCTATTAATTTAGCCATGCAAATGCGTTCCCACGTATGTTCTCTTGATTAATAAGGTTGATTAGTTTACCACAGCACACAGTTTAATCATTAAGATTTATCATTTAGTCCTTTTAATATAAATATATATAAATGGATTGGGTATACCAACATTTTTTATTTTACCCGCTCCAGCAATGCCCCCTTTGGTGATTTTATCACCACCAAACAACCCACAAATTTCAATTTGGTTTTCCCTTTTGCAGAAATTTGAAATGTCTTTTTGCTTAATTATAATTCAGTTTCTCTTTCATCTTCTCTTTGGGTTCTATCATACATGCTCTCCTTCCATTCTTCCATTTCTATTTCATTGAGATCTTTTTCTGGTTTCTTTTCTCTCTTTTTGTAAATTTCTCTTTTAACCTTCTTTTTATTTCTCCTATATCTACAACACATACATCCTAATCTAAGTAGTAATAATACAAGAATCACACAGGTTAATGGGAATAATATTTTCCCTATTATAGTACTACCTAATTTACCTAAGAAAGTTTTTATAGCAGCCATCTTATTACTAATTCTAGTCCAGATACTTTCAACCTCCAGTGGTTTTATTTCGTCATGCAATTCTGTAATATTATTGATATAGACTTTTAGATCTCTGCTTTCGTCAGGAATGTAAGTGCAACAATGTTGAACTTTTAGCATTCCACAGACTCCACCCTCTTTTGCCAATAGAATATCAAGGGCAAGTCGATTTTGCATAATCATAGCACGCATGGCAACCAATTCAGTATTTACCAATAGAAATCCTCCAGCTGTGCTTGTTGACAGTCGATCCACAATAGTGGACAGTTTCCGAATATTATTTGCATTCAAAGATATTCCCACTGCTGGTATCAAGGCTCCAAAAATATCATCTACAATTTCTAACCATGTTTCTCTTCTGCTACGCATTAGTAGGTTATTTGGTCCACTATTTTCTACTCTATCCATGTGAAAGATCTTTGGAAAGACCAGGCCTACATAACATGTGCCATACCAATGGTCAGGCAACCTGTAATAAGCCTTGTTCCCACAAATATAATATAATCCAGGGAAAACTGGGTCTTCTCCACCTCTAAATCCCCATCCAGATGCAATGAAGTATGTATCATGACACTCACTTGTCCCTATGTATATGTAATCATACTGGTATCTTTCTCTCATGATGCATAATTTGCCCTCCTGTGGTGAATCTATAGCTATTGTTGGTTTAACGTCACCTTGTGTTTCCTTGTTCCCATCTATTGCCCAAATGTTTTCCCCTTCTTTAAGTCCTTCTGCATTCTTGTGTATTTTCAATCTTCTCTCCTCAACCATATCCAAGAATGTTTTCTCTTCTGGTTTCAAACTGCAAGTTAAATTGTTCTTAAAAAT